>NW_022987219.1:1492374-2097757 GCF_010094035.1 Trematosphaeria pertusa | reverse complement strand
ACCCTAACCCTAACCCTAACCCTAACCCTAACCCTAACCCTAACCCTAACCCTAACCCTAACCCTAACCCTAACCCTAACCCTAACCCTAACCCTTATACTAAAATTTATTTTAAGAGAAATTACTTCTAGGTAGACTTTTATCTAGAAATTAAGATATAGTTTTAGCTCTACTAGTTCTAGAACTATTTAAAGAATACTTAGTGTATATATATAAAGAAAACTTAGTATATATATATATAAACTCTCTTTAATTTTAGTAAGAAAATCTACGCGTACTACTTTTACTAAAACTAGCGTAACTTTTATACCTCTACTACTACCTTTATTTTTAAAGAGAAATTAATATAACTATATATTCTATAATAAATTTTTCTTATAAATATTATTTATAATTTTTTTTTACTTTTACCTACGTTTTTATAGAAAAGTTCTATATTAAAAGTCTAATATTATTTTTTATACTAAGAAATTTTTTAGCTAATAGATAAGCTATAATAACAAAAGAATAGTATTATTTTATTAAGAATAATAGTTAGTTTTTCTTAAATAACTAAGTAAAACCTTAATATTTTTCTATAAAAAATTATATATATATTCTTTATAGATAAACTCTCTATAATATACTTTATAAGTAAACTATCTATATAAGTAAACTATCTAAAAATACTAAGCTCTCTCTATATATAGTATTTTCTTTAGTAAATATATTAGTAGTAATCTAGTAATATATATAGATTTATTATTTAAGTATCTAGTATATAAGTAGTTAGCTAACTAATTTAATAATAATTTTACTTAGCTTTTCTAAGAAAAGCTCTTAGAGCTTTTTTCTAAAGGTAGAGAGAGTATAAGAGCTATCTACTACTAATAAGCTAGATATTACTAAGCTTTAGCGTAGCTATACTAGCTTCTATTTAAAGTTAATATTCTAATTCTTATTAGTTATTATATTATATTATTAAATAGGTAATTTATAATAATAATATTAGTTTAAGTAACTAGCTAGTAGGTTCTTTGTCTAGAATTTAAGAATTATTAGGGTAAAGAGGTACTATATAACTAGAGTCTTACTACTAAAGTTACTTTATAAGAGTTTACCTATAGTATTTAAGTAGTTTAACTTAGGTATAGCTTTTTATTTAAGAAGTAAAAGTATATACTATTAGTATAGTAGCTAATTATTAGCTCTACTAGTAGAGTAGAGAATTATTAATTTTTAAAATAAAGAGAAGAGTTTCTATATATAGAAGTTCTATAGAAGTTCTTCTATATATAGAGCTTTTATAGCTTTCTTTAGCTTACTACTAAAGATATCTTTTCTACTACTAACTAGATTTACTAATAGTTTTATATAGCGCTAAAGAGAAGTAATTAATTAATATATTAATAGATTCTTAGAGTAAGTAACTAGACTCTTATAGCTCTAATTCTTAGTATAGCTATTAGTAAATACTTCTTATAAGACTACTTAGTTTAGTTTAATATTATACTACTATCTCTAGCTAAAAAGATATTAACCTTTAGATAATATAAGAGCTAGCTCTATAGTCTCTACTACTATATATACGCTCTAGAATATCTAGCTAGATAAGTTAATTATAGATAATATAGTCTCTATAAGCTATAAGAATAAAAGTAATAAGTAGAGTAGGTTAGGTTAAATTTAGCTATCTAAAGGTAAGAGGTAAAAGAATACTCTAAAAGACTTTATATATAAAGATACTAAGTACTAAAACGCTAGGCTAGATTATATAATAAGATTATATAATCTAAGGTAAATCTCTAAACTAGACTATTATAGTAGCTAGCTTACTTATATAGCTAGCTTACTTATAAAGTATATTATAGCTTTTTAATTATATAATATATCTTAGTATAACTTTAGTATAAGGTATAATATACTATAAAGAATATATATATAAATTTTTATAAAAAAAATATTAAGATTTTACTTAGTTATTTAAGAAAAATAAGTTAATTTTCGTTAATTTTTCTTGCTAAGAAATTGTAAGGCTTTTAATAATATAGAGCTTTCGATAATAAAGTACGTTACGTTATTATTATTTTAGTATTATTAGACGAAAATCGTGATTAGCTTAATAGCTTTTCTTGCTCTGCGATTTTGACGAAGTCCGCTTGAAGTCGGGAGGCAGACCTGGACCTTTCGTGCATACACTATCCTTCTTCGTCAATGTTTCTCGACCCGCGTGGTGGATAACGATGTTCGCTTCAGCAAAGAAGAAGACGAGGAAGGCTTCGGCAGCTTCTTGGACCGCATCGAGGGCGGGTAGCTGCCAGCGGAAACGAGCTCTTTGGTCAGACAGCTGGGTCCAGATTAGTTCACTCATCTGGATTAAACGGGTTAGCTGCGAGGCCTTACACGTACGAGGGAGTGAAATTTCCTTCGGTGGAATACGTGAGATGGCTACTTTTGGCAACGCGGTGTTTCGTAGATAGTTACAGTGCCAGGCTTCACTTTGCGGTGACGGTGGGGAGGAAATCTGGTTTCGGCTATGATGCAGGATGCGGGATGGGAGGTTGGTGCTTTTCTTCGCGAGGTTACACAGCAGCGCTGTAATCGCCTTCCGCACCGCACAAGTAGCTCCTCTAGCTCTTCTTGCCAGACACCCCGAAATCAGACACTAAAAATATAGATGCTGCGTTGGCTTGAACCTGGTCTCGTATCCTCTTTTTGCGCGCCTTTATCATCCTTCGAAGAGAGAATTCCCTGAAGCGGGCTCTTCCGTGGAGAGCGGATCAGCTTTCCCGAGCGCGGCCCGTTGCCTCAGCTTTTCCGACTCTCCATCCCTCCGACATCTCAAAATCGCGACTTCGGCGCTGCTCGTTGATCCGCAGACCGGGCCGAAGCGATGAGGCAGCCCGTGGTGGTAGGCATCGAGTGGTCAACCGGACAGAAGCTGGCAGTCGCCGGGAGTCTATGAGGGGCAGACAAAGCCATACCAAGACCTCTCACAAAGTGCCGTCATCCGTTCGTGCTCTCTTTGCTGGCGGAGGTGCTTGTGACGCCACAGGAAGGGCGGTTAGCGCGGGGTCTAGGGAGCTCGAGAATGAGGACGTGTCTAAAAGCATTGACGAAGGGGTTGGGGGTGCTATAGTTGGCTCGGAGGCAGATTCGGGCTTAGATAGCGCCGAGGGATTGCTCTTCAGCTGGTCGATGGCCGTCTTGATGCTCTCCAATCGAGCCGATAGAGCGTAGTCTTCGATGTTGCGTAAAATAGCGCGAATTCCGATGTTGTCACGTTCTTTGTCAAGAAAGCCCGCCTCGATCTGCTCCATGTGATAGGATCCATCGGGGCTACGCCAATGAATCCACAGAATGACTGTCCGTAGGTCGACGGTGGCCGAGACGTGGCATGTCTCCACAAGAGTAGGGTTGGTGCCGCGGGCCTTTTGGTAGAAGGTATGGAGGTAGTTGATAATCGTGGCGCCGTCACGGGCGCCCTGCGGGATGGCCTGCTCGTGTGTTTGGCCTTTGAACGGGGACTTCCACTGTGCGGTAAAGTAGGGGAAGTGGACTTCGGGCGAGAGCGTGAAGCTGTTGCTTTGTTAGCGGGCGAAGTAGCAGTTGTGAGGGGTTCAAGGGCTACGATACAGGCTGATGAGATCTTCTTCCTCCCGTGTGAACGGTGCTTTCAACTTGCTGCGGCACGCAGTCTTGGTGGGGAGATATCCGACTGCCTGGTCTGGCTGCGGTTGTTCGATTGGTGCCACGCCTGGCGGGACCGGCCTCTGCGGTATGAAGCGGCTGCTCAGGTTTGTTCTCGCCGTCACCGCGGTGAAAGGTGTGCCGCCATCTATTGCGCCGCGAAAGAAAAGCTTCGCTTTTAGCGTGTCGATGCCGTCCTGCTCGCCGAAGGACCGCGCTGTAAGGGCTCTGGAAGACAGCTCGGCGGCATTTGGCGATGGTGCCTCTCGCGGCGCTTTCAGCATCGCGACGTGTTCTGCAAGCTCCTCGGGCAGGTCTTCTCCATCTTCATACATGATGCGAAACAGCGCGTATCTCTCCTTTGTAGGCAGCTTTTGGCTGCTGCTGTTATCCGATGCGGCGGCGCCATGGCTACGATTGCTTTTGGACGACGAACGCGAGGAGGGCCTCCGGGGAGGGTTCATCGACGGCCAGAGCAGGCGGTCCTGCAGCTGGGTGAGGTTGCGCGATGTGAGGGGTAGCGGCGCGCTTCGTGCAGAAGGGGGAGCAGAGGCGGCTCTGGGCGGCGAAGAGCGGGGGTGGGGCGGGGACGGAGAGAGGCGACGTCGTTTGGTGGGTGACTGCCGCGCGGGCTGCTCCTCAACTGACAGAGGGCGCTTCATAGAAGACAGCGGCCTCGGAAAGAGCGACGGCACGATGGAGCGCTGTTGAATGCGATGTGGTGGTTGTTGACGGTGGTGATGTTTGACGTTTGAGTTCTTCCCTGCCGAGCCTCCGATACGGTCTAGCGCCGGCATTAGCCGAGTACTTCGTTATCCGGGGCTCCAACCAACGCATTACGACTTTAGTAAGTTTTTTTCTGGGTTTCTTGGGGGCTGGCGGGCGACCAACCGGGCACCGTACCGACACTTAACAACCCTCAACCCACCCGCCGCGGTGCGACGGCGCCTCGACAGCCATCAACCCCCTCGGCATGGCGACCAAGCGGCGCCATGACAACGAAGACAGCCAGTCTGAGAAGCGATCGCGCACGTCGGCGCTCGCGCGACAGCTCTGACAGCGCGCGCGACTTCGGCTCCAACGTTGGCGCCCAGCTGGCCCTCATCTACCACGGACGGCACTGCTGGGTCTGCAAGGCTCAGTTCCAAATCGAAAAAGCGCATGTCTTTCCGAAGATGGACATAAGCCTGTTTGCGCTCAAAGCGGACGGCCTCCTTGGGCTGAAGGCACGCAACGAAGCCAGCAACGCCATCCACCTCTGCAAATGCTGCCACGGCGCCTGGGACGACATGTACAACCCGCTGCTGCTCATCGTGCCGACCTACCTCCACTACTTTGTTGCCATCGAGAAGCAGTGGCAGGATGCCTGCATGTCTTCCGACGCTGCTGCTGCGGCTCCCCGCATGGCCCCCTCCGCCGAGACTTACTTCGACTACTGCCACACCCTGGACCAGCGGTCCGATGGCATCCCCGACCACGGCAGAGGCGGGTTGTATACTGCTTATATTGTTGAAAACTACTTTCCCTTGCCTGACAGGCTCGACAAGCGGGGGTGGCATGACCATTGGCACGGCGACCCTTCGGCCATGATCCGCCGCGCCATCATCGCTGCAACGAAGATCAGGGTGCCAGAGGCCCCTCCAGAGGGACTGCGCGCCACCCTCAGGCAGCTGAAAGAACTGGACATACTTTATGAGGCGGGGAATGAGATGTGGGAAGGCATACTCAATCAGCAACAGGCTAGCGATCGGGCACCACCACCTCCTCCTCCTCCATCAACGCAGGGCCCCGATTCTGCTCCTCCAGACGTGCACCCTCCGCATCCTCCGCATCCTCCACCCAACTCGTCCGCCGGTGCGCCGCCTTTCTCGAGCGCCATGGGGCCACCCCCATTTAGCACTACAGCTCCCGGTCGCTCGCATCGTCTGCCATCCCCCTCTCTGACCCCGTCGCCTCACAACCGGAAACGACGCCGCCAAACAATGCCGGATACACAATGCAAGCGCGTTCGCGTTGAAGCGCCGGAAGAGGTGCCCGGCATCAAATTCGAGGCGGGGTATACACGCGGGTATGAGAGCGAGGATCCCGCGAAGGCGGGAATCCCTTGTGGTGCTAGCGTTGCTGTCTCTGAGCCTGCGCTCGCCAGGTTGAAAAACGAAGAGCTGGTATTTGATCAGGATAGGAGCATAACCTGCGTACGTCGCTGGCTTGGTCAGTTGGAGCAACCGATGGGCGCGTGTTTGGGCTGGCTCAACCGTGCTCCTCAGAGTTCGAACGACAGCCTCAGCATCCATACCCATGCTCAAAGCGACGACCAGGAATACACTGCGTACAGGCGGAGGCGAAGATACTGGGAATATGGGCCGGGTACCACGGCTGAAGACGCAATGACGAGAAGGGCACTGTTGTACGTACGGTAGCGGCATGAATATACACCTTCCCTTCCACAACCGCAACCCTCAAGGCACCGCCGCTTCTTACATTCGAGTGCGACTGTGTCGTGCTGCATCTACAAGCGCTGAGCGAGGCGGAGTTTATATTGTAGTTGACCGTGACGTTTACTTGTCATCCCCGACCTTCGACGCTTCTGTTGGGTTGGACGCACGTTGGTATCGTGAAATATCAACGCTCTGGAATTGGGGCCCATCAACCTTGCAGAGCGTGATCTCCGGCCACGTATAGTGAAGATCTCATTCAATCTGTTGGAAGATTCATCCAGAACGGTCCCATCCGAGTTGGACACCCCGATTCGGACATCGGCTTAACTCTGTTTCGCGACATCTGTTTGGGCAACGGACGAACGTGACTTCATCTTACTCAACTGCTGCGGGTCTTGGAGACACCGGGAAGATCTCTGACTAATTTCTTATTGGAGGATCTGGATGCGCAGAAAGCGACTCCCTGGACATTATCGCTCGTACGCGGATTCTGGCTGCGACTGCGACTGTGGCAAAGCCCAGCTGAACGTGTTAACGCATAACCGCTCAGTTTCAAGGTGATCCTACAAACAGACGCAAAGAACGTTTAGCTAGCCTATGTAAACAAAGAACCGGTTCGTTTCTAGGGCGAAATTCGTCGGGACTAAGAGGAAGAGATGCTTTGTTCTTACGATACTGCAAGCACTACAACAACGAATCCTATGAGTCCAAGAAAGTGGCGGAGCCTAGTCTTTCCTTTGTCCCTGCGTTCGGGTATAACTCGACACCTACCTTGGTTATGATTCATTCGACATCTTTTCTACATACCTCAGTGAGTTACCAAACTGCTACGGCCCTGACAAGATGCGCACCAAATCCGAGAGATTCTTATGGAGCATTGGGGTGTCAAGACTCCTGATGAAGTGTACGCAATACAGAGGGAGAACCAACGCTTTCATCCACCGCCCGAGAAATGGTCCATTATGAAATTCCCATACGAAGCCGCCGAACATCCTCCTCTTCCGTCAGCAGAAGACATAGAACGGGGCATGGAAGAGAACCTTATCTCTAGCAAGATCGCATTCAATGAAGTTTGCAAACTGGGGAACATTGTAGTGAAGAGAGGCACTAACAAACGACTCTTGGCGGTAAGGCTCCCTGATCCCATCTTGTCTATTCGATAACTAACATTAAAGAAGGAGGCAGAGAACATGCTATACCTCGAGAAAAACTCCCAAGTCCGTATCCCTAAGCTATATGCGGCATATACTAAACCCAATCCACATAGCAAATCTTTCGGCGTCAACTACCTTATTATGGAGTACATCGAGGGTGAAATGATGACCGAGGAGAGGTTCAAAACCTTTGATGACGAGGTGCAAGAGCTCTTTGTTTCGAAACTAGCAGAACAGTTCCGCCTACTCCGCTCCATCCCATCCGAAGGATATTATGGTCGTGTCTACAAGCAACCCTTCCATGCTAGACTCCCAATATTCCGCACCAACCACCTAGACCCTTCGGGCCCCTATAACAGCTTCGACGAGGTCTTTCAAGCCATGTACACCAGCGTGCAAATGCGCTGCGCAGAACAGCCACGAGACGAGCTCCACCCCATCGAAATCTCCTATATAGAGCGCTTTTACGAGATGGTGCCGCGTGCCAAGGGCACCGAACCTGTCCTTACTCTTATGGATTGCTCCTTTGATAACCTAATCGCTAAACCAATTGAGGATAACGCGGGGAAGATTGTGGATTGGAAGATGACGTTCATCGATATCGATATGTTTGGATGGCTTCCAGCCTTTTTGCAGGTCTACTGCGCAAAGCTGTTTTACTTATACGACGACGAGACGGGCAAGACATTCAACCGGAGGCTGGCTGCTGGTATCAGCGAGGAAGATTATTCGACTGAGGTTGACTTTCTGTTGAGATGGACGGTCATTGCCACGGTAGTTTCCGAATTGTGTAGGCTCGCGTATTTCCGTGCAAATGCTGATTGTTGTTGCCGTTCCACCTATGTTCTGTCTTGCTGAATGTCTCACATCATGATACAAGACAAACTCTAGAGCAGTCCCATCTGGGACAGTTTGCCTCAAGTTTGTCGCTGATTGCGGTGGGCAAGCCTGGATCAAAGCTTTGCGCACACGGGGTATATAAAAGAAGACCTGTGAACTTAAAGACTATATCGAAAGAGCAGTTTGCAAATACTTCTCTAAGAACGAGAACGTCACGATAACAGCCAGTCACCTCCACTCCATCTACTCTCTGTTTGACGGAGACGAACGCAGTTCTCGACGCGATAACACATAATGGATACGTCCGCCGGCCACGGCTCGGTCTCTTGGAGAGTCGGAACTCCTATGCAGCGGGCGGCTGCGGCGGGCCCGGGCACCTCGGCCGCGGAGAGCGAGAACACTACGGACAAAATACCTACAGTATCCAATTCCAGCAAAGACACCGGGCCCCGTGCCTCTCGACCGCCCCACCACGTCTTCACCGGCTGCGACACACGCAAACAACTGTCCCTCTTTATCTCCGTCCAGGGAAAAGACATTGAAGAGCACATCTGCGATAGGTATCATCCCGACTTTGCTGCAGGGGTGCTCAAGACGAAAATTGAGGGGTTTACGCCTAAGTCGATGGTGTATGAGCATGGGTGGTTTGGGGATCCGCGTATCTTCCAGAGCGTGTGCTCAGAGGTCGGTCTTGGCGGCGTGCAGTTGGGTGGAACAGATGATGATAGCAAGCTTGAAGCGTATAAGAAGTGGGTGTAGGTAGTGTTAGAAGTGTTAAAGAGCCGGTTTGGCGAGATGTGGTTGAGTGCGGAATTAGCGGAGTAAGCGATAAAGAGAGTCGCACTTGTAACTTACATAGCTTACCCGTCTTACTATTACTAACCGTTGCCTGCTGTGATGCGATTAGATAGTTGAAATCAAGCACCTTACAGCGCCCCAACCACTTGAGAAATGCTCTCTGCTGTTTAATATACTTGCTCAGCTCATCCGTGTGGAACGAAAGGAGGCTTTCGTAGTGGGAAAACTGAGCGGTGGGAGCAACACCTGCAGCAGCCGTTGCTTTGATGACGGACTCGCCCAACCAATAGGCGATCTGCTCTGCGGGAATCAAGACCACTCGCCCTTTCCAGACGCCCATGTCAGGTATCATGCCCAGGGCGTCCACGTAGCGGACGAAGTCATCCAAAAGCTCTTGCTTCTGCGAGCAATCCTGGTGCGAAGCGGGGAGAAACCGGTAAATTCGCGACGGGACCCCAAGGCTTTCCACGGAACGCTCAAGGGTGCGCTCACCGGCCCATTTGGAAGAGACATACCCATCACTTCCCTCTCCAGAGGGCACGTGGGCGGCAGCCGAGCCGGCTCTGTCCGTAGTAGCATCCTCATCTCGGAGCAAGACTCCCACCGTTGATATGTAGTGAATAGTTGCATGGCGGGGGGCGGCCAGCTTGACAAGCTCCTTAACTGAGTCGACGTTGCTCAAGTGGAGGACGTGGTAGTTGTCCCAGAAGGAACGTACAGCGCCCATGTGGAGAATCACGTCGATGTCGTTGGAAAGACTGCGGAATTCGTCCACGCCGAGCCCAAGCAGCGGCAATGGCAAATCGCCCACGTGATAGGAGATATTAGGAGTGGTGAAGAGGTTGCCTTCACGTGGCGTGTCACGCACAGCGACGCAATGAATCATCTCCATGTCGGGCCGGCCAGTTAGCTGTGGCAGAACGTACTTGCCGAGGAATCCGGTTGCGCCTGTGATCAAGATGGTCTTCGCTGCCGTCCCGGATTTTGCCGGAAGGTTGTTGACGAACCGAGGAACAGAAGGCGGTTCCGTCTCCTTCTCCCAGTCAATAACGCCAACGCTCGTGCTCTCTTCTCGCGATCCGCCTCCAGGCTTTCTACGTCGTCATTCCCCTCTTTAGACTCATGGGTGCCAGCACGCTGGTGGAAATGGCGCGCGACGTCGGAGGGAGTTGCCGACTACGAGAAAGAAGTTGGTCGAAGGTCCGAGTTCGATGCTAAAATTGTCCACGTTCGATCCTAATACGTCCCTCCACACGCGTTCGGGTTGGGCCATGGTCTCGGTCATCTCTACGACTTTCTCGGGACTACTGATTCGCTCCGGCAGTGGAAGCTTGTGGACAGGTTTTCGGTCTATTTTGGAGTGGTTGTTGAGCGGAATTTGGGGAGAGGGATGGCCACGGCAGGTATCATGTACTGAGGCACTGGGAGGCGGCCGAGTAGGTTTTGAAGGAAGGCCTCCTTGTCCAACACATTGTGTTGTTGTGCGAAGACGACGCGAGCGACCAAGAACGCCGGGTCCCCTTCACGGAGGGTGACGACTGCTTCTCTCAGCGCACCGCCTGCGGCTGATATGAGGTTGCTTTCGATGTCGCTCAGCTCGATGCGAAGTCCGCGGATCTTAACTTGAGAATCCCCGACCATACGGCTGTGAAAGATCATGGCACCATCCTCTCGCAGATGACCCGTACGGTACATACGCGTCCAGCCGCGCGCGACATCCTCAGGCGTCGCAAATGGGTCCGGCACGAAGTGTTTGTTGAGGTAGGCAAGGGACACGCCAGCGCCGCCCAGGCATATCTCTCCCGGCATGCCGACAGGCATGGGCTGCAGTTGCTCATCAACGACGTATGTGTAATAGTTGGGCAGCGACTAGCCACATGGAATGCGGCCCATGTTTTCCACCGTCTCCTTCTCGCGGTAACGGATCTCCATCTTGTGCGAGGAAATAGAAATTTCAGTCGGGCCATACGAGTTAAAGAAGCGCAGTTGCGACAGGTTGAGGTTGGCGAATTCTTGGGTAACAACGCTCGTAAGAGACTCGCCGCCGCCGAAGGCAAAACGCCAAGCGGATGCTTGCCAGAGAGTATCGGCCCCAAACTGGATCCACATCGAATATTAGGATGGAGCCGCGTCAGCGCAGGTGACATAGTGCCGTTAGATAATCTTAGTGATCTCCAGTGGATCACCACGATTCTCCGCCGGCACGATATACACCACACCACAGTTGAAAAGACCCGTGTACATCTGATCCGAAGAGGGGTTGAAGGTGAAGGCACTCTGCTGCAGGACTCGCTCAACACCCAGTCCTCAGGTCTTAGTGTATCCTTCGATCTCGTTACGGAGGTCCGCATGTGTGACAGTGATGCCCTTATGTTGCCGGATATGGTTACTACTTCACGTGACCTGGTCATGTATATATATAGCTATATTTCTCGTATTCTCAATTAATCAACTCATGTCTCAATACTCTGCAATTCATCCAATACCTTAGGTGTCTGTGGCGTTTGAATCCGTCACATTCAAAGTAATGTCGTATGCTGTTCTCCCAGGATGGACACTCTGGAGCTCAGCTTGGCAATTGCCCCATAGATGGCGTTCTTGAACACCCTGTCTGTAGTCGAGAAAGGCTTGGAAGAAGGGACTATGTAATGAAGAGCGGGCGACATTCAGCTCAGTCAGCAACACATCAAACGGCAAGCATGAGCTCTCTAGCGCGGCGTGTGCCGTGTTGCGGGCTTCGACAATCGCTTCGGAAAAGGGTTGGTCAGGCTGGCGGCAAAATCGCAGCGTCAGGAGGTTCAAGAAGAAGCCGATACCTCTCTCCACGCTGCTGTCGTTGCGGGCGGCATCAGCAAAGCCAATAGTTAAGTCCTTCATGACGTCGCCGGCAAAGCAGAATAGCAAGACCTTGAAAGCGGCTAAGTGCAAGTAGAAGGGTGTCGATCGCTGCGCTTTGAACACGGCCTTGACCTGCGCCACCAAAGCAGGCTCGAGGTGGTAGGCCACCTGATGGGTGTCGAAGCCTTTCATAACCACCCTAGTGCCGCTCCTTGCCAGAGGCAGAAGAGTTAGGACAGGGGGCTGTTCACCGGCGGGAAACACTGTCTGCCAGTACTTCATCTCCTCCCGCATCTCGCCGTTGGCAAGGGCCCGTCGCTGAGCCGCCGAGAATTCGGGGCACTGCCGGGGCGACGGCCCGAGAGATTGACCGTTGTAAAGCCCTTTCAAGGTCTGAAAGGAAGACGTTAAACTGGCGCCGTCCATGACAATATGATGGTAGCTGATCGACAAATAATGACACGATACCGATGTCGTCAGGAGGACCAGCCTCATCACGTCGACGCGTTCCAGATTGAATACTTGACTCCTGAGCTGGGTATATTCGGCATCGACCTTTTCCGCATAATCGATTCTCTTACGCTCGAGCCGTAGTGGAGAAGTAGGCAATACATTTTGAAGAGCCTCACCGGCGGTCTTCTCATCCTCCACGAAACATGTTCGCAGTGCTTCGTGTCTGTTGGTGACAATACGGGTGGCTCTTTCAAGGTCACCGACTCGGATATTGCTGGCGATCCGGTAGGATATCACAGTCGTGGGGTCTTCAAGCAAGTGCCGAAGAATCCAAAACTGTGACTGAGGCAATGAAATCCGCTCACTCTTCAGAAACTTTCTAGCAGGGCGCTCGAAACGTGTTAGCTTAGACTTAGCCTCCTTCGTATCGACGACCGAGACGGAAGCGGATGGGGTAGTCACCGTGGTCGCTGGAGTTGGCGTGGAAAGCCGCGATGGGGTTGACGTGCTGTTCTCACCATATGCAGAACTTGACTCCGGATCCACGAATGAGCTCTGCGCCTTTTCCGGTACCTGTGCCTGGGGTTGAGGTTTAGCCTCTGCAGCCTCGGGTCGGATGACGTCTTGTTGCTTCTGCGTTGCTGCGATTAATTTCTCTGGAAGCTTCTCCGGCGCTTTTTCGCACAGTTCACTCGGAGAAGCGCCACCAACGACCTTGAACACGGGGATGTCGACCTTCAATTCCTTAGGGAACTACGACCGCACCTCAACAGCAACCAATGAATCAATGCCAAGCTCGAGGAGAGGAGCATTATGTTCGATCTTCTGGTCGCCCAGCTGCAACATGGCCCGCAATCCTGTCGCAAAACATTCTTGCAGGACATCCAGGGCTTCTTTCTTGGTGGCTGTCATGGCGAGCTGCTGGGTGACGGGGAGAGCAGTCGTCTTTTCCCGGCTATCCGCTACTGACACGGCGCTCTTACTTTCCTCGATCATATGGGAGAAGTAAGGGTTGCTGAACCACGGACCCCTCAAGTCCTGCTCATCGTTGATGGTGCAGAGGCCGGCTATCACTACTACGTCCGCTGTTCCTCTAGAGCCGGCCAAAATGGTTTCCGCAAACATCTGACGCAAGTCCAACTTCGAGACATGCGGCAGCCCGACCTTCTTCACAAGCTGTTTCTGGACAGCCTGGCCTGCGGTCTCCGCATATCCAATGCCTGCGAGCATGCCGAGGGCAAGAGCAGAGGCCGCCAAGCCACGCCCGCGTCTCTGTCTTACAAGACCGTTGAGAAATCCGTTGGCTGCCGAGTAGTTGGACTGACCAGCATTGCCGTAGACACAGACTACAGACGAGAACAGAACAAAGAAGTCGAGATCAACATCGTAGAAGACGTTGACAAGATTCTTCGATCCTTCAACCTTGGGTGCCAAGACTTTCCGCATCGAGTCCCCAGACATGTTTGCAAAAAGTTGATCGTCGAAAATAACGGCTCCGTTAGCAGCGCCGGCTGGGTGGACAGGATGCCCTGATCTCTTTTATGACACGCTCAATACTGCTCACATCAAGAACATCCATCGCTAGGACCTTCACGGTGGCGCCAGTTCCACGGAAGGATTCCAGCCACCGTTCGTGGACGTTGGGGTGACGACTGGTCAAGCATACACATCCCGCCCCATTTGATACCATCCATTCACAGAGCGATTGTCCAATTTGGCCTCTCAGACCGACGAGGAGGTACGTCTTGTCCCTTGAAAATATACTTCGGCTGTCCAGGGTACGTGCTTCAGTCTCGAAGAGTCCGTCCGAAGGCCAGCGAATGATACTTGTTGCGTGCCTGGGGTACAATGTATTGATGGAGCCAAGAGCGATAACCAGGTCCCGGATGTCTGAACTAGACAATCTCGCACCTGACACGGCATCTGCGAGTCGATCCAGCAGGACCTTCGGACCGCATAGCAGAGGTAGCGACGACGCGCGTTGGAAGAGTGTGGATAGGCTGATGCGAGTGCAACCCGATGGCAACCCGAGGGCTATGCGGTGACCCAGGGCGCCCGGAGCAGTGCCAGCGGTCAATTCCAGGAAGAGTGTGGGCTTTACTAAGCAGAGCATCTTATGCAGACTGAGGTCGGTGATGCGAGTATTCAGCTGAATCCACGACGTGTCTCGTCGCCCATCCTGATTGTCACAAGTGAACGTGACGCGTATTGCTTGAGCAACCGCTCGCCGAGATAATGCCATAGCGAGGAAGCGATCGCTGCCCGAACAGTGGACCAGGACGCGGTTTCTCGGCATAGTTGATGAAGTAAAGATACGGCCATTAGCTCGCTCGTAATAGTGACCAGCAGACCATCGGTATCGGTATCAGCTGCCTCATCTACTGGAATCTCCACAGCCGCAACCGGATTCGTCTCGCATGAGTTGGAGGTCGATAGGTGTTCACAACGCGTTTGCTCTACCACGGCATAATGTGAGCCCTCGGAAAGCGGGAGAATGCCGACATTCGTTTCTGATATCGGCATCATTTTGGAAACGGAACGCCTCACCTAGTTAAGCCTTGCGTTCTAGCTGGGATGCTGTATTAGCCGGGGAATCTTAAGCTTCCCTCCTTTAAACAATACCACAGGTTCTCTCGACCAGAGCAATCTGAAATCTCGGTAATTCATGTCTGCTAATATCGAAGGCGGAGCCTCCTACTCATCAAGAGCGGTCTGCTGCAAGAGATACTCGGCGATGGCACGGGGAACGTTGTGCCGCAGATCGGAGACAGTCATGTGGCTAAAGTTGACGTGCGCTGCTTCTTGCCCGATGGAGCGACCGAAGGCAATGCTTGCCACCTGGTATGGTTGGTCTAGGTGGCCTCTATGCGTGACCCAAACGATACTTTTAGCAAGCTCGAGCATTCGCTTCAGGACGTCCATCTTCTCGTCTGTTATGTCTTTGAAAATGGGGGAGTCTATATCGACCAGGTTGATGAATGTGCCCATGGGATTCAAATTCAATGCCTCGTGCTCCGTAGGCAAGCTATTTATCTCTGCAAAAGCGCGACGATTGCGCTGGAGCCGTTGGGTTGGTGGTTGAAGGTTGGTAGTGTTCGAGAATGGCGTGGGCGTTGGGGCCGCCAAAGCCTTCGCCACACAGGGCTGGTTAGTAAGCAATGAGTAAGCAGGTGGCGTTAAATTCTCAGAAACTGTTCACGCTCAAAGGTCGCGGCACGCCATCCAGCAGCTGCGGCCACAGGGCCAACTGCGTCGGTACCTGCAAACCGTGGTAAAACGATTCGATCTTCGGATTCAAGTGATGGAACTAGAGATTTGGCGCGATTGCCCCTGCCTGCAGCATTGCAGAAGCCTTCAGCACACCCGCGAGGCCGGCGCAGCCCTCAAAATGACCGATGACAGTCTTTACTGAGCTGACGTACAGAGACGTGGCCGAGCCCTGCATATGGCGCCGGAAGCATTGATAGATGGCGGCCGCTTCTTTTGGATCCCCCGCCTGTGTGCCTGTGCCGTGGGCCTCGAAAACTGCGGTCGATCGTGAGGTACGTTTTCAAGGTCAAAGCCGGCTCTCGCATACGTCTGCCGAATGAGCAATGCCTGGGCTTCGCTATTGGGGACAGTAATTCCATTCGAAAATCCATCCTGGTTGGCACCGGTCTCGTGGACGATACACTCGATATGATCTCCATCGGCGATAGCATCGCTCAGCCGCTTTACCACGACGGCCGCCACACCCTCGCCGCGGGCGTAGCCATTCGCACTCGCACCCCACATAGCAGATCGAGTGTCGAGCGAAAGCATCTTCAGCGTGCTCTCGCCTACGTACATTTCCGGACCCAGGAGCATCTGGGTGCCGCACGCCACAACAACGCGTGATTCGCCGCTTCTCAACGCCTTCACGCCTTGATGTAGCGCAATCAGACTGGAAGAACAGGCCGTATCGATAGTCTGGCTAACTCCGTGCCAGTCGAAGAAATAGGATACCCGATTCGAAATGATGGCCCGACTCGTGCCGGTCGCGTAGTAGTTCGGCATCGTATTGTGATCCCGGATGAATGTGTCGTTGTAGTCGGCCGTCATGGTGCCCACGTACATGGCAGTATCTGAGCCTCTTAGGCCCTCGATTGCATGACCGCCCGCCGAGACCAATGACAGGAGAGTGTTTGATTGATTGATTGATTTCTCTCGTTTTAAGTCACCAACCTATAGAGGTTATGCTGACTACGCCTACGCACAAAAGGACTTAGAAGACGCTAAAATTAAGAGAAGGGAATAGGGCATTACAGAACTACGGGCAGGTGGCATGAGTTGACAGAAAAGAACAGTCCAGGCGCGGATGAGGGCGTAGTCCACCGCGAACCATGGCACGAAGCTGCCAACGGACAGGAGAGTGAAAGCCCCGACTGTTGGAGCAATGAAACAGAAGAGAAGTCGCCGGAAAATCCCACGTCAAGCGGCATAGGGCAACCAGGATGCATTATGGTAATCTGCGGTTGCTGCGCCGCCGCTTTCCCATGTAGACCTGCACGTCGGCAACGCACGTCGCCTGAAAGCGATGGAGCGCGCCGTCCCGCTGGGATCTGCATTTCTAAGCAACTTGCGGCTTCAAGACTGTCATGTCCGTTTCGCTGTGGTGCAAAGATAAACCTCGAAATGTGTGCAAAAATATGCATTTGTCAAATTTTTGCACATCGCACCGCTCCCTAACCTATTCCTCTCTTTAAGCCGCCCATGGGCCATCGCAAAGCCTCAACAAGAGACTCCTCCACTAGTCTGCCGTTAGCGCGCTAAACTTTTACACCGTCTATTTAGTTACAGTCTTCGATCGTTCCCCTGCTTTGTCGCCAACCGCAGGCCTGGACATACGCCAGTCTGGGACCGTATGACTGCCACACCGGAGCCAGACAGTAAGAGCGAGACTGACAATTCTCTAGCCCAAAACAATGCTATGACGCCAAACAACAAGAGCGGCGAGCTCACCGTGGATCCGGGTAGCAAGCCTAGCCAGGGCAGCGAACCTAACCAGGGCGGCCAGGTGGATACCGAAGATCAGTACCCGCACGGTTTGCGACTGTTCCTTCTCGGTGGAGCCTCCATCCTAGGCATCTTCTTGATTTCTCTAGACCAGGTAAATACCAACTCTCCCAGTCATCTGCATTCTTCCCCTAATACACAACGTAGACCATTCTTGGGACCGCTATACCCAAGATTACGGACGATTTCGGCGGCATTGGCGATGTCACTTGGTACAGCGCGGGCTACTTCATGACGTTTGGTGGTCTCGAGGCGGCATGGGGCAAACTGTTCAAGTATTTCGACTCAAATACACCTATATTGTTGCGATCATCATCTTCGAGATTGGCAGCCTCATTTGCGGAGTCACGCCCAACTCCAACGTTTTGATCATTGGCCGTGTCATCGCCGGCATAGGTGGCGGCGGAATGTGCGTGGGGGGGACCAGCATTGTCGCCTTTGGCGCGTCGCCGAAGTTTCGTCCGTGTTGATGGGCTATATTGGTCTGTCGTACGGCATTGCTTCGGTCCTCGGGCCACTTGTTGGCGGCACTTTTACCGAAGGAGCGAGTTGGCGATGGTATGTCGCCTCCACGGAGAAGCAGGCAAGCAAATATGCTAACTAAAAAGGTGCTTCTACATCAACCTTCCGATTGGTGGCTTAACCGCCTTCCTCATCATTTCCTTCTTCCATCTACCAAGCGCCGCCGAACCCCCAAAGGTCAGGCTGAGGGAGAAGATCCTGCACGCAGATCCCGTCGGTATGGCTCTAGCCATGGGCCTCATCCTCTGCTTCCTTCTTGGTCTCCATTATGCCAGCCTAGGCGGCGCCAACCCCTGGAGCAGCAGCTTGGTCATCGGGAACCTAGTGGGCTTTGTCGTCATCTCACTCACTCTGGTCGCTTGGGAATGTTATCTCGGTGAGTACTCCATGCTGCTTCCGCGCCTGTTCAAGAAACGCGCCGTCTGGACCGTAGTCCCTTTCCAACTCCTTCTCATGGGCAACCTCGTTCTTCTGCTGTACTATCTCCCCATCTACTTCCAGAGCGTCCGCGGCGCAAGCCCCATCGCATCTAGGGTGGATAATCTACCTATGGTGATAGCGGTGGGCATATTTTGCGTCGTCGGTGGCGAGGTCGTCTCAAGGACCGGACAGGCGACTGCGACCATGTTCGTTGGTGCCGCAGTAGGTACAATTGGGTGTGGCCTCCTCTGCACGCTCGGTCTTACCACGCCGACGGGCAAGTGGATCGGCTATCAGATTCTCGCCGGCTCCGGCATCGCCTTCTGCGTGCTGAACGGCATAAACATAGCTCAGGCCAACGTCGGCCCTGAGGACCTGGCCGCCGTTGTCGCCAACGTATATTGTACGCAACCCGCTCTCATTTCAGATCGCGGCTGACAAGAAATCTGTTTAGTCTTCCAAACGGTGGGCGGCGCCTTCACTACATCGGCGGCGCAGGCAGCCTTCAGTTAGGGTGTTGATCTGATCATTACATGTATCCCATTTCAAGGTTTGGATGAGGTTTAAAAGGAACATTGGGACTGAAATCATGCCCCGCACCGACACCTCTGCCTCCTCCAACCAATTCTGGCTTGCACTGCCGTTGCCTAGAGAGGCAACAAGTCTATGAGATATCTGAGCGCGATATCGAGCTGCCTGTAGAGACTTGCGGGTGTGGGGTCAGGACACTGTCAAGTCTACTTAAGAGTCAGCAGATAATTCGCTAGCAGTGGCGTATTCGAAGACTTACTCGGTTCCGGATCTCTGGCCAACTCTGTGGCTGTCACCAGGCAGCCTATCCTCATTGACGTGGGGTGGGTACGAAAGATTTGGAGTTGTTGAGAACACACAGAAGCTCTAGATATACGGCCCTCCATACAAAAAAGGGTGGTCTTGGGATTTTCGGAGGACGACCCTCACATGGAGACCATTCCCCTCACTGTCGGTAGGAAAGCCCACACAAGGATAGATCTTGCCCTTCTTGAACACGTGCTCGTCAAATGCGTCCCCTGAAGTCTGGTCAACACGTGCCAGCCGAGAAAACGATATAGGTACACTTACAAGAGTCCAGCCGTTTGCCATTGAGTGTGCGGTAGCCTTTCCCCGTCTTCATATTCAATCCGCATCCCACTACGCTGTCTGTATGATATTTTTCCCCGTCAGACTTTTCTGAAAATGATGATCCTTGACCAAGGGCCTGGACAAAGAGGCCTCCGTCATCCCCATGATATGCCCAGGACCCCTCGACCATGCCCGGATAGTCGTTGGCAGCTACTTGTACCTGGGTGTACCCGACAGCAAAATAACTGTGTACTTTGTCAGGGTCATGAACAAAATATCTGGGCGGAATTGGCACTCGTAAGACGCACCTTCCGTTGGGGTGAGCAAGTATATGGACTTCAAAATAGAAGTATTCGTCATCAGGTGGAATGCTTTGTTGCGTGCGCACGCATATCCTGTCGAATTTGGTCTCTTGGAAATTAACATTGATTTCTAAGAAAGAATTAGCTACGTTGTTTTTAAAAACTTGCGGGTGAGCCCTGTGTCATTACCTTTTGCCCAGGCGCATGAGTGGCTGTCAGCATTGCGCAGGTTACAATCTGCTAGGGTGACATTGGCTTCGTCGAATGGATTAGCAAATGACGAAGGTCGTAGATACGGTAGTTTTTCGGGCGGGGGTTTCGGGATGTGCTTCATCAAGACATCCTTGAGTTTCGGGTTGCCATTCCTCTTCGCAACGTCGATGCACGTCCAATTGTCGTCGTCCGGCTCATAAATGTTTGCACCCAGTTTGAGGAGGCGTAATATCGTGTCACCGTCACCACTCAGAGCCAAGGTGTGAAGCACATGGGGTACTTCGTTCCATCTTTTCGGGTCTTTGACCCGCCGCATCCACGCATCGAAGACTGTTTTGTTTGAGTCGAGTGTGGGGAACCGATGGATCAGGTCGTCGAGCTCCGAGGTTGGTAAGCTCTGTTCTTCAACGGACTCTAGAATGCTCTTGATGATGTCGATATGCTCATGGTTGCCCATTCCTGCCATAATCTTCAGAGCATCAATTCGGATCGCGGCGCTTGTTTGAGAATGTAGCAGCAACGCCCTGATGCACTCTTCACTGCAGTACTCAAGGGCATATTGAAGTGGTTTGCGTCCGTCTTCGTCAGCAATATCCCAGCTAGGCACGACACGGGGACTGTCGAGCAGGATTTCGATAACCGCCACTCTATCATAGACGAGGGCAATCTGCAACGGCGTACGGTTTCGATACCCGGTCGCCCGTCGATTCGGGTGTACATTCGGGGCATCCAGCAAGATTTTGACTGTTTCTGCTTGCCCGCGCTCACATGCCCAGCTAATAGGTGACTCGTCCCATGACAGATCTGCTTGGTTGACAATTTCTTCGCCGCTGTTTCGGACAATGTGGTTTACAGCCTTGAGGCAGAAGCCTTCCCGGACGGCCGATATCAGTGGGGTGAAGCCATCCGCATCCATGGTTCCAGGATTCGCACCATGGTTGAGGAGGAAGAGTGAGGTGAAGTCGTTGTTTGCTTTCATAGCTACGTGTAATGGTGTTTGCTCAGATTGGTCCAGATCGTTAATTCCAGTCTCCATGGCGTTGAAGATAGTGGATATAAGGGAATCTTTGACCGGTGTGCTGCCAATCTGGTTTGACACCGCTACGTGATGTAAAGAACTGCGACCGAGGCTGTCTTTGATTTTGAGGTCGGCCCCACGGCGAAGAAGAGCGTGGACGACGGTGGCATTATCTGCGAGGATGGCCTCATGAAGTGGTGTACGGAGGGAGCCATCACGGGCGTCGACTATCTTGATGGTCTCGTCCTGAGAAGCTTGAGCAGACGATGGTCGAGCCTCGCGCTCCAGCTTGCTATTTGCCATCTTCTCCTCTTCCTCCCAAGTGGCAATGAGTGCTCCAATCAACTCCTCAACTTCGGCACTACTAACTGTGTTGGCTTGGGCGACGTGGTGCAAGGCGAGCTTTCCATCCTTGTCTGCAGTTCCTGGTTTGGCATGATGATCCAGGAGCTTGAGTGCAACGGATATCTTGCTTGCGATGATAGCTGTGTGTAGGGCCGTTCGACCGTCTCGAGTCTGGAGGTCAATATTCTTCATATTGCTCGCAAGTACTTCTACTATATCCTCAAGATCTGCTTTCGAGAACTCTCTAGATTCAATCGCATAGTGCAAGGCCGTTCTGCCACTGTTGTCCTGTTGGTCCTCAGCATTGGTGAGCGTCTTCATTAGGGTCGTTTGGCCACTGTTGCCCCATTGGTCCTCAGAATCGGTGAGCGTCTTCATTAATGACTTAGCGACCGCCGATTGGCCAGTCTGGTAGGCGAGCATTAGAGGTGTCATGCCAGTGTAGTCCTTCGTCGTCGATTTAGCGCCGTATTTGAACAGGACATTCGCAACTCCTCCTCGCTTTGCCGATACAGCTAGATGGAGCGGTGTCTTGCCGTTCTTGTCAGCGGTGTCAGCCGCAGCGCCTCTTTTCAGATAATAGCGCTCAATTTCCTCATCGTCAAGGAACTCAACGGCGTAATGGAGCACGGTCATGCCATTGTCGTCTTTATCGTCAAAGTTCCTCCAGACTTTCATGAACTCTTCGGCCATACTCCTTCGGAGCTTGCCCGTGCCCATATCATTCTTCTGATCCTTCAGGAACCTTAGGTATGTCAGAGGCGTCCGCCCAAATGTGTCTGCTTGGTCGGGCCGCGAGTCTTTGTCCAGCAATTTCTTTGCAATATCCAAATTTGGGGCCGCTGCAGCGAGGTGAATGGGGGCTCGACCCCAAACATCAAGTTCGGTGGGTTTGTGATACTTGAGTAAGGCCTCGACGCACTTTGCGTGCTGGCCCTTAACTGCTAGATGGATTGGCGTCATACCGTCCAAGCCTCTTGCCTTGACGGCAGAGGCTACGGCCTCATTCATCTTTCTCTTCACCTCCTCAATCATTTCCCGCAGGAAGTCGTCCCTGCCGCAAAGTGCTGCAAGGTGGATAGGGCTCCGTTTAAACTTATCCTGCCACAGATAGATGGGATCCGGGTCGGCTCTGGCAGACATCAACACAGCCTGGAGATTACTCAAGCTCGACCCGGCGGCCGCATAGTGAAGGACTGTCCAGCCAAAGATATCGGCTTTGGTAACATCTTTGGCTACTCATTTGTCAATATGCATCATAGAAGCTTCAGTAACCACCTACTCTTGGGTCTCCGCCCATCGTCCATCTCACGGGGTTGTCCAGCCTTGGATCTCTCACCATCCTCCTGTGCTTCGCCCGCTTGAATATGGACGTCGGTGACACCGATTCTCTCCAAAAATTTGCTTTGCTTTGGGGTTCTCTCTCCGGAGTTCCCCTGCGGAAAGTCGACGTCGGGGAAACCGTCCTCGTCATCGCTCGCATAGTGGTGAAACACGACCTTAAAAGTTTCTAGTCGCTTCTGCAAGTTGTATACTGGTGACAACTCCCTCAAAATGTCTGGAAAATCTACGGCAAGCTTCTTGACCACTTCCTTGAGTTCCTTATCAAGTTCTTTCTCGGGTTTGATGTCCTTGGTGAAGGGTTCGCAGGCAAGATAGACGAATTCCATCGCCTCGACGACTGCCGCAAAAGCAAAGTACTCCTCTATCTTAGCTCCGATGCTCGACTCTAATAGATTACGATAGAATTTGGCTGTCTGGGCCCAGCCGTGTCTCTGAATCTGTTGGAACTCGAGCGGCATCAGAGACAATATTCTCTCGTTGGGTAGTAGGTCCTTGAAGCTCAATGCTGGCACCATGCACAGGAGAATCTCGCTCGCGCTTCCAAGCCCCACTGCTTCGACATATTTGACAAAGGTGTCAAGCCGGACATTGCTTAGCTTCGGGCAACACCAAGTGTCCTTGAACGCATACAGGTTGAAAGTGCCAGAGTCAATCTTGATAGAGTCGGTGCTACTCTTCTCTCTTTGTCGGAGACAGTCCCTTGGCAACCTCTCGGCGATTGTCCACATAAAGCTAGTGAAGAGGTGTTGCGCAAGGATGGTCGGTAGGTATGCGCTCGAGGTGATGGAGAGCTCTTTTCGTTCCATGTTTTTCCGTACTGGTTGCACTGTGAAACATCGAGGTTAGCGCACAAATACTGCTATATCTGCTCCGTATTAGACGGTGCTCTTCTTACCTTCTCGGGGCCCGTTGAAACCGATGGCCAACTTTACTTTCTCGCCGCCTCGAGGAGCCGTCGTCCTGGAATCGTCACTCTCGATATCGGCCTGGTCGGCAATTTGCTTGCCAACCCACCACGAGATATCACGCTTCAAAACGCCGTCCTCGTAGTTATCGCCAATAACCCTGCAATAGTCAAGCTTCGACCCAATCCCTGCCTGTGACCTTCTCCAGTCGGCAAGTTCAACCCCCCGCCGAGCCTTACCTGGCGCACCCGCGTTAGTGGTCGCTCGATCGGCGTTTTCGATCATCTTGGCCTCGATGCTCGCAATCCAAAGCGACAGAACCGACTCAATTTTCCCAATCCCAACAACCCATCTGCTTCCTTTTTCTTTCGTGTCTCTAGTGAGAGAGATGACTACGCTGTCGGTCTCGCCAGATTCCCGACCTTCATGGAGTTCGGTTGTTTCGATGACCCATCTGATCGACGTCGTCTCGCCGTCGGGGAAGAATGTCGCCATGAACCGCTCAATCGATCGCACTAGAGTTAGGGCAGCTTCAGAGGCGCTGTTACTCCACTTGCACAAATTTCCCAGTCGCTCTCGGACTAGAACTAGCTGTTGACTGGATGCTTCGTCCCAGCCTGCAGACTTGTCTGCTCCATCGTCCTTGTCTGATCGTCTTCGACGTGGGACGCCGAATTTCCGAGGCCATGTTGTTTTCCGTTTTTGGCTGCCGCCAGTGTTGGCGGTGGACATCTTATCGCTGGCGTTGGGTGCGTCGACGCTTGTGGTAAGCGTGACGACTGTGTTGCTGACTGACATTTTGCTCTCGGCTGACACGGCACCATCAATCGGCTCTATAGCGTCGGCCGTGACTATTGTGGCTGAGGTTGCGTTGTTTGTATGCACCGTGTCGCTAGCCCCAGGCAGTGTAAACCTGACCAACGAATTCTGAGGCGGCGTTCGGACCTTCCATACACATATCTTCTTCGGGTCGTCATCCTTCCATTTGATTTTTTGCTTGTTGGCGTAATCGAATTCGCGGAAAGGGCCTTTGAAGACGATGCGGGTGGCGAGGAAGTCGAGCTCATACTGGGAAAACGCAGGACAGAACAAGGGTATTTTTCCCAGCCTACGGCGTACTCCAGCCCTTAGGAGAGCCATTATTAAGGTCGCAACAAGCTGGGATATGGAGCACGGCCATGATAACCCCCGAAGCCCCACGAACTGTGCGATGAATCCAGCGCTGCCAAAAAAGACACCCGCGATCGTGAGCGCCCCCCACGCCTTTCCGCTCTTCTTTTGACCTTTCCCAGACTTCATGTAGTTAGTAGACTATCCTAGCGAGGCACAGCTCGACGTGATGGAATGTCTCCGTGGGAAACTCACCTTTTCATCATCCTCAGCCGAGACAGGCTCCGGCATGTCTGACTCCGACTGCGTCATGGAGTCGATTCGTTGCTTAGCACTCCAAGAATCAGGGGCTACGCCAGGCGCCAGTGATTCTTTCCCTGTCTTCGACTTCTCGCAGTCTCGCACGTCTTCTTGTCGACTTGATGTTATGACGCAGCGCTTTGGTCCTCCAAGGATCACATAAGAGCCGAAGAACTGATCACTAACCCGCTGGGATTGTTGGATCCAAATCAGATGAGGAGATCTGCTTCCAACTCTTGTTGTGGTGGGCTTTCTACCCATTGTCCACGAAAATATACGTGCGAAGGCTCCAGCGTGCTGGGAGTCGGCCGATTGGTTTCCTTTGCTTTGACGCTTCCACATAACCTCACTCGTACTGCTCTCAATAACATAAGAACAGAGCGCCATTCCGGTAAAGAGTAAAACTGATCCGATAATGTAACACGGCAGTCCATACCGTGGCGGCTTGTATCTAATTGATGTTTTCGTTGGCTCGTGGTAGACTGTCACGACAGCTATGACAAGTAACGCGAGCTGCAGAGCGAGAGCGAAAGTGGCGGCAGTAAAGAGTTCTATCTCTTCCTGTTCTGGGGAAGATACCCCGGAGGCGACATTTAGTTGTAGATTGGGCGGCCCCAGGAAGTTGAAGGACGAGTAAGGTAACCCAATTTTCCTTGGATTCGGAGATTCAGCTTCTTCGTTTTCTGATGCCTTGTTACATGTTGATGAGGTCGAGCTTTTACGATCGCCCGAGCCTGAGCATGAACCTGGATTCGAGCCTTTCTCCAAATCGGATCCCTTCTCATCCGTCGATTTCCTTTTAAACCAGGACATCTCCTTCATCCGCTGGAAAAATCTGGCAGCCACTCTGTAGCTCCTGTTGTGGTAGGCTATAGGAATTGACTGTCAGTGCGCCTGCGCCCACTCATCCTGCGCATTATGACGTACCTTCGCAGATCATGATGCCCTCGTCCCTATTATCAATGTTGACTGCTTCCTGGAGGGTATGTATACCGCAAGTCTGGTCGGGATCGTTTGGGTTCTGCTTGAAATGGTTGTAACGGTCGGGAAAGATGATGATTTGAGCAATTTTCGGTTGGCCCATTGTTCGGATAATTCCATTGCCGTTAAACATCTCGCAGACCTCCCGGGAAGTAGACGACATGAGTTCTATTTCGGGAGTCGCGCGATTTTCTCTAGCGCAGCCGATGAAAGACTTCGCAAACTTAGGTCCCTGGACGCGGATGGCACCCGTGAGGGCCGTGATTATACCCAGCGGGACACAGGCGAAGATGATGTGGTCGAGCCATGTGAAGCTCTCGCTGGCAAATTGTCGAGCGAATTGTTCACCAAATAGCGCTAAAATCCTTTGGGCTATTGTTTAGTTGAATTTGGGTTGGTCTGACTGTAAACTTACGGAGCAAGATCCGAGAAAAGGTTGAACGCAAACTCAGTGGTGTCACCAGCGGCAACTACGCCATCTGCGAGGAGTAGAAGTAGCGCCACCGAAAGGTGGGAGCTTGCGGGGCGCATCGTCGTCGAGTCGTGCTAGAATGCTTGCAGGTCGAGCGCGGTGTTGCACCAGCGAGGAGTCAGATCAATGTTGATCTTCGATCACAACGTGCATCAAGCGCCATAAAAGTATGCTAGCTACCCAAAAGACAGCAGAAGAGTGCACTGGAGAGTCGTGTGAGATCCAAGTTGGAAGGGTCCGTATGATCGAAGCTTTTTTGCGGGACAACCACGCCGGACACCGCCTCGGTTGCCCTTCAATATGTACAAAATCCCAATGGCCGCCGATAACGAAGCTGAAGGACGTTTCTAAAGCCTCCGCCATGGCTATTAAGCTGACAAACCTGAGGCTGCAGTTGACATGGCGCCCGACGCAGCTTGCAACATAGCCCAAGCGAATAGAAAGTGCCTAGATGCGGAATCTTTCCAATACCCCTCCTTCCCAGATACAGGTGGCTTTCGAAATACAGAGGAAGCTCGCTCTCCCTTGCCGGGCAGCAGGCGAATCAGCGGGCCGCCCCGGCCCTCGGAAGGCCGGAAACGGCCCCCAAGTCGGTAAGATAACCCACGGTGGGTCAAGCGCTGACGGCCTCCCTCGCAGATGTCGCGTCGGAGAGCCGCAACTGATAACTTGTGCAGGAGCTGAACGCCGCCACAGCAAAACGTGGGCAGCCAGTGAAGAAATTCTCACCCAGAGCCAAACATCGATCGGACAGATGATTGGAGAACCATGCCACAGAGAGAGGTGCGACCAAGAAGGCTGAGAAAATATATGGCAAAGTCCGGATTTGCGTGCGTTCTCTCGCGCTTTGGCGCTCGATCACTGGCCAGCTCAACATTGTTTTACCTGCTTCGCGAGCCCGTATGTAGACAGATAGAGATAAGACTTAGTTTAGGAATGCATGCAACTTCCGCTCAGTTAGCCTATCAAGACCCTGGCGGCTAACCGCGCGTAATGGACTAACCTGAGTGATAGCCCTGCATCCCAGATTGATAAGAGTTAACTTGCTTTTGATTGACTAACTGCGTGCTCTCCATGCAATATCTCGATTGGAAGAACGAATCAATCCTCCTACACTGCTCAAAACGTGCAAGCGTCAATCTTCCGTAAAGCACAGCGACGATCTGCAAACAGCGAAGAAAGATTGAAACTTCACGTTCAGGGTTGTTAGCCACATCGCATGTGTCCCGGAACGTAATGTTTCAGGTACAGAAATGGCGTATTAAGTCCATTGAGCTCAGTGACAGAGTGAATAATGATGAGCATAGTGACACAGTCGACCAAAGTCTTCCGAAATACATCTCTGTGGCCACTGATCATGTGACGAACTCCAATACACTCGGCCCAAGTGGCTGCTCGACGTTTGCAACATGTTGCGGTTCGTTGCCATCTCTTGTTCGTCTGACTTTTGGTTCAATACACTGCTGCGCGTCTCGAATGCATCGTCCAGTGACACGGCCGCCTCCCATTGCGATGTTAGGCCCCGCTGGCTTGGATTCCAGGGTACGTATTTACTTCTTTCCCTACCCATGTTGTGCGGATGAAACCAATGACGAGATAGCGTATAATATCCTCTCGTCGCTACGTAGGGAGAATGTTGTGTTTTTAGTGTGCTAGGAGTGGAGGGATGGGTGGTGTCATGTTCTCTCCCCTCGTACTAGCCAGATGGAACAGAAGAAGGCGAAAGACACGGAAAGCTAGACCTGAGGCCAGGATACCGCCTCTGCTAGGGACTCTAAAAGCATATAGCATGCACCGCTTAGCCACGGTACCTAATATTTAGAGCGAACGCCATGCCTCCCTACCAGAAAGTCATGCAGTCATCATAGCTCGCCGCGCCCATCCCCTGCACAAATCGCCTCGTGAAGGTGCAAATCACAAATTTCGCCATCTGCTCTAATTGAGCCCAAGCCATAATGACTTGAACATCGTACGGGCTCGGAATCTCGATCTCTAGGTCCTGATCATCAAAGCTTATAGCCGGACTTCCGTCTCCTGCCGCTTTATACGCGTCGAAGATATCAATGGTGTTGTTGGCGGGAGGGCCATTGGGACCGGTAAATTTGGCGCCGTAGAAGAGCCACTTGTGGTCGGTGCCGAGGCCAAAGATTGCTTTTGCGGACGCGGCAGTGAGAGGAGGAGCCCCGGCGAGATTTCCGTTGTTGGCCGCTTGGAGCGCTCTGTAGTAGCACTGATATGGGGCATTGAGGAGAGTGCGCAGGAGCGACCGGATTCCGGGATTGGGTCCCCACTGGGCGAGCCTGCCTTGCTTGGCGGCCTGGACAAGGGTTCTCCAATTGGGATCCTCGCTGCTCAATACTTGCCTAGCCATGGCTTTGGGGATTGCGACAAAACCTGCTATGACTAGTAATGGTGGATTGGGAAGTGGGTCGGTGGTGGGGACGGGTGTGGTTGTTTCCATTTCTCCACTCATACTGGCCAGATCAGCCATGAAGGCTTCCGCTTCCTTGTTACTGGGGCGTATCCTCTGACCATACACAGAGCCAAAAGCACTCTCCTCTCGTTGGGCGAGAATGTCGGCGACAATAGGACCAACGGTCTTGATGACCATGGGAGCAGTCTTGATGACGGCAGGGCCGACGGTCGTGATGACCTTCTTCATAATCTCGAATATGCCTTCGGATTGGAGCTTTGCGACGGGCATCTGCATGAGGGCTTGCAACGCTGCTTCACCGACGATGACCCTGTGGGTGAGACCATCAAATGAGCTGGTTTGCTGTTCAAGTTCTGATTCCGTGCCAGAGGCCAGTTGCGCTAGCCCTTCCTGAGCGACCGCTTGCAGGATGGGAGCAGCGATGCGGAGGCCCTTCCCGATGAGGTTACCAATCCCCATCACTGTGCCTAGGAAGCTTTCTGCGTCTTGAACAGTGACAGAGTCCGCCAGTCCTCTGATGAAAGCTTCGCTGGTAACGTCCACAGGTTTGGCTCCAAAGACGCGATGATTCTTCTCCGTGGCCAAGGATTTCATCTCTCGAATGGGCGGATACGCAGACTCCGTGGTTCCGAGCTGCGATTTTCGAAGTTCATCTAGTCCAATTCTCAAGGCTGGCTCCGCGATGGCAGTGAGAACTTTGGGTGCGACTCTTGTAACTACCGGAGCGATCTTCTTGACGATATCGCCCATGGTCGTGAACAGTCCTTCTTCTTCGCACCGCTTTGCACCTAGGTGGACTATGGCAGCAAGAGCGGCCTCCCCTAGAACCGCTCGTTCAGCCACGCCATCGAACGAGTAGGTGACCGTACTCTCAGCCCCAGCAGAGCCCTGTTTGGCGAGGCGACCAGCCGCATTGAGAGCAACACCCGCTAAAGCCCCAACAGGTATGCCGATAGGACCAAGAGCAAGTGGCAAGGCAGTCTGTAAAACGGTATCGGCAATAGGAGCAGCAGCAGCGAGAGCCTGGCGTAAGAAACCGAACAAGTCCTCTTGTACATCGCGATTAGGCTCTTGGTCGTCTGAGATGAAGCCACTTTCGGTTCCGGTGGTATTAGATGGCACCATAGCCCAAGTAAGCCACGTATCTCGGACGGCCTGAGTTACGGCTATGCTTGCATCCTTGGATTGGTGATTTGAAACAGCATCGATGGCGGCGATGTAGCTTGCGAAGTCATTTCCATACTTCCCATTTATGATGGACGCAGAATTCCGTTGGCCGCCGTAGACGTGAACGCCTATCGATGCCATGTCTGTGAGACGCAGAACAGGAGATCCAGAGTTACCTATTACGACATATGTTAGCGAGAATCTTTGCTACAGGTGGGGAGGAACTCACCTCCAAATGTATCTATCTCATATTCCAGCATCTTGTCTCGCGACTTCAGGATGTCGTACTCTGTCTTGAAGTACATCTCGTACATGCACGCACCCTTCTCGCGAGTGGACATCTTCATGAGATCGCCAGGATATCCGACCACGCCAAGATCATAGCTACCGGAAAGTGGCGTGTCCTTGAATGCGAACGGAACGACATTCTCAAAGGGCGTCTTCAACAGAATGTAAGATACATCCCGTGGTTTGTTGGTGCCAGACTCAAGCCAGAGCGATGTTGTGGCGACACGAATGCTGATGCGACCTTGGACGTCATAGCTACGATCCTGGATGGATTCGCGGCCACAGTAGCCAATATATGCTTTGACGTTAGTGAGATGGCCCTGCTCGTAAGACCAGTCAAACGCGCAATGACCTGCCGTCACAAGCAGATCCGGGCGAATGAGCCAGCCAGTTGCCATGGCCCACGGGCGCTCACCATCTCCGGATCCAGCATAGCGAAGGAAGAGCTTAACAATAGCTGACTTTATGTGAGCTTGGGTACTAGAGATGGAAGACGCACTTACATCTATATTTGCCGCCCTGCATAAAATCCTTCCTTGGCACGATGACACGGTCGTCGGTACCAATGACACTCTCAGTGCCGGGATTAACTGAATAGATGCTCTCTGCACTCTCTGGTGGCATCTCATTGACGAAGGCTTCACCGTCGAGGTCCCAGACGCCAATGCGCGTGGTAAGAGCGTTTCCGTTGGAGACTTGTGTGCCAGTTGATCCCGTGGAAAGTCCAACGCTTGGAGAGGAAACGGTCTCAGGTGGTTTTGGCACATCAGGTTTCGATTCCTTCACTAGCGGACCGGGAGGAAGCTTGGAGGACATAGTGTGATCCCCGACAGTATCTTTGAGAGGCCTGCGAGAGGGTGATTCCTCAAGCAACCCATTGGGATCGACATCGACTCCACCATTGGTTTGGCCCTTCGAGAGTGGATCGAGGTTTTCGACACCGTTGGTGCTGGTAGGAGGAGGCTCCGGAAAGTTGCTCAATGGCTCCTTAGTAGTAGCATCGACGGGCTCCGGTGCGGGTTGCTTCGAAGGCAGCGGCTTGTTTAAGACCGGCTTCAGGTCAGGCTTGACCGACGCATCGTTCTTCAGTGAAGGAGTTCCTTCAACGCCATTGCTGGCATCCTTAGGCGAGCCGTCGAGTGAAACAGCCATTTCTTAGTCGTGATGGGGCTTGGGAAAGAGCAAAAACTTTGCCGCAGCTGGAATTGATTAGTTGGAGAAATCTCGATAATCGTCGCGGCCCTTCATATATGCTCGAAGCCCCAGTGGGAGGATGTGTGTGGTTTCGATCCCGAAGGCATTCGGTGAGAGCCCACGCCAGCCACATTGCAACGCGATGAGAGGCTTCGTCGTGCTTCAGCTGAAGAACATCGGTGAAGTACTGACTGCATGAGGTCGTTGCAATATTCATGGTTTTTGATATCCCAAAATATCAGAAGGATGCTGAAGCCTCAAGCTCTACGAGGAATACGGGCATCGACATTTTTGCCAAGGAAAAGTGGACGAGCAGCCGTTCGCACACTAGCCAGACATGGCCCCGGGGCTGGCTGAAGGAGCCCAAAGCGGCACTCAGCGACCGTATTGAGATGCATGCGGATTGTTCTCGCCTTGTCGTTGTCAGCAAGCCTCAGCTTCAAACGTGCGGGGTGTGGACGAACCATGACAGCTGAGGCGAACCCATGGTAGTCCGCGAGCTGAATCTGCCATTCGATTTTGCAAGACTAACATCTCCGCGGATCTTGAGTAGAGAATATGAGGCATCGTACAGTATGCCGTGATGAATGGTGCCCAGGCGAGCATGGAGGGAGCGGTGAAGTCAGGCCGAGAGTGCTTCAGCGATGCGCTATCCCAGCCCGGACTCTAAGTGGCGGGCTGCTTCTGGCGTATGATGTGTTGGGGTGTTAGGTTTAGAAGAAAGGATGAGAAGGAATTGAGGAAGATGGCGTGGAAGCGGACGGGAGCGCATGACGCCCAGGCACAAGTCACGCTAGCCTGATATTGAAAGTCACGTGAATCGAACTATTCCAAGCTTCCAAGGATCCAAGGTTTTTTACGGAGCACCTGAAAACAACTTCCTTTTCATCTATATGCAGATGCAAGTACGATAGTAAAAGACCCTGGAACTAGTTGCTCTATCTCGTGATCCTCAATTACGTTCGTTGCAACCAGGCGGAGCTATAGCGTTGACGAGACTGAGGATAGGATCATGAATCCATATGCAGTACACCCCAATACAATAGCAATCTCCTTTCCTCTTCGATCCGAACACCGCCTGCACCTTCTCAGTCACATGACCCCGAGACCACCTGACTTCATTTCCATTCAACCAACACATCGTAACAACCGCTCTATTCCCTCACTCTACTCCATACACCCGATTACCCATCTTCTCTGACACGTCTCCCAACTGCGAAGTGTTCCGAATCGCGTTCCACTCCCCGACGTTCATCGGCCCTAGTCCAGCGCATCCGCCCAGCTTAACCCCGCCTTAGTCACCCTCTTGGCGCGTCGCACATAACCACATGTCCAGCATCCTCAGCCCGTGATTGCATGATGGAGTTAACGTTAAGCAGTGGGCGTGATGACATACATGTAGCTTCTGCATTTGCTGCCTGGATGAAGGGCATAAGGCCAGGAGTTATGATGTGGGATTTGGGTTAGCGAGCGGTGATAAGGAAGGGAATGCCCAGGACGGCGAATGGAGTTAGGGACGCGCGCGTATATTAAGGCTACGAGGTCAGGAAAATAGACTTCTTTTTTATTTCTCTATCTACCCTCTCCAGCAACAACAAAGAAAAGCTACAATTCAATCCCAACTAACCCAATAAAACGTCACCTACCTCAAATATTACCCCCATCCCGTCCAACCCACAATGTCCTCCAACCCACCCGTATGGTTCATCACCGCCGCCTCCTCCGGCTTCGGAAAATACATAGCCCTGGAAGCCCTCTCGCGCGGCCACAAAGTCATCGCCAGCGCGCGCAGCGCGTCCCGCATCGCCGACCTCAAAGGAAAAGGCGCCGACGTCGTAACGCTGGACGTCACATCTCCGCTCGCGGAGATAGAAAAAGTGGCCAAGGAAGCGAACGACAAGTACGGCTATATCAACCACCTGGTAAACGCCGCGGGGTACATTCTCGTCGGCGCGGTTGAGGAGACGTCGTAAGTTGCCCGTGATGCAGTGGAGTGGAACGAGATAGATGCTGACTGGGAAAAGGCCAAAAGAAGACTTCGACACATTCGCCACTAACGTCTTCGGCATGCTCAATGTCTGCAAAGCCTTCTTGCCCTATCTGCGCGCCACTCCCGGCCACCGCACAATCGCCAACTTTGGCTCCATCGGCAGCTGGCAAGGCGGCGCGGGGTACGCCCTGTACAACGGCACGAAGTGGGCTTGCAGCGGAATCAGCGAGGGTATGCGCGCCGAACTTGCGCCTCTCGGCATTGCGGTTACGGTCATCGAGCCCGGGTACTTCCGTACGGGTTTCCTGAATGCCGGCGCGAGAGTAGTCTCGCAGAGGCGGCTGAGGGAGTACGACGAGACGGCGGTTGGGAAAGTGCGCGCGACGCTAGAGGCGGTAGATAACAACCAGCCGGGGGATGTGGTGAAGGGGTGTAAGGTGCTCGTTGATGTTCTGACTATGACGGGGGTGGCGGAGGGGAAGGAGGTCCCCATAAGGGTGGCGCTGGGGAGTGACTCGCCACCTGTGATAAGGGAGAAGATGAGGGCGACGGAGGAGTTGCTGAAGGAGTGGGAGGGGATTACGACGCGTACGGATCATGAGTAGGGGAATAGTGGATCAATGTGCGGTCGGGATCTTCTTCAAGAAGTTCCCTTTCTTGGGTGGTCATGCTTGCCGATCTGTGATGTGCCGCTTTCAATGACCGTGAAGGGGTTTGCCGGTGGCCTCGCTCGTCTATGAAAACGCCTGGTGGTGCGACGGGCGTCTTGCCTTTCCTTTTGTATGATGGTGGTTTGTACTGTGGAGCATCATCCGCTTCTTCGGGGGCATCATTGGCTTCTCCGGAAGTATTACCAGCCTCTTCGAAAGCATCAGCTTCTTCGGGAGCGTCATAGGCTTCTTCGAAAGCTTCCGGGTGATGTGACGTTTTGCTGCGCTGCGAGGACCGCTCTGGAGCCTCTTCATCAGCCTCTGCATTCTCCTCAGCCTTCCTTTTCTTAGGTGCCCACGACGTCGGTGCCGCATCCCCAATCCTGAACTCCTCATCAGCAAGGACCACCTTCGCGAAGTCGGGAAGTTCGTCAAGCGTCTTGCCTCTGACCTGCCCGTACACCTTCTCCCACCTTGCCAGCCCCAGCCTCGTTGCGTACAAGACGTGATGCAGAGTTGGTCTGTTCTTCGGATTAACATCCACACACTTGTGTACGAGCTGCTCGAGTGGTTCGGTGTAGAGGCCGTCGTACTCGCTGCTATGTTTCGGCCTCTGTTTAGGATTCTCGCAGCTAACGGACTCCCCATCCATGAGGTTTAATACTGTCAGTCCGACGTTGTGTATCATGGAATGCATGCCGACGGCTTCGCTTGAGTACTTATTAGTGGTGGTGGTTTGTTCCTAGAGCGATGTTAGCTTCGAGTCTGATTTGAGAGGCAGTGATATGATGAGATGCTCACCGGTGGCAGGAAACCTCGCGTTCCGCAGCCTTTCCCGTTCCCGGGAAGTTGCCCGTCTTTGAACGCGACTCCCCAGTCGATCATTTTGGGCGTTTTGAATGCTGGAAACGGGCCGCCGGGATCGGCGTCGCCGAGGACCACGTTCATCGGTTTGATGTCAAGGTTGAGTATTGGAGCCCAGCCGGATTCCTTCTTGAGGGCGGTGTTGGCTATCTTTGTGTCGGCGGCCGGCTCATCCGGATCGATAAGCTTTCCAGTGTGCATCAGGTGGAGTGCTTCCGCCAGGGCGCGGAAGACCATCCAGATAAATGGTTCAGGGAGTTGGGTATCTCTGTTTAACGGTTAGCGCCTGAGGGAGTAGGCGAGAGGCCAATGCATTAAGAAATGGATATATTCGACTTACGTCCGGCGACGATGGTCCTTGAGATCGAACAGATTGCCAAACTGAGCGTATTCCATGAACCCATAGGCAAGGATAGGGTAATACTCTCGCGTGCGGGTAGACCAGCCGTACAGACTGAGGATATTTCGGCAGCCTTTCTCGGAAAGTAATTCCTGGATATCGTACTCGTTTTGGACGCGCGCGATAAGGTGCGCCATCGAGGTTTCGCCCTGTATTTTGACGACTATGCGCTAAAGAACAAGTCAGCAAAAGTCATATGCCAGCTCAGCGTCAGTTTACGTACCTCTGCTATGAGGCCGTCGTCGTCCACACGCGTGAACACATGAACGATCCTGCGAGAGCGCATTGTTTTGAGGTGCAAATTCTGATAAAGCGTTTTCTCGAATCTCCAGATGCCAGGCCGCCCCAGCCTTTCCATCTCTTCATTGACATACGTGCCATCTCGTCTCGTTGCTGGTGGTCTCGGCTTGGGCGCTCCGTCAACACCCTCGACATAGTCATGAGCATCGGGGCCTGACTGCAGGCCTATGCCTTCAAACATCTCACTCCACACTGTACCTATGTCGATGACTCTCTTTCGCTTGCGGTCCTCCATCGTCTCCCAAAGCTCTATAATACGCGCCTCTATCCCGGTGAGCAAAAAAGTAGGATAATGGGGAGATGTACAATACGTACCGTTGCCGCTCGATTTGTGTTGAAGCACCTTCCAGCCGCACGTGAAAAGCCGGAAGGGCTCCTGGTCGTTAGCGGGTAGCGCCTCGAAGTACTCTAGTTCCCCGGGTCGAAATACGAAATTCTCAGGACACAAGCGCGGATCTGGATTCTTCTTGCCCGAGTCTATGTATGCAAGGAATTCTGCTCTCTTTCTCTCGTTTCCGTTGAGGGCCTTCCAATGTGCGATAGTGCTCAGTCCTCTCTCTGCATATCATTAAATGTCACTATTACCCACATAGGTGAAGATTAGGGCATATTACTCTTAGCTTCCCAGTCCTTCTCTGCGAGCTTGTATCCTATGGCAAACAACTTGAAGTTACCCCTCTCACCCTCTGCAAGGTTTTGGCAATATTGCGATTCCGCTTCAGTGAGATCATAGTTCAGGCGGGCCTGGTCAATATGCGGAAGGGGTTTTGGCGCTGCGGTTGATGATCCTGCGACTGGGACGCCCGGACGAGCTACAGGTAGAGGAGGCGGTGCCCCAGTCAGAGGAGATACGGCTTTCGGGGGCATCGTGTGCGTGTATATTGTAAACCGTGTAAGTGATAGTACAATGTGTGATGTAAAGAAGAAGAGTTGGCTTGAGACTGAAAGACATCGGCCTGTCGAAACAAAGGACCGAAGCAAGCAATCCAAAAGAAAGAAAGGGAGCCTTTGTTCGGCAGTGTAGGGTAGGCTTTCGCTGAAAGCCGCGTCTATAGTGTATTCATTGTTTCCAGGCTATAGTTGGTCAGATGCATCATAGTCACGTGGTGTTGGTTGGTCTCGGGCTCTGGAGGTCCTCGGTCGAGGTCCAATAGACGGGCGGCGACATACACCAAATCCCGCTGTAGCCTTCCTGGCGTCGTGTTTGGCATCACTGCAGGATTCTTCGCTGCGATAGCCAGGATCACCGAGCCGGTGACGCGAGGTTTGTGGGGATGATCAAGCTCGAGCAAGATACGAAAAGAATGTTGAAGCTGGGGCATGCAGGTGTTCACATCGTGCAGTGCGGGCGGGCCAATTGCATCAACGAAAGAATAAGCGGTTCTCCGCTACGAGGAGCTCGTATTTTTTGAGGCACCAGTATTGGTGCACTGACCACCCAGATCGGCGACACACAAAATACGAGCTCCGCGTAACAGGGGGTGAATGTCGGTGGACAAGGGTATAGGCAGACGCTAGCCGAAAGGGGCTGAGTCGAGCTAAGCCCCTTTCGGCCGTCCGCACATCGTTGCTCGTGCTGTCAGACGAGACGAATCTCGTTGGCCCCGAAGAATGAAGAGAATGAGATTTTTGTTGCTCGTGCTTGTGCCGGGTGGAATGAGCAGACCGGTGAGGGGTAGGACGAAGGTATAAAGGTCTGCCTGCCCGCTCCTGTTGTCCGTCAGCATTTCCACACTTCTTCCCGCCTTGTATGCCAACTAGCCAGACTCCATACTGAGGCGAAGACCACCACTCGAAGCTCCAACTATGCAACAACGTGGCAATGGTGGCAGCCATGGGGGATCCTCGGCTCGGTGAGCCTTGCTTATTAGCTTCGTTCGTCGTCCTTTCGCTGACGGATTGGCAAGTAGCGACGTGAATGCCCGCTCAACAGTGCCTGACACGCCTCGTTCGAACCTTACTGGTCGCAGAAGTCCGGAGACCAGAGTCGCAACAAAACATATTCCGGAGGATTCAGAGCGTCAACAGGCGCCCTCCTGGTCGAAGACTCCGTTGACTGCAACGGCGTTAGCAGCCCACAACGCCGACGCAACGTACCAAAGCAGGTGCTGGGAAATTGAAGAACAGAACAGAATTGCGAGGCTTCAGAAGGCGTCTCGAGAGCTTGGCTTCGAGCTTCCGTGGCAGTGTTATTGAATGATATGGGTGACTCTAGGAATGCGATTTCGTCGATTGTATGGGCTGTTGCAAATCGGAGAAGCTTTCGAGGAAGACGAGGGCAGGTCGGGAAGCCAGATAATAATGAATACAAAGGCTATGATATGCGATCGCGAATCGCCCGAACCATGTCTTGTAGACCGTGTAGCCTCTCTTCCTTCGTTTCGCCCAGATAGAGTGACGCGACGGGCCAGGCATGGATCCCGCCCTTCTCTTCGTAGTAGTCCACGTCCACACCCGTCCTTTTGAGCAAAGAGATGAGTTCTCGCGTCTCTGGCCCAAGAACCTCTTCTGATCCGAACGTAAAATACCAGCCTTTGTCTGGGCTGGCGTCGGTCCATTTCTTTACATCTTTGCAGTTGCCGGGCGAAACTAGTGGGTCGTCTGCCGGAACCTTGGGACCCGTGTATTGGCGGCCGTAGAGTTCCAGGCTGTTAGAGTTTAGGTAGTCGCTCGGTGTGTTCCTGTTGTTGCGGGAGATGATGGTGACCCAGGGTGAGATCATCATGGCTAATCCGGGGCGCCGGTGTCGTAGCTCGGGGTGGTCTGTGATGTAGAGGAGGAAGCTTAGGATGAGTGTTGCTCCAGCTGAGTCGCCACCAACGCAAATGCGCGTAGGATCGCGCGCAATAGAGAGCACGTACTCGTACCCTGCAAGCGTTTCCTGGAGTTGGGTGGGATATACAGCGTCTGGCACGAGGGTATACTCTAGAGCAAAGAGTGCTGGGTTTCTATAGCCAGCAGCTTTCAACAGGGAAACCCACGCAAGGAGAAATTCCATGTAAAAATAGCTGGAGCCCATGGAGAAACCACCGCCTGTCTTCCGATTAGCCCGACAAGGACTGGGGCACCCGGGGGCCCTACCATGGCAGTAGTAGACGATAACGTCAGGCTGTTCCTGCTGATTATGGGTGATCCATATGCCTTTAAGACCAGGCTGGTCGAGTCAGTCCGAGAATAAATGGTGGCACTATTTATTCCGTCTTACCCTGTTGATTTCGTTCCATCGCAGCGGTGCAGTCACGATGCCGTGCCGGAGCATCCGAAAGCGTAGGAATGGTAATGACACAGCCTTCGAGAAAAACACGCGTCCCAGGAAGGCTGGCATAAATGCGAATGCATATCTAACGCAGCGGATGACGATGTCTTGAAAGACGGTAGCTCGCTTGACGAAGGGGCTTCGGTGTTCATATGGCGTCAAGTACCTTTCGGCAACAAACTGATACGGAATGACGAATACTTGCGGAACTGTGAATATGAATACCTCGAAAACTACGGCATCATGTAACTCACTCAACGAGGGTAGTTCCCGAAGCAGCCACGTTGCAGTGCGGATGAGACCGACGTGGATCAGCAATTGCGGCGCCAGGAACACTAGGAAGGCTACGCAATCCAGATATGAGATCTGGCCCAGTATCATGGCGATGCGGATGTATATGGGGCTAAAGACAGCCTCAAGGGTAGATGTGAAGAGAAACCATCTGTTGGGTCGAGGTACTCCGTAGTGCCCAATTGATGACGATGACAAGCCGCACTAAGCCATACTGGGTTTCCCCACCTGGCGCACGTCCCCACCTGGCGCACAGTTTCTAGAAAATCTTACCCCCCCTAACTCTATAACTAATAGAGCTATACTAATAAAACTTAGAATATAAGTTTTATATAGTATAAAATTTAATATTATAAAATAAAATTTTAAAAAAACTTTCTAGTTATAGTTTTATTAGTATTATAACTTTTTAGTACTTTTTTAATATTCTTTAAATAACTTAAGAATAAATAGTTAAATCTACTTTTAAAATTAGTTTTTTTAAGTTTATAGTTTATAGTTAGTATAATATACTTTATTATTAAACTTTTTATATTATTAAACCTTCTATAATTTCTTAGTAAGAAAAATTAATAAGAATCTATAAGTTTTTCTTAAATAACTAAGTAAAACCTTAATATTTTTCTATAAAAATTTATATATATATTTTTTATAGTATATTATATCTTATATTAAAGTTATACTAAGATATATTATATAATTAAAAAGCTATATATATTTAACTAACTTTTAAAAAAAATCTAGTTTACTTCTAGTAAATACTATTATATCTCTATAATAATCTATAAAACTTATAGTATATAGTATCTATAACTTAATAAAGGTTTCTAAAAAACTTCTATAGCGCTAGCTCTTCTAGGTATAGCGTAATAAGAGATAGAAGTTTATAAAGTTTCTTTTTAGAGCTTTTTTCTTCTAACTATATATATATATATATATAGTTAATCTAGCTCTATAAACTTATTATTTTATATATTATAGTTAGTTTTAACTATATAGAGCTTATTAACTAATAATATAGTAGCTTTAAGTAGTAATTTAAAAGTAAAGTCTTTTTAGTAGTATAGTATAGAAAGATAGAAAGATACTAAAACTATTTTAAAATTATTACTTCTAAATATATTAAAGGCTTATAGTATATATAATCTTATAATATATAACTTTATATAGCTAGATTATTAATATATATATATAGTTAGAGAAGAAAACTCTAGAAAGACTTTTTATAAACTTCTATCTCTTATTACGCTATACCTAGAAGAGCTAGCGCTATAGAAGTTTTTTAGAAACCTTTATTAAGTTATAGATACTATATACTATAAGTTTTATAGATTATTATAGAGATATAATAGTATTTACTAGAAGTAAACTAGATTTTTTTTAAAAGTTAGTTAAATATATATAGCTTTTTAATTATATAATATATCTTAGTATAACTTTAATATAAGATATAATATACTATAAAAAATATATATATAAATTTTTATAGAAAAATATTAAGGTTTTACTTAGTTATTTAAGAAAAACTTATAGATTCTTATTAATTTTTCTTACTAAGAAATTATAGAAGGTTTAATAATATAAAAAGTTTAATAATAAAGTATATTATACTAACTATAAACTATAAACTTAAAAAAACTAATTTTAGAAGTAGATTTAACTATTTATTCTTAAGTTATTTAAAGAATATTAAAAAAGTACTAAAAAGTTATAGTACTAATAAAACTATAACTAGTAAGTTTTTTTAAAATTTTATTTTATAATATTAAATTTTATACTATATAAAACTTATATTCTAAGTTTTATTAGTATAGCTCTATTAGTTATAGAGTTAGGGGGGGTAAGATTTTCTAGAAACTGTGCGCCAGGTGGGGACGTGCGCCAGGTGGGGAAACCCAGTAGCCGTCTAGCCTCAATCACAGCTGTGCGCACGAAACACCGCTCGCAATCGGACTGTGTGTGAGTTTGGAAGCACGAAAAAGCGGGCGGTGAAGGTGAGGCCCCGTCTCCGGAGAGGAGCGCGTTCTTCCCTCAAAGTCTGCGCACGTGACTGCGGATAAGGCCGCACGGACTCGCTCTTGGCGCGGCGAAAGTTTTCTCCAGGCTGCCGGGCTGTTATTGCAACCTCAATCTCGCCGGCTGCCTCCCATCTCCGCAAACATTTCTGCGACAACCACCTTTGGGGCCGCGCACAGCTTGCGACGCCGCCTTCGCTCCGCCTGTCAAGCAGCTACGCATATACGGTAGGCGACGCCCAGCTTCCCTCTTTTTGACCGCGGTGGGGCTGCCAACCCTCCCGCAACCTAACCCGCAGTCCCGCTCCGCTCCGACGCCTCGAGCGGAGCGCGCAATACAATACCCGCAACAGTCCCAGGTCGGCTGTTGGGCCTCTCCCGCCTACCGACATCCTCGCGCCCGTGGATGGTCTGCAGTCTCGCGCCAGTGCTGGTGCTGTCGGCGTTGTAGCCTCGTGGGGTGTTGGCGAGCTCGGAGGACGTCACCATGGCCGCAGACCCAAAGGCCGCCCCGCTCGCCGACGAGCTGAAGGAGTTCGCTCTGTAAGACCCCTCCTGTCAACCACTGCAAGGTCGTAGCTAACGTTCCTCAGCACGCTTGATGCGAGCGGCTTCCCCAAGAATTTCTTCTGTGCCCTATGCAACCGGCTTGCTTTCGACCCGTACAAGCTCCTGTGCTGCAACAAGGCGATATGCCCAACTTGTGCGTATCTCGTCCAGTCTTAGGCGGCCCTTGCCGGTACTAATGCTCTTCCCAGGTCAAAGCACTCTCGAGTTTCCCACTACCTGCCCGTCATGCGAGCACACGCCTCTCGAGACCGACTCGTGCACCCCGAACAAGTCACTTAGAAATACCATGCGCGTTTGGCTGCAGAAGCAGAAGAAGAAGGAAGAGGCCAAGGCTGTGTCCCAGGCCGCAACTCCCGCGCCGTCCGAGGTGCAGCCCACTGGCGATGCTGCAGAGAAGTCAGCAGAGGGCCTAGAGGGTGCTCCCAAATCTGAGGATGCCCCCGCGGACGAGGTGGTAGCTGCTGCGGACGATGCTGGCCAAGCGCTCCTGCGTGCGGGCTCCACCGCGTCACAGCCGAACGAGGTAAGCCGACCTTGTGACTTTCCTCTCATCCTTCGTGCAACCCGGCCCACCCGGCGCGTGCGAGGTATCTTTGGCTCAGTCCAAATGGTACCGTGCAAATAGGCTCCCTTCCGACCCGCAGATCGCTTTACCCCTCACCCCCGGCAAGCATACGTTGCTAACTCTGCGCAGGACTCCGCCTCATTAGAGAATAAGGAGCGCCCACACGAGGTCGACCATGCGGCGCAAGACGGCCAGGCCGCCGAATCCGCTTCGCAGGTTGATGGCTCAAACAATGCCCAGAATATGGATGGCTATGGTGCTGGCATGTACGGCAACCACAACATGATGAATCCCAACGGCATGCCTGGCCAGTCTGGCTACGGCATCAGTCCCAACCAAGGCAACTTTAATGGGATGGGCATCAACGGCATGGCGGCCATGAACGGCATGCCCATGATGAATCGCGGCTGGAACTTGAACCCCATGGGTAGGGTGTTCTCACCTTAGCCAATTTGTCGCCATGCTAACGTGTTACCAGACTACAACATGAGCAACATGAACGGCATGTCCGCTGTGTCCAACGGCATGTCCGCTATGTCCAACGGCATGTCCGCTATGTCCAACGGCATGTACGGCGGGTACAATGGTAACATGGGCATAGGCATGAACGACATGTCCGCCATGAACCTGAACTATGGAGGCAGATATGGAAACGGATGGAGTGGAATGGGCAGCGGGGGCTATGGAAGCTACAACGGATACAATTCCGTGGGTGGATATAATCAATCTGGATCATATCCCGAGATGATGCCCCAGAGCAATTTCCCACACAATCGATTCCGTAATGGAGGAGCGTATACTCAGCCCCGCACCAACAGGAACGGCAGCTTCGGGAGTTACGGCCCAGGATACGGATTCCAGCGGAACGGCAACAGCCGTCCTGGAAGCCGCAGTGGGCCGCCGTACAACGTACGTCGATTTCACTATCATACACCTTACCGTCCGGCGAGGCGAATGAGTTCAAGGACTGACGAGTGTGTTCCTAAGCAGCGTGACGGTGAGTCGCCTGTTGGAACCGCTTCTGCTGCCCCTGACGCCAAGGTCGAAGACCAACAAGCGACTCAGGCTGAAGGCGAGCAAGTAGAGGCTTCCACAGAGCCCACACTGGAAGGTAAGGATGACACGAACCCTCCGGAGTCCATGTCGCCGAACGCGCAGGCCGAGGGCGAGTCCTTCGACCACGCGACGAAAGGGCTGGACGATTTGACTCATACAGAAAACGGAACAAACGATGTGTCTGCGGCTCTGAACCCCATCCAAACGATTGAGTCCGTGGAGACAGAAGCACAGGGTTATGACCAATTGGCCACGGATGATGGCATGCATTACGATCCAGAAATGAATCATTTTGCTCAACAGTCATACATGAGCGGCGACTATGATCAGAACATGAGTTACCATCATAACAACTTCGGGCACCGTGGGGGCTTCAATGGTGCATATGGAGCAGCTACCGTGCTCACCGGCGAACCTGAGCCGCGAGGGCTTGGTGTCGAAGGTGCTCCGACAGGTCCACGAGCGATGCGGGAGGGTCGGCCAAATACTGGTTTCTCTAGTCGAGCTAATAACGCTCGCTACGGGCCACCTTCTGGTGTGTCACCAGCCCAGCCGGCTCCGTCCGCTAGTCCAACGCGGAGGCTCCGATCGTAAGTGGATACTCGCTTTGGCGACTTGCAGCACGAAAGACTGATGACTATATAGAAGGTCTCCTCAGCGAGACGAGAGCTTGCGCGTAAAGGAGCGGTCACCGGAGCGGTCGCGTTCACAGTCGCGAGATAGAGACGAAGCTCGGGACGACTACCGCGAGGACCAACGTGAAGACCGTGGCCGGTCCAAGACGCCAGAGACCGAGGATGAGTATGAACGCCGCAAAGAGCGACGTCATCATCGCTCATCTCGATATGATGACCGCGAGGGGAAGGATCAGCGAGTCGATTATGATGACCGGTACGACCGAGAGGATCGAGGTGACCGAACGCGGAGTGCATCAGCAGAGTCCAAGCACCGTAGCCGCCGCGACAAGGAGAAGCACCGCTCCTCGCGTTCACACCGCGACCGTAGCCGGGAGCATCGTCGCCGTCATAGGTCACGGTCGCCCATTCAAGAAGACAAGTACGAGGACGAAGACTCATATGTCAATGGGACCGAGGAGTCTACCTCGCGACGTAAGAGCAGGAGCGACAAAGACAAACATCGCGATCGAGACAAGCGAGATCGCAAAGAGCGGGATTATGACCGAGACTATGACTACGAGCGAGAGAAGGATCGGTCTCGTGATAAAGATAAAGAGAGGCGTCGTCGTCGTGAGCGCGAAGCCGAAGACGATGAGCGAGAGTACGAAGACGAGAAGTACCGCTCCCGCCGCAGCCGGAAGGAGCGTGACCGAGAGCGAGATCGCGACCGCGATTATGAGAAGGAACCCTCCTCGGCTACCTCTAATCGACCCATCTCGCCACCCCTTAACGCGCCTACTGGCCCTTCCGCAGACAACTTCTCTATCCGCGGCGTCAGTAAAGCTCAAAAGGCCGTGAAAGGCATGCCTCCGCCGCAGCCACCCACCGGACCCCGCGCGTTCCAGCCGCCGAAGGGGCCGGCTGCTGACCGTGATAGAGAGCATGGACGGAAGGGAAGCGTGAGCTCCTCCATCCAGTCGACTCCTACCACACCCATTCCACAGGACCACTACGCCGCAGAGCGTGAAAAGAACGCTCGCGAGCGCGATCGCCTGGACAGGGACAACCGCGATACCTCGGTCAAGAATATCCATTCGCGCACGACCCACCAGCACGGTTCTCGTCCCTCGCTGTCCAGCAAGCGCTCCCGGGATGAATTCGAGTCGTCCGCCTCAGCTACACCCCGCGAGCCTGAGATCAAGGGTGCGCCTACGGGCCCCTCTATGCACCGGGACAAGCGCCGAAAGAGCGGTGGCGATGGAGATGCGAACGACATCGCCAGCAAGCTGACGCAGGGATTGCGAAAGCGAGCTGGTGCTGCGCGGAGGGGAGGCGTCAAGACGGAGGGTGATGCGGAGCGGGAGCTCGAGAGAGTTGAGCGGGAGCGCGATGGTCGACGGTGGTAAGTTTGTCTGATCACTTGGGGCTGTCACTGCCGCTGCACTCTGCCACTGCCATTTTGTCTTTTTGACCGCTGTTGGGTTTGGAGATGATTGTGGGAGGTGGTTTGGCTCTTGCGATGTTGACCAACCGACTTTTGGAAGGAAGATGTTGCTGGCACGGTGGTATGGCTTGGAGAGATGGGACTTACTTGCATTCGACAAAAAGGTGGACTTGCTTGAGAAGGAGGACTTGCTTTGAGAGGACGGCACTTGCTTCGACAAAACGGTGGACTGGACTGGTTTTGAGGTGGTCTTTTCGGCTCGGCGTTGAGCAGAGCTTTCATGCATCGCCATGGCATGGTATGGGATGGGCGGCTTTTTGTCTGCTGCACTCTTTGGCATTGGGGCCTTCGGGCTGGCATTGCTGGCTTTGGCACACGGGGCTGGGACTCTCATTACTTGACTGTACTATATACCCCTCCCCCTATAATGGCGCCTGCTGTGCGCATATGTATCTTCGAGGTACTGAATATAAAAATTCAAAAATCTAAAGAGGGTTTTGGGTCGTGGGCTATGGTTGTCTGGAGGTGAGTTGCTGGAGACCTTCTGGAAGGGAGGGCTTTGGAGCGGTAGAACTGAGATGTGAGTGTAGGTTATGAGCGATGTGTTATTACGCAGCACTGCTTATATTTGTAGGATCTTTAGCAGTGGCTTGAAGTTCGCAGAGGAGAAGATCCAAAAGGCTTTTCTAGCGACAGGCTTGGGTCATGAGTCTAGAGGCTTCAATTGCTTGGTATCTAGTTTCTGGTATCTTTTCTCTTGACCTTGACAGCTGTGCCCTCCCTCCCAGTGCCCACCTTCACGTCACCCCCCACCGCCGGAATCCCCTCATCGTCTATTTCCGCGTCCCATTGACGTTCTGCGCCCCTTGCCCCAGCTGGCTCGCCACAACAGTAGCCTCCCTTATAGCCCTCGCCACTGCCCCCCTCACAGTCCCTTCCTCCAGCACCAACAGCCCCCCAATCGTACACCCGCCCGGCGTGCTCACCTTATCCCTAAGTATCGCCGGATGCTCGCCATTGAGCACCAATCCCGTCGTCCCCCTCATAGTCTGCGCAGCCATCAGCTGGGCCTCCGCGCGCGGCAAGCCCATGGCCACAGCACCATCCGCCGCCGCTTCCAGCATGAGCGCGAAGAACGCGGGACCCGAGCCGCACAGCGCGGTGCTGACATCCATCTGCGCAGCCGGCAGCGTCACCGTGCGGCCGATCGCGTTGAAGATGAAGGTCACAAGCTCGTGCTGCGCGGCGCTGAGCGGCGGCGCCGTCTTCTGGATCACGCTCATGCTCTCGCGCACGAAGCTCGCCGTGTTCGGCATCACGCGCACCACTCTGCACGCATCTGCCGGCGCGCCGTCCGGGTACAGGAACGCTTCGATCTGCTCTTGCTTCACGCCCGCTAGGATGCTAATCAGCAGCTTGCCGCGCAGCGCGTCGCGCATGCCGGCTTCGCCGAGGATGTCCTGGTACACGTGCGGTTTGCAGGACAGCAGGATGATGTCGCCGGCTTGCACGCCGCGGAGGTTGGCGTTGGTCAGGGTTGCGAGGGGGAAGTTGTAGTGGCCGAGGGCGGTGCGGACGTTGGCTTCGGCGCTGGGGAAGGCGTCGCAGGCGATGAAGTTGCGGAGGGCGGGCGGGGAGGGGCTGTCTGAGGAGTTGAGGGTGGATTTTAGTTTGGCGTCGGCGAGGGAGGACATGACGCCGCCCATTATGGCTATGCCCATTGTGCCTGGGGGGGTTTGTTAGCTGGGGTATTGTGGTGGGAGGTTGGGCGTTGGCTGCATGTGGGCTTGATTGCGGTAGGAAGATGGATAGGTCGCATTCTCTATCTTCTGTATATGCTGGACACTGGTATGCCATAGGGGGAAGCTTGAAGCTTCTCTCGTGCGCAGTGTAGGAGGAGTGACAGATGAGGTTGCGAAAAGGTGCACGTACCGGACCCGAGGACGGTCAATGTTAGACCCTTATCATCCTGAGAGGTAGCCATCTTCGGAAATATCTCTTTCTCTTCGCTTTCTTTCGTGTGTGGGGAGGAATCCGGGATGGTTGAGATATCAGAAAGTTTCGAAAGCCCCCGCCAACAGCTCCGATATTGAGTGTTGAGCTCGGACCAACCGCAGCAAAGCGCCACTTTCCTCGCCGCGACAAAGCTCCTCAGAGCTCAACGCCAGCCGACGCCATCGCCAGCCCAGCCCAGCCCAGCCCTATGTGGTTCTACCCACGCTTCCGCCTCCCGTGTCTGCAGAACCCTCCCTCGCAGCGCCTCTCGCCTAGCTCCTCCCGCCCAGCATCCTCGCACTCGAATACCTCTCACCCCCCACCGCTCGCCGCCATGGACCCCTTCGAAGTGCGCATGCGCTTCACGACGCTCCTCTCCCACCTAAGCGCCTCGCACACCTCGCTGCAAAAGGCCGCCGTATTCGCGCTCAAGAACCGCGAAATGGACGAGGACCTGCACTCGTGCATCCTGGAGCAGCTGGAGCGCAACAGCATGAACAACCGCGCGAACATCATGTTCTTCATCGAGTGCCTGTGCGAGATGGCGAGCAAGGAGGGCGCGGTGGAGTTCGTGCGTATGATGCAGCGGGATATATTGAGGGTGGTGGAGGCCGTGGTGCCTGGGGATGGGTCGGGGGCTGCGAATGTGAAGGTCGTTAGGAAGGTATGCTGTGGCTTTCCCCCCACCCGGCTGTTGGATGAGGACTGGATTGGACTGGATTGGACTGGACTGGGCTGGAGCTAATGGAGGTACAGGTTCTGCAGGCGCTGCAGATGAAAGAGATTCTTCTTCCTGAGACGGTGAGCGAGCTCGAGGCGGTGCTTAAGTCGCGGGATATCGCGCCTAGTCATCCGTTCATTGCGGATACGCCGAATGGGACGGTGACGGGGGTAAGGGGAGCGGTACGGAATGGAAGCGCCAGGCTGGATAAGAGGCAGATTGAGCAGCGGATCGAGGAGGATCGGGAGAGGCATAAGAGGCTGAGGGAGAGTATCTGGGCGGTGCCGGGGGAGGAGGAGAGGGAGATGGAGAGGCTGTGGGAGGAGGCGAGTGATGTTGCGGAGGATGACTATGTGGGGGGTGAGGAGGATGGGGTGGAGAGGAGGGAGGCTGTTGCTTTTGGGTGAGAAGAGGGGATTTGACTCTGCTCTTTTTGGTGCTGGTCTGGCGTTTCTGTGGAGGTTTGGGCGGTGTTTGTCTGTGTTCTGGATGGGACATGGGTGCATTTTTAGGCGTCCGGGTTGGAGAGATACCACTTGGGCATGCATTGTCCTTGCTTCTACCTTTATGTATTGATACACTCCAAGAACTTCAACCCATATCCACACAGCGTACACGTCCCATGTCCATGCTATAGTTACATCTCCCCTGCCCTCCCCTTCCGTCCTCTATCTCCCCCTCTACTCCATAACAGCCGTCGCCCCCAGCGCCTTCAGCGTCTCGACAATCTTCTCCGCCTCCTCCTTCGGCACGCCCTCCTTCATCATCTTGGGGCAGCTCTCGACAAACTTCTTGCTGTCCACCAGCGAGAGCCCCAGCATCGCCTTGATCTCCTTGATGATCTTGGGTTTCGCGCCCGCGTCGAACTTCTCGAGTTTGAGGTTGAAGAGCGTCTTTTCTTGCGCAGCGGGCGCGGCTTCTTCTTCTTCGGCGGGGGCAGCTGCGGCTGCGGGCCCTGCGGCGCCGGCGGCGACGAAGCCGCCCATGGGCATATCGGGGATGTTCAGGCGGGTCTGGGAGGTGGAAATGTTAGCTGAAGATTCGGACTATGTGCAGAGATGTTGCGGCTATCTCTCGGGGGCAATTGGGAATTGGGAAGCATCATCTGAGCTCTTTTCCAAGCTGCATCCCATGCCCTAAGCCACCCAGCAGCCAGTCGCCGTCGTACCTTCAGTGTCGAAACCAGATCCGCCGTCTCCAGCAATGTCAATTGGCTAATCTGATCCACGATTGCCCCAATCTTCGGGTTCGTAGGCGCCGCAGCTTCGGTGGATGCCCATCTCCGTGATGTCCTGTGCTGTGCGAAGGAGGCTGTGGGTCGGAGGTATGGGGCGGTCGATTTCGCATTGCAGACGCAGCGCCGGAGGGCGCGAGATGCTGGGGCGGACATTGGGCGTGGCGAACAGGCGATTGAGCGAGTGTTGATGAAGACGTCGACGAGCTTGAAGCTCGTGAGATTTTGCGGAGCGGGAGTAGATGGTTTGGGCCTAGCGCGGCCTTGGCGCTGAAGCGCATATCAAAAAAAGTTCGAGACCGGAGGCAACTCCAGTAACCACACCGAATTCCGCATTCCGGGGGGATATTTTTGCGTCAAAACTATGGGAAGGTGCCTCGAAGGCTACATACGACTGTTCTTCCGCAAATATGGAAGATCGCAGCACTATACAGCCCGGTAAATCGGTCTCTTTAGAGTCGCTTGCCACGGAATCTTTGATTTCGCGATCTACGGATGGGCTTTTTGTTCAGCATTCCGACCTCTTCGTGGAGATATGCGCAAGATGGATTGTTTCGGGGGCTGCGGCAGAAGCGAAAGTTGCAGCTTTTGGACGCATACTCCCGTTTGCGCGTCACCTCGCAGAGCACCTGGAACGATTTCTAGCCACCGTTTCTCGCTCACCGATCATTGGGACTCAGGCTTCGACATTGGATGACGAGGTACTACGGAGCATATTAGAGCTAGACTTGAGCGAGTGCCTCTTGGGGACTTTCCGCCTTCTTAGCTTCGACTGCCGGAGCTTCGCCAAATTTGTGCGACCACTAGCACTGGAGCGTCTATTCCACCATTCAAATCGATGTATGCGATATTTGGCTGTCCGCACTTTCTGCCTGTATGTGCATGCCGCCGATCATGCAACGCAAGAGATGATCAAGAGATATGTTGGGCAGGGTGAAATCCAGGGCCAATGGGAGGGCCAGAGCATCGATTACCGGTTCCTGTCACTATGGGAGGAGAAGAGGTGGAAGGATATGCAGTCAAAACTCCAGCAGAGCGAGGTAGACGAGGCAGCGAAACCGCTCCCAGCGGCCCTATACAACCAGCTTTCGCAATACACGGTGAGCATCAGCGGCATTCTCTTGCCCCGGCTCGACGGGACTCCATCCCGGGAGAAGCCAGCGGAACTCATTTCAACATCAACTACTGAGCTCAACCTGAAAAACATCGCTCGGGGCTTGCTTGGCTCAAGTCCCATTCTCCTCACGGGCATGGCTGGTTCTGGGAAGACGCTTCTCACGCGCCACTTTGCGTGGCAGCTGAACAAGCTGGAATCAATGGTGACGCTTCATCTCAATGAGCAGAGTGACGCGAAGCTATTAGTTGGCATGTACGCGACCGGCGCAAAACCTGGAACGTTCAGTTGGCGACCTGGTGTCCTCACCACTGCAGTCAAGGAAGGTAGATGGGTATTTATCGAGGACCTCGATCGAGCGCCGAATGAGGTTGTCAGCACTCTTCTACCTCTAATTGAGCGAGGAGAGCTGCACATACCCAGCAGAGGCGAGACCATCCGAGCTGCAAGGGGTTTCCGGATTATCGCCACAATGCGAAGTACCCTCAATCCACGAGGGCAAGAAATCATGCCTCGTCAAAGCATGATCGGCCACCGCTTCTGGAACTCGATAACCGTCCGAATGCCGGAGCTCGGTGAATTTGAGCAGATAGTGTCAGCCAAATATCCGACGCTGCGAAAACACGTCCCGGGAATCATGCGGGTTTACGCTCGTCTTCTGGGCTTATATTCTGATGCCAAGTTTTCGTCCGAGAACGGCACCTCTCTACGCGCGCTTACGCCTCGGGATCTACTGAAATGGTGCGACAGAATTACAGTCCTACTTGGACAAACCTCTTCATTCAGCACAGCGAATATGGACGATATTTTCATGGAAGCTTTTGACTGCTTCGCAGGCAGTCTGCGAAGCGAGCAAGCTCGGGCAAGAGTCATGGATTACGTTGCGGAAGAGCTCCATGTCGACCCTCAGCGACGTTACCATTTACTCCAGAGCCGGGAGGTAAGGCTAGAAGTACCGTCCAAGAGCACATCTTCTGGTACTATCCGCATCGGACGAGTCCGGCTGGCAAGGCACAAGTCCTCCAAGCGGCTCGTGTCTAGTAGGCCCTTCTCTACGAATGACTACACCCTGCGACTGCTCGAGAAAGTTGCAGTAGCTGTAGACCGGCAGGAACCTCTCCTCCTCGTTGGCGAGACCGGTACCGGCAAGACGACGTGTATTCAGTATCTCGCAGAACAGCTTGGGAGAAAACTGGTGGCCTTCAACCTGTCCCAGCAGAGCGAGAGTGGTGACTTGCTAGGAGGCTACAAGCCAGTCAACGTGCGCAGCTTGGTCATCCCGCTCAAGGACGAGTTCGACGATCTCTTCGATTCCACGTTTTCCAGAAAGAAGAATCAACGTTTCATTGAGATGCTAGGAAAGCGGGTCGCGAAAGGGGAGTGGAAGCGCGTATGCATGCTGTGGCGCGAAGCACTCAAGATGGTTGATGCCGCACGCAAGGCACACGAATCACGGAGCTCGTCTCCGGATCCCGATGGTGGCCAGCCCAAGAAGAAGCGTAAAGTCGACTCGCTTCCCACCAACTTTCCTAAGGCTCGTTGGGAGAAGTTCGCGACCGACTTGCACGATCTTGAGGCCCAGCTTGCAAATGGCTCAGAAGCATTTGCCTTCTCTTTCCTCGAGGGTAATATCGTCAAAGCCGTTAGAAACGGTGACTGGGTGCTGTTGGACGAGATCAATCTGGCCTCATCAGATACTCTTGAAGCCCTCGCAGACCTCCTTAGCGGCGGAGCAGACGGTACACCGTTCATCTTGCTTACGGAAACTGGGAACGTGGAGCGTATCGTGGCCCACCCTAACTTTAGAGTCTTCGCCGCGATGAACCCTGCGACCGATGTCGGGAAGAAAGATCTTCCTCCAGGGATTCGATCAAGGTTCAGCGAGCTTTACGTCGAGAGCCCGGATAGCGACAGGAAGAGTCTACAGAACATCGTCGAAAAGTACTTAGGGGGAGAGACCAGGGACCCGACCATCGTGAAAGTGGCTGCAGATGTCACCAAGCTCTACCTGAAGATCCAGGAGCTGGCGAAGGCGAACATGCTCGTCGACGGCGCAGATCAGAAGGCACATTTCAGCTTAAGGACCTTGACAAGAACTCTCACGTACGCTAGGGAGATTGCGCCTTTATGCTCCTCACGGCGCGCACTATACGAAGGCTTCCATATGAGCTTCCTAACTTTTCTCGGAAAGTCGTCAGAGGATCTAGTCGCACCCCTCATCAAAGAGTACCTATTCCGTGAGAAGTCGGTTCTTAAAGCGGAGCTGGGCAAATCCCTCCTTCAGCCAAGCGATGGGCGAAGCTACGTCCGACAAGGCCATTACTGGCTACGACAAGGTGCTTTTCCGGTTGAAGAGCAGCCTCATTACATCATCACACCATTCGTCCAGCGGAACATGAACAACTTGATCCGTGCTGCTTCCACTCGCCGGTATCCAGTTCTCGTTCAGGGTCCAACTTCATCCGGTAAGACAAGCATGATCGAGTATCTTGCCAAACGTTCAGGCAATAAGTTCGTCCGCATCAACAACCACGAACACACAGATCTCCAAGAATACCTGGGCTCCTACATCTCTGGCGCCGACGGGAAGCTCACATTTCAGGAGGGCATCCTAGTTCGAGCACTTCGAGAAGGTCACTGGATCGTCCTAGATGAACTGAATCTAGCGCCCACAGACGTCTTGGAAGCGCTGAATCGACTTCTGGATGACAATCGAGAACTCTTAATTCCGGAGACGCAGGAGGTTGTACGACCACATGACGATTTCATGCTGTTTGCAACACAGAATCCAGCTGGTCTATATGGAGGCCGAAAGGTGTTATCACGCGCGTTCCGAAATCGGTTCCTCGAGCTTCACTTCGATGACATTCCAGTTGATGAGCTGACAGAGATCCTGCACCGCCGCACCATGATACCAGAATCATGGTGCAAGAGGATCGTTAGCGTCTACCAGGAGCTCTCTACACTTCGACAGGAGAACCGGCTTTTCGAGCAGAAGAGCTTTGCAACGCTGCGAGATCTCTTTCGCTGGGCGCAACGAAAGGCGGACACAATCCAAGACCTGGCGAATAACGGCTACATGCTGCTTGCTGAACGAGTACGCAAGGAAGAGGAGCGAGTGGCAGTAAAGAAAATCATCGAAACCGTCATGAGCAGAAAGGGACCTCGTGTTGCCGTCGATGAAGAGCGAATGTACAGCGAGGACACATCGCCGGAGATCAAGCTATGCAAAGATAAGGATGGCGCAGGTGGTGGCGTGGTCTGGACGAAGGCTATGCGTAGACTTTTCGTTCTAGTCGCCCACGCCATTCGCAATGACGAGCCCGCCCTATTGGTTGGAGAAACCGGATGCGGCAAGACCACTGTTTGCCAGATGCTCGCCGAGGCTTTTGAGAAGCAATTGCACACCCTCAACGCTCATCAGAATACGGAGACTGGCGACTTGATAGGCGCACAGAGACCGATAAGAAACAGGGCGGCTATCGAAGAACTCCTTTGTCGACAACTCATAGCCGTCCTAGGAAATTTTCCTAGCGATATCGATCTTTCGACTCTCGAGCTATCGCAGTTGCTTGAGATGTACGACAAGCTCGATCCAGCGGCGCGCGACTCCATTCCCCTTGCTCATCGTGAAGAGATTCAAGCGAATCGAATCAACGCTGCGGCCCTATTCGAATGGGCAGACGGAAGCTTGGTGCACGCCATGAAGTCCGGCCAATTCTTTCTTCTGGATGAGATATCTCTCGCAGACGACTCTGTACTAGAACGCCTCAATAGCGTACTCGAGCCGTCTCGGACACTACTACTTGCGGAGAAGGGACCGACGGACTCTCTAGTCGTCGCTACGGAGGGCTTTCAATTCCTCGCCACAATGAACCCTGGCGGTGACTACGGAAAGAAGGAACTTTCGCCGGCTCTTCGCAACCGCTTTACTGAGATCTGGGTTCCGGCTTTGTCCGACGTAGAAGACATCATGCAGATCGTGCGAGCGAAGCTGAAGCCATCCGCCGCGCAGTATGCCGATCGCATCGTGTCCTTCGCGCAATGGTTCAACGAAAAGTATAATACCTCGGTCGCATCTTCTATTTCCATTCGAGACACTCTTTCCTGGGTCACCTTCATCGATAGCTCATCAAACGATGATGCTATCTTTAGCATTGTGCATGGCGCCGCGATGGTCTACATCGACACGCTTGGTGCGAACCCAGCGGGGTTGCTCGCCATCTCTCCTACCTCCATTGATGAAGAACGCAGGGCATGCCTACATCACCTCAGCAAATTGCTCGGCGCAGATGTCGGCCCGTTATACTTTGGCGATATCCAGGTGCTCTCTGCCGCCGACTCCCTTCAGCTTGGAGCATTCTCAGTACCCAGGGTGTCTCATATCACTACTAGCGATGTCAGCTTTTCGCTTGACGCTCCAACGACCCGCTCGAATGCAATGAGAGTTGTTCGGGCATTGCAACTCCCAAAGCCCATTCTGCTCGAGGGAAATCCTGGAGTCGGCAAGACCACGCTCGTCACGGCTCTGGCACGCGCTATCGGCAAGCCTCTCACGAGGCTCAATCTCTCCGAGCAGACCGATCTTATGGACCTCTTCGGCTCGGATGTCCCAGTCGAGGGTGGACAAGCTGGCACCTTTGCTTGGCGAGACGCGCCATTCCTCAAGGCAATGAAAAAGGGTGACTGGGTCTTGCTAGACGAGATGAACTTGGCGTCTCAGTCGGTCCTAGAAGGACTCAACGCAGTGCTCGATCATCGTGGCGAAGTCTTCATATCGGAGCTTGACCAGACGTTTCACAAGCACCCAGACTTCCGGGTCTTCGCAGCTCAAAATCCACACCATCAAGGTGGTGGGCGCAAAGGCCTGCCGGCGTCGTTCGTCAATCGATTCACCGTCGTCTATGCCGACGTCTTCCGCCCGGACGACCTCTCACTCATCTGCTCCAAAGTCTTTCCCGGCATTGATCAAGAGGAAGTCAAGAAGTTGATATCCTTCGTTGCCCGACTCGATGACCAGGTTGTAAATCGCCACGCTTTTGGAGCCCTAGGTACGCCATGGGAGTTCAATCTACGAGATACTTTACGCTGGCTTGACCTGCTTGCCTCCAGGACCGTCATGGGATCCGCCCGGGATTTCCTCGATCCGATCTTTGTCCAGCGTTTCCGCACGGAGGGTGATCGTGCCCACCTGCTCAAGCTCTTCGAGAGTGTCTATGGTGTCTATGAACCTCGGATGACTCTCTACCACAACTTGACTCCTAAGGTGTTGCAAGTTGGCTTTAGCGTTCTCTCGAGAGATGTGGTGGTCACGGGACCAGATCCCGTTTTCCACCTGCGAATACCCCAACTAGCGCCCACCGAAGCGCTCATGGTCAGCGTGCGTCAGAACTGGCCTGTCATACTGGTCGGACCTCCCGGCTCTGGAAAGACCACGATTGTTAACCAACTAGCATCATTCGTGGGGGCGAGCCTGGTCACGTTCTCCATGAATGCGGATATTGATGCCATGGACCTTGTTGGAGGCTATGAGCAAGTTGACCCTTCCCGGGAATTGCATCGTTTATTAGAGAGGCTCGATGTCTTTGCTCGACAGAGCCTTGCATCCGATGAGAGGCCATCACAAGCATGTATCGAATTGCTGATGCTTCTCAATGAGCGGTCGGACAATTATATCCCGGATATCCTTCCTCTTCTTGAGACGATAGCCCGAGAGAGCAGTTCCGCACAGGCAGCCGAACTCGCACAGAACCTCCAGCTCCTTCTTCAGGTACCCCAACAGATCGATGGAGCCCGCTTCCAATGGGTCGATGGCATTCTCATCCGAGCTCTCGAGCAGGGTAAATGGCTCGTACTCGATAATGCGAACCTCTGCAGCAGTGCTGTACTTGACCGCCTTAACTCGCTACTTGAACCCAATGGATATTTCAGCATCAACGAGCATTCGACTGCTAACGGCGAAGCCCAGATCGTCAAGCCTCACCCAAATTTCCGGATCTTCATGACCGTAGATCCGAGGTTTGGAGAGCTGTCACGAGCGATGAGGAATCGCTCCGTTGAGATCTGTCTTCTACGTAGTGCTGAGGATGTTAGTGAATTGGGAACACAATTACCGGTCTATCCATTGGAGTCACAAATGTATCGCTTCCGACATCTTTGCGACAGCGACGAAGGCTTGCTAGATACCATCGTTCTGCGGACAGAGAACCTCTCGACAGCAGACAATGATTTACTGGACAGCTTTGCGAACCAGGCCTCGAGTGGGCTCATCCAATCGCAGTCAGCGAGGATGGCGAATGGCACCCTAACCCCCCCTCGAACGTTGATGGCGCAGATCAGCGGTTACAGTCTACAGCCCGAAAATACTGCTGCCAAGTACACCCGGCTCTCAAAGTTCCTCCTCCAGACTTGGGGACCTCAGCCGCTTGACCTTCAGGATCAACTCCATGCTGCGTCGGGTGGTTTCTTAGACGGCGTCATCGAGAGCTTGGTAAGTCATTGAACTTTCATGGAGAATGTCTGCTAATTAAATCATCACAGCCATACCACCCGTTCAATAATGAGATCTGCCTCCGTCGTAGCGACTCATCGAATGCCCTTTGCGTCTGGTACGCTTCACTGTACGATGTAATGTTGGACTTGTACAGTATGCAGCAGGCTTTTGATGCGCTCCCCTCCACCAAGTTCGAGCGTCGCAAGGAGAAACAGAAGCTTCCGGCTTTCCTGTACGCGCTCTGGCAAGGCTTGGCCAAATACATGGAAGCGATAATCCAAGCTCACGACAGCGCCGTATGCGAATCTCCAACCACTTTATACCAAAGTAGCATCTAACTTTATATTTTAGGTCCAAGGAGCTTTCTTGAAATCACTACGGCGACTCTTCTGGGCCTTCTTTGAGTTGGCGACAGGATCCAGCTTTGACCGAGCGACATTCCAAACGTACCTAAAAATGTTGGATGCTTGCATCTCGCCGAGCACTAACCTGCCTACTTCAGCCATAAAGAGCCTAACGACCAGTCTATCCAAAGAGATCGCTACTTTTGGATCGGAAGTTCACCTAACGACAGGTCTCGGGATGGAGCGTATCTGGCGCTATTTCAAGCCGGACACACCAAAGAGCCAGAAGCAGCTATCAGCAATTGTAGCTCTAGAGAACCTTGCTGACCGACTTGATTCCGTGATGTGGAAGTCGAAGTTGAAGGTCGACGAGATGGTCCAGATCAGGGAGAGGTTTTCCTCCTCTCTGGAACTCGCTAGAAAGCAGGATGTCGAGGCTGGTGAGCTAATCACCGTAAGTTTCGTCTTTGTCTGCTATTCACTCTGACGTGAGGTCTGATTTGTACTAGAGCCTTGAAATCGCTGTGCGGGAGCTCGAAGACAGCATCGGTGAGGAAGATACTGCAATTACTCCCTATTTCGAGGATGAGTTCGAGGGCTTGTGTCAATTTCTGGACATTGCGAAAAGCCATATCCCGCCACGCGATCCCCGCTTCGTCCCACCAGCTCCCATTGTCCCACTAGTGCGTGCCAGGTCATCCTTACTTGCTCAGAGATCGACCAAAGCGCCACCGCTCGAGGGAACGGATTCTGCATCGGAATATTTTACAAAACTGTATCGTCATGCCGGCCTTGAGAAGCCGACAGGTCATGAGATGACTCTCCGTGGACGTTTCCACACCACACTGTTATCGAAACTGTAAGTGCCCGTCCAGGGTCTTTCGCCACAAACCTGACCATGTGTAGATGCAACGCGGATGAGGTCCAACTAGCACAGCTCGATCGCTTCGAAGTAGAGCTGCAAGTCCTTTCACAGGAACTAACTCTTGACTCGGAGCGCGTCACGCAGAATCAATATGATGCGCTCCCCGACATTTATCGCGCTTTGCTTGCGCATCTGAACGCTTCTCATTACGACATCATCTCCGGGATACCAAGCGAAGATCTGGTTCAACTCGATTCAGAAGCACGCATATCAGATCGATACCGCCAAGCTCTCGAAGAATCCTTCAAGCGATGCTTCAAATATCTCAGCCACTTCCATCAAGTCGACTCCCAAGCATGGGTCAACCTAGGTTTAACGGGCTTAACGCTATACGTTCCGAACTATCCTCATGATCCCGCGCTTCAGCCGATGATTGAACGGATGCTCTTCAACAAGGAGAAGTCAAGTCTCATCTCGAAATTGCAATCTTTACTTCGGTTTCAGTTGAACTTCACGGGCCAGGATAGCAGTTTCCGTATTCGCAAGACCGAGCAAGCTCTTCATGAAATGGGCGATGAGCCCCCGGTTCCTGCAATAGTGCGACCGAACGTATCGGACTTGGATGCTCTCCAGGGAGAGTTCGCCAACCTCTTGAGTATTATCCAGCCTTTAACTTCGGGTTCCATGACAGTCCAAGAAGCATCACGAGACAACACACTTCGACAAAATATCTTACGGATTATCCGAAGGCTTGTCGAGGGCTACCGCAGCTATGACGACATCACTGGGCCTGCCGTCGGATTCTTGGTGTGTCTCAACATTGGTCTGACGCTTGGTGCCCAAGAGCAAGAGGGCGACAGCGCCGCCAGCAGGAGCTTGAAGTACATCACTCGTCAGAGCCCATTCTTCGGTCTGCATGAATGGTATAGTACGCCGAACTCGGAAGTGCTACTCCAGTTCTGTGAACGAGAGCTTGCTCAAAAGCATCATGCGGTGGATCTGCGATGGCACGCTCTGCACTGTCTTGCAGTCATCAAGACAGTTGATCCCGCCTATATGACTAGGCAGAGGACTCGCGAGCTCATCCACAACATATTCTCATCGTTCTACAGTGAGTGGAAGACGAAGCTTGGCCAGGATCAAGAGAACGAGGCCAAGAATTCCAGCCTGTATACGTACCGAGGCGAGGAGGAAAACGCAGATGAGGATGATCCTGAGCTCTTCCCGGACTATGAAAAGGACGAAGAACCTCAACCGACCGTCTCATCAACATCTCGCGAGCACGCTATCCAGCTAGCCAATATGCATGGTTTAATCGTTCTCGGCGGCAGCACTGCATCGAATGGGGTAAAGGCTCTGCTCGAATGGTGTGCACAGGAGATGAACCGCGTTTCTGGAGGCGAAGCCCACGGCACTCGACATGAGAGCGCTCTACCTGCAATGTATCTCGCACTGGAGAAGAAAGCAGATGCCTTGGCCTCGTCCGGCACGGGAAAGAGTTATAACTTCTACTTCGACGCGAATCTACCGGAAGCCAAGCGCTTGGTAAACCTCGTCCATCGCATTCAACATCGATATAGGCAAATTCGCAAAGTTTGGCCCGAGCACGCAACGTTGTGGGATGTGCTCCGTACCTGCGACGAAGCGCTTGAGTTCCGTCATGTTGAGCCCGTTGCAAAGTTGATCACGAAGGCAGAAAAGCTTCACTCTTATATGTACGAATGGGAACGGGTGGCCAGTCGGGAGTTCAGCACAGCGAATCTGTACGATGATCTCACGAAGTTGCTGGTTAGCTGGCGGCAGCTGGAGCTCACGACATGGGCTCGTCTCTTCGACATGGAGATCGAGAAGTGTCGTGATAACGCTAAAAGCTGGTTCTTCGTCGCCCACGAAACGATTATCGCTGCATCAGAGTCGATCAACGATGAGAAGGCCATGAGATTGCATGCTAGGGAACTCCTCAAGACTTTGGAAAGCTTCTTCACCGGTACAACTCTGGGCCAGTATGAGCAACGCATCACACTCCTCCGCCAATTCCAGAAGCACGTCGCTATGCGCATGAACGACTACACTTCTTTCAGCCCCGTTCATATCGCCCTCAGCAACTTCATTGCGTATTTTTCGCGCTTACAGCAGCCTGTCCACGAAGCTCTCGCCAAAGGACGACAGGCACTCGAAAAAGAAGTCAACAACGTCATCAAGCTGGCTAGCTGGAAAGACACGAACATTGAGGCGTTGAAGCAGAGTGCGAAGACTTCGCATCGCAAGCTCTCGAAACTGGTGCGGAAGTTCCGGGCCCTGCTCAATCAGCCTGTGTCTGGGATCATCAAGACTGGATTTCCCGAAGAAGGCATTCTCGTTCGGACCGTGCAAATGGAAGAGGTATCTACAAGCGTGGCGCCGAGCGCGCTTGGACATTGCGCGGTAACTATCCCAGGATGGACCCAGCGGCCAAGCCGGTTCAAGAACCTTCCCGTTACTGTGTCGATGATGCGCAAGACCTCCACGCCCAACGCGGAAAGCTTAGACGGGGCGGCATATATCGACAGCTTCATCACAGACCTAGAGGCTTCGATGACCCAGTTGCAGAAAGCTACCCCTGCTGCGCTCACGGAGGAGAATAAAGAGACAGTACAACATCTCAAGGCGAGGAAGCGCAAGCTCTACGCCGATACGATGAAGGAACTCCGCCAGATGGGCATCAATTCGAACCTCAGCAGCGATGTGCTTGCAAAGCAAGATGAGCTCTCAACCGTTCTTGCTGGCCTTCCGCTTGTCGCCACGGAAACTAATGATTGCGCTAAAGGAGCCGACTACTTCTTGCACAAGGTTCTTAGCATCATGGCGCAGGTCCGGGATGTTGCTAGGGAGCACTCCGGCGACCTCACGAGCAACGATGTCGCACGAAGCATTGGATACCTCGAAGGCTTGCTGCATGTCACTCTTCGCCAGCGAAGTGTGCTGAGCAAGGCCGCTCGAGCTTTGGAAGACGCACAGTTTCCGACGTCAAAGATCGCAGCTCTCTGTGTTGTCACTACCGGTGCGGTTACGAGAGTTTCCCACAGCCAGCTCGAAGTAACTGCCAGCTTACGACCTAGTATCTTATGGCTCTGCACAATGCTCGACAGGGGCGCTGATGTTGTCGCCGCGCAGGCAAAAATGGGCCAAACGAACGAAGTCGATGCCGTGATTCAGGGCATGCGGCAGTGGAGTTCCCGACTTCAAGAATCAGTAGATGCTTTCGACAAATTGCCTACTCTACCAACCAACGTCTGGTCCAAGAATCACAAGCAACTCAACGATGTGATCAAGAATCAGCTGTCCGATTTCAGAGGCGCGTTCAACGCTTTGTCCGAACGCTTCCCGATATCGAGAACTGTGCTCAGGCATATCCAGCCGTTCGTCTTCGACTACCCGCCCGTTAAGGCTGTCGAATTCTCGGAAGATTTGCGCATTACGGTGCAGACGCACGCGAAGGAGATCTTCGCAGCGCTGGATCTGATCCTCGGTTGCCTGCAAGATGTTGAGACTGCTTTGACGGCTCTTCCGAACTCAATAGACGATTCGGCGTGGTTCATCAAGGAAGAGCAGGCGCTCTGTGGCGCCATCGACGCTTTGCACGCGTCGCGTGTGTCTCGAGCTCTCGATACGGTTCTGAATCGAATGCATGGCTTATATGAAGACGAGAACCTCCAAGCTATTGCCTGCTTATTTACAGCGGTGCGACCAATTCTGGATCAGTACGTTGCGTCGCACAAGTTTCTTGTCGAGCGATTCGATGCACTCCACTGTGCAACTGCCAAACTACTACACCGGCTCTCAAAATCGTTCATCCAGGTCGGCACTCAAGGATTCTGTCAACCTCCCGAGAAGTCTGCCGACCAACAGCCCGGCAAAGACGACAAGCTAGAGCCTGGTACAGGCCTCGGTGAAGGCGAAGGCGCTGAAGACATCTCGAAAGACATCGAAGATGACGAAGACCTTGAAGACTTGGCACAGGAGAAGGGTGGTGAGCGCGAGGGCAGCATTGAAGAGGAAGATGATGCTGTTGATATGGGCGAGCAGGAGATGGAAGGCGAGACTGGCGAGGCTGCTGAGAAGGAAGATCTGGGCAGCGAAGCTGAGGAAGGTGACGAGGATGTTCAGAGTGAAGTCGGAAGTGTCGATGATCTAGGTCCAAGCGCAGTAGACGAGAAGATGTGGGATGAAGGTGGGAAAGAGGACGACCTGAAGGACAAAGATGCAAAGCAGGATGTTGGCACTGAAAACAAGGACGAGCAGGTCGCTGCCGAGCAAAAGGAGAAGAGTGGAGAGGACGGTGAAAAAGAAGAAAACGATATGCGTGAGGACGAGGAAATGGAGATGGAGGGCGAAGACCAGGAGGAGAACGTGGGCGTGGGTGAGACTGAGCAAATGGATCCACATGCCAAAGAGGAAGAGAAGCTCGACCTGCCTGAAGAACTCAACATGGACGGCAACGAGGACGAGAAAGAGGATGATGATCTCGGCGACATGGATATGGGTGACGATCTTGGCGATGAGGAAATGGATCCTGAGATCGGAGCGGAGCCTGACATCGTGGACGACGAAATTGGTCCCCAGCAAGAGGATGCGGAGCAAAAGGACTCCGAAGAGGACAGGGAGATGGAGCAGGACGAGGAAGGTGAGGAGCCTGTTGATGACGACGCCATTCCGTTGCCAGACCAGAACGCTCCAGAGGACGAATCTCGCGATGCCCGGAACAATGAGGATACGGATCCGAACGCTGAAGCTGGAGCGGGTGCCGAAGCCAACGAAGAGGCTCACAGGAATCAAAAAGAAGAGGCATCTGCTAACGCGGCAAACCGTGAAGATGGCACAAAAGGAGAGTCGTCCGAGAATGTGCAAGAAACGACTGCCGAGGATGGCACTCTTGGTCAAACCAGCAGACCTGACGCCGGGGGCCACGGCGAACAGCCGGAAGAGTCTCCCGAGACCCAGTTGTTCAAGAAGCTTGGAGATGTTCTGGAACGATGGTACAACCAACAGAAGCAGATCTCAGGCGCACGGCAGAGGGATGAGACTCAGGTTCAGCAAATTGACAAGGAGGTCGACATGGCCGATGCTGACTTTGAGCATGTTCCGGATGAGGAGACGCAGGCTGATACGCAAGCTTTGGGCACGGCAACGGAAGAGCAAGCTAGAGCCTTGGATCAAGACATGGCCATGGCTGTGGACGAGGAAGAAAAGGTGCCTGCTCGTCCCGAGGACAAAGATGAAGAGCTACAGAAGGGCCAACAAGATGTCGAGATGGAAGACGCTGCACCAAAGCAAGACCAGGAAAAACAGCAGCAGCAGCAATCTACCACTGACGGCCAACCACAAGCCTTCATCGGCGAGCAGAAGTCATTCGCCCATCCAGAAGACCAGGATATGGAAGACTCGATGCCCTTAGATGAGGAGCTGTCAGAGACCTTATCCGTCGACGATGTCGAAACAAAGCTCGAGCTTACCCACCTCGATCCCTCCACCCCCATCTCGCCCGAAGATGCCCGCGCCCTCTGGCTCAGCCATGAAGCAGCCACACACTCCCTCTCCCAACAACTAACCGAACACCTCCGCCTGATTCTCGCCCCCACCCTCGCCACCAAGCTCCGCGGCGACTTCCGCACCGGCAAGCGCCTCAACCTCAAGCGCATAATCCCCTACATCGCCTCCGGCTACAAGCGTGACAAGATCTGGCTCCGCCGCTCGCAGCCCAGCAAACGCAGCTACCAGGTCATGATCGCCCTCGACGACTCGAAGTCCATGTCCGAATCCGGCGCTTCGAATCTCGCGCTCAAGACGCTGACGCTTGTTACACGCTCGCTTGCTATGCTGGAGGTTGGCGAGGTAGCGGTTGTGGGCTTCGGCGATGAAGTCAATGTCGCACATGAGTTCGATAAGCCGTTTACGAGTGAGGCGGGCGTGAGGGTGTTCGAGCAGTTCGGCTTCGAGGCGAGCAAGACAGATGTGCGTGGCTTGGTAGAGAGGAGTCTAGATTTGTTCGCCGAGGCAAGGCGCAAGGGGAGTAGCGCCGCGGGCGAGGATCTCTGGCAGTTGATGCTGATTGTCAGCGATGGGATCTGCGACTCGCATGCGGAGATTCAGAGGCTTGTGCGGAGAGCGCAGGAGGAGCGCGTTATGATCGTGTTCATCATTATCGACTCGTCGGGACCGCCGTCGGCGCAGCCCGCTCCTTCTATGCACCCTGCCACGGCGGCAGAGGGCCCTGTGGCGCCACAGAAGGAGAAGGAGAAACAGAAGACGAGTATCCTGGATCTGCAGAGTGTGGAGATTTCGCCGGAGGGCAAGGTCGTTAGGTGGAAGTATATGGAGAGGTTTCCGTTTCGGTATTATCTTGTGGTGCGGGACGTTAGAGAGTTGCCGGGCGTGTTGGCGGGGGCTTTGAGGCAGTGGTTTGGGGAGGTAGCGGGCAGTGCGTAGGCCTTTTGTTTGGTATGGTTTTGTGAATGGCGTTCTGGGGAGTAGTGTGCCTTCGCGTTCGGGCTTCTATTTGGGGTAGAGAGGGAACAAGAGTTATCATTGTTCCAGTGTTGAACAGTTGAACGTGATTGCCTTGCTCGTGGTCTAGAATGGTGGATTGGGATACGGCTTCCAGGACGGGTTCGGAGGTGTATGGGCTCACCGATCACGTCGCACACCGGCTCCTGTAGGCCTTCTGGAGGAGTAATGATTCGACAGATGTCCAGCCGGGTAGGCACTAGGTCATTTCGGGACTCACCGACTCTGCATGCCCCGGGGGCGGTCACTCACTGACTTCTTGGCACTCACTGCTTTATTAGCAGCTCCGCCACCGAATCTGCTCCACCACCACAACACCATCGCAATGCCACGCTTCGTCGACCTCCCGCGCGAGCTCCGCGACTTGGTATGTATCTCCCTTCTCCTCACACAAAACCCAGGCTGGGGGCCTTCCACGGGTATAACCTAGACGGATGCTAATGCGTATTGCCACGGTTTAGGTCTACAATGAACTCTCTGAGCCGCTCACGTTCATCTGGCGGCATCCGACGGATAGGATCCAGTCGGTGAACATCGACTGCGCGACGGTAAGCCCGGCAGCCTTCAAGGGGATGAGCAGATTCAAATCTAACATGGCATTGATAGGTCCCTATCACCAAGGCGGCAGTTCTGGGCCCCAAGGTGCTGCGGGAGATGGGCCAGGCGCCGGTCTTCCAGGACCTGGAGATGACGGTCGGCATCGCCATCCGGGACGAGCACCAACCTCTGATCGGCACCATGCCGTTAACGAACGCGCCTATCCCCGACGCGCACGAGATCCCGCACGAGCAAGCCCTCCAATTCCTCAGCTGCGCCACGCACCTCACCATCCTCGTCGTCGTGACCTGCATCCACGCGCAGAAACCGGGCTTCTCGCTCCCCTGGGAGGCCGTCATGGGGCTGATGGCCACGCTCTCCGCGCGCGGGCTGCGCTTCGCCACCGTCAAGGTAGGCATGCACACGCGCAATGTGGAAGTGCTCCGGTGGAGCACGCTCTGGAACCGGCGCCCGGTTCAAACTATGCTCCGGAGGCACATCTTCGCCGAGTTTGGCTCCGCCAAGCTGCAGGGCAGCTTCCCCATCCAAGACATCGAGGCGTGCAGCCTGGCTCTTGACGACGTCAATGCCGTTGCGGATTATATAACGAAGCGTGTTACCCCGGCGTCGAATGTTCACTTCGCGCATAGCGTCACTAAGACGGCGGCGTACCTGTACGCGGACGACCCTGCGGACGCCGCGGGTCGCTTCTGGACGAGGGATAGCGTGCTGGAGACGTTCCCGCCCACCGATCCACCGAAGGGCAAGCAGAAGGTGTGGGAGCTGCTCGGCGAGGGGTCTGAGGAGCGGTACGCGGGGAAGAAGAATAGCGTGAAGCTGTGGAGGGAGAAGAGGGACGGGGTGTGGAGGGAGTGGGAAAACACGTCCGTGTTTGCCGTTGAGGGCGAGCCGCAGATTGAGGTTACGGATCCGATTACACGACGATTGCGGAGGAAGACGCCGGTCTGGAACCCTGGAGGCCCGTGGTGGACGCCTCCCTTTTGAATGTAGATAGGGCGCTGGAGGGCTCTGGGTTCACGGATGCAGAGTTTGTCTTTCGGGGTAGTTTGGCTATCTGAGAGGGTAGGCGGGTGTGGTAGTGGCATGAGGGCAGTCGATAGATGGGAAGTGGATAGGCCGCTGAGGGCATACGGTATCAGCTATCCAGAGTTCTTCTTTCTGTACAGTATATCTACCGGATGATGAATCCCTCTACGTTGGAGCAAATCTCGACATTGCCCTGATCCTCTTGCCATAGAAGTAGAACAAAATCGGTACCGGAAAGAGCGCGGCCGTCAAGAAACCCAATAGCGACGTAGCCCAATCGACGCCGAGCGTATGGTACCTAGCCAGATATTAGCATCAAGCCATCAGTTTCCAAAGGAATTGAGGGAATACTTACATCGCCGTAGCGAAAAGCGGAAAGCCAGCCCCAAACCCACTCCTGAGGAAGGTGTTGGCAGCGATAGCTGAGTTGGCGTACATCAAATAGCAATCGATAATGTAGTTCAGCCCCTGCAAGAAGATCATAAGCACACCCGCGCCAATCGGAATGCCAGCCAGCACCTGCGGCACCCAGGAAATATGCGGGCTGCTCGTCCAGGCAAACCAGAACATGCCGGCCGGGAACAAGAAGCCGCCGATGATCATGGGTATGAGGCGCTCCTCGGGGACGACTCGACCATGCTTTTCCAGCTTGCGGGCGAAGCGCGTCTTGGTCGTGAACACGATTATCGCTCCACCGAGTATAACGCCCAGCGTGATACCTAGGAAAGGCAGCGCGCCAATGCCCGGACTCCAGCCCCGTTGTTCCTGGAACGCGATCGGGTATGCTTCGAAGAAGAGGTATAGGATGCCGTAGATGAGCGCCATGTACAGGCTGACGAGATCGAGGATCGGCTCGCGGAGCAGCATGACGAAGGGCCGGAGCAGGTATCTCTCTGTGATATTTGTTAGGTCGATCTGCTGCTCATCCGCCTTGGCGTGGATGGCCCAGTTGCGCGTCTGGAAGCGTATGCGTGCGGCGCGGCGGGAGAGGAGGACCGGGGCGTATGTCTCGGGGATGAGGACGAAGCTGACGGCGCCGAAGAAGAAGGACATGATGGCTGTGATGTACTCGGTCCAGCGCCAGCCGAGATGGCTTTGCACGATGAAGCCGCCGATGATGGGGCCGAAAACTGGTATTCCGTGTCAGTGATGATGGAAAGGAACAGATGTGATTCAACCACAGAAGAGTTACTTACCAGGCCCCAGGAAAGTCGCTCCCGCAAAAATCGTCATCGCAACTCCCCTGTCCAGCGGTCCCCAAAAGTCCGTCAACTGCCCGCCCACAATCCCCAGCGGCGCCGACCCAAACACGCCCCCAAAGAACCGACACACCATAACCGTCTGCAGATTCTGCGCAACCGCAACGGGGATCTGAAAAACAGCAAAGACGAAAAAGCCCACGAACATCGGATACTTCCTGCCGTACAGCTCCGACAGCGGGCCCCAGACGATGGGCCCGACGGCAAAGCCCAGGACGAACAGCGAGGTGCCCAGCACCATGACCTCGTTCGAGACGCCGAACTTCTGGGCCGTGACGACGGTGGCGGTGCTGAAGACGCTGCTGGCGAAGGTGATGCAGAAGGTGACGCTGCCGAGGAGCAGGGTGATGAGCCATTTGCGCCAGAGGGGGAAGTTCTGGGGGTTCGAGGGGTCGTTGGGGCCGGACCAGTCGATGAGGTTGGGGTCGTTTTCTGCGGGCTGCGAGGGGGTTTGCTTTTCGACGTCGAGTATGGCGTCCTCGGCGTTGGGATGGGAGCGGGAGCGGGATTGCGAGATGTGTGAGAAGTGCGATCGCGAGGGACCGAGTGGGGTTTGCTGTCTGCTTGCGGGAGCATTCGACTCTGTGGCTGTGGTGCTTCTGCTGCCCGATGAGCGGAGGCCTTCACCGTGCTTAGAGTCGATCGAAGATTTGTCGTCGTCGAGACTGAGTTCGTCGAACTGCTCTGATCGGCTCGAGGGTGCTGGTATGCCCGGCGGTACCGTTGCCTGCTCTAGGTATCTCTCAGGCGCGTCCATACCGCGTGGTAGTCCTTCGGGAAGGTGCGTCCTCGTGACTCCGTGGCCTCCGTCCACTTATTCTCCAGCCATGACCGTGACGTAAAGCAAGAATGTAAGAAAGACGTCGAGAAGAGGAAACAGCTCGAGTGGCAATTCCCATATACTTTCGTCGCCTACAAGTTCGTATACCAGACCAAAATCACTATAAAGCAGTGCGTGATAGATCTCACAGAAAAAAAACACATTAACAAACCTCGCAGCAAACCTATTTATCACCCCCTTCCTCCCAACTACATCAGCGATTAATCTCCTATCTCCATCCACCGTACAACATCGGGCCGCAGGAACCGCACCCTCCGCATTACCAATCCCATGTCGGGGGTAGTGTCGGCTCGCTTTATTCGCTCGGCCGAAGCCCGCTACTCCAAACTCCCCGATCCATCGCATCCGGCAGCTCCACGCTCTACTGCCAGACACGCCGAATCAGATATCTCTTTTTCACTCTACACGTGCTTCGGGACTCAGTCCTTTTGCAGGGCGAAAGACTAGTCCCGATGGATGGAAATCGCGGGATGGATGGCCGGCCAATGACGGAAGATATCGCCATGCAACGCTTAGCTAAGCGGGACGTCATTTCTTGGCTGCTCCAAGATGCTCGACGAGAAGTTCTCAAAGGGCGGATATTGGCATAGTCTATTCGCTGGAGCGGAGCTACGAGAGGGTTGCTTTACTGCTCGCCGTCCGCCTTGCAATGCTTGGATACAGCGTGGTGAAATCGTATATTCGCTATCTACGTAACCGACAGACGAATACACATTGCCCTGCCCAAAACACCACCCAGCCCAGCCACCACGGAGGAGAACAAGAACCCAGAAGCAACCCCTCTGGATGCATACTCGACCGCCACCGTACGCTACGTGGCTGAAGCACTCGCGCCGCCGCTCTCCTAATCGCAGGCGCAGCCCTGGTATTTCCCAGACTGGCAAATGCCACGAACGCCGTTGCCTACAAGACGCGTCAGAACAGCCCACGCATGCACCCATTCCACACAAGTGAGAGGAGAGTACTGCTTACAGCCGTTCTTGGAGCAACTGTCTGTCTGCCCGTTGCACTTGTCGCACGGACAGCCGTTGAACTCGCCGGCGCTGCACGTGCCGACCAGGTCCCACGGCGAGTTGAACTTGGGCGTGCAGTTGTTCTTGTCGCAGCGGCCGATCTTGTTGTTGCAGCCCGCCTGGACTGTCATGTCCTGGAAGGGGAGCGTCAGGCATGGCGGCCGGCCATTGAGAGAGCAGAGAATTGGGGGTGCGGATTGGGGAGCGTGGGAGCACTTACGGCGCGGGGTTCTGCGGGAATGGCGGCTACATGGGCGGCGATGGCCGGGAGAACGATGAGGAGGTTGAAGAGCTGCATGTCGCGAGTTTGGGATGCAATGAGATGGAATTGGCAGGGGGTTTGGGGGCTTGTAGAAGGCGATTGATGGGAGGGTGTCCTGGTGAGGATGTTGCGTTTAGAGCGGGCTGCCGGCAGCCTTTTATACTTCTGGATGGACGTATCCTTTTCTTCTATCACTCGGTCGAGTCTGGGCCCGTCTGTGTCCGTGATGAGGCCATCCAATAGACAGCGGTCCACATTTTCCAACACTCATCCATGAGGCCAGGAAGGGCTGTGCGGCATCGAGCGGGCATTTGCATCCTCTTGTCGTCGAGCAAATTCTGCCTTGACTGCCTTCAGTCGCCCGTGCGCCTAGCTATACGAGGTGGAAGACGGCTGATCGCCTGGAAGAAACTTAACGGCTGCGCGTCGCATCGTGGTCTGCAATGGGGTAGTCTCACCTGCTTGTCGCCTTATACCGGAGAAGGGGCCTTTCTTGTGTAACTCTGGGGACTGATGGATGGTGGGTTCACGCGGTTTACATTTCGATTCCTAGCTCTTTGGAGATACAGCATTCTACACACTCATTAGCGGTCGAAGTCGAGATCGCACTCCCTTGGAACGGATACATTCCGTTGTACCGTTCACCGTCAATACAGAAGGATTCGATGAGGGAGAGCGTAGCTCGCTACCTAGACCCGAGTACAATTAACATAAGGAGGTCGGCTACGAAGCGGTGTCCGACAGTATATTAAATCACGATACATGGCATTGTAAACCATGTGGAGAACAATGCGGGGTGTAACCGGGGTGCAGGGACGCAGACGCTTGCAAGAGCGGCCGCAAAAGGCAAAACGTGTTGTTACGCATCGATCCTGAATCCTTCTGCCGTTCGAGGAACCGGTAGGAATATGGTAAAGGGGAGTATGCCGTAATGAGTGATCCTTCACACAGGGCTGTTACACCCTTACGTAGTAGTGATGGGCGACGCTTGGCTGTGCTTTATTCCTTCGGATTATAGGCAAAGTGCGGAAGGAATATGGGAAAGCCCTGAGTTGTTTTTTCCCGAACGGGACGGTCGAGCGTGGAACGAAGCTTTTGATGCGAGCCAAAAATAGGCACAGCATTCCGGACAGCGAAGAAAAGAGAGATTTGAGACTCAAAGGAACTATACCGGTCGACTGGAGAGCGTGCATGTTACTGTGTGTTTTCTAGGGACCGGATCATACACAATACTCGGCGCCAAGACCACGGTTCATACCCTTTCCATGCAACAACTGGGAGATCTGGGGTCAGGAGAAGCCCATGTGAGTGTTCCCTTGAACATAAAAGACCTTGCCCTTCTCCTGGACCTTCTAGCCAAGCGAGGTATGGATTGCGCGGGCCGTGCGAGGCGTAGCGGCCGTGCTCCTATTACTGCGACTTGCTCGCTCTAAGGATATGGTAGTAGGTGAGAAAAGCAGCAAGCGGTGGGCTGCTGGTCGTACCTAGGTATGGATCTGGACAGGCGTGGGAAGGTATGAAACAGCAGCGGCGTGAGGAAATCGGGGTCCGATTGTGTTGAACGCGAGCATCTACCTAGGTTGCGGAGGTTAGCTGTTAGAAAGGTAGGTATCGACAACATGGTCCCTGACTGAAGTGCGAATGTATATTTGCTCTCGCTATCCTGCGCTTGCTCTGGACGGGGATTTCCCCCGAAGGAAATGGTATGCGAGACGCAGTAGAGGTCCTCCAGTGTTGCCGTCGGGGGTTGTCCGCCTAGCTGTCAAAGAACTGAATATCCCGCTGTACCGGTATAGTAATATCTGGAGCGCTGATCCAGCATGGTATGGGCAACAGGACGCAGGCTTTGTGGGCCAAAGGGGTGGCAATCGTTCGTAGGGTTCGATGCGGAGCTTCGGGATGACGGGCGGGCGGGCGAAGAATGAGGACTTTTGTTACGTTTCCCTAGCAGATAGTCTGTATCCTTTGGAAGGTAAGCAACTGCGAGATCGATGGCTGCGCCTGGTACCAACCTAGATACTTGGGCAGAGCCGTCGTGCCCAGACGCTTTGAATTTTCCTTTACCTAGGTATGGTATCTCCAGTCCTCAGACGCTCTGCTCCCCAGTTGCAGGATTTGTGAACCTGTTGCGCAGCTCCAATGTGAATTATGCCCAGCACACTTAGGTCCAAGGGGGTGGACTGTGGTTATTGGTGTCTGGGCCGGCGTTGCCACCGTGGATCTCCGTATTCCTCTTCGTTGTTCGCCAGCAAGCGCATGTCTCGGATCGGCCGTGATAATTATACCGGGGCTTCTTTACTCGAGGGTGGATCGTACGGTGGTATAACCCGGACGGCAGCATGATCGCAGCGTCTATAGGGGTTCGACGATGCGAGCAGCCCTCGGGAGGACCAAAACGGCGTTGCTAGTTTCTCGGAGTAGACCTGGCACCGGAATGCCGTTAATATCCAAATTGAGTACAAGATGCCCAAGAGAAGGCAGCTCGGGGGCTGATCCGGACACAGTGACTTACCGTTGCAGCGCGATGGATCGTTGTAGTGTCCTACTTGTGGATCTGCTGGATCGCAATGCGTCCCCACACGAGAAATGGTAGATCGGCGGGGAGATCGTGAGCTCAGTATGTGGTGTTGGAGGTGGGTACCGGCGACGAGGAGGAAGGATTGCCTGGGGTCATCCGTAAGCGGGCGGCACATGGCGGCTATGGGCTGTTGTGTTTCTTGTGTCTCTTGTGTTTCTGCTGGTATTGATGAGCGCGCCATGCAAATGGGTCGGATGTCAAGGTAGCCGTCTGCTTCCCAGTGTACGGAATCGTGGACGAGAACATGCGGCGCGTCTGCGTACACATGGCCGCCGCAATGTAGCACAAGGGATGCACCGGCGCCTTTTTGATCTCGCTCCTGCTGGCCTTCCTGTTGTCTTTGCTTTGTGTATCGCGGATCGAACCGAGACGATATTTGTCGTTCTTGCGGAGCCGTCAAGCACAGCTGACACCGGAGTGTAGCAGTTCCCGGCGTGGTATGGGGAATTGGGCTCGTTACTTCGATTGCCAGTATAAAGCGATTGCGCGAGATCGTAACGGCATCGAGGACGGAGAGGGCGGCTCGAATCCAGTGCATGGCGGGGAGCGAGCCTGGAGATATGGGTCAGTGGATAGGAGTGCCGGGTAGTAGGATCCCAGCCCAGTTAGAAGTAAATGCCTACATACTGCCGTACCCTGTTCCAGTTTGCGTTGAGCTGTTCAAGCCGGCGTAGTATAGCTCCGCGATGCTAGAAATAGCAAGGCCTTCGCAGAATCGTATGTCCAAAAGCTTGCCGGGGTGAGAGTTTCCAGCAGGTGTCAAGTAACTCATTCTCGAGTATCCAGGAATGGAGAGAGACGTGGCGCTCGAGGCGCTCGAGGTTGTTCGGGGATGCGCGGGACTCGGGGGCTGGAATTGCGGAGGTTTCGATTTCGAGGGTAGCGACATGTATACGAAGGAGGGACGACAGTGGCACAGAGTATGGTACTGAGGGTATGCTAGTCTGTAGGAGCCGGTCCTGATGATTGATTAGTAGGGGCCCATGCCCCAAAAATGGTATTCTGCTTGGTCCGCATCGCCCCGGATGCATCGCGGCCCTGAAGCCGCCGCCGGGGCCTGTAGAGGCGACAGTGGACAGGAATATCGTGTCAGAGGAAATGCCAATTCCAAATGAACAGTCTCCTGATTGATTGGAGTCGCTGGATGATTGTGGTTGTCCTGCTTCGCCGGCGGAGCTTGGGGTTGCATCGCCGCATCGAACATGCTGCTGGCGGGGCCCATAGGGGCGACAGTGGTCAGGAATATGGTATCAGAGGAATTTCCAATTCCGAGAGTGTACCCTCCTGGTTGGTTGGAGTGGCTGGATGGTTGTGGTTGTCCTACTTCGTCGGCGGAGGTTGAGGTTGCATCGCCACATCGGATCTGCTGCCGGCGGGGCCCGTAGGGGGGACAGTGGACAGGAAATAGGCTATGGAGGCACCGTAGCCGCCGCGAGCGAGTTCAATATATTAATTAGAAGGACTCGATGTTCGAATGCTGCCCCCCTGCAGGTGTGTTCCAACCCGGCGGCTCGCCGCAGCGAATCCGTTGCGACGGGATCTCTAAGAACGACAGTTGGTACAAGGATGATTCTAGAGATACAAGAGCGTCTCACGGGAAGCCTTGAGATTTGTATAGAGAGCCTAGATGTTCGATTATTGTTCTGCGTCCTAATTTGCATCATCCCGATCGAACCGACGCGTCGCGCGTCTCGCCCAGACGCCCAACCGTAGCCGGACGTGCTCAGTGGAGAGTATCAAGCCCATTAGAGGGGAGCCAAGTATAGATATCATACTGTAGACGGTCGTGGGGGTCGTGGCATCGGCGTGCATGTTGCGGGTGGCGGATTCACGATGGTATCTGGCGGGCTTCAGCGACGGGCCCCCAGGGGCCAATTGCACTTCAGCGGGGCACCGAGTATACGGGAGCGAGACGCGATGACTTCCTATGCTTCATATTGCCCGTGAGGGTATCTCGAGGTCTTGAACCGGTTGTCTGTCGAGGGCGTGGGGACGGCGCAGCTGGCGTCGGGCGGCGGAAAAGGGGAATCGGGTACGCGCATCGGGACTGTGCATGCAATCAAAGAATATACGACACAGAATGTATTCTATCGAGTCCGAAGACACTGGAGAGCGTGTAGAGATACCGCAGCAGCGTGTTGTGGGAGTGGTCGGACTTGGGAACTTTTCGTTGGGGGTAGCTTTAGCGCCTGCCTTCTCCGCACCGCGGGAGCATCGAATGATGAATTGCCGCAACCTGTGCCATCAGGAGATGCTGCAGTCTATCAATGCTGCCCCAGGGCTGTCCGGCATGCTTGGGGATGGAGCAGGATGTCACGGAATCGGGCGTCTTGATGGGAAGCAAGCTGCGGGGAGGATGATCGCTTGATGCCCTTCTCGTTAGGGCAGCGCCATGGCGCCCCTAGCCATACCCCCGGCTCTAAACGCGCCCAAAGCTCCATTGTTGTGCGCAACGTGCTTCTCACGTCACTCAAAACGGCCGCACGGCCATAGAGAGGCGGAGAGGGGCTGCGGAAGTTGGGAGAGGGAGCGCGGAGCTGGCGGCGGTGGAGTAGAAGCCTGCAGGCGTAAACACAGCGCTTCTTCTCCGCTCGACGGACCGCATCGAGACCGGCTCGCCCTTCACCACCCCTGCACCGCCGCGGGCAGATAGGGAAGCTTCGACCTCGCCCAGGCTCACCCTACGTCCCCTCTCCTCCCCACTCCTTCCTCCGCCTCGCCCGTCTCCTTCCTCCAGCTGGAGGCGGTCAACACACCGACGCCGTCGAGGCAGTCGCTCCTGACTGCTGCGGCTTTTGTTGAGAGCCCTCCTGCCTCCTAGGAGCTCCTCTGGTGCTGGTAAGTTAAATCTCGACCTCGCCACCGTCGTTCCACCCTCACACTTCACACTCCTATTCTTCCTTTCCTCTCCTCGTCAGATATCTCTTCAGGCCGCCCTGCTGGACTCGCAAGGAGTTGTGGCTTCAAAACGTCGAGTTGAGCCATGGCTTCCGAAGACTTCCACCTGCCTGAGCTCACCCAATCCAGCTTCGCAGGCCAGCCCTACCAGCTGTACCGCACGCAGACTGACCCTCCGTTCTACTTTCCTTCTTATGACGCTGAGTATCACCCGTCTCAATCGGCGTCTCTCGCTTCACTCCGCCCAGTTCGAGTCTCGGCTATCGAGCGGGCCGGAATCAAGATGACCGCGCAGGCGACCATCACTTTCTCACGACCGGGCGTGAAGCCTCCGGTATACGTGGTAAGCTCGCTGAATGTCCCCCCGTGGGCCGCCGTCGAGATGGACGTCAGTCCATACAAGACCGACTCCGGTGATCTGATGTTCACCCGACATTTCGAGAACGTACCGGAGGGCGAATTCCAGTACAAGGTCCGAATCGGCGAGGCTCAATGGGCTATTGACCATTGTGTGCGAACCAGTAAGTCACTCCCCTCAAGCACCATCGACCGCTGGCTATGGGGTTGTGGAAGGTCTGGTTCCGGTCGTCCATGCACCAATAGGGCCAGGAATATGCATAGAGAGGAGCAAGCTGACATCCACCTAGTCATCGATGAAAGTGGCATAAGCAACAACATTGGGGTTGCTGTGTGTGATCCCCAACCTGATCCGGCGAGGGTTTCTCCAGACGCAACGGCGAAGGAGAAGCGCTACGGCACGAACCCAACCCCAGGCCAGGCCACAGTCCCTCCAACGTTTGGTCAGGGAGCCGAAGAGCAGCAGGGCCGCGAAGGACGTATCGACAGCTCCACTGATGAGACTCAGTTGCCGGCTGCTCCTCAGATAGTCGTGCAAGAGGAGCCGCATCTCGAGCCAGGTACTGAAGAGGAGCGCGCCGCGCCCCTCTTTCCCCACGAGTCTCTCAGCTCAGGGCCCGGCATATTGACCCCGTCGGATGACAGCGACTCCGGGGGTCGTCCCACGTTCCACCACCAGAACGCCGCAGATCAATCCATCCTCGCCCCGAGACTCACGCCTAGCAACGCCTCCCTCTTTTCTCATGATGCCGGCGGACTCAGGGCCAGTAACGCTTCCGTGTTCTCCAGCGAAACCGGCTTCTTTGGCCCGATGGACGACGTCGACGAGTTAAGCCACGGTCCCCTCCTCTCTCATGAGAGGGGGTTGAACCGCAATGAACTTGACGACGGCCCACTATTCCCACACGAGACGGACATGTCCCGCCAATACCATAGCCAACAGCAGTGGAGGGCTAGGAACCTCTCGGAGGCCAACATTGATCTCTTCACCGCACCACAGGACGGCGGCCTTGACACCCGTCCTTCTGAGCTCGATCGCCCCCCTAGCCTCAGCCATGAGATCCTCCGGCCGGATGTCTACGTGCCCGGAGCGCCTGTCACCCGCCGCCAGCGTACAACGATCAAGGACGAGGCCCCTCTCATGGCCCACGAGCGGCCGCCATTGTCCTATATGACCGAAGCGCCTGTCACCCGGCACGCGCGTACACCGACCAACAACGAGGCTCCTCTTCCCAATGAGCAGTCGGCATCCGCTCCCAGTGAGCGTACATCAAGTATCGCCTCTTTTGGAACGTTCCTTCGTCGCACCACAGCAGCGGAACCAATCTTCGGACAGCGGGGCGGTTTTGCGTGGGATCGAAATTCGGGCCGCAGCAGCCTACCTCATAGTCTGCCCCCGTCCGATGAAGAGGATGACAACCTTCGAGACCCATCTTTGGAAGTATTTCCTACATCTAGAGAGCAGATCTTACACCGAGTTGCGACAATTAGCACACATCTGCCGGAGGATGAGAGCTCTGGCTCGCCTTATAATGCGCAGTCCCCAGACCCCAGTGTGCTATCGCAAGCGTGCTCCTCGGTCGAGCTGGCCCCAATCAGCTCTCATCTCTCGCTACGTGCAATCGCGGAAGATACCGTTCTCGAGGATGAGGAGGACGGTAACGACTCGAACCTTCCGTCGCCTGCCCTTATGATTCCGACCAAGTCAGCTACAGCCGACCAAGTTGAACCCCGCGAGGACGAGACCAGCGGCGACGAGCTCGCTACGCCAATGCCGCGGGAGGAGTGGCTAGAGTCCGCTTCGGTCGGAGCGGAACAGGAGCCAACTGTACATTGTGCGCAGTCTAGCGACCCAGAGAGAATCAGGAAGCGGAACGGCGCCAGTGACGGGACGAAGCGTTTCGGAAGGGTTTTCAACACGGTCGCGACCCCCACCACTGTTCTTAATCCACCGACGCCACCAATGGCTCCAGAGAGAGCTTTGGTCAACCCAAACGGACGGCGAACATACCCTCGTCCCCTCACTCGAGAGTCAATGAGGATTTCCCCGGCGCCACCTCGCTTTCCCGTCGGAGGACCCTCAGATTCGCCACCACCAAACCCGGATGACTTCCGGACGCCCACGCCGACGCAACTAGCAGAGCCCGAGAATGAGGGCTTCTTCACGCAACTACTGCATGCCATGTTCTGCTGCAGCGGAATGCGGTCGACAAGGTAAACTCGAACTTCACTTCGATATCGCAAAACATCGCCGTATCGACCTGCCCGCGAGGCCGACAATCGGTGCCATCTGTGGCTAATTTTCGACATCTTTCTTCCTTCTTTTTCTTATCTTCGGCACCATTTCCTCGGCTGACAGGGATCAGTACCGCGGTATTCGTGGTCATACTCGCAGCAGCGGCGTACTACTACGTCAATGTTTGGGCGGGATAGACTTTACGAAACGGAACACACGACACGGTATCGCACCGGACCGAATATGGCGTTCTAACTGTACAACATTAGCTTTCTACATGGCATACAAAAAAGGAGGGTAGGCTGCATGGCGCATGAGATGGATGGAGGTATCTGTATGCTTTTCACGATGCGATCGAGACTCATGGTATATGATAAGACGATGGTATGGCTAACGAGGCATGACTGTACGAGGTGGAGATTAGCGGCTGGGTTACCACGATGTATCCCACTTACTGTCTTCTTTCCCCCGAATACCCCTAATGGATAAGTAGTACTTTCGATTTGTGTGTTCTGCGTTGTAGGTGTGCGTGTTGTGGTGATGTGCGGGCTCCGCAGCTGCTGCTCGCTGCTGTGATTGCGACGCGCTTGCCTCCGCCGCACTCCTTTGACGCTGACATGCGCTTGTCTTTTGTTCTCGCAATTGCTAACTCCTAGGGTGTTATGCGTTTGCTCAGAGAGAGCGCGAAGGGCGCGCCAACGTCGCTGCTAGAGGGTTAGCACGCGGTCGATGCGGAGGTAGACGCGGAGGTCCGTGGATGGGAGCTGGCTGCACCTCCGCGCGCCAGACAGCCAGGCTAACGATGCGCAGGCTGTAGTGCTATGCTGTCGGACGCAGCATTCTCGCCCTGGTTCCGTGTAGATAAGTAGGAGCGACGAGCGGAGTGTACATGGCGCATGTACGTTGTGCGCTCCCGCTGTAGATCGAACTACCCTATACGAACCTCAACACCAACTTGGCCCCGTGCGGCACCTTCTGGAGCTCGTACTTTTGTCCGCGTCGTCGACTGAATGCGTCTCGTTCTTCGCGTATGCGGTCGCTAGTTCCGACTTCATTACTGCACTTCGTCAGCTCCGACCCCTTAGCCCTTGGGTAACCCCCGCACAGCCTGCACGCTGGATCGGGATGGAGGGAGAAGAAACGTACGAATCGAGCTAAAGCCCTCCGCAATGCACATGCTCGCTTCTTCATGGAGCACCCAGAGGTACCGGCGCATTTCCTCGAGCTTCTCCACGTCCTCCCTAGGAGCAGTACCCACCTCCCCAGCTCCAGGAACGCGTCCGGGTTGCGGTGTACGATTGCGGGGGAAGCGCTGATCCGCACGCCGCCGGGGATGTAGTGGCCAGAATCATGGTGCTTCGTGGGAGGAGGGATGCGGTATTGTAACCGCGGCGTTAGCGTTGGTGTGTAGGCGTGTAGGACCTCAGCCGCCGCCGCAGCCTCACCATCACACCGACGAGCTTCAATCATCCAGCTGCTCGAAATCCAGAACCCTATCTATACATGCATCTTCCATCCGCTCGTCGCTCCTCAGCCTCCCCTGCATCCCAGCCCGCCTCCCCATCGCAGCTCCATACCCACCACTGTCCGCGGCGCCTCAAACAGTCCAGCAGTCCAGCCGCGACGCGCTCTCATTCCCTTATCCGCATGCCCTGCATTTCATTCCCCAGCGCGAACGAAGCCTTGAGCTATTCCTACGCCGCGCTGCGCTGAGTGAGGCGCCTCCCTCCCTGCCTCCGCGTCCAGATAGCATCGACGCTCCTTTAGTCCAGGTTAAGCCCAAAATCAAGGAAGCACTCCAGCACTCCAACTCCCCCCGCGCCTATTCGTGCCATTTGGAGGCGAAGTAGCGAATATACACGCTGCTGCCGATGCAAAGGCCACCGTTCAGCGCTTCCTTGAACGCCCCCTATCCGCCTCGCTGTCTTGTTCCCTGTGAGCCGCGTTTATTAGGGAGTAGTGGCATGTCTTGCGTCTTCTCATGTGCGGTTAGGAGTTAGGAGGTGTGGTGGAATTGTGGGGTGTAGATGGAGCTGGAGCTGGAGCTGGAGGTATGGTAGAGGTGTACTGAGTCTATCTCTTTGGGCTGGGCGGAATGGGGAGAACGTTTTTGATGGATGTATATCTTGTGCGGCGCCGCGGCGTAGCACTCGTAGCTAGAAATCCTAAGCCTGAGCTCGCGGGGGCAGATACAAATTCTAAGCCTCCCTACAAACCGTTTAGGCACGATATATAGCTGAGAAAAAGGTACACAAGTCAGTCAGTCAAGCCCAAGCGGTAAAGTAGAAGATCTTCGGAAGAGGCGGTGTTCGTAGTGCTGAATAACTCCACCCATACCGTACGTGTATCGATACACGATCAATGCCTCGCACTTTAATCTTGTGGTTACCAGCACGTGCATGTGGATGGATAGGTGTATGGGTGTATGGGTGTTGACGTACTAGCTAGCTACTTATATATGCATGTGCATGTAGATTGCTGCAATCCTTCCCCGGGGTATATCTACGAACTGCATCTACATCTTCTTTCTTTTTCTGTTCTTCGTCTCCACTCGCTTCTCAGTTGAATCGAGTCGAGTCGAGTTGAGCTGGATCAGCGAAAGCGTGGCTAATTTCACCATGGCAAACAGGGATGAGGGGACGGCGCTGCTCTTGCGATTGCTCTTGCAATTGCTCTGCTATTCTATTCTCCCCCCCCCCTCTCCCCCAATTTAGATCTATTATTATCGTGTATCTGCACACACGCAAACAGATAGAATAGCCAAGTCATACCCATACCCTTCCACCCTTCCTCCCTCCCTCCCTCCCTCCCTCTATCAATTCATTTATTCAACTCATTCCACCCCATCCCACTTCACCCCCGATGTCCAAAAAATACAAGACAAGACGTCCATCCAGCAAGGGAAGCGCAGAGAAACGAGAAAGTTGGTATAGGAGGACGAGGAGGACGAGCAAGAGAGCTAATGTATGCATTCCCCCATGCAGTAGTAGCCGAATATATTGTAGCTGAATAGTACAGCAACGCGGCGCAACGCAATGCGATGATTCTTCTCTTCCGTTGCCTTCTCTTCTCCTCTGCTCTACTCTACTCTTTCCACGCTTACTTACCTACTCGAGACTTATCAGAAAATGAATTCACAACCCGAGAAGGTTAGTAGAGCTATGTGTTGTTAGCGGGAGGGAAAGGAAAAGGGACCAACAAACGAACGAAACGAACGAAGCAGCAAACACTCACTCTCCCCAGCCGAATAGCCGAGAATCCGATATGTAAACGCCTCTTCCACCAATACCCTCACGCCCAAACCAATCCATCATCACATGCCACATGCCACATGCCGCACGCAAAAAACATCCAAGCACAAACATCATCAAGAAGCACAGGCGGCCCTCTCAGGGGCTCATATTCCTATTCCTAATTTTGCAAATACAGCGTCATCCAAAGGCGGGGGCCACGCTCCACGGTCCAGACCGCCCCGGATTGACCCACTCCGACAGCACTTCGATGTTGTAATTGAGCAAACACTCCGCCCCACACCGAAACCCACGCATACCCCCTCCTCTCTGACGCAAAGCCTAACGCAGAGAGCTAAGTGGACGAACGGCCGCACGCAGCAAAGGGCGCTATCCATACATGCGCAAAGGGGGCAGAACCGGAAGAAGCGCGTCAGAAAGCCAGGAAGACTTCGGGACAACAAGGATAAGGGGAAGTAAAAGAGGTAAGACACGAGAGAATACATGGGGGGCCAGGGGCTGGCGCCCGGTTGTTTTATTGAGGATGTCGCTGCAGGCCGTTGCAAGCGCGGAGTTTTGATGCCGTAAGTAATGATGCGGCGAGGAGAAGTGGACCGCGGTACCTCGCTGTGGAGAGTGCCCGATTCGGAGAATGGCTGCGTGCAGCGGGATTCGATCAGAAGTCGGGGAACAGGTGACCATGTCTAACGCAGCGTTGTCAGCATTCACAAACGTACAAGGCGGAAAGGTCAACGTACGGGTCTTCGCCACTCTGTCCGTATGCCTCAGTCTCCTCAGGATACTTGTCGAACTGGCTGGCATCTCCGACACCGGCCCGAACCGGGGGCACATACGGCGCATCGATGTCCTTCTTCTGCAGCCTCTCCCACGTCACCTCCGCAAACCAGGGGTGGTTCATCACGTCTTTGCTTCCGGCGTGCAGATTGCCAAGCCGCTTGGTCAGATCGGGCGTGATGAGCTTCTGGAGCAGGTCCTGGGCGTCCGGGTGGATATACGGCGGATATTTTACGCGCCCCTTTAGGATGTTCTCGTAAATCTTCATGGGCGAGCCGCCGTCCCAGAAAGGCGTGAAGCCGCACAGCATTTCGAAGATGAGGATGCCAAGCGACCACCTTTTGTTGTCAGCGGAAACGGCTTGGTGAGCGGACAAAGAACTCACCAGTCCACGGACTTGTTGTACCCCTTTGATGCGACGACCTCGGGCGCAAGGTAGTCAGGCGTCCCGCACAAGGTCCAGGTGATGTCGGGGACCTCTTTTGCAAAACCGAAGTCGGTGATTTTCAGATGTCCGTGTCGGTCCAGCAGCAGGTTCTCGGGCTTCAGGTCGCGGTAGATGATGTTCTGCGCGTGTAGATAATCGAGCGCGAGGGTGACCTCAGCAGCGTAGAATTTGGCGACGGGGTTGGGGAATCGCTGGACAAGGTAAGCATAGGTATCTCAATCTGGAGCGTGCTGCTCTCACCTGGGATTTCCGCAGCAAGCTGAAGAGCTCGCCGCCTTCTACGAAGTCCATGACCATGTACAGGTTCTTTGAGTCCTGAAAGGTGCCCCACAGAGTGATCAGGAACGGGTGCTTGACCTGCTGCAGCATGCGGCGCTCGTCATTGGTGTGCTCGACCTGCTTCATCTTGACCACCTGGGCCTTCTTCAGCACCTTGACGGCGTAGAAGCGCTGGTTGTGCTTGGACTGCACGAGGTGGACGCGCCCAAAGCTGCCGGTGCCCAGGGTCCGCTGGATGGCGAAGTCGCCGAGCGTGTACTTGCCCTTTGTGACGCGCACCTGCTGCGGCGCGGGCTGTGACTGCTGCACGCCGCCATTGGCGGGCTTGCTGGCGTGCTGCTGGTTCTGGTACTGGTGGTTCGTGGACTGGTTGTTGGACGGGTGTATCAGGTTCTGTATGCTCGGGACATTGTGCGATGTCTGCTGATAGGGCTCCGGAGATGACTGCGGGGTCGCGTAGGCCTGCTGCGGGTAGGTGGAGGGGTTCATGGAGTCGGCGGGCTTGTGGGAGGGCGCCTTCGAGGCCTGGGTGCTGTGCGAGGCGGCGTGGGCGTCCTCCTTGGTCGAGGCCTTGCTAATGACGGAGCCGCGGTTCTTGGAGGAGGTCGGGGTGATGGGCGAGCCGTCTTTGATGGGCGACGTCGGCGAGTCGAGCTCTCGGGAGCCCGTCGAGTCCTTCGTCCGCTTCTTCTTGAGGAATCCGAGAGTCGGCATAAGAGCGGCGGTGGAGGAATGCTGCCACGCCCTGGCTCGACGTGATCGCCGCGGGGGTCTTCAGCGGGAGGCAGCGCAGGCGACAATGGGCGGCTACAGGGCTGCTGGCGGAGGAATTGAAGCGCAGGCGGCGGGCGCGCGGGGCATAGGGGGAGCGGGTGGGCGAGGGCTGCTGTGTGAAGCGTGGTGGAGGGCGCCGCGCGGGTGAAGAGTGAGGGGGCTGGTCGCTGGCGGCGGTGTTGAGGCTCCCCCGCGAGGGCAGCAGCCGCGATTCAGCGGGCAGCGGGCAGCGAGTAACAAGGGATCGCTTACCAGGTCGCAGATCGGGCGGCCCCCGTCAAAGAAGATGCCGATGCCCATCCAGGGTGTCCACTGTGCAGCGTCGCCACGGTTGCGGAAGAATTCCATGCATTCAGCTAGCTCTCGTTCCGCGCGCCGCCGCCGCGTGCTATGTACGCAGGCAGCAGCAGCTCGCCGGCACTGCTCCTCTTGCTGCTGCTGCTGCTGCCGGTGAAGGGCGTTTGCCATTGAGGCGCCGTGTCGCACAGTGCGCGCCAGGAGCGGCCAATGGCCGTTGCGTCATGCTTCACGGCCGTCCCGAGAATCCGTGCGGACGGCGATCCTGAGAAACACAAGGCATCGAGACCCCGAACGCCCTCATGCCATTAATATCCATGCTGATCCCCCTCCAGACCAGCCCGAGCCCGAAAATCCCTCCTGAGGGGATAGCCACAGTGGCTCCCTGCCATATGAACAAGTCCCTCCGCATATATGTACAACAGATCAAAGGAAGCTTGCCCTTCAACCTCCCGCGTGTTCGGCGGGAAGAGAAAACCAAGGCGTATAGCGCAGTTCTTATAGTTCTGCAGCCGCCGTATCTCCTTCATCGGCGGCGACCGCCTGCAGCACGGGCCTCGTCCAGACCTCCAGGTCGAGCCCGCATACCTCCATGCGCCGCTGCCGGAATTTTTCATACAGCTTTTCCCATGCGTCCCTTGCCTGCCCGTTCTTGGGCCGCAGCTTGGCCCTGTCATAGTACGGCACGTCGTATTCTGGGCCAGGGAGCTCGGGGTCCGAAAGCCGCACGTACGTGGTCGCCTGCTCGAAGATGGTGGCATTAAAGCCGTCAATCGCATCCCGCAGCTTCTGCGACTCGTAGACCACGTTCCCCATGGAGAGCGACCAGTCAGAGATCAGCGACTCTGGCGCTGCGAATGCTTCCCGAAAGAGATCGATGTCTTTCACGGGCCTGGACGACCGCGACGCCTTCAGCTGCCGGAAGCTCTCGCGCGATGGGTGAATGAGCAGCAGAGACGTCGACAGATCCTTCCGTTCTGGCGTGGCGGGATATGCAGCCATCGGCTCACTCTTGGAAAAAGCAAGCAACGAGTCCAGGGCCGACGCATCGAGCAGCACGCCTGGCCCTTGGAGATAGATAACCCTCTCATACTCTGTGAGCAAGTACAGGCTTGCCAGGGAGTAGGAGGACGGTAATGAGTCTGGAGTAGGTACTGTTAGCTGCTGATACTGTTGTAGGAGATGCGATACCTACCGTCTCCTCCGTCAACGATGGTCTCCATCGGTATGAGAGTGACTCCATAACGCCGAACCGCTGTCCTGAGCAGCCGCCTCGTCGTGCTCATCTGGGGATCCCACTCATCCTCGCCGGCCTTCTTCAGCCAGATCCTTGGAAACATCAAAATCCTCTTCGCCGGACTTTTCATCTTGTGAAAGTCGGCAAGCAGCATCACTGCGCTGCATAGTTCGACGTGCGCCCTCACAACCTGCACATAGCCCAACCGGCTCCAATCGAGAGTTTGCCCAGCTATCAGCTGCTCGGCCGACTCATCCACCGCGGGCCTTCCGCCCATCGGTCTCGCCCACTTTACATTCAGTGTTGGCGGCTCTATTGGTATTGGTGCGGGTAGCGGCTTGGGAAGGCGCGGCTTGATCGCTGCTTGCAGAGAGTGCACGTATCTCTGCTGCAGCACGTATCCGGACAGGAAAAGCGCGAAGGTGAAGAGAAATACTGCAAGTGTCAATTTTGCAGCACGCCATAGCATCGAAGATTAGAACCCACCGATGGCTGCAGATAACACAATGGAGACCTGCCCAGACGTGAGCAACAGCTTGCCCATGTTGAAATAGCACAGAATGGAATATGAAACCGGGTATCAAAATGGGTATAGATGCTAAGCAATACAGCGCATGAAGAATGCAGCAACAGAGCTCGTGAAAGGCGTAAGTATCGTGAATTCGTGCGACGTAGTGAAGTGCAGCGATGCGATGCGCGTAGGGCTGTACTATTTACACCTGCGTCGGTCCGGCAACTATCGATAAGAAACCCTTGGCGTGAAATTCACAGCACCTTCACGCCTCCACGACCTACCATCACAGACCCAACGCCACCACCCACTCGCTCTCACCAACACGACGAAATAATGCGATAGCCCCACCCCACTTGCAACCCGCCACCATGTCCACCCTCCCCGCCCACGACCGCGCCGACGCCAAAGCGCTGCTCGACGACCGCGGCTACACAGGCAAACTGATCCGCGGCCAGAACCCCGCGCTGCTCTTCGAAAAGGGCGTGCGCGAGCGCATCATCGAGTCGTACTACTGGAAAGAGCAGTGTTTCGGCCTCAACGCCGCGACGATCTGCGACCGCGCCGCGGATATGAAGTTCATCGGCGGCACGACGGGGATCATGGGCCGGCCGACCCCGTTCCTGTGCCTCGCGTTTAAGCTGCTGCAGCTGGTGCCCGAGGATGCGATTGTGCGGGAGTATTTGAATTTTCGGGATGAGGAGGAGGGGGAGGAGGGGGATGGAGAGGATGGAGAGGATGCGATGGATGAGGATGCGAAGGATGACGAAAAGAAAAACGGCCAGGCAAACGGGCACACCCACGACAGCGATCTCAACGCTGCGGGGAAGCTGGGCTCGTTCAAGTACCTGCGCTGCCTGGCCGCGTTTTACATCCGGCTTGCCTGGGAGCCTGTCGACATCTACAAGACGCTGGAGCCGCTGCTCACCGACTACCGGAAGATCAAGCGGCGGACGAAGGACGGGTTTACTCTGACGTTCGTGGACCAGTTTGTCGATGATTTGCTGACTAAGGATCGTGTCTGCGCGACGGCGTTGTGGAAGCTGACGCCGAGGAGTATTCTGGAGGATTTGGAGATGCTTGATCCGAGGGAGAGTCCGCTGGCTGGGGAGGTGGATGCTATGGATGAGGATGAGGGGAGTGGGGAGAGCAGGAGCGTGAGTAGAAGCAGAAGCAGAGGCAGGAGTCGCAGCTGGAGTAGGAGTAGGAGTAGGAGTCGGAGCAGAGATAGGAGTTGGACTAGATCCCAGAGTCGGAGTCGGAGTCGAAGCCGAAGGAGGAGCAGGAGCGACAGCGAAGACTACAGAAGGCGAACGAGAAGCAGAAGTATGGATAGCCGGGATGGTCGGTGAGAGCCGCGCACAGCAGCGATTCTTCTGCATTGAGCATGACGATGACGGTCACCGGAACCGTCTTACGGTATTCAGATTTCACCTCGGTGTTTATCAAGCACCCAGGATTGGCGTGGCATCAACTCGACCCTGTATCCCACCCTGCAAAGTCCTCGGTGCTCTTCGCTGCCTACTCAAATCCAGAACTTTGCGCATCGGATACTCAACCCTTGTGGTTCTATCCCCTCGTCTCAGCATAGGATTCAAAGATGCCTCTAGCAGCGCTCGATCTCCTTGCGCTCCCAAGACAGCTTCGGGACAGGATCTATTCCCTACCTCTCGCGACCAAGGCTGCTGGATATGTCTTCGGGAAGGATGTCCGTGAAGAATGCTTCTGGGAGCCGGAGCAGCTCGAGGACGCGTTCACGCTGCGTCTGTTCCATCTACGAGGCGATGCCGCATGGGATGCTTGATCGGATCGAGCGGGCAGCGAATACAAGGCGGTGGCGGGGGAAGCGCGGTGGGGAGGCGAGGAACGAGTAGTAGGACTAGATGTGTACTTTAGACCGAGAGCTACGAATATTATGCTGGATGAACGGATAGTATGACGCGGTGAATAGATATGCAAAGATGGTGTCGCCGTCTCCGTGTAGCGTAAACAACTGAGGATCAACCTAAATACAAACTTGGATTCCCACTCCGCGCTCAGACTGAAGCATAGCCAGCTTCGTACTCTACGTCCTGTCTTCCTCCATGCACCGTATGAAAAGTCGTACACACCCCAATACATTTAATCGTTCCACAAACCCACATGTCTACGCAACACCACTCCCCCCTCCCTCCTCCATGCCCCCCCCAACATAACACAACACAACACAACCGACATTTCTATCACCCAGTCTCCGAGAAAACATGACGTTCGGCAGCTCTTCGGCCTTTTGCCATCCATGTAAGGCAAGTGCGACAATATCACGCGGCCAAGACTCTGCGTTTGTGTATCTCCGCGGAACGGAAGAGGTGCGGACCGGTTGGACTTCACGACAGAGTTTGCTACACGCGCTGGGGATGGGATGGGCGAGGAGCGGCGAGCGAGGGGAGGTGAGGGTAGTGGATGGGTGAGTTGATTAATGGGGTGTGTTGGGGTTTTGTGCTAATAGGGTTCTAGTGCTTGCTATGCTACAGCGTCGCCCGCTCGTGCGATGCTACGTGTATAGAGTGGCTGGCTTTGCGAACCGAGAGGCGAGTACGCGCTACGCATCGCTACTGATAAAAAGGCTTCTGTTGCATAGGTTTCAGCATGAGGTGGATGGACGGTAGACGTCTGGCGGCCTGGCTCGGAATTGGAGCGGCTTTGAGCGCTTACGCTTGTTCCCAGTGCGGCTGGTTGTTGCGGAGGTGGGTATGCTCTACGCGTGAGAGAGGATCATGCCCTTAATCGTTAAAAGCATCAGGGTTGTGGGCCTGCCCGGGACGAGGTAGGGGAAGTGCTGCCTTCGGTTCGGCATGCGGGTATGAGACGGTGCAGGAGCTTTGATATGGACGAAGGTAAGGGAGTATAGATGCTTGCGGGCACTCCGGCAGCGTCTCTGGCCTTGACGCGTAATCTCCAGGAGATGTTTTCCGTGGTCTTGGATCTTTCGGCTCCACTGAAAAACAGGTGGAGAGGACTCGTACGATGTCCGGCCCACAACGCACTGCTACGGTGTATTCGCCTCAGTCGACAATCTACAGGTGGGGATGATGGATCCAGCGACCGCATGGGAGAACCTCTTTCTTCGCTTCTCCGGCGTTGCTCCGCCGATGTCGCCGCCACAACCCTCGTTGGCGCCGGGGCTGCTCTGCATGGTACGGCTACTACCACGAGGAATCTGTATCCCCGCGGGAAGTAGGAGAGGTGCAGATTAACTTTGACAGACTTGGGACCAAGAAATTGAAACTCTTAGACTGCACTCCGGAGCTGAAGGATAGTCGATGGGGGTGTCGTTGGCGACAGCATGACAACAGCCGAGCATGGCGAAGAGATGGAATGATCGCCTATGGAAAGGCAGGTTATGGCCTTGTGTGAGCGAGGCTATTTAGTAGGCGCAGGTTGGTAGGCGCGGCGAAGATAAGGGACTGTCGGGCGATGTGATTGGTGAGTTCACTGCTGTGTACACAGACACCCTTCCTCCACAGGAACCAGAAGTGTTCAGTCCGCAAGAAAGTGACTGACAATCTCTAGAAAGAAAGTCTACGAGGCCTCCCGAACGGCTGGAGGCGTATCCTCAACTCGCGTTGATCCTGAGGTTGGCGCGAGTCGCAATTCGTGCGTCGCCAGGACCATCCCCCCGGACTCCAGGCTGCAAAAGCAAACCCAGGGAAGCCTCCGTCCTTGTCGACGCACTCGCCATTTTGGATTCCTCCGCATTTCGAAATCATTCGAGGGACAGCAGAGCGCTGGGTTTTTCCGGGGTACAGCAGCGATGGGCTCCCGATTTCGAGTTTCGGCGACACAGTCGACTCGACAACCACGACCGCGGAGATGCGGCGTACATATGTTGTATGGGAGAGCAGATAAGGATCGCCTGTTCGGGCCTGACCCTATGCCCCTAGCGTATGAGGATATCGCCAAGAGATAAGACAGGACGCCGCTCCGCTGCTGCCAAGGCACTCCCGCCCCCACCATCCCGCGCCTGAAGTCTTCAGCCAACCTCAGTCGACCGCAAAAACGTTCCGCCGTCCCTTTTCGGCGCTGAATCACTCGAGGTGGGCCATCAGCCAGACCCAACGAGATGCCGTGAAGCTCCCCAGGCGCCACAGCGCTGATCGGAAGGCTTGCTCCAACCACACCCGGCGCCGCTTGCTTTTGCTCCACCCGCTTGGCGCTCATTTCGCCCGCAACGATAACGGATTCGAGCTCCCCCTCCGCGCTCTAGACTGCCGCATGTACTCCGGAGAACGTTCATCTTACTTGGCGTCTGGGTGGAGCTGCACTACACGTCTTGACCAAGCTTGGTTTTGCGTCAGTGATCTTCACCGCGGAAGTACCGTTTAGACGTCTGTGTCGCTGCCCGCTATATATTCGTGTATCACGCCCTACCCTGGTCCTGCAAGGAAGCACGAACACCTCGTCTACATTCGATCTCGACCGGTTTCTCTCTTTGGCAAAGGCCCTTCATTCTCCTCAAAAGGCAGCCCACAGGAGACTACCCCCGGATTTCAACATGGGTTTCCAGCTGAAGCAGCTCTGGAGCGCTCCGGAAATCAACCCGTACAACAAGAAAGCAAAGTCCATCCCTGTGTTCAATCCTGTCGATAAATATGGACGAGTGTTTTTCTTCTCCTATTTGGGATTTTTCATTGCTTTCTGGTCGTGGTATGTGATCCCCACAATCACCTTCTCCGATCCCCACAATCGGCTGACTCTCGCAGGTACGCGTTTCCGCCTCTGGTATAGTGACCCGTAATCTATCCGCAACGATGAGCCCAGTCCTAACCTTCCATAGCTATCCGTAACCATCAAGAAGGATCTTCATCTCTCCCAGAATGAGGTCGCCAATTCCAACATTATCTCCTTGACGGCCACGCTCGTGATGCGCGCCATTGCCGGTCCACTCTGCGACAGATTCGGGCCTCGCCTCACGTTCGTCGGCTGCCTTCTGCTCGGAGCGATCCCGTCTGCGCTTGCTGGTACCGCCCACAACGCCGCAAGCCTCTATGCCATCCGCTTCTTCGTCGGTATTCTCGGCAGCACCTTCGTGCCTTGTCAAGTATGGACGACTGGCTTCTTCGACAGGAATGTGGTCGGAACTGCCAACGCCTTGGTAGGAGGCTGGGGTAACTCCGGTGGTGGTATTACTTAGTAGGTAGTCCCTTCTCCGCTCGTCCTACCCTACTAATGCCCTCAGCTTCGTCATGCCTGCTATCTACGATTCTCTTGTACACAAGAGCGGGCTGACACCTCATGTCGCCTGGCGTGTCTCCTTCATCGTGCCCTTCATCCTCATCACTGCTACCGCTATCGCCATGCTTCTCCTAACCGAAGACACTCCCACCGGCAAGTGGTCCGACCGCGAGAAGGCGGTACCTGTTGGCCACACCAACGCCACCATTGTCCCGACGACCGGCGACCTCACCGATAAGCCTACAACCACTGGCTCATTCTCTTCAAACGACGACAAGAAGACGCCTATCGTTCCAGCAGATGTCGAATCCGCTACCGGAGAAGTCCAGATCATCGACGAAGTCCAGCACGAGGTCATCGTCAGCCCTAGCGGCAAGGAGATCCTGAAAATCCTGTGCTCAATCCAGACTATCACGCTCTGCGCCGCATACGTCTGCTCGTTCGGCGGCGAGCTGGCTATCAACTCCATCCTGGGCTCGTACTACCTGAAGAACTTCAAGCACCTCGGCCAGACACAGACATCGTCTGGCCGATGGGCCGCCATGTTCGGTCTCCTCAACGTCATCACGCGACCGGCTGGCGGCTTCTTCGGCGACCTGATCTACAAGTGGACCAACCACAATCTGTGGGCGAAGAAGCTGTGGATCCACTTCGTCGGCATCATGTCCGGCATCTTCCTCATCGTGATCGGCAAACTTGACCCTAAGAATCTCGATGAGATGATCGGTCTCATTGCGCTGATGGCTATCTTCCTGGAGGCGGGTAATGGCGCTAACTTTGCGCTGGTGCCGCATGTGCATCCTTTCGCCAACGGTAAGACGCTCCCGTCCTGACTATCTGAAGCAGTCCGCTAACGTTGCGTGTAAAGGTATCGTCTCCGGCCTCGTCGGCGCCTCGGGCAATCTTGGCGGCATCATCTTCGCCATCATCTTCCGCTACAACGGCACGCACTATGCGCGCGTCTTCTGGATCATGGGCGTCATGGTCATTGGCTTGAACGTCGGGTTCATCTGGGTTCGGCCCATTCCAAAGGGCCAGATTGGTGGTCGCTAGGTGCACTTTGTTCGTCCGCGTCGAGTCTAAGTCTGGTCTTTCTGCTCGCCGCTATGGGCACGTTGCAATATACGTTCGAGATGTCGAGATACCTTAGATTTTGCATTGCGATATCCGCGGGCTAGGTTTTGTAATGAAAAAGTTTCTATTGGATTACAAAGAGTTCTACTCGTGGGCGTGTGCAGTTAAATATCTTGAGGCTTTCGTACTGAGATGTGCAATAATCCTGCAGGTGCAGTTCCACTCACAGCCAATCGAATGGATCCTTCTTGTTGCATGCAAACCCTCCTTGTAATGGCAGCACAGCCTCCTGTGGCGCAGGCAGCGCTAAGCCGGACGCAGCGCGAGGAATTGCTCTGCAGCCTACCTCCCTGTGATCCTGTCGGCAGAGTAATTCAAAACCCGTCTCCATTCAACCCGCACTCATCTACAGGACTGCCAGAAGTTTGTTAAACTCGTCAAATATCTCACTGTCGAACTCCTCGATGAGATCGTTGCCCACCTCTGCAGAAGTGAGCGTGTTGAGGAGGCACTTGCGGACCAGATTCGCCATCGTGTCTCCTGCAGATTGAGGGACTCTCTCTTTCGCCACCGACACCAGAGTCTCTTGGACGTTCAAAGCGTCTTTCGTGTAGAGCTCTGCCTTGGAAACGTCATCTTCCTCTGACATCTCGATGCCCGCGTGGAAGTCCAGATTCTCGAGCGCGTGCACATAGGCGTGCGACAGCGTTGGAGGATCGTGGAGAGTCTTTCCTGGGCGGAAGAGGACTTCCCAGGTCAGCAACTCCAGCATGCAGACACCAAGGCTGTAGATATCGTGGCCGATGTTGTAGTTTTCCTTGGCTTGTCCTTCTTTCAGCTGCCGATCCGGGTGCTGGTAGAGGCTTTTATGGACGCTGGAGTCTCCGAGTCTTGCTGTGGCCGTCCCGTGGATGATGCGCGCGTTTTGCCAGCCTGCGAGATAAAGCGAGGCGTCTGTGATGGCGTCCTGACCTTCCCTTTTGGGTGCGATGAGGGGGTTGTCTGGTCGGATGTGCTTATGCACCAGATCCAGTCGATGGGCTTGGAGGACTGCGATGGCAAGTTGGCTGCAAAGACGGATGCGCACGTTGAGCGATGGGGTTGGTGTGTCTGCAGCATAGATTTTCGCGAGAATAATGAGCTCGCAGCCTGGCTGAGGCCGATCGTAGACGAGGTCTACTGCTTCTCCAGCGGCATCCAGTCGGTAGCCGATTAGATGAGGTACGTTCCAGTGGGCAAGTGCGCGGCTTAGTTTAGTTGCTATATCGCGGATATCTCGCTCCGCTTCTTTTTTGGTGCTGTCCGTGTACGGTTTCGACTCTATCAAGACTTCCCTGTCGGTCGCCTGCGTTTGGCCCGGTGCGACATGTGATGCCTTCGCGGTCGAAATAGCTTCACTGACTTGTTTAAGTCCAGAGGAGCCAATGAGTCGCAAATCTTGAGCCGTGAGGAGCGCGGAATCGCTCGAGCTAACTGCTCGCATTCTCCCTACGCCTTGATGGAACTTCGAAGCAGCCTCGTCGAAGACGGCCACTTTAGACCTCAGCTCCTTTTCCGCCCGCATCCTGCGATACAATTTCAATCCGGCTGAGCCTGTGGGCTCAAGAACCGCGTCTATCGCCAATGGGAGGCTGTCCAGGATCCCGGAGAGGGAGTTGAAGTCTCTTGCCAAACGGTCCTCGCATCGTCGTCTGCGCCATCTCCAAATCTTCTTTGAGATCTTGCCTTCGATCACTAAGGCTGAAAAGCTTCAGGCTCTGTGCGAGTGCTTCGGTCTTCTTGTGGTCCTCTCGGCGTTGCTCAATTCGATCCCAAGAACAGAGCGACGAAACCGACCGCAGCCATTGCAAAGCGACGACCTCAAGTCCCGCCATTTTTGATATCCGCGAGAAATAAAACCGGTCTGTAGTGTGGAGTACCTTCGATGCGGAGCAGTGTGTCGATCTATCTCGAAATGAGGTGGTGGCCAAGGCTGAGAGCAAACCTTGGAACGTTCCACGATTTATTTTGGTTAGTCCTGAGGAGTCATGCGCTCGATGGCTTATTTCCCTATTGGTCTCTCCTCTGGGTAGCTGAAAAGCATGATATGGTGCTACTCCGCCTTTCGCTATGAAGCCGACCTACCAGCGTGCGGAGAGTCTGCCACCGGGCGCCGCATGCAGCTGCGGACAGCTCAGCTCCTCTCAGCCCTCTCGCAGCCGCCCCAAAACACGAGGGATGCAGCGCTGGGCAAGATATTGTGGCCGCTAAATGTTAGAGAGGCGCACCGTTCGCGTAACTACCGTAGCGCGCAATAGAGGTTCTGTAAAGCTATTTCTTAATAATATTATCTAGAAAGAGTTAACTAACGTACTTGATAAACGAACCCTCCAGACAAACGAGCCCCCCACGATTTCTTGGCAAGGAAAATTAATAAAAATTAACAGGTTTTTCTTAAATAACGTACTTTACAAGCGAACCAACTACACAAGCGAGGAGACCACCTTTTTCTTGGCAAGAAAATCAACGAAAATTAACCTATTTTTCTTAAATAACTAAGCGAAATCTTAATATTTTTCTATAAAAACTTATATATATATTCTTTATAGTATATTACACCTTATAGTAAAGTTATACTAAGATATATTACGTAATTAAAAAGCTATACGTATTTAGGTAACTTTTAAGAAAAATCTAGTTTACTTCTAGTTAGTACTATTATATCTCTATAATAATCTATAAAACTTATAGTATATAGTATTTATAACTTAATAAAGGTTTCTAGAAAACTTTTATAGAGCTAGCTCTTCTAGGTATAGCGTAATAAGAGATAGAAGTTAGAAAAATATCTTTTTTAGAGTTTTCTTTTCTAACTAACGTACTTTATAGGCGAAAGCCCTACACGGGCGAATCCTCTACAATTTCTTAGCAAGAAAAATTAACGAAAATCAACTCGTTTTTCTTAAATAACTAAGCGAAACTTTAATATTTTTCTATAAAAATTTATATATATATTCTTTATAGTATATTACACCTGCTACTAAAGTTACACTAAGATATATTACGTAATTTAAAAGCTATACATATTTAAGTAACTTTTAAGAAAAAATCTACTTTTCTTCTAGTAAGTACTATTATATCTCTATAATAATCTATAAAACTTATAGTATATAGTATTTATAACTTAATAAAGGTTTCTAGAAAACTTTTATAGAGCTAGCTCTTCTAGGTATAGCGTAATAAGAGATAGAAGTTAGAAAAATATCTTCTTTAGAGTTTTCTCTTCTAACTATATATATATATAGTTAATCTAGCTATAAATCTTATTATTATATAAATTATAGTAGACTTTAACTATATAGAGCTTATTAACTAATAATATACTAGCTTTAAGTAGTTATTTAAAAGTAAAGCCTTTTTATAGTATAGTATAAAAAGATAGAAATATACTAAAACTATATTAAAATTATTACTTCTAAATATATAGAAGACTTATAATATATAACTTTATATAGCTAGATTATTAATATATATCTATAGTTAGAGAAGAAAAGTCTAAAAAGAGTTTTTTAAACTTCTATCTCTTATTACGCTATACCTAGAAGAGCTAGCGCTATAAAAGTTTTCTAGAAACCTTTACTAAGTTATAAATACTATATACTATAAGTTTTATATATTATTATAGAGATATAATAGTACTTACTAGAAGTAAAGTAGATTTTTTCTTAAAAGTTACTTAAATATGTATAGCTTTTAAATTACGTAATATATCTTAGTGCAACTTTGGTAGCAGGTGTAATACACTATAAAGAATATATATATAAATTTTTATAGAAAAATATTAAAGTTTCGCTTAGTTATTTAAGAAAAACGAGTTAATTTTCGTTAATTTTTCTTGCTAAGAAATTGTAGAGGGTTCGCCTATATAGAGCTTTTGCCTATAAAGTACGTTAGAAGTATATAGAATACTAATAGAATAAGATAGTTAGATATTAACTCTATAGATTACTATAACTTTTAGAACTATCTATAGTACTATAGTAGCACGTTACTATAGACTTTATTATAAAGCTATCTAGGTTAATTAAACTTATATTATAAAGAAAGTATAATACTATCTTAGTAATTATAGACTAATTTACTAAATATATATACTTCTATCTAACTAATAAAACTCTTAAAGCTAAAGAACTAGCTTATAAGGTAAGCTAATAACTATTTAGCTAGTATAAAATACTAGAATAAGTTACTATAGATAGAGATAAACTATTTACGTCTAAGTTCTAGAACGTACTACTTAGCTAAATAGAGATAAGTAACTAAATATTAACTAGCTTTTATCTATAAACTAATAGATAAATAGAATAAACAAACTAAACCTTAGAGAAATATCTAAGAAACTACGTTAATTAAGAATAAAATAACTAGATTAAGCTACTATCTATAGCATAGCTAGTATATAATATAGTAAAATAAGAAATAATAGAAATAACTCTCTATTAAGTATATTATAGCTATAAGGCTAGAATCTATAGACTCTTAATATATATAGCTATAATCTTTCTAAAAGTAAAAGAAAAGAAGTACTAGATAAAAATAATCTATAATAAGCTATAAAGAATAGTAGAAAAAATAACTTAATAAGTAAATAAAAAAAGAATTAAGAGACTAACCTTTAAGAAGAGAAGTAAAGTTTTTATTCTACAAAAAAACTTACGTACTAAATAGTCTAGTAAGAAACTTAACTACCTATAGATTAGGCTCTTTAAAATTAATAAATAACTTAGACCTATTAACTTTAGGTTAAAGCTACTACTAATAATAAGAATACACTCTATATTTTACAAATCTAAACTTAAGCTAGCACCTAATAATATACTACTTAATAAATAAACTAAGGTAGAACTAGACTAGAACTTTAAGATTAAAAGAATACTAGATAGAAAGTATATACAAGGTTAGTAGAAGTACTAGGTTAGATAGAAAGAATACCTACTAGAGAAAGACACCTAGAAACTACTAGAAAACCTTAAGAACTACTCTAAGAAACTTAAGAAGTTTTATTAGTAGTACTAACTCTAAAGCCTAGAGACTAGAACTCTAGATTCTCTAGATAACTCTAGTTAAATAACTAAAGAGAATTAACTAGAAGAATAGAAAGTTATAGCTATAAGAGTTACTATACCTTACGCTCTAGTTACTCTAGCTTCTTAATATTAGCTAAATCTCTAGAAAGTAACGCGTTCTAATAACGCTATACTAAATCTAACTACTTCTAGAGATAATTACTACGCGCCTTAGTAGACTACTATAATTTAGTAAAACGCTCCGCCTTAAGGCTAGCCTTAGACTACTAAGAACGTAAATTAGCCGCTAGCTAATCTAGCTTCTCTACCTCTTTTAGGTCTAATATCTTATTATAGAACTAACTCTTTATAATATACTTTAAGTAGCGTCTAGAGAATACTTCTATAATATAACGTAGGTTATAAGAATAGTAAGCGCTATAAGAGTTATTAGATATATTAGTACTAGTACGTAGAATAAGGTTAGTATAATAGTAATAGTAAACTATTAAAGACTTAGTACGCGTAGGCGGTATAGTAGAGATAGAAAAGAAAAAGAGAATATAATACTATAGAACTATAGGTAATACTACTCTTATATAAGAATAGTATAGATTAATAATATACTACGTCTAGAGGTAGAATAGAGTCTTAGAATAACGTTTTAGAAGAAGAGGTAGATGTTATAATTATAGAATTAGAAATAGAGTTAGCTAGCTAGAATAGAGAAAATAGTAAGCTAAGCCTAGAATTATAGAATAGAGAATTACGTATAAAGCTATAGAAATAATTAGAGTTACGTAACATAGATTAGATAGATTAGATAGAGTAAGGTAGATTAGGTCTAATCTATAGAAGCTAGGTCTTAGCTTCTAATTTAGCTAAGATAGTATATATATATAACTAGAAGAAGCTTACTTCTTATAGCTTTTTATAGTTATTACTTTATTCTATTAAATTACTACTATAACTTATAATTTATAGTATTATTATCTCTACCTCTTTGTTACTAAAGATTCTAGCCTAAAGTATACCTTTTATCTCTTTTTATAAAAGTAAGCCTTAGTTTTAGTTAAAAGAATAGCTTATAATATAAAAACTCTTTAGTTATAATTATTTCTTAGAGCTAGTAACTACTATTTAAGATAATATTATTTCTATTATAAAGCTAGATTTATTAAAATTATATATATTTTTATTAGTAATACTATACTTTATCTTTATATTACCTACTAGATTAAACTATATCTAAATAATTATAGAATCTTCTTACTTTACTCTCTAGTAGTTATACGTATAATTAAGCTATATTTTAAGCTTAGAATAATATATAATAAAGTAGTTTAGCTAGATTTAACTAATAGCGTTTCTACTCTACTTAGTAAGTAGCTTATTTACTATATCTTAAATAGTAGTAAGCTAGAGAGTAAATTCTTACGTATCTAGGTTAAGTATATACTTAACTATTATCTACTCTTTATTTATAGTAAGCTTTATTTAATTAGATATCTTTTTACGTTATAGAGTAACTTTATAGTATTAATAGTAAACTTTCTTCTATTCTATATTATAGAAAGCTATAGCGTACTATAAGCTTAGCTCTAGATTCTATTAAATAGTCTAGAGCGTAAGCTATATCTAGAATTTATCTAAAGTTAATTAAACGTTTATAGAGAGCTTTATAATAGAGATAGTAGTATTTAGTAAAAGCTTAGTATTTTTAGAGTATTTAATAATATAGAGTATTTAATAATATAGAGTATTTAATAATATAGAGTATTTAATAATATAGAGTATTTAATAATAAAGTATATTAAGTTACTTATTATACTATTTAGACTATATAATACTCTAGTCTTATTCTAGAACTATATTAACTATACGCTATATAATCTACTAGACTAAACCTATATAGCTTATCTTAATAATATTCTAGTCTACTTAGCTAACTATAAGAAATATAGAGCCTGTAACGGTTCGACTTGGCTCCGACTTGGTACTTCGGCCCGACTCGGCTCCGCCCAAGTCACATAACCCTGCCTAGCGCCTTGGCATAGGCACCCTGTGTATATAGAGAGCTCTTGGAGCATCCTTCTGCTCCTTACCTTTAGATAGCTGAATTTGACCCAACCTACCCTGCTAGCACCCCTTATCCTTACAGCTCGTAGAGACAGTGCTGCCTGCAGCCGACTTACCTAGCTAGGTGTTCTAGAGGCGCTCACAGCAGTAGAGACCGCGGACCTAGCCCTTATATTATCTAAAGGTTAATACCCCTTCGGCCAGAGACGGCGGCATAATATCTAGCTAAACTAAGTAGCCTTATTAAGGAGCGTTTACTAACAGCTACACTGAGGATTAGAGCTACGAGAGCCTGGTCGCTTACCCTAAGGATCTATTAACGTACTAATCGATCGCTCACCCCTAGCGCTGCATAAGACTACTAGCGGATCTAGTTAGTAGTAGAAAGATACTAGCACCGAGCCAAAGAGAGCTATTAAGAGCTCTGTGTACGGGAGGACTTCTACGGAACTCCTACGTGCGGAAACTCCCCCCCCCTTTTACAAATTACGAAAAACCGACAATCCTCTGCTCCGCTAGCAGAGCTAATAATCTCTCTGCGCCGCTAGCAGAGCCAACAACCCGCTGCCCCGCTAGCAGCTAATACCCCTCTTGTTTCGAAAGCCGACAATTCTCTGCACCGCCTGCAGAGCCAACAACTAGCTGCCCTGCTAGCAGCTAATACCCCCCTCCTGTTTTGAAAACCGACAATTCTCTGCTCCGCCAGCAGAGCCGACAACTAGCTGCTCTACTAGCAGCTAATACCTCTCTGCTCCGCCAGCAGAGCCGACAACTAGCTGCCCTGCCAGCAGCTAATACCCCCCCTGTTTTAAAAGCCGACAATTCTCTACACCGCTAGCAGAGCCGACAACTAGCTACTCTGCTAGCAGCTAATACCTCTCTGCTCCGCCAGCAGAGCTGATACCCCCCCCTGCTTCGAAAATCGACAATTCTCTGCTCTGCCAGCAGAGCCGACAACCAGCTGCCCTGCCAGCAGCTAATACCCCCCCCCTCTTAAACGAAAAAGCATACCCGGATAAGCCAGGGCTCCCATTATAGTTAAATGCTTGGATTAAGGCATATAAGAGGGAGGAGATACTGCAGAAGACAGCGGAGGATTCAAAGCCTATACAGGTAGGAGACTAGAGAGCCTTAGAGCTTAGGGACGAGCCCTCCCTGTAAGGGGGGGTGATGTGACGGTCTAACTCGGCTCTGACTCAGTACTTTGGCCTGACTCGGCTCCGCCCAAGTTACATAACTCTGCCTAGCGCCTTAGCATAGGCACCCTGTGTATATAGAGAGCTCTTAGAGCATCCTTCTACTTCTTACCTTTGGATAGCTAAATTTAACCTAACCTACCCTACTAGCACCTCTTATTCTTACAGCTCGTGAAGACAGTGCTACCTGCAGCTAACTTACCTAGCTAGGTGTTCTAGGGGCGCTTATAGTAGTAAAGACCGCGAATCTAGCTCTTACAGAGCCTATATCTAGAAAATAGTCTAATAATTAATTAAAGTAAGTCTATAAATTAATATCTATAAGTATAAATTTAAAACTATAGAAATAAAGTATCTAGGTCTAATAGTCTCTCTAGATAGTATTAAGATAGACTTAGCTAAGACCTAAACTATTATAGACTAGCTACTATCTCTATATCTTTAGAACTTATAAAAGTTTCTAGAATTTACTAACTTCTATAGATATAATAGTTTAGTTTAGAGATTTACCTTAGGTTATATAACCTTAAGTTACGTAATCTTGTTACGTAACCTAACCTAGCGCCTTAGCGCTTAGTACCTCTATATATAGAGTCTCTTAGAGCCTTTTCTTAACTTCTTATCTTTAGATAGCTAAATTTAATCTAACCTATTCTACTAGCACTCTATTCTTATAGCTTATAGAGATAGTACTACCTATAGCTAACTTACCTAGCTAGGTATTCTAGAATACTTATAGTAGTAGAGACTATAGACCTAGCTCTTATATTATCTAAAGGTTATTACCTCTTTAGCTAGAGATAGTAGCATAATATCTAGCTAAACTAAGTAGCCTTATTAAGAAGTATTTACTAATAGCTATACTAAGAATTAGAGCTATAAGAGTCTAGTTACTTACTCTAAGAATCTATTAACGTTACTAATTAATTACTTACTCTTTAGTACTATATAAGACTACTAGTAGATCTAGTTAGTAGTAGAAAGATACTAGTACTAAGCTAAAGAAAGCTATTAAGAGCTCTATATACGAGAGAACTTCTATAAAACTTCTACGTACGAAAACTCTTCTCTCTCCTTTTTATAAAATTATAAAAAATTAATAATTCTCTACTCTATTAGTAGAGCTAATAATCTCTCTACTCTACTAGTAGAACTAACAACTCGCTACTCTGCTAGTAGCTAGATACCTCCTCTCTTTGCTTCTTTCTTAATTAAAAAGCTAAATAAATCTAAACACTATAGAAGAACCTTCGCGAAGCTAATTTAGAGGCAGGATCTTAGCTCTATAATACCTCTTTACTTTAATAGTTCTTAAATCTAGAGTAGTAAACCTACTAGTAGAATATACTAATTAATATTTCTATTATAAAAACCTTATTTAGTAATACAACGTAATAACTAATAAGAATTAGAATAATAACTTTAACTAGAAGCTTATAAGACTCTACTAGAGCTTAGTAATACTAGAGCTATTATTAGCCTTAGGTTTGTATATACTCTCTACCTTAGCTAAAGAGCTTTAAGAGCTCTTTCTAGAAACGCTAGCTAAAATTATTAATAAAATAGTTAGCTAATTATATATATAATAGGTATATAAATAATAAATCTATATATATTACTAGATTACTACTAACGCTCTTGCTAAGAGAGATAATATATACGTAAGATATTAGATATAGGCTACTACTCTAGCTAAAAAAAATACTAAAATCTAGTAACTATAAGTGTAATTAACCTACTCTAGAGACTAGATACTACCTACTCTACTAGTTTAACGCGCGACGTGTTTCTCTACAATACTAATTATACGTAATTTAAGCGCGTTACTACTAGAGAATTTAATTCTAGGTTCTTACCTCTTTATATACTAGCTAGCTACACCTCTAGCGTTGTAAGCGCTAGAGAGCTAACTATTACGCTCTACTAAGTTTCTAGATCTACTCTTATTATTAGATAGTAAAAGTATTACCTTTAAGTAGTAGAGAGATAGCTTATATAATAAACTTTAAGTAAACTAGAATTAGTATACTAGAGATGTACTAGAGAATACTAAGAAAACTATTATTACCTATATCTACACGTAAACTAAAGAAGACGCGTACTAGACCTTATTAGTAATACTACGTACTATTAAGAATAGTAGTATAGTAGTTTTCTATAATTATATTCTTAATTAGCTAGAGAGAAGCTATAAAGATCTATATAAGAGGCTAAATACTTATTATAATTTCTAAAAGCTTTATTACTAAAGCGCTACTAACTTTGCCTACTTCTAAAATAATTTCTTCTACCTTATATAGAAGCGCTAGCTTCTAGTAGATTAATAGGTAGAGAAGTTTTATAAGAAGCTACTAGAGAATATATACACGTAGTTAGGTATATACTAACGTTAGTACGTTAATAACTATAATTACTATATAGATCTTACTTAAGATCTTACTTAAGAGCTTGCCTCTAGAGAAGTACGCGTTACTACTAGAAAGGCTAAAAAGCATAACGCGATTACGTTAATGCTATAACGTACGCCTCTAGCTCTTCTAGATTTTCTAGCACTTAATAAAGCTCTAGTAATCTAGAAGCTAGTTACCTATTTTTAATACTACTAACCTAGCTACCTAAGCTATAATTACTCTAGAGCCTCTATTGCGTAGAAAGCTATTAAGAACGTTGCTCTAGAGGTGCTCTTAGAGCTCTTAGAGCCTGTAGAGCTGTAAGCACCTAAGAAGAACACGTTAGAATGTAAATCTAACAATTTAGAAAAAGCCTAGCTCTAGAAGAAGTCTTCTCTCTAGAGCTACCTACTAGAGTAATTAACCTACGCAAAAAGCTATTTAGTAGTTCTACGTTTACTCTACTCTACTAAATCTCTACAAACAGCCTTATAATTAAGCTTAGAGGCTTAATTAATATAGGAGTAAGTAGCTACGTCTTAGTGTACCTAAAGCACCTTTAAACTCTTAGAAAAAACCTCTATATTAAGCTATTGCGTATAGAACTAATCCCTCTTACTAGATATAATAGGCAACCTAATAGCTAAGTAGATAAGTATTTTAAAGCTAATCTAGTACTAGAAAGCTACTAAATTTGTACTTACTTTATATATTATAATACTAGCTACTATAACGTAATAATTAGTTATAAGTTACTTAAAGAAGTTAACGTTTAGGTTAACTATAAGTAACGCGCACTAATATAGCTAGATACTAATTAATTAATTAATTATAAACGTAACGCGTTCGCCTCTACATAATCCTCTTAATCTAACGCTAAAGCTTAAGCAGCTTACTAAGCTAATACTAATTGTCGCGACGCCTTAATATTAGTAGTAGAAAAGCTAAGAGTAATATAACAAGAGAAGAGAGAATTATAACGCTAGAAGCTTTAAGAAAACCTGCGTAAAATAGATAGGTAGCTTAAGAATCTTAACTTGCCTGCTAGGTTACCCTGCAAGCTAAAAAAGCTACCTATTTTGCGAGAAATATACTTAAAGGCTAGGCTTAACGTTAATATAATTAGCGTAGCTATCTTTATAATTAACGCGCGTTAAAAAGATACTATAATTAGGTACCTTAGTATCTATAAGGTTAATTAGCTTATTACTAATAGGAAGAAAACTCTAGTCGCTAATCTAGAGAAGAAACTCTGCTAACTAGTTGCTAAAAAGCTTCTATCTCTAGAATATACTAGCGTAACTATAGCCTATTTCTTAAAAAAGAATTCTAATACTCTACTACTATATAGAGAGAGTATAGATTATAACATTAAGCTTATAGTAGAAAATACCTTAATAAATAGTTCTCTTTATAGTATGTTACTAGAGTACCTATAGTTAGTACAAGATTACCTAGAGAACTACCTTTATTATAGCTTTATTGTCTATAGTAATATATTATACGCGTTACTAGTTCTATTTACTAAAAAGCTAGGTAGAGAATAGAGGTTCTACGTTAACTATTAAAAGCTTAACGCTATTATAAAAAAAGACGCCTATTCTATTTCTCTTATCTAGAAAACGCTTACACGCCTATTACGCGCTAAGGTCTTTACTAAATTAGACGTAAGGTAAGCTTTCTACTAGATCTAGCTTAATAAGTTAGTAAAGAACCTAACGTCTTTTTATATATAGTATAGTAACTATAAGTATTAAGTTCTACTCTTTAGCCTCTATAATAGCTCTACTATCTTTTAGTAATATATTAATAAGGTATTATATAGCTTACTAGATAATTTCTATATAGTATATATTAATAATATTCTTATTTATTTAGAGAATTCGCTTAAGTATAAAGTCTATATTGTCTAGGTACTTAATTAATTATATAAAGCTAGGTTATAAGTAGATATTAAGAAATCTAAATTTACTATTAAAAGTACTAAGTTTCTAGAATTAATTATAAGTACTAATAGAATCTAGAAGAACTCTAAGAAGGTTACTACTATCTAGAATTAGCCTATACCTATAACTCTTAAGAGCCTTTAATTATTTCTAGGTTTCTGTAATTTCTACTAAGCCTTCTTAAAGAATTACGGCTAAATCGTTCGCTCTCTTACTAAGCTACTAAAATAGAGAGCATAGTATACCTTTAGAGAAATTAAGCTTATAGCATTTTAGTAGGTTAAGAATCTTATGCTATCTAATACTATACTAGCTTATTACTCTTTCTATTACTATACAAGAGTAGAAACAGACGTATTAAATAGCGTAGCTACTAGAGTTATTTTATAACTTTAAGAAGATAGTATCTAGAGACTAGTAGCTTTCTTTAGTAAGATAATAAATACTACCTAGATAAACTATAGCATTTATAATAAAGAAATGCTAGTAGTTATTCTTAGTATATAGAAGTAGAGAAGCTAGCTAATTAGCTTATAAGATCTAGAGCCTTTTATAGTATTAACTAACTACTAAGTCTTAGAGTATTTTGCTACTAAGTAGGAACTTACTACTAGGTAGGTTTACTAGGTGAATAATATTACTAACTATAACCTTAAGCTTACCTATTAACTAGGTTTAGCTAATATAGTAGCAGACGCGTTATTATAAAAGTAAGAAGAGCTTAAGACCTAAAAGAAGAAGAATTACGCTGCCTGTACAAGGGCTTTCCTAAATAAGAAGTAAATTAGCCTCTTAGCTGTTAAGTAATTATTAGGTAAGTTATTAGTTCTAGCTACCTAGGGATTAGCTAGTAGTACTACGAAAATCGCCGCCGCTAATACGTTTATAGAGGTACTCTCTACTAAGAATCTATATACTATAATTAATTAGGTTATTATAGCTAACTAATTAGACAACTCTCTATAGCTAGCTTAAGAAAAAGCTACTATGTTAGGTTTTTCCTAGAAAATAGAAGATGGTTTATTAACCTATTAGAATTAATTAATAGTTTCTACTATTAACTACCTATAAACGTATTTAATACGTGCCGTGCATGCTACTTAGGTAACTACCTACCTAGAACAAAGAAAAACTATCTAGTTACTACAAGATTAATATTACTAGCTAGATATATAAGAAGACGTTAATACGTATATAGTAGTATATAAGACTTACTACTAGAGCTATACTTCGTAGAATAAGACGCTAGGTCTTCTAAAGCCTCTACCTATCTCTAAGAGGGTATAGTAGAACGTCTCTATAGATTTTAAGAGCTTTTTCTCTAATAAGAAAGAATTTAACTGCGTGTACGTTATTGTAAATTAGCTAAGTAAGTAGAGCTTCTCTCTACTCTACTATAAGAAAATTATAGCTTAACGTATAGTAGAGCTATATTACTAATATATCTAGCGTATATATAGTTCTTCTAGGTTTATTATATTAGATTATAGCTTATAGTTTATCTCTACCTTTATAGATAAGCTCTATTAGCTTATAGAAATTAAGTAGAAGCTCTCTACTATATACTACCGTAAACTAATAGAAATATAGAGATTATTAATTAATATCTTAATTAGCGTCTACGTCTATTTATTAACTACTACTAGAATAATTAGTTAGACCTTCTACTCTATATAGATTAGGTATAAGCTACGTTACTATATAAAACTATAGAACTAATAGCGTATAAAATTAAATTTAGATACTAGCTAATATACTACTAGAATTAGAAGAAGTATATAATAAAAGTCTCTACTCTACGTAAGCGTTTCTCGCGCTAGAAAGCTTAGAATTTTACTAAGAAGTAATATAATACTATAGAAAAAGCTACTAAAATTATATAAAGTAATATTGTAAAAGCGTAAGCTAGATAGGCGCTCTAAGTAAATAAAAAGCGCTAAGAACCTAATTTTATAATAGGCGACCTTGTCTATATTAAACCTTATAGCTTTTTAATAGATTAGCCTAGTATAAAGCTAAATTAATAGATATATAACTCTTATCTAATTATTACTATAAAAAGTTACTTCTTCTAGCTCTAGCTATTTACGTATATATATATATATAACGTCTTCTACGCTAATTAGTTAAGAAAAGTCTTAAAGCTATTACTAGAGTAGGTAGAGTCTAAGTAGCTACCTATTAAAGTTAATAGTAATCTAGAATAGCCTGTATATAAAATTCTAGATAGCTGTCTTTATTAAAATTATCTTTAATACTACGCTGCGTAGGTTACTTATAATTCTAACTCTATCTAGTATAATACTATAGGCTTTATTAACGCTCTCTATAAGGTAAGAGACTTTTACGTAGTATATGTAAGGGCTAGGTTCGCGGTCTCTACTACTATAAGCGCCTCTAGAACACCTAGCTAGGTAAGTTAGCTGCAGGCAGCACTGTCTCTACGAGCTGTAAGAATAAGAGGTGCTAGCAGGGTAGGATAGGTTAAATTTAGCTATCTAAAGGTGAGAAGCAGAAGGATGCTCTAAGAGCTCTCTATATACACAGGGTGCCTATGCCAAGGCGCTAGGCAGGGTCATGTAACTTGGGCGGAGCCGAGTCGGGCCGAAGCACCGAGTCGGAGCCGAGTCGGACCGTCACAGTTTCGCTTAGTTATTTAAGAAAAATAGGTTAATTTTCGTTAATTTTCTTGCTAAGAAAAAGGTAGTCGGCTTGCTTGTGTAGTCGGTTCGCTTATAAAGTACGTTATCTAAAAATTAGAAGCGTATAAACTTAAGTTAGTTAACTTTAAGTAATAAAGTCTTTTTTAAAAAGCTTATATAGTTAAAGTAGAAGCTAGTATAGTTATAGGTAAAAAAGTTACTTAGATTACTATAAAAACTACGCGCAGAAGTAAAGCTAATAGTAAAGAGAGTATAGAGAAAAGGCGCTTAAATAGCACGTCATACCGGCTAAGGTGGTAGCTTATGAGGTGCGAGTGTCCTGCCTGACCTCAAGATCAGCACTTCGAAGCAGTTGTGAGGCTGTGTACCAAGCCCGACGTGCCCGACTTCCACAAAATCCTTTCGCTTCCCTGCGCCAGATCCGGAACGATCCTGCGTGAAGGATCGTTTGTGAGTAGCGCGCGCCCGTTTCGGAAAAAAAGCAAAGCATTTTGAATTGCTTTCGGCGCTTATAATAATAGCTTGGACAAGTATGCACCAATGCACATTGCATAACAACCTGGCGCTGCTTCGCTCCCATTCCCATTGTTGTCACGTTGACATACGCCCTCTAACTCTCACTGCCTACGATCACCGCTTCGATTCACCTGCCACTCCGCGATGCGAGATTATCTATGGGACGGTCGAAGCTTGGAAAAGGATGTCTACATCCAGCCACCTGACAGGCTGAAGCAGAGTACCGACGATGTACAGACTTATGCATCGTTCGGCGACGACGGCACAACTGTGAGCGTCAACAAATATGGGCATATCATGCAGATTTCTCGATTTCTAGGCTTCGGCTTGTCGGGCTTTCTCTGCGTCGATTCGCGTTATGACAATCCATACTTTGTCCAAAGTCGGATGGAAGATCTCACGGAATCGATGAAGCACCCAGAGAGAGGACTCCGATTGGATCTGGTCGATTTGAACGAGTTACAGGACGAGCCTTCAATGGGCTTCATGTACGACCGATGGCCACGCTATGTCTTCGAAAAAAGGCTGCCGCATACCTCAGACGAACGGCCGAACGTTCGGGTACGCGATAATGTTGACGCCACTAGGGAGTCAGACCTGGCATCAGGCAAACCCAAGGCCTCTCCTCTGACGACACAAGCTACACCAAGCGTCACAGCCGAGCCGGACGAGTCACTGTCTGATGAAATCCAATTTCTTCTGTCTATACAGTATTTCTGCTCCAAGGGTACTGTGTTTCAGAAGTACCTCATCAACATAGGCAAGGGCGGCATTCCTCGCAATGCACGCTTATCTCTGGACCCCTACATCTGCATCCGAAGTCTCGACTTTGTGAACGATCTTTACTTCAATGACGACAGGGCCAAGTTAAAAACCTCTGTGGTGTCAAACAACCTTGTCGTCACTCATGTTATTGAAAAAGATGAGATGGAAGAGCTGGAAGAGTGGCAGCCGGCGGAGCTGAAGGGACAACTCCCTATAGCTGCAGCTTTAGTCATCTCGCCGTTCATTGGCGATCAACCTGCGCAGATCAAGACGGATACGACAGCTGGGACTGATGAGGCATGTCATTACATCGACTTGACAGACAGTCTAGTGATGACTCGGCTCGAGATCACTGTGGCATACACGCTCAAGCTGATACACCGCGACACAATGGAGGCTACGGTGTCTTCTGAAAGCGGCGAAACCACAAGTAACGGGACTGCACCGTTGCAAGATGAACACATATCAGCCTCCGACAAGCAAGCATCTGAACCTGACACAACGGTTCTAGTAGAGGCTGGGCCCACAGGACCATGCGACCCACCTGCACAAGACGCAACTACAACTACCGAAGAAGGAGACCTTGCTGCGGAAGAGGAAGCTCTAGTCAAGCGGTGCATCGTCAAAATCACGGCGGCAAAGGAAGAGATGGAACACGCGTTTCGTGGGGACTCCTCATATCGCAAGATTTTCTTTTCTCCATCCCCCAGCTTGGATTTTGCATTTCGTCGCAATCTCAACCACATCCTCTATGTTTGCTGCATTCCAATCTCCGCGGGGTGTGATGTAGGCAATACCTCGGAAGACCCACCAGCGATCGCAATTACTTGTGGAGACATTGCAGGACACCGAGTTGGACCACGAGCTAGTTTGTGAGTTGACAATAGTCAGTATTGATGATAGTGGTGCTAAATTCGTCAAGGTCTGCTATCCAATTTCTGTGTTCACTGCTCAAATACCTTGCACAAAATGAGGGCGCCCAAGGCACTCGCAACAAGAACAAAAGGATCAATCTCGAATCAGAGAAGGATTCTTCCATCGGACGAGACTTGGCATCGTCGACAAAGGACCGAGATGCGCACGGTCCCCAGGGCTCGGCAAAGGCAGCAGACTCACAACAAGCGGAAGAAAAGTTTGTCGGAGAGCTCTACAAGCATGTGCTTTGGGCCCTCAGAGGCCACGTTCTGTGGATCTGCACTAAAGCCGAGCCATCGGAGAGGGGGATGTTTTCACCCCATTATTGGCCTACAGGGCACAGAATTGACACACTCACATATCTGCCGGCCCCGTCGTTGGTCGACACGCCTCTGCAACTGCTCAAAATGCTCTGCTGCTTTGATGCACTTCCAAAAGCGAATGAGGACACGCAGTGGTTACGCAAGTTTAGTGGAAAGGGCCTTCGACGCAAAGCTTGTAGCTGGATCAGAGGACTGCACATGTCCAATGAACGGGGTGCTTACGCATTCTTTCGGGGTCTTGCGGATCGTGACTCATATGACGGAGGCTACGGACTTGGTGCAGATGCAAAGTACTCACTGACGGATCATGTAATGATCGGTTTGGCCCTCAAATGCCTTGAAGAACTTGGAATATCCACCCCGAAGGAAGACCTCGAGTCAGAGGACGAACACGAATCTGTCACCTCAGAACGAGAGGGTGAATCATCTGCCCGCGAGGACGTTTCAGAGCGACCTAGTCGACAATACAAACCCAGCCCCCAACACCCCTGGTTTTACTACTCGTACGAGGAAGTGAAACGAAAGACCCTAAAGCGGTTCACGACTGTCAACCCCATCTCGAAAAAACGGACGCTGGCCACAAGCAGATGGCCGAACAGGACCAGGTTCTTGCTACATTCCAAAGACACTTTTCTCTTCTTCGCAGTAAATATGGACTATTTTAATGGCTTCAAAAGGAGCACAACATCATCGACCCACGGATCAAAAGCGTCAAAATCGGCCAAGCCAGCAGATGCTTGGAGGTATACTGACGATCGATGGGCAAAACTACTTGAGGCCCAGGCATACCATGATGAGTTCCAATATCTGGAATGGGAAAAGCCTTTGTGGTATGCCCTTGTTTTTGTCCTTGTGTGCACAGGAAGACGGGTCAACAACCAATCGTCTGAGGTCTTGATCAACGAGACTCAGACTACACTACTCGGCTCATCCTGGTACAACGGTATGTTCCCAGGCCTACTTGGCCGAAAGAAGAAACCTGTACCTCACGAGAGGGAGAGCGAACGCGACTCTTACTGGTTCTCGACATTTGAGATATCAAACATCTTGTGGACATTTGGGTCAGACAGTACCAGCGCGATGGCAAGTCAACCTTCCAGCACCCCACCAATCAGAACCACGAACGTGAATCCGGTCAATAACAAAGACGCAACTGGAACTGGGCAGCAAGTCGAAAAACACGCCCCGTTCATCAATCTCAGCCCTCCAAAGGACCTGTTGGGCCGCGATATTTTGTCCGACGATTGGCTCCAGGATTCACCAGCAGTTTTGAAATTCGACCCTGAACCCATGTCAACCTCCGCAGCATCGGATGACACATCTACGCAGATCAGTTCAGGGCCAACCTTTCATGTGACCGGTGTCGTAATCGATGTTCCCAGGTACAGTCTGGGAACTGAGATTTCTAAGCCTCAAGTTACAACACAAATGTTTGACGCTCTACGGAAGCGAAGGACTGTCTGGGATTCGAAAAAAAGGATCATATGGCTTATCAACTGGGACGAGGAGATCCAGAAAGAGGTCTACGATGCATGCTCTGAGGTCGAACTCAAAAACGCACAGTCCTTTTTTGGGCGGCATGTCAGTCGCGAAAAGTATTTTCTTGACAGCGCCACAGCGACGCTGAACGAATGGGAGACCGAGCTACACCTATCGTTCTTTCGGATCTCTAAGGTATTTGATGGCAGTCTCCATCCTCTTGCGAAAGGCAAATTCCTTGCATCGACCGCAATGAGCTTTCGTTTCTCTGGAGACTTTTCCGACCGATACTGGACATGCTATTTCTTGGAACATGGATCGACGAGTTATAAGGCGACAGACCTGGGGTCGCGCTTAATACCGCCCCCGACTTGCGGCATCAGAGGCGATTTAGACCTGCAGAAGAATGATGATGATGGACTTGGGCCAGCGAAGAGGAGGGAAAAGAGATGTGATGTCTTCGCCAAACCCTGGCAACAACGTCGAGTGCTGGAGCTCCTGATCTATGTCAAGATGCTTGAAGAGTTGCATCATAACACGGACGAGGTTTTGAGCACTGTCAAAGAACTTGCTCTTCGCCTTGATAAGAAAGAAGGCGCCGATCCGGAGATGAACCCATTCAAAACAGCAATCGAGGAAGCAGATCGGCTACGGAAGTTGGGAACCACAGAGGATTACACTTCCATTGCAGATGAATGGCAGAGGTTCCAGCAGATCCTTCTGGTCATCGAAGAAAATCTGACAGACAACATTGAGAAAATCAAGCAGTGGGATAGCCGTGAAGGTGACCGCCAGAGTCAACAGCCGCGGTGGACGGACCGAGACAAGCGGCTCCATTTCACAACGATACTCAGACTCAGGATCATGAGTCAGAGACAGGCCAAGGAGATTGAGCGACTGAACGATGACGTCCGAGCTTTCCGTGAGTCCCTGCCACGCCAACTTGAGACGATCCGAGAAGACATCAACTTCCGTGGTTCCCAGAACATCAACTTGTTCACTTATGTAACAGTTGTTTTCCTTCCCCTTGGATTTGCTACTGGCCTCCTTAGCATGAGTGGCGCTCCCGATCACGCTCTGCTAATGAACCTGGTGACTTTGTCTCTTGGCGCTCTCGGCATCACGCTCTTTGCATTGCTCAATGCAGAGGCTGGAAAGGCAATTGTGACACCACCGGTTAAGCGATATCTTTGGGCGACACAGATGCTATGGAAGTTAACGACGTACACCTTCTTTTACACTATCGTTGAGCGGACAGTATACCGCGCCCAGTACAGGGAGCGACAACAGACCTCAACGAATGAGGGTCTGTCAAACAAGAACCCACCGGACCAGAGAACACCGAATCAAAGCACTTCACAGAAAGGCCCAGCCAAACAGCAGCTAGGATCGAAGAAGTCGGCATCTGTCGAACCAGGACCAGAACGACCAGGCCAATTGCAGACAGTCGAACGACAGCCGGCTCATGAGCAGACTAGTAAGGAACAGCAACAGCGACGTGCAGTAATGGAAGATGCAGAATCTACCAATGATTCCATATGGCCCGAGAGATGGCGGCAAAAGTACAACACAGTCAAAATGTTTTCGTACCGCAAAGCTGTGCAGGAAGCCGAGAAACAGAATAAGATTGCAAAAAGAAAACTCCAGCAAAACAACAGGAGCAGTCGACCAAACAAGTTGGACAACCCGTTCTCACCTGACCTGGAGAAGGGAGTGTGTAATGGTCAGAATCTGGAATCGCCGACGGTTTGAACGGAGGAGTGGGGCCAAGAGGGAGGAAGTAGGCGGATGCTTAGGCAACTGGACTCAATTAGCAGACGCCAGAACGCTCATCGCGTGGAGAAAGCTCCCGGTGCTGATGGTCTGACGGTCGTGTTGACGATTTCGATTTTGGTGAATACGGTTGGGCAGACGGAGCCTGTGATTTCCTTACGACTCGTTACTGTTCTGTAGTTATGACTGAATGTGCTCGATCACGCTCCAGCTCCGCGGAAGTGTTTGGGAATTCTGCGAGAAGTGTGTTTCTTAATAATTGTTGTTTTCAATGTCCGATGGAATAGATGTGCATAAGTGAGCCGTGCTTTCGGCCTGAGAAATCCTCGCACTGCTTGTCTTAGAGGTGATGAATGCCCCCGTGAAGGGCCGATATGGTTAGTAATATTAGAATAATATTATAAAAAAAGAGAACTATTATAACGTCTATCTAGCTAAGTATTTCTTAGAAGCTACTTAGTTTATCTATAGTTATATAGTAGCCTAGTATATAGTATAGTCTCTTTTTATTCTTACTTTATAAGAATTTAACTATCTACTAGTACTACCTAATATATTATATTATTACTTCTTAGTATACTATCTACCTACCTTACTACGGCTCTCTTACTCTCTATTTTAGAGTTATCCCTCTAAGCTAGAGTTCTGCAGGCCTCTATACATAAAGAAAGACTCCTATTTTAGGGGGAAGGACTCTAAGTAGGGGGGTATACTGCTCCGTAGAATTAAGATTACGTGAATTACTCTGTATTACAGAAAATTAGTGTTTACTACTAAGCTTCTTCTTCGCTACCTAGCGTATTTAGCTCTAGTATATTCAGGGGTAACTTAGCTATTCCCCCGCGTAGAGAGCCCCTAGAGCTCGCAATTCACCCTCTATCTGCTACACCCCCTTTCCCTCCTCTTCCCTTCCCTTCTACCCCTCTAAGGCTCCCTACCCCAAGGCTCTCCACCCTAAGGCTCCTCTCTAGCTAATTAGGAAATAGAGTTTATACCCCTAATAGGCCCGAAGGAGTTACCTAAATAGAGGCCCCGGCTTTCCCCCTAATATAGGGGGGAGCGTTACTGTAGTGCTCCTAATACTACCTTATAGCTAACTCGTAAGAATAACTACTTTAGCATTAAACGTTATACTTAAGATAATCTCTATGCTTCTTACGCAACTCTCTTGCTAGAATAGATCGGCTCCTCTCCCTGCTAGCGGGTGCGAATTTAAAGTATTTATGTTCTTATCATCTGCTGTAACGCACTCACAGTTACCCTAGGCAGTAGTCTTAGCAATGCGCTTAACTTAGGATAGTCAAAAACGCCAGGTTTAGACAAGCCCCGCTCTGGCCAAAAGTACTAGAATAATTAAAGACAGAACCTATACAGAGAATAGGTATAGTCGCACTTTCTAGCTTGACCATATAAAAGACAGCGCAACACTTTGACTTAAGATAAGCCTAATTTTTAATGTCGGCGAGCAGTTTTCTTGTTCGAGTTCGATGCGTCAACCAAGGCTGTCAATATCAGCCGACGTGCAGTTGTGGCTGCGGCTGTGCTGCATACCAGTCACACCCGGCAGTTTCAACCCCGCAGAGCTGAACTCAGTCGCCGTGGCTCCACCTTTATGGTTCTCATCATCCCTCAAAGCTTATCCTATTTCCTTTGACAGGATCCGAATCCGAATCGTCTACTCCTTGCAAGGCGCGGAGCACTTTTTTCCTTTTGCGCAAGGCCACCAAACCTCACTACGACCAACCACAGCGAATTCGAATCCGTCCTACCGCCGAGTTCGTTTGCCGCCCGAAGCCCTCGGACCCTGACCTCCCCCATCATTCTCCGCCAGTAAAGCATGTCTAATCAGAACGACAACTACACCGTTGGCTGGATCTGCGCGATCGAACCCGAGTACCTTGCCGCAGAGCTGTGTCTCGACGAAACGCACCCTCGCATGACATGTCGCCTGTCGCCGAACGACACCAACATATACGTTCTCGGCAAGATCGGTGACCACAATGTCGTCATTGCCTGCTTGCCAAATGGGTCATATGGCACGATATCTGCAGCAAACGTCGCTACGAATATGCTGCGGAGCTTCCCCAACGTCAGAATCGGCCTGATGGTCGGCCTCGGTGGCGGTGCCCCAACTCCTGATAGTGATATCCGGCTGGGCGATATTGTGGTTAGCTCCCCCGGAGATGGACAAGGGGGCGTGTTCCAGCACGACTTTGGCAGAACAATACAAGATCAGGACTTCTAGAATACAGGGTTCGTAAATCGGCCGCCAACAATCCTGCTGAACGCGGTGATGAAACTCAGGGTCGACTACAGGAGGAGACCCGGCAGCCTCGAAAAGGCCATTGACCACATTCTCGAGAAGGAGGAAGAAGAGCTACGGGAAGACCTCGGCCGGCCAGACCCGAGCACCGACATTCTATACCGAAGTAATTTCGTCCATCCTGAAAATAGCAAAAAGGCTTGCGTGGAAGCATGTGGCATGGATCTCTCAACCTTGGTACCACCACGGCCAGAACGTAAACGACCACGGAGCCCAATGGTTCACTACGGTTTGATTGCTTCGGGAAACCAGTTGATGAAAGATGCTTTTTATCGGGATGAACTTGCGGAGAAATGGCAGATTCTCTGTTTTGAGATGGAGGCAGCAGGACTGATGAATGACTTTCCCTGTTTAGTTGTTCGTGGCATATGTGACTACTCGGACTCGCATAAGAACAAAGAATGGCAAGCATATGCGGCGATGGCAGCCGCCGCATATGCGAAGGATCTTCTGTATACAATCCCTCCAAGCGGAGTTGAGGATGAGAAGAAGATCAGCGAGGTTCTATCTGGTTAGTCTAATGTGGTCTCACTTATCTGATTAATAAATGTTGACCTATGCAATTATAACAGGTCTCCAAAAAGTTGCAGAAGCGCACCGGGACATTGCACAGAAGCAGCTTGAGATCGAGCAAGACGCCGTCAAGCAGAAGCTGTCCGACAGGCAAAAAGAGTGCCTTCAATTGTTCCGTCTCACTAAGAGCACCGAGGATGCCACGTACGAGTGGTACAAAGACCGCGTGGAAGACCGAGTAGAAGGCACATGCATGTGGTTTCTCGAGCACGACTATTTCCAGAAGTAATTAAAAGAGGAGTCAGGGTCATTGCTGGTCTCAGCAGACCCTGGGTGTGGAAAATCGGTCTTGGCTAAGTACCTGATTGACCATGCCTTGCCACGATCAGCGACCATTTGCTACTTCTTCTTCAAAGACCAAGACCAGAACACGGTTCGCCAAGCGCTTTGTGCTCTGCTCCACCAGCTCTTCTCCCAGAAACCGTCCGTGATCGAACATGCCATGAAGCAATTCGAGAAAGATGGGTCAGGCTTGATCAACTCGACAAAGTCGCTCTGGACTATCCTAGGAGATGCCGTGAAGGATCCCCAGGCCGGACCTGTCATCATAGTTCTGGATGCCCTGGACGAATGTGCCGAATCAGAGTTTAAGGACCTGATGCGAGATGTGAAAAGCCAACTCCGCGGCCACCAGTCGGGCCATGGCAAGCTGAAGTATCTCCTAACGAGCCGTCCGCATGAGCAGATCGTGTCCAAGTTCCAGAGCCTGTTGGACGCTTTTCTGCGTATACCAGGGGAGGAAGAGTCGGAAACTATTAGTCGAGAAGTAAACCGCGTCATCCAATTCCGAGTCGAACGGCTGGCAACGGAGAAAATGCTCTCAGACAAAGTCAAGGTTTGCCTGGCACGTCGATTGCTCGAAATTACGCATCGTACCTACCTCTGGGTATATCTTGTGTTCGACTACTTAGAGACTGAAGACTTTAAAAAGACTCCAAAGGGAGTCCAGTCCACTATTGAAACGCTGCCGAAGAGCATTAACCAAGCATATGAACGGATGTTGAACAAGTCGAAGGAACGCCTGATGGTTCGAAAGGCCTTGGGTATTATTTTGGCAGCGGGCCGGCCTCTAACGCTCTCGGAAATGAACGTTGCCGTAAATATAGACGAAACGTCTCAGGCTATCCACGACATCGACCTGGAAGAAGAAGACGACTTCAAGTCACGCCTTAGATCTTTGTGTGGCTTGTTCGTTTCAGTCTATTATGGCAAGATCTACTTCCTTCATCAAACTGCTCGAGAGTTTCTCCTCGCCAACCCGCCATCGTCTACCACTATTTCCACGGAGCTACGATGGCATCACTCCATCACCATCCATCAGGCACACCACGTTCTTGCGGAGCTCTGCGTGCGCTATCTTAACTTCTTCGACTCTGACCCTAGGCTGCTGGCAGATTCAACACCGGAAGCCGGTCACCACGTCGATAGCCACGCCTTCCTAGACTATTCGGCCGAATTTTGGGGTCTTCACTTCCGCGAGGCCCGTATCGGCGACAATAATGCTGCCATAGCACGTCATGCATTGAGGATATCTGATCCGGATTCGAAAGTCTATTCGGTATGGTCCCAAATACACTGGGAGGCTAAATATATGAACAATCCTAGGTTTTCTACAGGTCTAATAGTGGCGTCGTATTTTGGACATGATGCAGTCGTCAAATTGCTGCTCGACAAGGGCGCCGACCTGGAGTTGAAGGACAACAGGTACGGCCAGACGCCGCTGTCGTGGGCTGCAGAGAACGGGCACGAGGCGGTGGTTAAGCTGCTGCTCGACAAGGGCGCCAACCTAGAGTCGAAGGACAAGGAGTCTGGCCAGACGCCGCTGTTGTGGGCTGCAGAGAACGGGCACGAGGCGGTAGTTAAGCTGCTGCTTAACAAGGGCGCTAACCTAGAGTCGAAGAACGACGGGTACGGCCGAACGCCGCTGTCGTGGGCTGCAAAGAACGGGCACGAGGCAGTGGTTAGGCTGCTGCTTAACAAGGGCGCTAACCTGAAGTTAAAGGACGACAGGTACGGCCAGACGCCGCTGTCGTGGGCTGCAGAGAACGGGCACGAGGCGGTGGTTAAGCTGCTACTCGACAAGGGCGCCGACCTAGAGTTAAAGGACAAGGGGCCTGGCCAGACGTCGCTGTTGTGGGCTGCAGAGAACGGGCACAAGGCGGTAGTTAAGCTGCTACTTAACAAGGGCGCTAACCTAGAGTCGAAGGACAAGGAGTCTAGCTAGACGCCGCTGTTGTGGGCTACAGAGAACGGGCACGAGGCGGTGGTTAAGCTGCTACTCGACAAGGGCGCTAACCTAGAGTCGAAGGACGACACGTGCGGCTAGACGCCGCTGTCGTTGGCTGCAGCGAATGGGCACAAGGTAGTAGTTAAGCTGCTGCTTAACAAGGGCGCTAACCTAGAGTCGAAGGACAAGCTGTTTAGCCAGACGCCGCTGTTGTGGGCTGCAAAGAACGGGCACGAGGCGGTGGTTAGGCTGCTGCTTAACAAGGGCGCTAACCTGGAGTCGAAGGACGACGGGTACGGCTAGACGCCGCTGTCGTGGGCTGCAAAGTACGGGCACGAGGCGGTAGTTAAGCTGCTGCTGCTCGACAAGGGCGTCTTCATGGAGTTAAAGGTAGTTGCTGCCACGACTTAGCTGTGGCCCAGTTGTAGTTCCGGCAGTGGGCCACTCTAGATCCAAATAAAAGCTCTCTACAGTTTGCCACCATAAGCAGGGAGGATAGCTGACTCGCACCGGCTATAGGGTTGTAGACGCTTCGAGACCTCCTGTTAAGACGCTTCGAGGAGGAGATCCGCAGAATTGTTAAAAGACGAGGATATTTATCTCGGACATTCTTTATATCGAATCCTAGCGACTCGCTTAACTAGTTCCCGCTGCAAGGCGGCCCGTGCGGTCTTCTAACCACTAGGCCGGCCGATGGCGACCTTAACCCCTAACCGCATCCCATCGACACCACCGCCGGCAGCCCCCAGGGCACGCACGAGGAAGCCGAGCGCGAAAGTGCTAGAGACACAGCAGGCACTGAGGACGCAGACAACAGCGGCTCAGCTTAGGCAGGCTAGGACTAGAGCTACAGCGTCGCAGCCGGTTGGTGAAGAACTCTCGAGCGACCAACGACGAGCAGACGATGAGCTGCCTCCCTTCCCCACCCAGCGGGAGACTATCTCTCCCGAGCGAGGAGGAGGAGGCTCTAAGCTAGATGAGGTGATATAGCTTATTACGAGCCTAAAAGAGACGTTGGCACAGCAGAGCAGCATTATCGCCAGCTAAACCAACACCATCGCGAGCCAGACCAGCACCATTAATAGCATCCGAGCGGACCTCACAGCCCTTAGAGCGGAGCAACAGAACCTTAGAGATCAGAATGCTGAGCTGCAAGGGACCATCCAACAGTTCCGAGCACGGCTCGACACCCCCTCGACCGAACCGCAGTCAACGCCAACATGGGCGGCCGTTGCTGCCAGCGGGCGACCGGCCGGGCCCAACATTGCACCAACGCGATCGACGAACTCGGGAACAACTCGTAGGGAGGACAGTAAACAGATGGTGATTGATGTTAGCAGAGTGAGAGGGGATGTAGTCGATAAAGTAGCTACCACGGAAGTGGCACGGCAGGCTATCCAGCATGGCATGGACGGCGTCGAACGGCTTGCTGGGGCGACTATCAAGGGATTCCGCGTATGGAGAACAGACGAAAGCGCGAGCGTGATCAAGTTCTATGTTGACAAGGACAAGGAGGCAGCATTCTGGCAGACGACGGCCGAGTGGCTGGACCCGCAGATCCCGGGGGCAAGGCTGGTGGGACCCAAGTGGTACCTAGTTAAGGCGGACTTTGTCGAAGCGACGCTGGCAATGGACGCAGAGAGCAAGTCCGCGATGGAGCGCTTTGGAACGGAGAACGGAGTAGAGGTGTACACGATGCGGTGGCTTGGAAAGCCAAGACCTAGCGGACAACATGCGTTAGTAGTGATCAAGGTAGCGACGAAGGAGGAGGCAGAGAAGCTGCTACAGTTAGACAGCGTAACGTTTGGCGGAGGCGGGCTCATAATGTTAAGGTTTGAAGAGCGACGCACGCTAGTGCTGTGCTTTAACTGCTGGAGGATCGGCCACAGAGCGAGGGACTGCAGACGGCCAGTGACGTGCGACATGTGTGGACAGGAAGGACACGCGCGGTGCGAAATGGTCAACCCGCACTGCGTAAACTGTTAAGGCCCACACCAGGCATCTAGCCGCAAATACCCTGAGTACGAGAAAGAGAGAGACAGGATCGTCGCACGCCAACGCCATGAATAAGAAGCTTCGAATCCTCCAGGCGAACATGTGAAGAGGCAGGGAGTCGCAGCACGCGCTCCACAACGATCCGGCGCTAGCCGGCTTTTACTTCATCCTAGGCCAGGAGCCTGGGTGCTTTCTTGCAGACGGAGAGGTAGTGCTGCACGGCACGAATCCGCACTGGACAACATTTGTACCGTTTAGCAGGCGACCAGGCCAGAACCCCGTCCAATCGTGTGTCTGGGTGTTGAGAGACGTGGCAGCGACACAGGTGTACGTGGACTCGGCGGACATTATAGCAGTGGTAGCGCACGTGGGGGGAAGGATGCTAGTAGTAGTATCAGTGTACATTCCCGCCCTCAAATCGATAAGTTAGGAGGCGCTCACCAGTAGGCTAGACATGATTAAGGAAGCAGTGCAGCAGGAGCAGCTGCGCGATCCGCACACGGAGGTGGTAGTCGCGGGCGACTTCAACCGGCACAATTCGCTGTAGGGAGGAAGCAGCGTCGGCAACGAACCAAGGCAGGACGAGAGCGAGCCAATCATTGACTTTATGGCGGAGCTGTCGCTGCAGAGCCTTCTCCCGGCAGGAACGATTACCTACGAATGCGTGATAGGGAAGTCGACGATCGACCTATTACTGGCGACGACGGGCCTGGACGAAGACCTAGTCAGGTGCTCCCTCTGGGAGCATGAGTATGGATCCGACCACCGGGCCATCACGACGCGCTTTAGCATGGACATGGACCGAGAGGAGAGGCAGGAGAGACTGCTGCTCAAGAATGCGCCGTGGGACAAGATCAGGGCAGCGGTGGAGCGAGAGAAGGGGGAGGGCTTCCTAGCCGGAGACGTGGACGAGATGGCAGGCCGGTTGACGGCGTGGGTGAACAAGGCGCTTGAGGCGCACTATGCGCGAGCTCGACCATCACCCTATATAAAGCGGTGGTGGAGTAAAGATTTGACGGCGCTGCAGAAGTCGTACACGTACTAGAGGAACCAGGCGCGCGCGATGCGACGGCAGGGGTGAGAGGATAAGGAGCTGCGGCTGACAGCGATGCGGGCAAAGAGACTCTTCCATCGGACAATCCGACGGCACCGGAAGCAACACTGGGAAGAGTTCCTAGACAACAGCGACAACATATGGAAAGCAGCTAAATATCTAGACACAAAGGCGACAGCATCGTTCGCGCGAGTGCCTCCAATCTAGAAGGCAGGAATAGAAGACGAATACGTTACAGAGAACCAGGACATCGCAGGAGAGCTGCTGCGGGCATTCTTCCCGGCCCTGCCGACGTGCGAGCCGGAAGATGCTCCGAGCGGATACAGCCAGCTGCCGTGGGAGCCGATTGCGAAGGACGAAGTTAAGAATGCGGTGTTCAGGGCGAGCCTAGACAAGGCGCCGGGAAGGGACGGCCTCCTAGCGCGCGTATGGAGGGAGCTCTGGCCGGTCCTGGGAGATGAAATCACGCTACTCTTCGCCAGGTTGCTCGAGACGGGAAAGGTGCCGCAGGAGTGGAAGATTGCGAAGATTATACTGCTGCAGAAGCTGAAGCGAGGGGACTACACGATCGCGAACAACTACTCGCCCATCTCGCTCCTCCCGACGCTGGGCAAGGCCCTCGAGTCGCTAGTGGCCGAGAGGATCGCGTATCTAGTGGAGGAGTACGGGCTGCTGCCAAAGACGTACTTTAGGGCGAGGAAGCAGCGGTCGACAACGCACGCGCTCTCGTACCTCTGCGAGGACGTGTTTAAGGCATGGAGAGGGAAGACGCTGTCTCTAGTGTCGTTTGATGTCAAAGGGGCGTATAACAACGTGGCGACAGGCCCGGAAATAAGAAGACTGCGACAACGGCAGATCCTAGAGGTTATCGTTTAGTGGGTGCAGGACTTCTGCATAGACTGGCGGGCATGCATTCTCGTTAACAACTACACATCTAATGTACAGACGCTCCCGCAGGCTAGCCTTCCGCAAGGGTCGGCGCTTGCCCTAATTCTGTTCCTCTTCTTCTACGCGGACCTGGTGCAGAGCGCGCCTAAGAACAGCAGCTCGATGGCCTTCGTCGACTACTATTCGGCGTAGGTGATGGGCCCGTCGGCAGAGGAGAACACGCGTGTCATCCAGCGCGAGGTAGTGCCGCTACTAGAGAGATAGGAACGCACCAGCGGAGCAGTGTTCGACGCAGAGAAGACGTCCTTTATCTACCTCACGAGATACAAAGGTGCAGCTAGAGAAAGCACGACGGCGCTGCGATTCAAAGAGAAGGAGATCCTGCCGACAAACGAGGTTAAGCTCCTTGGGGTAACGCTTAACAAGGAGCTGCGGTTTAAGATACATCTGGCGCACGGGGCCAGCAAGGCGACAAAGGTAGCGCTGGCACTGCGCAGACTAAAGGGACTCCGACCCAAGACAGTAAAACAGCTAGCGACGAGCGCGGTACTACTAGTAGCGGACTATGCGTCGCCTGTGTGGTACCTAATCGCGACGCACGAGATAAAGCAGCTCCTCATGCAGGCACAAAGGATTACGGCGCAGGTGGTTATTGGGGGATTCTACACGGTCGCGGGCACCATCGCGGAGGTAGAAGCGAGGCTAATCTCTATAGAGCAGAGACTGCGCAACTAGACGATTGTGTTCTAGGTGTCGCTCTACAAGCTTAGCTAGTCGCATCCCCACTAGATGCTTAAGCGGCAGCGGCTGTGTACAAAGCACTAGTCGCCGCTAATGCGGGTCGCAGAGATGTGCGAAGAGGTCCGAATAGACGACGTAATGGAGGTTAAGCCGTACGCATGCCCGCCGTAGGTAGCTAGGCCCAAGGTAGTTCTATGCAAGAGACAAGAGCAGGCGCAAGGCATTATCGACAACTACAGACCAGGACAGGTGGACATGTACGTGGATGCGTCGGTGCGCAAAGGGCGGGCAGGCGTCGGCGTATACGCCACGCTATCTAAGGTGTCCATCTTAAAGACGGTAGCTAGCTCGGACCAGGCGGACGCACACCTGACGGAACTGCTGGCGATCAGCGAGGCAGCCAACTGGCCGTGGAGCCTATCGTGCATGGCCATGGACCAAGCAGGGGCCTCGATACCGGCATCGAAGATACGCATCTTCTCCGACTCGCAGTCGGCGCGCTGTCGGTGCAGAGCTGAAGGGCGAGCGCGTGCTAAGTGGTGGTGGCAGAGATCGTAAAGAAGCTCTGGATGATTAACGTCACGCTGTACTGGATTCCGAGCCACTCGGGGATTAAGGGGAACGAGAAGGCTAACGAGCTTGCTAAAGCCGCAACACGCAAGGAGAGCGAACCACCGCCGCAGCGAGATGGCCACCCGTGGTATCTAACCAAGCAAGCGCTGGAGAAGGCGGAAATTACAACCAGACTGCTTCTGGCAGGGCGAGCAGATGTGGGCAAGTTCACGAGGAAGATCGACGCAGCGCTCTACCTGGGCAAGGCGGCAGCACTGTACCAGCAGCTGAACAGCGCCGAGGCTGCGATCCTCACGCAGCTCCGGACGGGCAAGACGAGTCTCAAAGTGTATCTCTACAAGATTAAGGCTGCGGTAACAGCACTGCGAGTGCAGGCTAATTGAATCCATCCCGCAGTTTCTCTTTTGCTGCAGGAAGTGGGAAGAGCAAAGACGGCAGCTACGGCTGCAGCACGGAGAGCGATTCGGGGACCTTTCGTACGCGCTTAGAGGCTATTTAAGCTAGACAGAAGGGGGTAAGAGCATCAACAGGCTGATAGAGCGATAGAAGCCAGACATTGCGGTAGTGCGAGCCACGATTTAGTTTGCGATAGAGACCGAACGTCTACAGACAGTTAGCTAGGACACAGCAAGCATAGAAGAAGACAACGACGAGCGACAACGACTACGAATTCCTACGCCCACACTTTAATTAATTAACTATACCTAAGTTGGCAGCAAGCCGCGACTTACGAGCCTCCGCCAGCGCGCTGCCGATTAAGATGCGCACGACGCCAGAACTGCCCTGCGGATAGGGGTCCCTAGAAAACTGCTTGGCTTACTACTAACCTCTAACTACACACAGCATACGGTAGCGTATCACCTTTTCTTTCTTTCCTATGTTGAGCATGGCATTAGATATACGATTAGCAGGTCTCATGGTTAGCTTCTAAACTAGAGCAGGTGCTTGATAACAGAATGTACATAGCTGGCGCATCGTAACGGCCTATACCCCCAAGGTGCATGGCTATAATAGAACACACACACACACACACACACACACACACACACACACACACACACACACACACACGCACGCACGTGACGGCTCGCCACTGCAGCAGGTATTCGTGAAGCTTTTAACCAACCGTTCTTTCAAAGTTGAGACCGATGGTGGTCGAAATATCGATTTACACCGTGCCAAGCCTTGTAAGGCGTCCCTGCCACGTGCACCACCGCTAGGGCCACGGATAGATTATTTCGCCGATGGACGAGATACGCTGCACGGGTTCGCTTGTCTGGGGGATTCGCTTATCAAGTACGTTATAATAAAGACAGCATTTTTACTCCCCGGGAAACGCGGTACGGTAGTGATCGGATAACTTTGAACCAGCGGTTGTGCCAGGGCCGCCGAACCCACATTTATCTTCTCTCACGCAAAATATTCTGGATTCTACTCTAAAATTTGAGATCACGACTAAATCTACTTCCATGACTTCGGGGATCATCTACTAGCCGGAATGTCAAACGATGATCAACCCGACCAGCACAATGTACGATACTGGCAGATGTGGCACATTTTGGAACCCCCAGATATGAAAGTCAAAGATGTCCGAACACCTGCGAGTAGGTGTTTAATCACCGCGAATTTCTAGATTGGCAGGAACGGCCAAGGAGAGCTCTTTGGATAAGCGGAAATAGTAAGTCTCTGTACCTGAAGCTCTGTGCTGGTTCATTTAACGAACTACAATAGCCGGCTGCGGAAAAACTACACTGAGGTATGCCATTTCTCGGACCCATTTGAAGTTCGCGCATATGCTGACCATGGAACAGTGCATCAATCGTTCGATGGCTCCAACAGCATAGGGAAGACCCCACCGGCTCCAGGACCGCCGTTGTCTACTTCTTTTGGGGCAGCCACTCTCTACCAAGGACCCGAAGTGATTTCTTGGCGTCTATAATCTGGCAGCTCTGGACTACATACCGTCTTGACGAGGCGAGAATGAGGAGAAACGGAGACGTGGCCAGCGAGACATGGGAACTGGAAGCCCCTAGGATTGGCCGACCATCGGAAAAGGTACTGTACACGCCGTGCCGCGATCTCAGTGAACATTTCCGCCGGATATGCCTCGTCATCGACGGCCTGGACGAGTATGACGAGGATACAGGAGGGGGACCCACACTTTTTGGAATATTGCGTTCTTTTTGTGCTGGCCACCCGATGAGTATTTTATTATGCAGCCGGCCGGTCTCCCATATTCAGAGACTGTTGGAAGCAGAAGGGTGCCAGGAAATCCGCGTTGATGAATTCACCAGTACGGAGGACATCCGACATTATGTTGAGGACAAACTCTACAAGGCCGGCGCGAACATGGCGCGAAGCGAATGTGACAGAGAAGGCCTTCTCGAACGTATAGCTGCTATATCCCAAGGAAAGTACGGCTCGATTCCTCCCTCACTCTCTATGGAAACTGTGACTGATCAGCTGCTAGCTTTTTGATGGCAAGCGCTCTTCTCCGAGAGTACCTTGAGTCAGTCGCAGGGTATCACCATGCCTGCTAAGTCCTCCCAATCTCAGTGAAGCGTATCTCCGAATCCTCAGAAGCATTCCAGAAGACCGGAGAGCCTGCGCTGCGAAGGCTCTGCTGTGGATTATCACTTCCTTCAAACCGTTATCTACCGACGCGCTGGCTGAAGCCTTAGCTCTCGATGGACGGATACAGCTCACCAATTACCCCGAAATTCCCGTTGTTTTAGAAGGCCTCGCAGTTGTGTCACCTTCCACGCACACTCCGAAACCATTGCATGCTCCCCTGGTCGATTTCCTTCACCAGGAGGAAATCTTTCGTGAGCATGGATTGGAGGTCTTTCACGTGAATGACGGCCAAGCCCACGGACGGGTTGGTAGAGCCTGCCTAGGATATCTCCTATCGTACGCATCGCGGAAAGAAAAGTGCACTGCGCATACACTCAACCGTCATCCACTACTAGAGTACGCATGCAAATATTGGCCGAATCACGTTCGAAATCATGTTGCCCTTAGTCGTGATTCTCAGGTTGAAGCAATGGGCTCGGCTCAAACACGCATTGGAACATCATTTACCCACCACGACTTCGACGAAACAGGATGCAGCCGAAAGCACATCAGACGACTATTCACGAATAAAGACTTCATATATACGTGGTTATCCATATTTGATCCAGAGGATCCTTCGAAAGCAGCACTGTCACCTCCTCGAAGTGCAACCCCCCTCCTGTCGTACGCCGTAGCTACGGGCATCCCAGACTATGTCAGTGAATCTTTCAGCGATGGCGCGAACGTCAATGAACCAAACCAGTATGGAAGACGGCCGTTGCATACGGCAGTGAAGTACGGTCTCGTCCAAATATTAGAAGAACTTCTCGATCATGGTGCGATTCCCACTGCCAAGGACGTGAACGGCGCCATACCGTTGGTAGAGGCTGCTGGATCATATAACTACGAATTGTTCCCTTTGCTATACAAGAGAACTACAGAGGGAGAGCTCACTCGTGCCGACACAAGAGAGACTACGGTGTTACATACTATAGCCATGAGAGGGACCAGCGCTGCTGCCGAACACATGATTCGTGGGAGAAGTGGCTCGCTATTGCTAAAAAGGAAGGAGAAGCATCGAAAGCAGATGGCGCTCATCGATATGAAGGACGAGGATGGATGTACACTTCTGCATCGAGCTGTCGCCGTAGGAAACATCTGGACTGCAAGGGTCTTCCTTCAACACGGCGCCGACATCGACTCGGTTGACAACACCGGGAACACTTCATTACACTTCGCGATCAAGATCCATCAGGATGCCTCGAGGGACCTTCTCTTGGACCATGGAGCAATCCCCACGATCAAAAATAAGGACAAGAAAACACCGTTAGAGCTGTCCTGGGCGAGCAAATCTCTCGGTTGGGCCAAGTACTCGGAAGACGTGGAGCGAAGTGGGAAGGTGAGTATCGGAGCGCAGGCAGCTTGCCATGTACTCAGAAAGAAATCAGGCTGCGATGGCCCCGAGGTATGCCTTCCGTCAGCTGTGCTCTTCCTCAGAGAAAACTTATTGCCTTCTAGTTCATATTCCGTAAGACGTACGCCATTTCGCAGAAATCGCTAGAAGGGTATAGTGTGTATAGAGCGCTGCTTCGCGAAAACCGCACCCTTCAGCGCTTCCAACATCCATATATCGTCGCCTATCTCGGATATGAGGAGCTCGTTACTGAGCAGGCTACTGAGGCTAGACTGTATCTGGAGTACTGCGAGGGCGGAGATCTGCAGAAGTCGTATGTTAAGCTTACTCTGCCCTCATCCGATGCCTTGGATGAAGAAGAAGAAGAAGAGGACTACGAGTTGGCTCAACGCTTCTTGGAGCTTAATAAAGTTGAGAACCTGAAGGAGGCGGAGATGTGGGATCTGATCTATCAGTTATTTGCGGCTCTGGCTTATCTCCATTACGGATTGTCCATATCCGAAGAGGGCGCCTGTAGGTTCGAACACAATTGGGATCCAGTGGTCCACCGGGATATAAAGCCACACAATGGTAAGCACTTTCTAACCGCTGGCAGTAGCTTTTAAAGAGCGAACTGTTAACTACCTACTTCCAGTGGTTTTGACCACAGATTCCAAGGGTCGGCGAATAGCTAAGCTGTGCGATCTTGGCATTGCAAGGCCGTTCGTGAATGTGAATCAGTCTAGGGCTTCTGACCGAGGATCCCAGGACTATTCTCCCCCTGTGAGTGTCCTATACAAAAGCTCTATATGCTTGGCTAAGCGCAGGTCTTTAGGAGACGTTTGATCCGAAAATTGAAGAGAAAGACAGAAAGTGGACGAGCAAGGGGGATGTTTATAGCTTGGGCAGTAAGTCAAATCCAGTGCAGAGCAAGATCTAGGCTCTAACCAGCATAACAGAGACCCTGGGTAGACTAAACATGGACTTCTCACCGACTGGCCAGCTGAAAGAGATCCTCGAAAGTTGCCAACATCGAAATCCCGAAGATAGGCCCAACAGCCTCTCCGTCCTTGAAGTTGCGCAACATCACGTGGAAAACCCGTTCCCATCATTGGAAGAAAAGCTAGGCGGCAGACCGGGAGGATATATCATGCAGGCCTTCCTTGAAATCGCAACGGACCTGGATATGTTTAGAGGCGAGGTAACGCGCCGACGAAAAAAGCTCCTAGGACGTCTCAACCTACTTCTTAAGGACGGCGCAAGGACCCCGTTTCGTAAGTATTCCCGGTCTCTGCATCTTGCGGTGCTGTTAGGGGAGGAGGAGCTGCTTCGGCGACTGTTGTCAGAAGGAGTAGATCCAAACGAAAGTTGGCCGAGGTCTGACTGGACGCCTCTTCATTTGGCGGCCCAGAAGGGGGAAGCAAAAGCTGTCCGTGCCCTTTTGGAAGCCAAGGCAGCTATCTTGGAGGACCGCAGAGGGCTTTCGCCGCTAGAATATGCGTCGCAGGAGGATGCGATGGAAATCCAGGAGTATATGCGCAAGTCATCCCCCGACGGCCACCACGGGGACCTCAGATGAGAAATCTATGGACGGTTGCAAGTTTCGGCGGTGGCTGTGGAGGCGAAGCGAAGGAATGCGAGAAACTGTGCAAATGGCTGACAAGCCATCAGCGCTAAGCTGTAAGCGTCTTGGCACGGAATAAAATCTTGCACTCGGCATTTTTGCACTCTTCCACCTTGCCGTTGCATCGATGCTCTCACTCCTTCCAGCGGTGCAAATAAAGCCGTGCTGGGGCCCAAACGATCCTTTACTTCAGCTTTTCTATCGCACCGCATAGAATGGTTGTCCGAGGATGCCATGCTCCCTTTCGTTGATGCCTAGCTCCCAAGTCATATAAGCGGCGCTTCTGCACATCCAACGTTTCGGCACCTTTCCTTCATCTCTTCCTACTGAATCGTGGCGTTTCCAAAGCCAATATCTTGTGCGCAGCAGTCCTCTCAGTTGATGTCACTAGGGAATACTGCTGAGTCAAGCAGCACTGGACACTTAGTTCAAGATGACCAAGGACTGGGAGTCGGTGCAGGCCGAGATCAAAGACCTGTCATGGGTGCAGAATAAGAGGTTGGACGAAGTGAAGAAGATTATGGAGAGTCGGCATAACTTCAAAGCTTCGTAGGTCACGTGGCTAGTCCCCTTCATCGAGCGAGTACGTTAATCGAGAAGCAGTACGAGAGCTTATCGGATGAAGCTGAGTGAATGGGGACTGACGAGACATGCGCCGCGGAAAGCGACTAAGGATAAGAGTGGGAAGAGGAAGGGCAGGCAACAGCAGGACGACGACGAGGACGAGAGCGACAGCGATACGACGGTGGGTGGGTCGCCTAGGAACGCGGATGGCGTGGACGACCTACCTGTTCTTCCGACTGTGGAGCCATTGATGAGCGTTAGTCATACTCCCATCGATCCGACTCTGAACATTCTTGAAGGGAGCCAAGAGTGAGTGGATCCCAGGGACACGCTACCAACTAGTTTACTGATCCCGAGCCAGCCTTCTGCCTCCTGAGGACCGCCCGGCCCTCGACCCATGGGCTCAAGGTAGCACCATGGCTAATAAAACTGTTATGGACATGCTTTCCGCCGTGCTAGACGGTGACTCTCAGAAGCTTGAACAGCTCATCGTTAAGAACCCGAATCACGTCAACTACCCGGTCGGTCTTCCATTTGAGGCGCATAGCGGGCGATTCTTCAATCATCCAGCTATGCAGCAGTGCGTCATTCTACAGCATCCCGATCAGAAACTGCTCGACATTGCCTGCGCACTTCCTTCGGGACCAGTGGTCTGGGTTTTAGCAGCACATGGAGCGAACGGATCACGTCATCCACTGGGTACGGACCTTGCTTTTCATAATGCGATCAAGAACGGTCGCACTTATACAGTGCAGTCCTTATTACACTCTGGAAAGTCAAGCATCCATGGTTTCCCCGGGACCACATGGAAGCCCCTGCTACAGGCCGTCTATGGGAATATACCAGACGTCGTCCGCTTGCTTCTTGACAGAGGCGCCAACGTCAACGATATGTCTCCGTGGGTCGATAGCGTCCTCAAGAGTCCATTGCAATTCTGCCTAGAGGGCCGGGCAAACCGGTACATGAACCCTGTCCAAAGAGATCGCTTCGAAAAGGTTCTAAAAATGTTACTTGATGCTGGTGCCAATATCCATATTCGGCCAGCAGACGATCAAGCCCTGACTTCCTTCGAATCCTTCATCAAACCATGGCAAGGCGACCCGCTTTGGGTGGCCAAGCTTAGTCCCACGGAGATAGAGTGCCTCGAGGCATTTGTCGAAAAGGGCGCTGATCTTCAGGTGCCGTTCAATGGGTTTCCCTGCGGAGCGTTGTCACGCGACACCTTTGAGCATCAGGTTTTATGGCATTCGGCTCCGGCAGCAGCTCGGCTTCTCATCGATCATGCGACACCGACGGTTGGTGGAAACGGGGCCAATCTTCTACATGAGATTCTTGGAAGCTGCCCGGATGCTAAACGACACCCGGCTGAGACGCTTCGAGATGTCGAAGTGCTTCTCAAACGAGGCGCGGACCCGAACAGGGAGGATAGCCAGACTTTCACCCCGCTGAGGAGGTGCATCGAAAAATGTCCGGCTGTTGACATCGTTCCTCGCCTGCGACTACTTCTGGATGCGGGTGCAGATCCGGAGCTCAAGCACGGCAATCGATTGGCGCCTTACGTTCTTGCTGCCCGTAACTTCGACGAGCCTTTACGGTCCCAAGTCATGGACTTCCTCGTCGCCAAGATCAAGGGCCGCCAGCCTCGCGTGGTCTACGACGAGACCTTCAAGTGGAGCGAGGGATACTTTCCTATCCCGGATGAGCCTAACTTCGCGCAAGTACAGCGGTACAACGGACAGAATGGCGACTTCAACGCCAACCTTCAACGTATGGTGCCCGAGGATGTTCAGGCGGCCTTTCAGCGCGCAGCTTTCAGTGTTGCGAGCATGAATTTCCTCAATGCCGCTACGGAAAGGGCGAAGATGACAGCGCCACTTCAGCTCACTGTCAGCGAAAAGGATGAGATCTACCAGATCGTTGCACAACGCCAGAGTGCTGGATTTCCGGAATACAGATTCGACCAAGAGTTCGTAATGGGTTTACTGAAGCCCCAGATGGCGCCCGTTCGCGCACAGCTAGGCAGTGCGCTCGACGTATCTCCACTATCCGACCCCATGCTCCCCCACCAAACGCCCATCTCGTCCACCGCTCCCACCGTACCCGACATCCTCGCGACCTCTTCCTCCCTCGCCACAACAACATCCTCCCGCCGCTCCTCCACCTCGTCTAATGATTCAGCTGGGTCTTTCTTTATTCCCTCCACAACGCAGATTCGATGGCCTGCTCTGGGTCGCGAAACCAGGCCCGCGGACATCAAGAAGGCGAAGTCGGCGGTGCTGAAGCATAAGTGTGCGGATTGCGGAGATGGGAATCTGCTGACGCAGGCTGAGCTGGAGAAGCATGCGGTGGAGCATGAGCATAGTATGGGGTGTATGGATGAGGCGTGTAAGAGGAGGTTTTGCGCTGCTAAGGGGTAAGGCACTTTTTGGGTGTACTGGAACTTCTACGTCATACAGCCCATGGTATCGCACTTAGACCCTCATCGACTGACATCGGAACTCTTTCGCCTCGAGCCTCTTTCGCCTGACCCAGTCTGCGGCCAGCCGTTCTCCTTGCGCCAATCAGACTAAGGGCAAGGCAGCTTGCGGTGCTAGGACCTCCTGCATTTACTGTGAAATATTCATTGGCGGAAATCACGAAATGGTAAGGCTCGCGAGCTGGATCGGCACAATCCCGGACCCCGGCGACGCTGCGTTGCGCATGATATGCATGCGATCCGGGAATTTTCCGACCAGGTATTGGTTCAGGCCCTCGGATCCCCCTTCTTCTTGCGGCCCTTGACGCCACCTCGCTTCCCCGGCCAATGGCTAGCATTGTCGATGCGATAAATGGAGAGGTTGCTTCAACACCATACGCGCCGCTGCGTTGCCGCAGAGTGCCCGACAAGCTCACCGGTCATGGAGGCGGCCCTCTACTGCGCCTCTTATGGCCTTTCCTACGCGTCTCCCCCTGGTCATCACTGAAGGTGGCCAACCAGAGTCTGCTGCTTGGTCAAGCACTCCCACCTCTGTCCTGCGAATTCCGTGCCGCAGAGGCATACAAACTGCCTTCTTCGTCATTGTAATGTAGCTCGCTGCCGTGTGGGCGTGGCCCGAAATGCATATAAAGAGGCCCTGGGCCCGATCAACTCCTCAGACTCGGACGCAGACAACTCCTGGCCGTCCCTCGCAGCGGGCCTCGTAGCTTTCTGTACACTCTTGGTAGGCAGTCCAGCTCTTACTTGTCCATCAATCAGCTATCTGATGGAGCGACGACTGATTTGTTGACCCCAGATCCCTTGTCAATTGATCATCATCATCACTACTATCCGACGCTAGGTGCGCGCCGCTTCGTCAACGTAAGGCGATCTTGTCTTCCTCCAGCTGCCAGCATTCTCACTTCTAGATGTAAGATGTCCGATCAGCCCTCTGCCCCGCCGATTCAAACTCCTGGTAGCGCCAGCGGCGCAGTCAACCACGACTCCAGGTTTGTGGCTATCCGTACCACCACTCTAGGCGGGCCGTCGCAGACAAGCGGCGCTGGTTCCGGCACACCCGCTATACAAGAAACAAGCATCTCCCAGCCAGAGAAACGGCGGTATGATTCCATCACTGCTTGGCTCTCCGGCTCGGACGATCCGTGGTCATCCTGCAATCGGAGAACATCTTGAGGAGAACGAGAAGAGGTCCCTTGGCTTTCCGAAGCGCGAAGATTCTTAATGATGGCGAATGTTTTGGATCACTTTCTTTCGCACTTTCGTATCAGAACTAGTACGAGGGAAATAACGTGGCAATCAAGCGGCACTTTGCTTTGGTGGCATTCCTTGTTTGACCAAAGAGGAATATTCGCCACACTGGCCAAGGGCAAGGGACCCCTTGGCGCGTGGGGCGAGTAGCACTTCAACCACTTGCAGTGTTACCATGCACCCGGCAACGTGAGGACAACCCCCGAGCTGATGATAACTCAACAACCACGTCCACACGTTTCCGCGTCGCGGCGCTGCGGAGGGCCGAATTATGCCCTAGCAATATCACTCTTTATCCTAAGCACGATTGCCAAAGACGCCACGCGGGCGAGAGAAAAGAGGGCGTGAGGAGAGCTTCATTCGTCAATCCGATACGAGGAGACATGGATGTTCAAGGCCATATGATAGCTAATCGACGCACTGACTGACGTTGATACTATATGCACTTGCCTGCTGCAGCGCCTGTTCGCTGTTCGTACATGGGACCGTGTTTCGCAGCGCAGCAGCGATTCCCGCTCGCGCAAATGCAAGCCATAGAGGGGCGCAAATCTAGCCTATCCAGTGGAGTTACGCGGCGAGAACCAGCCCCTACACCTGCGCTAGCGCTCCCGAAGCGAGCTGACGCGCCCGCGGGCATATCCAATAGCAACGTAGGATAGGAACGTTAGGCAGCCGACCGTGGGAGTCGGCTGTCCCTTCAGAATGACTACGCCCCAACGAAATTAGATAATACTTCCTTTCTATGCCTACTCGACATCTATCCTGAGCCCCACCATTATGGTACTTCACCTGGCTTCTCAAATCGATCGTGCCGTTGACTGGTCTTCAGGTTTTTTTTTCTATTAGGAGAGGTCCACGACAGGAAGGCAGCACGTTCGCTGCTTACGTCTCGGTGCTTCTAACCTTTACTCCCCTGGCGTGAAGCCTATCCTGGAGGCTTTTAAATGCCGGCGAAGTGCTTCACGGCGCACTGATTGGGCTCATACGATGCGACTACCAAATGCCCCGAACGATTGATAGTAACGCGTGGTAGTATCGCTAAGCATACGTACTATTGTATGCACCTGCGAGGCGTTTAGGTGGTTGTTGCGTGCGTCACGTCCAGAGAATCCAATGCGCGCAAAGAGGATATATACCGCAAAGATGACCATGACTGCTATATCAGTCTCTATTTATGGTGACTGATGGAATACCTTCCGTTGACACATGAATCTCGCAGGATGAACCACTCGTTTTAAGTCACCAACCTATAGAGGTTATGCTGACTAACACATGACGATGTCTGGCCGTAGCAAGCTCTTTCCATGGATGAGAGTAAGAGTACTAGATACCTATATAAAGAGTATCTATATCTAGTAAAAGTTATAGCAGAGTATACCTCTGCTCTAGTGCATATAAAATAGAACGTTATACTATATCTACCTCCTCTATCTTTATAGATCCTTGTTTTACCCGCAGAGCTGCCTCACCATCCATTAACCCCAGAACAAAACAAGTCCCTAGGTGTAAAAAATGTGACCCTTCTCTCCGAAGGAGTACCGGGCAAGGACAACCTTGGATTATACATACTATATCACCAGCTCGAATACCATGAAGAGAAGATCCTATGTATCCTGCAGATGTATAGAATAACTGCTGTTTTTCTCTCAAACAACGCCACAGGTGGGGTCTAAGGAAAATCCCTTGGCCGAGAATGCGCAAACACAATTCTTTTTCGGACTGCCAGCAGTCATTCGTTGTCGTGCTCGGGAATATTTCTTGGAGAAGCGACGTGATATGGTTTTCAGAGGCTATTCCAAGCTCCTCTACCGTTGCCTGCAGCGTCTCAAAGATGGGTGGACTTGAAGATAGGCCATCCAAAAAGTAGACTACTGCCAGCAACAAGCTCTGCACCGACAGATGTTCTAATTCTGAAATGTGATCTTCGTGTTCAGACCCGCTATCTGCCAATATTGTCCGCAGGATTGCCTGAAGGTAGGGAACTTTGGTGAGACATTCGATGTCTGTCGACATCTTCATGAAGTTCCTGTAGAGACGAGCTAGATTGGTCGACTCTCCATCATAGATCGGCTCGATTTCCGAAATTGTGTCGCAGATACAGGCATTGACCCGTAAACGAAGCTCGTCGAGCACTCGCGGCTGTGTTACACAGAGAATATCGAGCCCAATATTGGAATTGCTTGCTAAAGCCGGGAAAGCTTGCCAGCTATCCGCAAAAGAAATCCCTTGCCAGTCGGGGACCCAGGATGGCAGACTTAGTCCCGGTGTCTCAGGTAGTTGAAGAGTGGTGCCTGCGAAACGCAAATGATAGAGGTCTCCTGTCGTTTCGATCCATCTAGACGTAAGTTCACAAAATACCTCCGATGGACTTTTTCCGTAATCTGGGGTGATAAAGTTCCCGAGTAGACCTTGTAGGGCGAAAACCTTGTCTACAGGATTCGTAGCCTGGAAATCCCGGGTAGAGAAGATTGCTTCGAGTTTATCCACATCGTCCAACGGTTCGAGACCTTTGGCGCGATTTCGGAATTCCTCAACGGTGATATGGACTTGGGTAGGGATTTGCTCATTCCACCACAAGAAGTAGCCTAATTTATAAGGCAAAACACTTTTCCCTGGTCTAGACCCTGAGCTGAGGTGCCGAATCAGTTCTATGGAACTTTTTACGTCCTCATAATCAAGAATATGTTGGCCGACCATGACCCAAAGACTCCGCGCAAGCGCCATCTCTTGAAGAATCCATACTCGACCCCAATATGACGACGAGAAGAATGTTTGTAACGACCTCCAAGTGTGATTAGGGATACCGTCAAGATTGTTGTCCACTTCCAGGAGCGAGGGATAATCGCGCATCCAATACAGATCTTCTAGCCACCCTGGCACGGACCCCGCCACATGCTGAAATGACTTCATCGCCGTAACAGCGGAATCCATCTCGCCGTTGTTATCGGTGCCTAGCCACGAAACGACTGTCGACGCTCTCGAGTAGATGGCTCCCATGAGCTGGACCTGGCAGGTCTTCTCTTCCTCATTATTCTGGTTGATACAGAGTGCGTCAGCCCAGATTAGTGGCGACAGTGGGCTGGATGCTCGAAAAGCTGCGGCGCGTATATGCTGAAGCGCCAAAGCTAGCGTTCTTCCGACACTGGTAGCTGTGCCATTGATTGATATAATAGCTGAATCGGAGTCGGGTCCCCATCTGTAGGATAAGGCTGTGTACATCTTGTCAGTGCCCAGCGCATCGACTATGAGATGGCATGATACAGTGTCATTCTCATCCGCCGACGGGAGAAGTCTGAGCAGTCGAATTGAGGGAATATTCGCAGGCAAGCTCTCGTACAACATTGTGCAGCGTAAGAAGTAATATTTTCCGGGTGAGTGGATAGTGGTCGTATTGTCCGGCCATAAAACCTTGATGAAGACAACGGAAATGACAAGAAGATGAGGTCAAGGACGAAGACTGGGACTCTAGGCAGCAACTCTAGGCCGCAATGCGCGACGGATCTAATTCCGGCGCTTAAAATTTGTGGGCCCAAGCTTGCTGCAGCTGCGCCACTATACCTCTCGACGTTGGGCAGGTCAAGCCGCTCTTGCACCATCGGCCCTTAAGCAGTATCAACGTATCCTAAGCCAATGATGAAAGATAAGTGACTATTATTTTGATGTTGTTGCTGGAGCTTGTCATGGTTGGCTAGTTTGTTAAGGTTTGGCGCAATGGCCTGCAGCCTTGAACATACCAAGGTCGGTTAAGGCGGCGTCTGACCAAAGTCACAACCTTAGAATCGCAGTCTCATTGCTTCTCAACCATTATCTTCCGATTTCTCGCTTGGAGACTATCGCTTCCTCTACTATCCTTTTTCCTCATTACTAGCTTATTGCCCTAGACCTGCAAACACCTCATCAGCGACCCATCGATCCACCAAAGATGTCTCTCGTCCGTGTCGACACCACACTGCTATATATCGAGCGCACCGTCTCATGTTTCAAGGATTAAGTTTTCGTGGGTACAACGCCCACGCTTTCATTCTTAGGAGCGTCTAAAGCTACTTTCTTCGGTGTCAGCGTTTGGGCGGTGCTGGAAGTGCATTTTTGAAGCTAGGTATGGTTATGCTAGAGATACATTGGCGTCGCACTAATAACAAGCCTTTATAAGGGCTTTCCGTTCTTTACACATTGCTTGAAAGCCGGGTGGTCTGCAAGCTTCCGAAATGCCTGCTTCATCGCCTCTCGACTTCCCGCATTCCCGGCCTGTCCTTTCGGTGCTAACTTGAACAGATTCTTGGGAGTCTTTTCCAACAGTCTAGCCAGACGGGGCGAAAACGTTGCGAGCCGGGGAATCACGCGAGACAGAAGCGACGTTCCCATTCGGACAGCAAACAGCGCAATCTCCACGAAAATCGCGAACGGGTTCCTTTTCTTCACCGTTTCCTCTCCGCGAGCCTCCCGCTTCGCCAGGTTGCTCATATCACAGAAGTCTTCTGCGTTCAACGTTTCGTCTCTTTTCTCGAGGTCGTTCTTCAGAATGTCTCTCTTCAGGGCCCTCTCCGCTCTCCTACGTTTCTCTTCGTACTCATGTTCCTTCTCCGTGATATCCTCTCTCTTCTTTTGGCAACGGGCCTCGAGTGTCCCATTCCCGTTCCGTTTGCAGAAGTCGTGGCTATTCCAGAAGTCAAAGTCCGCTTGCTCCATCCTCTGGATGAATGCCTCCATATAAGCTTTCTCGTCCTATTCAATTAGAATATCAGCAATTACATCGACATTCTACAGCTTACTCAGCTTATAGTGAAGAAACTTACGACGCCGGTTCCAATATCGTCAACATTCACGTCTGACGGGAAGTATTCGAGGAACTGGTCATCCTCGACGAAGTCGGCATCGAAGTAACAGGCAGTCATATCCATATAACTCTCAATCTCCGCATTTCCTTCCCTCCTCAAAAGCGCCCTCTTCGTCGGGATGAGTCCCGCAATCTGCTGTCCGGCTACCATGGCAGTGGCCATTCCACACTTGAAAGACTTGATCTTCTTTTTCTTCTTGTCGTTAGTCTCTTTCTCCTTCCGCTTTCTCCCTTCTTCGATCTTATCCTTTCTCGCTTTTCTCTCTTCGTCCTGCTTGGCTCGCTCCTCTTTCTTGTCCTCCCATCTCTTCTTGAACTTGTTCTTCATTTTCGACCACCTGCTCTTCTTCTTGTTCTGATATTGGCGAGTCGGCTTGCATGTTTTCTTTGCCTTTCCATTTGGACCGACGGTAACTGCTGCATACTGCTGCTTCCTGTCACACTTTGTCTCGTCGTTCTCGTCCCAGTCTAAACATTTGGGTTTAAAGCTAGCGTCATTCTCCCCCCCCCATCGGGCCGAATCTCTGGCAGTTTGGGCGGTTTGCAAACTTTCTCGTCGTCGATGGCGCACTTGAGATCTGCGGGGTTAGTGTCGAGCTTCTGTGGGCCTTCCTTGGGATCGAGGACTGTATCGCCTGGACATTTTCCCTTCCGCTTCGCGTCCCGCTCTTCATTGGTATCGCTGTCGGTGACGCAGATAACGTGAAGAAGATCTGGTTTCGACCCGAGAGGACACGGGATGCAGCGACGACAGTTGGTGGGGTCTTTGATTCTTCTTCCTTTGCAGCGTTTGCGGCATCGGTCTTCGCAAGATTCGCCGTTGGCGCGATGTTCTAGGAGGTTGTGACCAGCGTAACTGGGGATGATAGCGGTATTTCCTGGGGGATTAGGGGCAGCGCGAATTGGTAGCGTATTAAGATTCCAAAGGAGAGCAAGGTAAGTCACAAGAAGCTTCATAGTGGGGAACAGCCCTTCCACCAAGGCTTGAAAATAGGCAGATTTGGCAGGGGATTGGGATAAAGAGAGCTTAGGATGTAGTTTGAGAAATATTTGACGGAGGTGTGCGTTAGACGTCCTCAATATTATATGTACTTCTATTCCTTCGATTACCTAGGTGTGTAAGCGTCGAAGGTGTCGTTGCCCATGGATGAAGCCACTCTGGCGCCGAGCCAGGTGACGCAGGTCATTCACGGTCATAAAACAGATCTTGCGGCGTGGGGTCACATTTTCCGGCGGCATAGTTAGGTCGCCCAGTTTGCCCATCCTTCTCTCCTACATCGGGAGCAAATTTCTACGTGGACGGCGGAGGTACGGCCACGTGAAGTCCAGAGGACCGCAATTTCAATCCTTTGCGTCCTCTCTAATGGAGTTGAAAGCAAGCTGGCCTTTTTCTTTGAGTCAAATGCTGTATACTTCGAGAAGCGGCGCAACGGCGTGTAATGAGGAAGGAAGAGTTTGACTCGTCGCATGCTTCAGGAAGCGCCGTTACGGGACACCGTGTAAAGAGAGAAGGAAGGGTAGGTGTGCTACATCCTTTAGGAAGTGGCTTAATAGGACACCCTGTGTGAGTCAAGGAAGGGTTGTGACGCCGCATCCTCGAAGAAGTGGCACAAACGCAGGGGTAATGCAGCAAAGAAGTGTTTGGCCCCGGCGTCGCTTGTAAGACGGGCAACCTTCGATTTCTACTCCTCAAAGTCGAAACAATAACTGACGGATTGAGGACGTTCTTAGATTGCAGTTACCTGTTTCAGGATGTGATGCCTGCAAACGACAAACCACCGTCAGACAATTCCTCCTCAGTGTCCCTGACCTTGCCGTACAGCGCAGCGCCTCCATTGTTATTGAACACGTGTGTTATGATGACTTTATAACTGTAGGCTACAAGCCAAGAATTGGTTGTGATTTTTCATCAGTTCCATACTCGCTCACTCTGATCTTTTCATTGAACACTACCTATCAATTCGTTACCTTATTCAAAAATGCATCTCCTGAAGACGTTACTTGCCACGGCAGTTGTCCAGCAAACTGTTGCTATTCCTATCAATCCAGAACCCTCTCTCCTACTTCGCTCATTCTCCCTCATCGAGCGCGGCGATCCTCCTCCCCAATGCGCTGACGACGCTGCCACTGAAGAGCAAGGCTGCTTCACCCTTCAAGACGCCTCGAACAAGGACGTGCGATTCGCACTCGCCCCCGGGCAAAGCTTCGACCAAGGCATCGGGCAAGGTCACTTTTCGAAAGTCGCACACTGCGTACTCAAAGACGGACAGGACATTGCCGTCAAGCGATTCCTCCGTGCGCCTGAAAATTACCGTGAGGTGAATGAAAAAAGTTTCCAATTCCTCAAAGAGCTGGAAGGAAATGAGCACATCGTGAAAGCGTTTGCTCGTGGGATTGTCCAGGGTAAAGTGGCCCTCGCTATGGAGCTTGCTCCAGATGGCGATGCCGAGTCGCGAAAGATGCAGGGGGAGTTCAAGGGAAAGGAGAATGAGAAAAAGATGAAGGACGTTGGGAATCAGATTTTGGATGCGCTAGCGCACATGCATTCGAAGGGTATCGCACATCTAGATATTCAAGAAGGAAATGTTGTGTTTATTAAGGATACGGCGAAGGTGATTGATTTCGACTATGCATTAAAAGACACCAAGTATAGAAACTCGGTCCCGGGAGGTGATGGAGGAGATGCTGCACCTGGTAAGTCGCTGAGTTATTCCTTTTCTTGGGCGATCCGTTAACACATCTCTAGAGGCCTTCCGCGGGGATGATTCGTCCGATTCGGAGGAGCTTGAACTGACTTGGGAGTGGGCTCTGAATAGACAGATCGACGTCTACGCGAACGACGTGTGGACAACGGCTATGATGTTCATTCGGATGACAACGGGACAGGGCTTTCCAGAACCGGGGCACTTTCCGAATTCCGGTAGCGAAAGAATGGTCGAAATAGTTGTGACTGATGATGCAAACAAACGAGTGGAAGAAATCAAAAAGGAATGGCCCGACTTTTCGCAAGAGTTCGCGGAACTACTAGGGGACATACTTTGCGAACAAGACAGACGAATGAGTATGAGGGAATTCAAGGAGGGCTTTCAAGACGTTACGATTTATAAATGTTCGGAGGAGTAATTATTCTATCTTCTTGGGCCAGCGGAGACAATAAGATTTAGTGCAGATAATTATCGTCTCCTGTGATACATGTTCCCGCAATAGAAAATTCTCGCGAGTGGGTTGATATGTGGACAAAGACGAGAACACGAGGAGGCAGGCTGATACATTATGTGTGTGCGAGAGCGCGCTCTCTACATAGGCACCAAGTTAGAGCGTAAGGATCCCAGTGTTGAGGTGGGCGTTGAAAGCCGTCACTTGTTACCGCAATTGATCCAAATGGATCCGGCATTAATCGCGAAAAACTTCGTCATCGATGCGGCATAGTGAGGGAAACAGGAACTGGCAGTTTATAACTTCGCTTTCTTACAACACAACGGAGATCCTCCCTCGGTATATATGTCTACCCTACAGGAACTCACTGGCAGTGACCTTGATGAATCTTATCTATTCTGGCGATACAGTGACCCTACTTCCCCGGATTCAGCGGTTCTCCGCAGCCAGGCCAGCCCGGCAACAGTGGTCTCTCGCAATTAACTTCATCCCCGTCTGTCGGCTCCTCATCAAGATCGCAACCGGCGAAACCCCCAAAGCACGCGTCTCGCATCTCATAACTCTTCCACTTATCCTCCTTCAGCTTCTCAAACACATTCGAGCAGCTGTTATCGACATATGCATCCTCGATCTCAGTACTCGGATCGCAGTTTTCTGAAGTGAAGAAGACGAGGGCTTGGGACTGGGCTGCCATGCTTCCATCCTGGGAGACCGAGATGGCTTTTTCTTCGCGTTGTTTTCCTTCGAGCAGTTCGACTTCGAGTTGTTCCGTAACATCGCCTCGCTTGATGCAGCCCACGTGCAGTCGAAGGTCAAGTTGGGGTCTGAGGGTATGATCGCCGGTGCAGTCTTCGCTTTCCCACACCGAAATCTGGATGTTACCACAGGATACGCTTGCAGCTAGGGCGAGGATGGCGAAGAGGTGTCTGCGTAACATAGCGGGGTTTACGGAGTCCCTGTCAAGATCAGTTTTATCTAAGGCTATTGCGGTGTGAGTATCTACCTTGAGAGAGACTATAGCTATGGAGAGGCGGTTGTTCTCGGATTATCTGAACCGAAGGGCAGGAGCAGTGCGAGGCGAATAACGGGAGAGAAAGAGAATGTAATACGGGCACGTTGGAAGTCGACGAATACGATACGCCTGACCGGAATGATGCCAGATACTCAGCATGCTCGATCGCATACGTGTAATCAAAGCGATGTTACCCCCCTGGTTAGTGAACACGTAGTGATGATCCATTCATAGCCAGGAAATGGCGTAGCGAGAAGGTCTATGCGGCATGGGCATGCAGGCTGCGGCGTCGACGACGGACGTTGTTTGAGGTGTGTACAAAACCAATAGAAAGGATTTCTAACTCTGCTCTCTATTTATAGTGACTGATAAAATACCTTCCGTTGATATGAATCTCGCAGGATGAACCAATTCCTACGCAAACCTCATTCCTGGGCGTCCTCTGCCCTCTAGGCGTTGACGTTGGCACCGTTGTCGAGTAGCAACTTCACAACCTGCTCGTGACCTCCTACTGAAGCTGCCTGGAGCGCGTTGCCGTGGTATCCCCCCATGGCGTTGACTTTGGCACCATTGTCAAGCAACAACTTCACAATCCGCTCATTGCCTTCTGCTGAAGCTGCGTAGAGGGCGTTTCCCCATTGTCCACCAGGAGTGTTGGGATTGGCGCCGTTGTTGATTAGCAGCTGCACAATATGCTCGTGGCCTGATGCTAAAGCCTCTTCGAGAGCGCTGCCGTGGTTTCGACTGGGTGCGTTGATTTTGGCGCCGTTATCAAGCAGCAGCTGCACAATCCGCTCGTAGCCGTTCCACGAAGCCGCGTGGAGCGCGTTGCCGTAACCTAGACCCCAGGCGTTGACATTAACGCGTTTGTCGAGCAGCAGCTTTACTATCCCTTCATGCCCCTTCTCTGCTGCTACGCAGAGCGGTCCCGAATAATAGCGGTGGCGTGTGGCTTGCTGATCGGCTCTTTCTCCAAGCAACAACTTTTGGACTGTCGCCTCTTGACCATGTTTGGCAGCCCATAATAGCGCTGAGCCTTCGGTCCGTTGTATGGCATGACGGTAGAGAGAGGAATTCAGCAGGTGGTAAAGGCGGCGGTTGCATCGTGCGAAGGCGTTCAAATCCCTGTTTGATTCTATGTTGTCTGCTATGCAGTAGAGGAGATCGTTCGCGAAATTGAGTAGCGGCATTGTGAAAGTGGTATCTGGGTTGTAGGCGTTGTTGATGGGTTGATTGATTCTGTCCTGCTCCCACTCAGTTTTTAACCGCGTCTCAGCCTCGTGTTGATCCGCTACGCCGCACCTCCACCCTGCCAGCTGTCTCCAGAGGTCAGCCTTCTCGTCCTCAGCCATGTCTGTGGTCAACTTTTGTCTAGCATACTCCACTGCAGAAGATACCGTGACAAAAAGGCTTTGGGATGGGAGAAGACCCTTGGGAATGGAGCGGCGTTAGCGCAACTCTTAGGCTACATAACGTTACCCTAGTACGTCGTGCTAGGCATCCAAAGACTCTAGCTTTCCTCAACCTTCGGCGAATTCAAGCAAAGACTCTTCTAACTGTTCCCTCTTGTCGCTTTTATCGGAGCAAAAGAGAAGCAAACTCGGATTACTTAAGTTCGTTTTCTGAAAGGACAAGCCGACAAGGTCTCCTAGTCGATGCAACAACGTTCATCTTCTACCAAGTCGAGGGATAAGTTGCAGACGTAGTTTTGTGTATACTGTTGAAGCAACTCGCTCTCCTTTTCTCGAGTTGTGCTATGCTGACCATTGGCAAGGTGGCCTCGTGGGCAGCACCAGAATTCCGCTTTCACAAAGTATATTGTATATAAACGTCATATTTAAGCATAACAGATACATACGACTAGGTGGGTGACCACTTGCGAATACCCGCTGTTGTATGTTTTTGAATTTTTTTGCTCGTTCAAGGTGCATTAGTGGGTGACATGCCGTGCTTTCGTGAAACCCGCCTCTTTTTTTTGGGTAAGAGGGAGGGAAGCATCAGGATGGGAGCAGCAACCAAAGAAGAACAGAAGGCGGTGGCATAGTAGTGAGAGGGTCTCCCCATGTCTAAGGCGGGGTTTAACCTACAGGAAATACACGATGTGGGCGGAACAAATGCTACCAATACTCTACCTGTAACACTATCATAATGCCCGCTCGGCCTCTCTGCAGCTTTCTGGAAGCGCAGAGCTGGGTATCGTACAGTACCCTATCCTAATTCTCTAGTGCTATGTCAAACTCCCAAACGCCAATGAATATGCCCAAATATGCTACCGCACAATGACCCACGTCTAGTCTACATACCCTTTACATTTGACCTCCACGAACTTGTGCTTCCCGTCCGCATCGATCACCATGGCGGTTAGATGCCCGCCGGACACGCAGCCGGAATCGAGGCCCATGCTGTACTTCTGGATGTTCTTCCCCCTCTTCCTGTCGTGCCCGTATATGACCGTTGTGCGCTCGTGCGCCGGCTTCTTCTTCTGCTGGTGGTTCCAGAATTTCTCCCAGGGCGTGCCGTCGCGGTTCTCGGACGGCAGGCGCGTTTTCAGATCGATGGTTCGCATGTTCATCACATGGAACGGGTCCTGGTTCTCGAGGGATATGTCCGGGACGAGCCCCGCGTGCACGACTACCACTTCGCCCAGGTCGCCGAGTTTGCCGACGCGCAGGATGACGGGGCATTTTTGCAGCCACGAGATTTGGTCGTGCGAGAAGGATTTTGCGAGCTTGCGCACTTCGTAGTCGCCGTGCGAGAAGGATTCTTCGTCGAGGAAGTCGGGCGTGCGGCTGGGGGACTCGTTGGGGCCGGGGATGGCGGGGTTGGGGTGCGAGGCGGTCTCGGCGAGGGAGAGGAGGAGTTTGTCTTCGTGGTTGCCGCGGACGCAGGAGGCGTGGAGGCGGTGCGCGAGGGAGACGACGCCGGGCGAGTCGGGGCCTGTCTATGTTAGCCACGGTGTACCGGGTGAGTCGAACGGATGGTAATACCTTTCGCGATGATGTCCCCGGTCAGGATCAAGTGGTCTTTGCCTTCCCTGAAATCCACCTTCTTCAGCAGCTGCTCCAACTCTTCCTTACATCCATGCACATCCCCCACAACCACCAATCGCCCGTTCCCTGTCGGCAACAGCTTCTGTGATAGCTGCTCCACCTGCGTCATCCCCTTAAACTCCGGGCGCACATTCTTTCCAAACGCCTCCTTGGGCTCGCTATCCATTTGCGCGAGTTCCTTCCTGTAAACAGCGTACTGCGGGCCTAAGTATATCCGCCAGCTGACGAGTAGGACGACGGCAAAAAGCAGGTAGATGACGAAATAGCGCTGTATTCTCCGCGGGATGCGATTCGTGGTGCGGTTGATCATCGCCCGCCACTTGGGGTGCAGCAGGTAGTCGCCCTCGTCGTGCGCGTAGAAGGCGTCTTCTTCGTCCGAGGCGTCGAGGCTGTGGTCGGGGATGAGGTCGATGAGCGGCCGGTGGGAGTGCGCGTCGCGGTAGGGCATTGCTCCTGCGGTTGGAGCGTGCGATGGGTGGTCTGGCGGAACGATGTGGTTGCGGTGGTCTAAATCTGTCCCGCTGAGGCTGTCCAAGAATGTGTTGTACGTCCGACTGGCGGTTCTTGTGGAAGGTCGCAAGCGTGTGGAGCTTGAACCGGGCGCTGCGCTGGTATACGTCGAGCTGGGATCTGCGGCCTGGCTCAATTGGTGTCGCGGCCAGGGGAAGCGACCATCGCGGGGAGTGTCTGAGCGAGAGGAAGAGCCGTCCGCATCTGGGGCTTGAGAGAAGGAACTTGAAGACGCCGGCGGGATACCTCGAAGCCCCTGGGCCTCCCGCTGCGACAAGTTGTCGTATGCCATCTAGCCGTCTCTGACCTAGGCTGTGGCGTCATCGGCTATCGGATACGAGCCGGGTTTCGACTGGGCGGACGTGTGGGGTGCTATTCTTAGAATTCTTAGAACAGTTCTCCTCTGCAACTAAAATCGTGGATGAGAACGAGAAGGGATGGTGTTTCGGTTTTACAGTTGCACAAAGAGTGATGTTTTCCAAGATTGCTCGAGAGTGCAGCCCCAGGGATACTCGCAGCACGTGCTCGCAACTATTTTAGGCTTAGTGCCATCCCACAAGGCAGTCGTCGAGAAAGCTCAGACCGTCACCCGTTCACCAACAACCTAGATCGAACCTCAATAAATAATCTATATCCTTCATGTCCGCGAAAGGAATTCGCCGTAGAGAGGTGGTCGTTCTAGGGGAGCCAGGAGTGGGCAAAACATGCGTCGTCGACAAGGTACTCATGAAGCCCCGGCGAGAGCATTGAATCCACCACTGAACCACAAAACAGTTCCTGCGGAACACACATTTCGCGTGCTATGAAGTGATCGACCCCATTGGCGACATGTACCCCTATTACTTCCGCACGCTAGAAGTCGACGGAGAAAGCGAACGCATTGAACCCCTGGACGTCAACTCCGCGCTGTTTCGCGAACAGGATCCGAACCTCAACTTGGGGACGTTTGAAGCCATGCTCTCGCGCGCGGCTGGCGTTGTGCTGCTTTACGATATTACTTGTAAGAAGAGTTATGAGAATATCACGAGCGAGGGCTATTTGACTGTGTGGTGTAATCGGAAAGCTGAGCGCGCGGATGGAGAGAAGTATCCGGCTGGGAGGCAGAGGGTTGGTTGTGTGCTTGTGGGGAACAAGCTTGATTTAGCGGGTGAGAAGAGGGAGGTGAGGAGCGAAGTTGCGGCTGAATGGGCGAGCATGCAGGGCATGAGGTTTTATGAGCTGGACGCGTATAATAGGGAGGCGATCGAGGAAGTTATGAGAGACCTGGTGAGGAGCATTAAGAAGGCTGAGAGAAGAGACGAGGAGGATATCCAGATGAGCAAGCACACGGTGGAGAGGACCGGAGAAGGAACTTCTCAGGACGCAGAAGGTCGAGCAGGAAATCAGCAAGCCAGTCAAGACGCAGGGGATCAGCAACCAGCCTCGTCGAGTAAAAGCAAAGAAAAAGGAGGATGGAGGAAGTCCATGTCCCTACTCTGGGATGCCTTACCCCGGCTTACTCCAAAAGCGAAGCACTCGACATGAGCCCCACTATGTTCCGCCATCTTTCAAGACATCTCAGAATATTACCGTAGTACGGAATTTTCGCGGCAATCAGGAAGACCGTCGCGGCGCGCCGTCCAAAACGCGGGGCCATAGTTTGTGTCTAGTGTCTGAGCGTTGACATCATGTAGCTGATCGAGACGTTTCTCACAACATCCAACACAGTTGCATCCCCTAGTAGAAAGCCTGAGCCTGAGCATGTTTGGATACATTAGCCAGGAGCCCTTCGAGTTGTTATTATTACACAAAGTTACTTTTGAGGCGCTTTAAGCGCGAGGCATTACGACACCAGAGTCCCAGATCCCACTAACAGCCGAGTCACCAGGTACAAACTCTCCACGGCTACCAACCCAGAACGATCAGATGCCACCGGATCCGCGGCGTAAGCTTGAAAAGCTGTGTCGCAAGCTTTCGTTCTCGGTACGCAGCGCTTCGTTCTCCTTCCGAAGCCTACTATGGTCGATAGTGAGGCGCTGAATCAAGGCCATATGCTTGCTTTGTTGGTCTTCTATGCCCTGGCTCGGTAGGCCATCCGCCAGACCCGTAGCCTCCCGACTAAACATCGAATGTCTTTGTCATCCGCAGGGCGCACGTCCGTCTCATGAACTAGAAGTCTTCATCAGCCTTCTCACAAGCATGAATAGCCGAGTGCGCTATTCATATGGGCGTCTCTTTAAAGCCCGGGAGGAACTCGAGCGCGGATGAGGGCGTGTCGACGAAGGTCGTCACGCCGCATGACCCAGCCCGGGAAGTTGCTGGACGTGCGGAAGGGCCAGACTCCACACATGATTGGCGATCTCGTTGCTATGAAGTCGGCTCTGTCATAACGCTGTTCGTAGCTAGTGGTAAGAAGAAGGTTGGATAATGAGGTTGAAGCATGATCCGTTTCCGGCTTAGCTCGATGACGTCTAACCCACATTCGGGGAAGCTATCCCCTGAACCCCAGACAACTGCAGCTCTTCTCCCATCTCCACCACGTTCTCCTACCGACTTTATCAATCGCATCAATACACTCCACCGGTACGATACGCTTGGACGCGGTCTCCCCATTGAAGGCAAAATGGACAGGGTTCATCGCCTTTTTCCCGACGCTGCCCACCTCCTCTACCGGTCTGGCAGTCCTCACCCTCACTCACGAGACCCTGGCAGCGATAACCGACCTCTTATCTCCCGTTTGCAACTTCATAGAGGCCGAGCGTTCAGGCATCCGCTTTTCTACAGTCTTCCCTTGGTATGACGTTGAGGCCTTGTCCTGTTCCGAGTTCCCGACTGAGGTTCCTGCGACAAGCCCTTGGCTTGCCGTGTCCGGCGAATGGCAGGATATGAGCCTCCAACAGAACCGGATATCAACACTAGCACCATGTGAATCCCTCTTGGAATGCCTTGTCTCTCGGGAGCAAGTGCGTCATTGGCTGCTTTTGTGTGGCGCAGCGGGGAGAAGGAGTTGCGCCTTACTTGGCGTGTGCATCTATCGTATTCCGATCCAACATCACGCCGGGCTTGTGCGATCTGAGGCCTCACAGTGTGACAGCGGCCCAGAAATCTCCTGTCTTGGCGAGGCAACGCGCACGCTCGCGCGTACAAAAGCTTGGAGTGCCCAGGCTTGAGACGCTGCACATTTGCGATCGGCAAACCGCGCGCCTGGAACGACATCTTCACCCACCCCCAACGTCACCGCTCCATGCCCTAACTTCCTCCGTTGCCTCTCCTCGCGCGAAGACTCTAACCTTCCTCTGGCTCCAACGTACAGCCCACCATGAACGTTATTCGGCGCATTGGCAGGTCCTTCTCCCCTATCGAAAAGTCGGACGAGGGTCGCGATCAATGGCCTTCTCGCGCAGGCTTTCTCCTCGCCGCGGTAGGAGGGGCCATTGGCATGGGCAACCTGCTGCGCTATCCCAGCGTTGTCTTTAACAATCATGGGCTCCAGTGGTTTATTCCATACCTCATGGCCATCTTCATCATTGCCATTCCAGGTCTCATCCTCGAAGTGGCCATTGGACAGGCATACCAAGGCGGCACCGTCGTCGCGTACAACCACATGAACAAGCGACTCAAGGGCACAGGCATGGGCCTCCTCTTCATCGGCTTCGTCGTCAGCACCTACTTCAACACCATAGTTGCCTGGATCATGACCTTTTTCCGCCATTCGTTCCAAAGCCCGCTACCTTGGCAAGGCCGTTCACAAGAATTCTACGTCCAAAATGTTCTTCGAAGGGTCGAGCCAATAGAAGGCAGCTTAAGCGCCGACGGAAGCAGCGTGCTGTCCTATACCCAGTACCCTGGCACTGGCATCGTTGGCGAAGTCGCTGGGTGGTCAGCATTTGTCTGGTTCCTCACCTGGCTATGCATCTTCCAAGGGGTTGCCGTGACCGGGCGCGTCGTCTATTTCACCATGGGCTTACCGGTTGTAATGACTATTATCCTCATTGGACGCTCCGTCTCCTTGCCCAATGCGGGAGAGGGCGTGAAGCTTTACTTCGCGACTTGGAATGGCGGTAAACTGGCATCGTCGGGCATCTGGCAGGCAGCGTGCGGCCAGGTTTTCTTCTCCACAGGGGTCGGCTTTGGATACTATACCGCCTATGCGTCGTACAACAGGAAGTTCGCCAACGCCGTTCAGGACGCCATCATCATCGTATGCAGCAATGCCTCCTTCGAAGCTATCGCCGCGTTCGCAGTGTTTGGCGTTGTCGGCTACCTCGGTCTCGACCCCGACAGCGGCGAGACGCTCGCGGGCTCTTTCGATGTCGGCTTCGTCACCTATCCGGAAGCGCTTGCAGAGATGCCGGCCGCGCCCTTTTGGGCCGTGATCTTCTTCCTCACGCTGCTGTTTCTCGGGGTAAGCTCGGCTTTCGCCATGATCGATGCCATTGTGACGCTCGTTATGGATATGAGCCCCAAGCTTTCGCGGCCACTTGTCGTCACCAGCCTCATAACCATGATGTACCTACTATCCCTCCCTTACTGCACGGAGTTCGGATACTATCACCTCAACGGGATCGATGCTTGGACGAGCAACATGGCGCTCATTTTCGTAGTATGGTCCGAATGCGTCACCTCCACGACCGTCTATCGCTGGAAGGATGTCGTCAGCCAAGTTGGGGTGCCGGCCTTTGTAACGTATAATGTTGGATATTTTGGTGGCCAGATCTTTGGTGTCGCAGTAGGGCACGCTGTAAGCCCTTCCGCTGGGGCCGGGCTTGGTTTCGGTCTCTTCATCGCGGGAACAGCGATCGCGCTCTTAATAGCGAAGAGTCCAGACTCTCGAGCGCCGCGTTTCTGGGGGAGAAATCTATACACGAGCCGGCTATGGTATATGGCATTCTATTCGGTAAGATCACGTCGAGATCGATTGTGTTTACAGCATCGAAGCTAATATATTCAGGGCAATCAACTTAAGCGCGACTTGAACGTCATTGTCGCAACCGGCAAAAACTGGAGTATTCCTGTCTTCTGGTCGCCCCTCTTGCGCTACGCCTCGGCACCCATTCTAGCCATCATCTTCAGCTTCGCCTATCCCAGCTTCTACCAAGTGCGATACGATCCGCTGAATATAGTAGGCTTCGCGGCCGCACACTGCTGTCTGCTCATCATCGTGCTCGGCTTTATCGTCCCAAAGTGGTTCGACGTATTCATTCCTCCGGAGCGGCGCGAAGAGGGCGATGTCATTACAGCTCCGCATGTGGTGAGCGGCGTCATCGAGGCACACAGGGACCATGAGATTGAGAGTGGGTCGGCGGAGATCGAGCACAAGGGAGCTTCTGAGCCGAAGACGCCCTAAAGGGTCGGGCTGGGAGCACTTATTGCCTAGCGGAAGGGTTTTTCATGTTTCCTGTCACTTCCGGGTCAGCCAGCGTCACTTGACTTATGCAGAGCACGGATACCAGGGATTGCCTTCGATAGAATTTCTTCTTTGCCTATATGGGCCTGACTGCCATGGCTGGTAAGCCCGAGCGGTTATCTCCCATTTTCGCATACGCATACACGTCATTCCCAGCTCACTGAGGTGCCACTCGTCTCTGTATTTGTTTCGAAGCAATCCCTCAATCATTATGCAATTGACAGGAGACCTCCGGAGACCAGGAGATTGCATACGAGTATGGCGTTGAATACCAACAAGGTCGTTCTGGAGATATGTCTCAGATTTCTGCTTGAATCCCTCTTGTCTACTGGCTTCCACGATGACGGATTACGAATCTCCGTTTCCCTCCTCAGGCGGAACACTCCGGAGAAGACAATCATGAGATGAAAATAGTGACCTGCCACGGTTTGGGCACCTCTCGACACCTACTGAGTCCAATGCATAAACTCTACTCCGTCGGCACCGTGGCGCCGCTTCAGAGGTAGTACTGTTGTACGACAGTAAGCGGGGGCGGTTCTTGTCGCCATGCCACACTTCCCCTCCCCCGTACCACCTTAGAAACCCTTCCAACGGTTCCAAACCTTCACTTTCATCCATCCTACCCGTCTCCATCGAGTCATGTCGTCACGCTTTCCACTCCCCCTTCAACCTGTTCACATCTATCTCTCCCTCTCCCTGTCCCTCCTATTCCTCATCTCCCACACTCCCAACACCCTCGCCGCCGAGCTCTGCTACTATCCCAACGGAGAGTACTCGGAAGAAACACCCTGCAATCTCACCGCCGAAGTAAGCCACTGCTGCGATTCGCTCGACAAGTGTCTCTCCAACGGACTCTGCATCTGGAACGCAACCGAGCACACAGGCATATCATACGTGCGCGGCACTTGCACGGACCATTCATGGACGGATCCGCTGTGTCCGCGGCAATGCCTCCTCAGTACGCAACCAACCAACCCCATCTTTCCTTCCTCCATCCTGCAAAGTAGCCCATCTGACTGACTGACCTTCCCACCCTCAGACCAGGACACCCCGACCAACCCATCCGCGTATGACTTCCGCGCCAGCGGCGTCCTGGTCCTCGAGTGCGGCGCGCAGGGCTACGCGACAGAGGCGGAATATTGCTGCGAGTCGCGCGGGGAGGGGACGCGCTGCTGTGCCACGTCGACGGCGGTTTTTCGCTTGCATGCTGCTACTAAGGGCGCTTTTACCGGGTATTCGAGTACGTCTTTTACGTCGCCTACGACGTCTCTGCCTGCGACTTCTGCGTCTTTAGAATCGTCGTCGAGGCTGTCTTTTACAACCACGTCTCCAACGTCCACGGCGGACCCACGAGGTTCAAACAGCGATAGCTCGGGTGTGAAGATAGGCGCAGGCATAGGGGGCGCAGTTGCGGGCTGCTTAGCGCTAGTCGCTCTGATATTAATCTTTCGTTGGAGGAGAAAGAAGCCGCGGGATGAAGACGTGCACGCGCAGCTGGTCGGCGAGGCTTCGAAGCACGGTGGGGAGAACGATGCACTGGGGAAAGCCGAGATGGATGCTCAAGGAGAGGTTATCGAGCTGCCTGCAAGGGAGAGGCTTCATGAGCTTCCGGCTGGAGCGGGGGCGTAGTAAGGAAGAGGGCGGGGAGGGTGGATGTTCCGACGCACTGCTGACGTTGAGAAGGAAAGGATGGGAGCATTAGGGAGATGAGGGGAACGAGGTTCTTCACTAAAGTCTAGCACCAGCGAAGGTCAAGCGCATAGCTAACTTCCACTGAGTTTTCGACGGCGTTCGGGGGTACCCCAGCTTCATTCATTGCATCTCAGCCATGCGCCCGAACACCTCATTTTCAATCCTCGGCATCAACGGCCGGGGGATCCTCCCTCGGCGAATACATCTCCTCGCCTCCCCTTGTTACCGTGCAGATCCTAACGCTACCCTTTCTACCCGCGCCCCGCTCTGCAGCATCTCCACCATAGTATGTTATAAATTTCTCGAGCGCACCGGGGTACACCATAGGAGGGAACCCCTTGGTATCAGGTCAAACTTGAAAGTACTATTATTGACATTATACTGACTTAGATCCTCATACTCATAAACCCAGACCGTCCAAGTAGCCAACCAGGTCAGATGCGCAGCCGCACACCTCGACACGGATTCCTTCAAAACCCCCCGGCGGCACCCTTAGCCGACAATCGCCCTAATACCCTTGGAATCCAACTTCGGCAGTGGAATAATAAGATCGTGAACGCGCTTCACATCGCTCTCATCCGTCTCGAACAACTCTAGCTTCGGGCCGTCGGGGCGGTACAGGACGGCTAGCGCTAAATGCATCTCTGCCTGGGCGAGACTAGAAAACTATTAGCCATCATCCGAGGACCAGGGAAGTGGATAATGGTAAGTAAGGGAGGGAAAAGAAGTATCTTACTTCATTCCCAGACAGTTTCTGGATCCGCGTGCGAAAGGCACTAGATTTCGATGCAATGCCGGATCGACTTTGCCCATCCAGCGCTCGGGGATGAACTTGTCGGGCTCCGGGTAGACGGTGGCATCGGTGTGCATGAGGTATGCAGACATGCCTACTGGGACCTGTAGCAAGGTTAGACCGTCCTGTGCAGTGAGTGACTGAGAAGATGCGATGCATGACTTACGCCGACGGGGATGGTCCACTGCTTGTACTGGATGGGGACGTCGGGCGAGATACGCGGAAGCCGGTGCATGACGCCGTAGCTCAGTCTACCGAAGGATTAGCGTTGACGCAGCGGCGAAATGGAAGGAGGCATACCGGAGCGATTCCTGGATAATCCCGTGCAGCAACGGTAACTTCTCTAGCTCGGCCCACGTCGACACGCGCCTTGGCCAATCCAGCATTGGCTCTCGCAGCTCCTCTTGCAGCTGCTTACGCATTTCCGGCCTCGCAAGTATATAATACGACGCGAAGCCAATCGTGTGCGCGGTGGTGGTCGTCCCGCCCGCAAGCAGCACCTGCGCCTCCTTCGCGAGACGTTCCTCCGATCGCTCGGAGGCCGGCATGTCGCTGTTGGCTAGGTGGAGGAACACGGAGCTCTTGGCGTCGGTCTTGATGCCTTTGCGATCGTTTTCTTCTTTGATGCGCGTGGTTTCGCGGATTACGTGCTTCGCCACATTCTTGAAGTCGTTGAAGACTTGGCCTTGGGGGAAGGCCCAGAGGAGGACGGACATGGGGATGCGGCTCACAAGTTGTACGATCCATGGGAAGCCGGTGAAGAGAGGGATTGAGATGACCATTTTGAAGATGACATTGAACCTAGACATGGTCAGCGAGAGTCGTGGCAGAAACGGCGGGGGAAGCATACCACTCTGGTGCAAAGTCCGGGTCGTCCATGAACTCTTCTCTATCGGGATCGTCTTGGCCGGTTGAGAGACAGATGCGCCCGATGATGTCGCCACTGAAGGCACTGAAGACATGGTCGAGCCTGACGATTTTCCCTTTGGGAAGCTGCTTCAGTCGGTTCTCCATTTTCAGCGCAATGTCTGCGATGAGACTCTGTAAGCGCTGGACGCCCATTCGTGAGAAGAATGGATCAAGGGGCTTCCGTCGTTGCTTATGGAGACTGTGGTCTTTGGTGAGGAGATGCGAGGCTACGATCGTTAGATGCGATCAGGCATGTTTACGTGGAATACTGACCATCGAAGTCGATTCCCTTGATGAAGACATCGTAATGCTCTGTACGACGTTTGCTCTCCGTAACATAGAGCTCATTGTAAAAGCTCGGGTCGTGGATGGATAATTCGTTAGGGTTGATCCGGATTATCGGACCTGATATGGTTAGTGTTGCTTATTCCACATATCGCTGCCGTTCTCATGGGAAACCCACCGTATTTCTTGTGCATGCGCTCGATCTCAAAGACATATTTGCCATTGTACCTGTAGTCGAAGTAGAACTCGTACCACCCGGTCGCAGCGGCGAGTTTGGACCCTGGGAACTTCGCAAGTGGGGAGAAGTACAGCCGGTAGATAACGAGGCATACGAAGCGGATGACGGAAACGGCCGCGAAGGCGCCGATGGCGACTGCGTAGTTAGGCACGCCCGCCATTCCGGATGTGAATTGCAACTGTTCGAAGCCCCGAAGCCAAGGGAGTATATTAATATGTGCTTCTGATGGGCTTCGAATTCGTCCGGATCGACGGTTGAAAGAGATGGAGACGATTTCGAAGCGGCAGTCTAGGCGCGGGATATCAAGCGCAGACCGCCTGTCTGGCGAGCCGAGTACGAGTCGCTAGTATTACGCTACTGCGAAGAGCGCATAGCCGCCGTATGGCCGCCGCCCGCTACTGTGTAACCAGCTGCTTCGAGCATAGTCGGCGCTCATTCGAAACGGAGCCAGATGCACGAACGATTGGAGGGCCGAGCGCGGTGATAGTAGTTGGACGGTGAAGCGAGGTTGGCGACGGAAGTGGGGTGGCGGGATTCGCCAGGAACAGCCGGAAGGCGTAACAGGGGGTGTCGTAAACCATGCTCGTGCTTGTTGTTTGCTCTTACGTGAAAGGTACAACTTGTCGACACCAGGGACTAGCCATGCTGTTGCCCGAGGCCATCGATAACGCGCGGATGGATGCGGTTAGAATCGACCCACTATTCACAATCACCTTCGCTGATCCAACGCTTGTCGCGCCTGGGGAAGCGGTACTATCGGCTATAATGGGGACATAACGGCCCCGCGGTAGGGTCATATACTTTGCCAATCTACCGCTCCGGCCATCTGTTCTTGTCACACTGTAACCCAAGTCGATGGAGTTCAACTTTTCCGAGGAATTGGATCCGGTCACGTACCGCGACGATGGCCTGGCGCACGGAATCCCTCTGAGGATCCACAAGGACCCGTTCAAGGAGATTGCGGGTGCGATTCGCGCGCAGAAGGACTGGAGCTACCACGTCAGTCCCGTGAGCGATTATCTGGGTGGACTGGGACAGCCGTTCAGTTTCATTCGAGTGACGATCCCCGAATGCCTTCCCGAGCGTCTGGAAGTCATGTCGTACGCTAACGAGTATGCTTTTCTCTACGATGGTATGCACCCCATGTCATTGAGGTTGCCAGACGCTAACACTTCTAGACCAAATGGAGAATCTGGATCTGAAGAATGTTAGTAACATGCAGACTGCGTGAAAATGGGCGCGTACTAAGCCAGTGCAGTTCCAGGAAGGCCGAGACGACATGCTCCATGTATTCGGCGCCGACGCGTTGAACCACGCCGTAACAGCCGACGTGCGCCCCGAAAAGAAGCTTCAAGCTCATATGCTGGAAGAGATGATGGCCATCGACCATACTCGCGCCGTCGTCACGATGCAGGCTTGGGCGAAATTCGTCCAGCTCGCGTCGCGCACCAGGGCTGCGCCCTTCGAGACACTGGACGAGTACGTTCCGAGCAGGACTATTGATGCCGGAGAACTGTATGCGATGTTTACTTCAGCGTCGCGAGCGAACTTGCACTGACAAGCAATAGCTTCTGGTTTGGCATGCTCACCTTCGGCATGGCGCTCACAATCCCCGACTCCGAACTCGACCTCTGCATGCAATTAGCACGTCCCGGATATGCAGCTATTAGCCTGTCGAACGACCTCTACTCGTGGCGGAAAGAGCGCAAAGACGCCGAAGCCGCTGGCCAGGACTACGTGTTCAACGCCATCTGGGTCATCATGCGGGAGCGAAAGTGCAGCGAGGCGGAAGCCATGCTGGTCTGCAAAGACGAGATCAAGAAATACATCGCCGAGTATGACAAGGTCGTGAAGAGGGCGAAGGATATGAGTCTGTCAAAGGATACGCTAGCCTACCTGGAAGCAGTCAGGTTGAGCCATGTCGGGAATTTGGTGTGGAGTATTTACTGTCCGAGGTATCATCAGGGGTCGGAGATCGGCGAAGTGCCGAGACTCTGAATAGGAGGAATGATCGTGCAGGAGGGGAGGTTCACCGATGACGGATATTTTCTTCATGACGACCCTTGTGATTGGCTGGGCGCCGGCGCAACGGTTCGGGATCAACTGGGGCGTGTCCGAGGTGCATGTTCCCCAAGAGAATGGATAGCCAGAGATACGCGCACACCTGATGCCCAATCCAGACATGTTTGCAGGGCTGCACCGGATCATTCAGTGCCGGAGATAGAATAGGCCTAGCGTCTTGGCAGACTCCTGTAGCTCTTCTCTGATCGCTCACGGCTCAACGCCTTCCTATACTACCCTCCACCTCACGTCTTCGAACAAAACCAGTACACGTCTCTTTACAGTAACTTCTTCTAGATTTGTGTCTTCTTTAGCACCCGAAATGGCAACACCACCTGCTCGGCCAGATGCGCTGCACCCACCGCGCCCACCCATATGCAGATGAACCAAGGGAGTTGCATTTTGGATTGCATTTCATGGTTCCACAGCGTTGAGATTGTATATTCGCGGAAGCCAGAGTCCCGGGACTGCCGATCGATGCAGAGGACCCCGAGCCGCCCTCGAAGAAATTCAACTTTGATCGGAATATTGACTCTATCGGAGAACGCAGCACAACCGACCATGAGAGAGCTGCATTCCAGCGGCTTCTGGACGGCATTGAACCACGACGACGCGGTAGAGTCCCAATGGTTTTCCCAAGCGGGGACGAGGAAGCCGAGCAAGAAGAGGGGCGATCTGTAGATGTGGCTGACCATGATTTGATTACGTAGGTAGGAAATCCCGAGACAGTCCTTGATGGATATGAAGGGATTCCCTTGTTCCCTTATTCCGCTTGATAGGGCCTATTGTCCGAAAAGTTTAAGCTCAATCCTTGGAGCGTGTGCAAAGTTTTAAGGGTCGTTCTAGTCAAATAGTATATGAATAAGTCAACTCGTCTGTGAGTCTACCCTGATCCGAAGTTCCCCAATATCATTTGATCCTGTATAGGCAAGCCGAGGTCGTCTTTTGAAAGCCAATGGTGAACTCAGGGATTCAATATCACCTGCCTAATCCAGCAAGCGGCTTAGCAAACCCAGCCCCGTAAGCGGTCCACTTCACATTCAATCCCATCTCATTACCAGCACAAACTTCTTGGAATCACACCAAGAACGGCAGAACATCCTTCCGCCTCAAATTGCCATTATGGACGCCATTGAGTTGCAAGACCGCCGGCCTCCCTTGGAGAACACAACGTCCAACCACGATGACTCAACACCAGCAGCGCCCCCAACGCCAAAGCACCCACACGGCATACGCCTTCTTCTCATAACCATCGGCCTGATCCTCAGCATTCTGCTCGCCGCACTTGACCAATCCATCATCGCAACAGCCATTCCCAGCATCACCGACTCTTTCGGCAGCATTTCCAACATCGCCTGGTACGGCTCTGCGTACTCCATCACGAACACAGCCTTCCAGTCCTCCTGGGGAAAAGCATATCGCTACTTCGACCTCAAGCGCACCTTCTTCCTAGCAATTGCTGTGTTTGAGATCGGCAATGTGATCTGCGCAACCGCGCCGAGTAGTACCGTGTTGATTCTGGGACGGGTGGTGAGTGGGCTGGGCGGTGGTGGCGTCATGACAGGCGCTTTCATTATTATTGCATTTACGGTGGAGGAGAGGCTGCGCGCGGCATATATGGGTGTGCTGGGCGTGACGTTTGGGAGTGCGAGTGTCGTGGGGCCGTTGATGGGCGGCGCATTGACGGACGGGCCTGGCTGGAGGTGGTGTTTTTGGTAAGCTTTTATTCTTGTATCATGTTGGTGCCCATGACTGAGACTTCAAAGGGTGTTCTTGCCTATCGGCTTCGCGGCGACCGCGATTATGTTCCTGGCGTTTAAATCTCCCATGGCTCCCAAGGAAGCGACACTTCCGGAGCGTTTCATCCAGATGGATCTCGGAGGGGGCACGCTCGCGACCGGCGCACTATCCTGCTTCGTGCTCACCATGCACTGGGCCGGAGTCTATTCTTGGGGCCATCGCCGCGTCATCCTCAGTCTCGTCGGGTTTATCTTGCTCTTCATCTGCTTCGTCGCGAACGAGTGGTGGATGGGCAGCAAGGCCATGGTGCAAGCGCACTTACTCAAGAACAAGCTCATCCTGGCGAATCTGGGGTACATCTTCTTCCTCGCAGGGGCGTTCTTCCCTCTGCTGTACACACTTCCGGTGCAGTTCCAGTCCGTCAACGATACGTCCGCATCGCAGAGTGGCGTCCGCCTTATCCCGCTCATCCTAGGCGTGTCAGTGTTCACTATGGTATCCAATGGCCTGCTGACCTTTTGGCGGCATTACAAGCCGTTCCTCTTAGTTGGTGCCTTGCTCGCTACAGCTGGGGTCTCGAATATCTACACTCTGAATGCCACCGCAACGACCGCGACATGGATTGGATACGAAGTCCTGACCGCAACAGGCGTTGGGCTCGCCTTGCAGATCCCCATGATCGCCAATCAAGCCGCAGTAGGCGCAGACGACATGGCCGCCGTGACCTCGCTCACCCTGTTTATCGAGAACTGCGGCACAGCTCTGTTCGTCGCAAGTGGTGAAGCAGCTTTTACGCAGGCTCTTGTAGACAGCTTGGGGCGCAACCTTCCGAGTGTGGATCCTCATACCATCCTAAATGCTGGGGCGACGCAGGTCCGAAACCTCTTCAGTGACGGCGAACTGGACCAGATTCTGTCGAGCTACTTGTACGGCTGCAAGGTCAGCCATATTATTTCGGTGTCATGCGGTGCGGCCGCCAGTCTGATATCGATGTCGAATGCTGGGCCAGCTGCTGTGAGGGAAGTCAAGCTGAGGTTGAAGAAGAGTCACGCTGGTTGATCAAGGTTGGTTCACAAATTCTCCGATCGCAAGGAAAATAAATTCTAATGCGCTCCGTTTACAGCACCCAGCCTCCATTACATCCATTCTCTAATCCTACACCGAACCCCACAATCCTCTCTGACCTCACTCACAAAATCTTTACACCAACCCACACCCGAAACCCCACCACGTAACAACCCCTTCTCCGTCGGCGCCGTCGCCAAGAACATAAGATTTCACTGCGTCTCCTTCCTCGCAACCCCCTCCTCCTCCCGCAATGTCCTGATCCGCCAAATCGCCACTCCGTCCCGCGTCCGCCTTGTCATCCCCGGCCCGTGCTCCATCAACATCAGGCCGAGACCCCGAATCTTTATCGCCAATTCCTGCACAGTCTATGACCAGATATAGTCGAGTGCATGGAGATAAACATGGACCGCGCGTATGATCCATTCCCGATCGACAGACCGTCCTTTCGCGAGGTAAAAGCGCTTCGCAGTTCGCTTAGGCAGCACATCGAAGGCCCATCAGCGTATGCGAATCGCTGCGCCCAGAGGACTTTTTTTTTGTCGGCGGTGAGTGGCTGGCAGAGCGGGGTGCGGTAGTAGGAGCACGAAGTGCCGTGTGTGCGTTGAGCGGTTGTGGATGTGTTGATCCATATGAAGAGGCAACTCCACGCTCCGCGGCAGCAGCACGATTTTTGATCGACTCCCATATTTTCCGCGCGGTTTGCTTGGTGTTTTGGGCATTTCGAAGGAGCTTTGGAGGAGCGCTGTTGTGGAGGCGATAGCTGAGTTCCTGGTATCGACCGTTTTGATGGAGGGCGTGGGACTTTGAGTGGACGTTGTGGAGGATAGAGGTTGGTATTGGAGCTTTTAGAGCTCCCCGGCACGAGGAGGATATTGTATGAGTAACGCAGCACAGAAGAACGAAGAGCGGGAGGTCTAATAACGTATTCAGAATCTTCAAATGAGGTATAGGTGTTAGGTGTAGACGCAACCTAATCTTGCAAGTCACCATATCCGTCCGCGCTTCAAAGCAAACTTCTCCTTCCCCCGCAATTACTACACAGACAGAGCGCTTGAAACACGAATCTACAGCATCTTCACAGTGCAAAACAAAACAAAACCTCTACTTCTCCCTTCTCCTCTCAACACCCACTCCCCCACATCCACTCCATCATCCATACCCATCAACACCCTCCCACCTACCTCCCCTTCCCCTTCCCCTTCCTCTCCCTATCCCACTTCTCAATCTCCCTCACCACCTTCTTCACCCCCGCCTTCCTAACCTGCTTCACCAACCCCGGTCCCCCATACGCCGCCACATACGCATCATCGACCTCCCGCACATGCCGTTTAACCGACTGCCACGCTTTCTTCACTTTACTTTCCTTATGCTCTTCCTGTGGATCCGTATCTTCCGGCTCCGCGAGGGTAGGCGAAGTAGTGTCGATACCGGGCGCGGAGTCTGTTTGCGCGCAAGCAACTGAGTAAGAGGGAGGTGCGGAGACGGCGGAGGGGAGAGTGATTCCGGGATTAGCCTGGGCTGAGCTTGGTACAGAGGTTTGAGATGCAGTAGGTGAGGATGCAAAGGAGAGTGCGCCTGTAGAAGGATAATGGGTATTGGAGCCTAGCAAGGCAGTTGTAGAGGAGAAGGATGAAGAGAGGCTAGGAGACCTGGGCTTGCAGTCCAGCTGCGGGGTCTTCAACGCGTTAGGGGAAGAGCGCTTCAACATCGTAGGCCATTCAGGTATCATCGTGCTAGTACTACAAGAAAAACTCCAGCAACGCAAAATAAGAAAAGAAAAAAAAGAGGAAGACCCGAAGACCTTAGAGCGAGTATATATTATTGAGCATTGAAGCAAAGCGCACTTCATCTACTACGCCTTTCATTCATTAAAGCATCGCCATTCAAACAAAGGCGATGAAAGACACCTGGGCACAAAGCGACACTCCGTGCTGAACAATGTCAGCATGGGGGATGAAAGGAGCAAAAATATAGCAAAAAGAAACTGCCCGCTATCAGAATCGAACTGATGACCTTATCATTACTAGTGATACGCTGTTACGAGGTTAGTGAGTGTGGAATATTTTGTATGGGAGCTGAACTGACCTCTACCACTGAGCCAAGCGGGCGATTTTTACGTTTTTGAGAAAATTTATATAAATATACCAACAAACAACGGAAATGCGGCCACACAACTGAGAGATGCGAAAGATGAAGAATATTCAACAAAAATTGGGAGTGCGACCGTTGGAGCTATCAGGGGCTAATTAGCCGAGGCCGTTAGCCGGCTTGCCCCTCATCGCTCGCTGCCATCTGCATCCTCACAACGGAATCACCCATCGCACGTTGCAACAGCCTAACACGACCTTTTAGCATATTGCCCCAGTTCTACCGACCCTAAGCTTTCTTTTAGAAAGTCAGCCAAGCCTCAGGGCAGCTGCTCGCGATGCCGTTCGCGTACTAGAGCGCGGAGGTCCATCCCTACTTCCTCAAGCAAGGCACCCTTAATCTAGTTCACTGAACCCCATAGGCCTACCCGCCGTTCAAAACTCTCACTACCTCATGTATCCGGACGCCCCAGCATCCCGCCGAATCCATCTCCTACGCCGAATCGCACTCACGCGTCACATCTCAGCGCGCGCCGCCCCGCCGTGAATACCCCTCGCTACCTCTCTGCATCGGCAGCCTCGCGGTTCCCCTTTTCGACCGCCGGGATACAAAAGCGTGTAGACAGCTACGAGGACATAGGTGGGTAGCGTGACGTATAGGCTGTACTATGTTACTTGCGCACACGTTGGACCGCTGGCCCATCTCTAGCCCGCCATTCGTACTGATGCACAGATAGGGTGGCTGGGTGTATAGAAGGAGAAGCCGTGGCTCGTGTGATTTATGTCGCAGGGAAGCTTGTCGGTAATCCGATACTCGCATTCATGCTGGAGGACTGGACGCTGGCTGAGCGGATTTAGTACAATGTGGGAGGGCATGCCGAATGGCCTGGGTTGTAGAAGTGTTTGTTTGACAGAGGCTGTGTGGACATCTGAGAGCGGGAAGTGGAGCATAGCGGGGGTTTGGCTCGACGTTGATTGCGGCCTTGCTCCAGGCATGTGTATTGGACTACTGGACTACTGGGCATAGGGTTGACTACGCGGTTTGTGAACGAGACCTATACATCCGTGTCAAAATGGCGGAAGGGATATCCTCACGGAGATTGGATAAACCCATGAATGCGCGTAGGGCGATTTCAAACGCTTCTCCTCCCATGCACCAGCACACCTCCTCGCGCCTCCCTCGACATCCCCCCACCGGTTTAGTGCTCACACCTGTTCAAGCACCGCACCTGTTAGGAGATCTCTGATGCCTCTCCACCCACTCCCGTTCGCATGGTGTATCAGCATACACTGTATGTCTCGAACTGTGGTTCACGCAGACACATTCCCTATCTTAGAAGGGTCTTTGATGATCTAGAGTAGCCAGTTTTCCGCCTAAGTGGCTTGGAGGCTCTTGAATATGCTTCCATGTATTCCTCACAAGTCGTAGCGCAAGTAATATCGCCGCCCTTTTTACCAAAGAGAGGGAGCACAGTTGGCTCCCTAGGACGACGTATGATGGTATTAGAACATCGAAGGCGCGGAGTAAGTGATTGCATCAACCGCTCGTCAACCCGCTCAAAGTCATACACATAGCACCGTCGACATGAAAGATCCCCCTCCTAAGCCCATCGGCTGCCAATCCTTCTTCCATAAGCCAGAAACCTCCACCCGACATAACCCGCCCAGAGAGCCTCACGTCATCATCCATTCCCTTCCCACGCACACGAGACCGCCCTTCCCGCGAAGCGCCAAACCACGCAATCCCGTCCCCGTTCACAATCCGGCAGTCTGGTTGGGTCTGTGACATGGCTTGCATGCTCATATACGTAGCGCCGAACGGGAAGGTGATAGCATGCAAAGAATGACTCGCGGAATGCATCGCGGGACGCAACTGTCTCCCGACAGCTTGTGTGACAGCTCGTATTTAGCCGGTGACATGTTTCTGGAGTTCTGGAATGAAGGTTAGTCTTGCAACTGGGGTCAGGAATAGCTGCTACTGCACATCGCCAAGTTGGGAAGAATGGAAATCGGCCCGGATTGCTTGCGAAGGCGTAGAAGGAAAGGTCTGCCGTCTGACTCGAGTGGCACCTAGTGCATGAACCGGATAACTGAGACTAGTGACGCGCATTACGCCTGGCTACCTTTGGTTAGGGCGAGACGGTTCGATATCAGAGAAGAAGTAGATAGTCGGATTGATGTCGTTAAGCAGACGCTGGATGTGAGGTAGATACGACGAGGCGTGGAAGAAGCCGTGAACCCGCTTTTTAAGCCTCCATCGCCAGAAAGGCCGAGATTCTCTCCAAAGCCGAATTCATGACCTGCGTAGGAACTGAGAACCGTATCCGCGCCCAACCAAAATCCGTCTCGACGCCTTTGTAGAATCGTCCAGGGCCGACACGTACCCCATGCTCAGCTAATCTGTCGTAAAAGTCCGCCTCGTCGTCCACACTTCTGGCGTGTTTCGCTAGCTTCGCGAAGAGAAATATGCCATCGGTGGGTGTGATGAAGGGGATGTCCCACTCTTGCAGGGCGCTGGCAAGTAGACGGAACGATTCAGTCAGTCTTTCCGAATTAAGAGCCAAGAGAATCGGGAGTTGCGACCAAGCCAGCAGTGACGACAGGTAGAGTGATGCGATGTTGTTGGTATGATGAGCGGTCAAGAGAGCCAACGCGCTGATGAGCTGGGGATTTTGTTGCGAGACGACACAGCCCTACACGAGTCAGAAAAGCTGGCAAAGTTTTGGGGCACTTGGCTGACCACTCTCAAACCACTTGAGCCGAATAGCTTACTCGCGCTCCACACTACGTGTACACGGCTAGGGTCGATCTTGACCGCGCCCTCTGGCACTAGGGGCTCCGTCAATGCCAGCGCAGAAACGAACGACGGACTATCATCCGGAGCGTCTGTGAGAGTCGAAAGGGCGTAGATTTCGTCTGATATCAGGTGAAGTCCACGCTCCTGGCAGAACTCCATGCATTCGATCAGTGACCTCCTCGGGTAGCACCTCGATAGAGGGTTGTGCGGATTGCATATCAGAACGGCTTTGATCCTTGACTTCTCGGCGGAGAAATCATACGCTGCCTGGAGGGAAGGTAGAAGGTAGTTGTCGTAGTTTTGGTAGGTGGGCGGCCGAGCAACGATGATGTTGACGTTCGCTCGGGACTTCAATATTGGCTCAAAGCCATCTGTTGTGGAGTGAGCTGTGTAAGATAACCGGAAAGAGAGGCACAACTCACACCAGTATGGCCCAGGTACAATGACGCTGTCACCGTCGTCACACACAGCGTGTATCACGTTCTCGATTGCATCGGTCGCTCTTGCCGTAAGAACTAGGTGGTCCGGCTTCACCGCGTGGATCGGGCTGAAGTATGAGTTGAAGAATGAGGACAATGCCCGGCGGAGGCTGAGATCCCCACCGTTTGGATCTGGTAACGCAAAAGCCTAGTGCTGTTAAAATCAATCGCGGTGCAAGAAACGCACTCCTACTTCTTCTGTGAGCTCATCTTCTACGGTGGTCTTGAAGAACTCGAGGAGTTCGGGGCGCAGCACGTCGTTCTGGGCACTCGAAAGATCAACGGCAGTGGCGGGGTCGTAGTTCTTCGGTGGAGCAACGGCTGCGGCCTTGGGAAGAAGTTGGTTCAAGGTTTCCGTTGCGCGTGTAGAGAGACCCGAGTCCATGTCGAGGGATTCTGTTAAGTCGATAGGGCTGAACGTGCGATGAGAGACAAAGGATAGAAGGCAGAAAGTTGTAAAGGGATACAAAGACAAATCCGCTTGAACAGGGAAGCAACGGTATCCAGGCTCTTGCAGTGGCGTAGTCGAGGAGAAATGGGGCTCTTGGACCTGGAGTAGGCTGAAGGGCTGATATACGCGGCGAGGCCGTAGCGGCAGAAATAGTGGAAGAGCTCGCTTATCAGGAGCTATTTGGCCCCGTCATTCGTCTACTTGACGCGCTAAGTCGGCGCTTCAGGTCCGCGATGGCATGCGTGGCGTTCCTAAGGCAGGCTCAAGTGCTGCATGTCGACATTTCGAGACACTTCCTCCGTGAGCCTTGGTGACTCCAGAAGTGCGGCCGGAGCTCCATACAAGGCCCTCGGGAGGCTGCCGTGTCACCGTCATCCAGTCGCGTGTCTGAGATTTAGCGACCGGGTCAGGTACCGTTCGGTCGGGCCTGATGCCGCAGGGTTTGGTATGGTGCCATGCGACTTTTGCATGCATTCAGCGGAGGTCAGCTGTTCGCGCCAAACTGTTGCTCGTCGCACATGCAGCTGCTGTCGCAATCACGGCATGCTTAAGCGCCCGGAGCTGGCCCGAAGTGTGTGATTCCGCGAATAGGGCTTCGGGTCAATGTTGGATTGTGTTCTTCAGGCTCTGCCACCTCAACCTTGAGGAGGCAGGGCACGCCTTAAGGGATTGTTCGGGCGGAGAGGAAACCAGAGTTTTCGCTAGTTTGGGCCGGCTTCACGCAGTAACGGCGTCTTTAGGTACACGTCTTCGTGGTTCCCAACTCTTTTCGTAGCTAGGGGCCGATCCAGCGATACCGCAAGGCGTTTGAAGACATAGCCTGGCAAGGGTGCTCCCGAAGCCATGCGGCTGGCTGATGCGATGCATCTACCGAGATAGAGACTTCGGTACCATGGATTGGATGGTGATGGTCGAAGGGAGAACGCGGACGCATCAATGCGGCACGGATGGCGCACGGGTCAGACCGGTCCGTGCCTTCCGGCTTTTCGTAAGGCCCTCCATCCTCTCCAACATCAGCCCGCGAATGATGTGGGCGAATATTGCTCCCAAAAATGATTGTGGTTAGCAGCGGGTCGGTCTCAAAGTGTTGTGAGGAACATGTTCCTGTGTGGCCCGTCGCCGTTTCGGGATTAGCTGATCTTCAGACGCGCTTAACCCATCTCGTCGCCACCTCCATCTTCGCGTTCAACCTCCGGAACTCAACCTTCTTGAGCTCCAACTCATCGTCGCATCTTAGAACTCGGCAGTGCCTCTTTACCATCCTTTTCTGACACCCCCATATTCCCGTCGGCCCGTATCCCCCTCTTACACCTCCCTTCGTCAGCGTATCTAGTCATCTCACCGGCTCTTTTCATCTCAGCATCGCGAACAGCATCGATCCTCCAAGGTCCTCGACGTCTACATGGATAAATTATTTCCAAAAGCCACGGAATCAAGTCGCCTGGCCCAGTATGGCTTTGGGGTGCGTAAGATCAAGCCCTCCGTACGGACGGATGTAGGCCTGGACATGACAGGCTCCTCGCCATTCGCAGACAGGCGCTCAGATCGCTGGGCCCTTATTGAGAATATTTTTCTTTTCGATTCACCACGGACAAGCGGTAAAAGAATTTGACATCGCTGACGTCATTAGTCGTCCGGTCAACACCCCTGGAAATACCGGCGCCATCAAATGTGTCGATGCTAAGAAGGCCGCCGTGCTGGAGGAGATATTTGCGCAGAACCCATATACACCTAGTATTATACCACTAACACCATTTTCCACTTCACACAAAATTTGTTCAACGCTTCAGAGGTTCTATGGGATGCTTCTTATGAAAAAAGTTCCCAGGGTCGTACTTCGCCTTAACCTCCTGAAGACGGGGATACCTATCCCCGAAAACGTAGGACGCCTCAGTGCCGGGAAGGAGAGCTCCATTCGGATATACCGATCCCCACCTGTGATCCCGAAGGCCAAGGATTTGTTCCTGCTTCCCATGGATTTCACTGATAATATCTTTGCAGAGCCGTATCGCCTCATCCTCGTCCTCGGCCTTGTCCGTACTGCAGCATTCGTAGGCCATTAGCGGTCGTTCAGCACCATATAGCACCCGTGGGACTTCTCACCCAATGTAGATAGCGAAGTCTTGCCACGACTTTACACCCCCTGGCGGCGGGCAGTGCGCGGAGGAAAAGCACATTCGTAGCGCGGGTCTCCGTGTCTGGCATAGGTCGTCCCCCAGTTGTAAAAACCGAGGTAGAACTCGATTCCGCGCCGCCTGGTGCCATCGACTGCCACCCAGGCGCGCATTTTCTCAAAGCCGGCTTTAACGCATCAAATGACATGTCGGCCATGGCCGTGGAGTCGGCATAGCGGCGCGTATATGGTATCGTGGACTCAACCAAGTCGCACGCAGCGGTCAACCACTCCATGCCACAGCGGAGAGGCATATGCGGTATGTCCATAACGGGCTTGAATCGGCGTCGCGCCTCGGCCTCGTCATGCCCATGGTAATACAAGATCAGCAGCATGGACTCCCCAGGCCCCCCGAAGGCGTCTTGCGTCCCATAGATAATTCCCAGGGAGTCTTCGCCTCCTTGAGTCTTGGCGTACTCCGCTGATGCGGCAATCAATGCCTCGAACTCAGAGGTTTGGTAGGCGAGCAAGGCGAAAAAGATCCTATGTGGGCAAGCCTCGACGCGCAGCTTGAGGCTCGTGACGACGCCAAAGTTGTAGCCTGCACCCCGGAGCGCCCAGAAGAGGTTGGGATTCTCGTCCAGCGATGCCGTCACGACCTCGCCAGACGCTAGCGCTACACGCGCCGACAGCGCCGAGTCGACAGCATAGCCGTACTTGCCCATCGCCCATCCGGCCCCTCCGCCCAGCAGCCACCCAAAGAAGCCTATCTATTTAGCGGCAGGAATCGACGTGGCTACGCCGCGCATTACGCAGGCATTAGCCACCTTCGCCCACCGATGCACCGCCTTGGACACTCAGGATCCCGTCGGCGCCGAACCGCTCGTTCTCGACGTAGACCTGCTTCACGCACCGAAGGTCGATTTGCATGCCCCCATTCGAGCTTGACGCGCCCATGAAAGAATGCCCGCCGGCGACAACAGCGACTTCGACGTTGTTCAAGTTGGCATAACGTATAGCCCACGAGACGTCTTTTTCAAGAAGTGGCTCTACCACGAGCAAGGGCTTGCCTTCCTCATTTGGCGACCAGCGATGGACCAGACGCGCATAATCGTGGCCCTGGGGAGTGGTAATGTCTGCCGGAATTTTAGCGATGTCTTGTGGGCCGATGGGTGTTGATGTTCTCACTTCTTTGGAATGCGGTGCGGAACTCTTCAAAGGTGATCGCCATACTGCTTGATCCTAGGCGTACTCAGATGTGCCTCACCGACTGGCAGCACTTATAAACAACAAGATAAGGCATCCGTTCGCGTCCGATCGATAATTGACCCCTACACCAACGAACTCGTAGTCTTCGGCTACGAGGCCAAAGGCCTAGGAACCCTCGACATCGTCATCTATGCGCTGGACGAGCACGGTAACAACCACGACGTGCAATGGATCAAGGCGCCCCGCAACGCATTCATCCACGACTGCGTCATCACGCGGAACTTCATCCTCCTCGTCGTATACCCCTTCGACGGCGACGGCGAGGGCATGAAACAGGGTAAGCAGCACTGGACGTATCGGCGCGACCGGCCAGCGACCTTCATCCTCGCGCTGCGGCGCCCGTCGCAGCCGGTCGCGCCAGGGTGGCAGCCCGGCGAGTACCGGGTCTACGAGTGGGACCATGCCATCTTGCTGCACACGGCCGGCGCATGGGAAGCAGAGAACAATAAGCTGTACTTCGAGTCGAGCCGCATCATGTACAACATGCTGCCGTGCTTTGAGCCGGAGGGCTCGCAATGGGCGCCGGGAGACTTCAAGGCGGACTTCGTGCGGTGGGAGGTCGACGTCACAGCGGCGACGGGCGCGAGGCTACGCGACCCGCACGTTGTGCTGGATCGGCCGTCAGAGTTTCCGCGGTTCGATGAGCGGTTCATGCCCAATGGGTACGACTGGGTGGTGCTGGTCGTCATCTTGCCAAACTCGAAGGGTTGCCTCGTCCCGGTGCATCTGAACGGACTGGCATTGGTGAACACCAGGAGCGAGGAGACGACGTACTTTGATCCCGAGGAGGACTGCGCTGTGAAGGAGCCGGTGTTCATACCGAGGTCGAAGGAGGCGCCGGAAGGGGACGACTGGGTCATGGCGATGGTGGAGAGGATGAAGGAGTAGGTCAACGAGCTTGTGCTGCTAGACACTCAGGACTTTAAGACGCCGGTGGCGGTTATTCGCATGCCGTTCCGGATGATGAAGCAGATTCATGGCAATTGGGTGGAAAGTGCACAGCTAGGTGAATGGAAGAGCCTCGTGCGGGAACCTAGAAAGTACGGGCCATGGCTAACCGCGGCGTAGCTGTGTGAGTTACTTACTAAGATTGCGCGGGCAGAAATTGAGTTAAGGAGACAAGGTACTTACTTACTACAGTGTCCAGGTGCGTAAATAGGGCCACGTGATTGAGATACCTTTTGCCCCGTTACACTAGTCGTAAAGGAGTCTTAATCTCACTCCTGTCTTCTCTTTCTTTCGTCACTTTGGGGTGGGGATACGTGCTGTCCCAATCGCTTCGGAGCGCTCCTAGTCGTACCGCTGAGAACGTCACTGTAGATTCTTTTCTCTCGACAGACCCTAAACTCTATTTCAATTCCTCTTCCCTACGCTTGTGGACCAGCCGCACATTCGTCATCTTCGGCTCTCGGATTCTCATGGATCCGCAGTCCTCTATCGATAAGAAACGCAATCTCGCTTCGCCCAAAAAGCCACGACTAGTAGTCTAACCCCTGAAATCCAATTGGACACTCATCAACCTGAGAACGATCTGCGCTATTTCCTCTCGCACCGCCACGATTGCATCCAGTACCGCTTGCGAACCGCCCTAAGTACGCGCTTCAAAAAATAATACACACCATAAACCTCCAAACGCAAAGAGCAGCGAAATCACCCCCTCACATCCAGCACGAAAACCCCACATATCTAACCGTCTTACATACAATGCCCGACCCCTCGACGCTAGAAAAACTGCGACCCTGCGGTATGCCACCCCTCGCAGGATTTAACACGAACGATACCAACGCACTACAGGGCGATTAGAGACCTTCTCCACTGCCCGGCACCATCTAGGCTTCTACCGAAACGTCGCCTGCACTGCAACTTACACCAACCACTCCTCAACAACGACAACAGCAACAACAGCAGCGACGACAACAATCCAGGACTTGATCTTCCGCGCCCTCCGCCACCTAATCGCCACCCACGCCATCCTATCCGCAATCCCGCTGCGGGAAGAAAAATCCTACCCAGACGTGTACTTCGCGCGCCTCCCGTCTATCGACCTGCGTACTTGCGTTGAATTCATCTCGCGCAAAGACGAGGAAGAGAAAGAGGTCAGCGAGGGTGGTGAGGGCGAAAGAGATGAAGAACTAGACGCCCTTCTAACCGAGCAGCACAACCGCGATTTCAAGCAGGATGAGGGGACGAAACCTTTCTGGCGGCTTGTGATCCTGCATTCGCCCGAGAAGAACGCTGGAGATTTCACGGCGTCGTGGGTCTTTCATCATGCGCTTGCAGATGGGACGTCTGCGCTTGTGTTTCATCGGCATTTTCTTTCTGCGCTGCAACAAGTAGCAGGCTCGACCTCCTCGTCTGAAACCACAGACGCAGACGTAAATCCCATCGTCCCCTCCCCCAACACACCCCTCCTACCCCCCCTAGAAGCCCTCCACCCGCTCCCCATATCCGCCCTATTCCTCGCCAAAGCGCTCCTCGGCTCGCTCTTCCCGTCCTGGTTCGCGCCCCGTGCAGCAAAACTCTGGACCGGCGCTCCCATCTCCAATTCCGCCTCGCAAACACGCGCTTGTTTCCAGTCCGTCGTGCTCTCCGCGGCGACTACAAAAGCGCTGCGCGAAGCCAGCCGATGCGAGCGCACCACCGTAACAGCAGCTCTGCAATGTATAGTCGCCTCCTCGCTGCTGTGCACGCTCGACGCGCAGCAGTACGAGAGCGTGAAGGTCGACGGTCCGATTAGCCTAAGGCGGTTTCTGCGCTGGGAAGGGGAAGGAGGTTTGGAGGAGCAGTTTGTGAACGCGATGGGGCAGTATGGATATGTTCACTCGCGCAGCATTCCCACTCCTCCTTCTTCCGCGCTGGCTGGTTCAACTTTCTCCTGGGCCTCGGCCCGCGCCGTCCGCGCAGCCATCTCGCGCGAGCTCGATAAAAACGGACGGGACAGCGTCGTGGGACTGCTGCGGCACGTGCCGGATATGCACAAATTCTTCCTTGGGAAAGTGGGCAGGGAGCGGGAGAGCAGCTTCGAGCTGTCTAACCTTGGCGTTTATAAAGCCGATAGCGGGGAAGGGGAAAGGGAAGGGGAGGGCTGGAAGATACGCAGGATGGTGTTTAGCCAGTGTCCGAATGTGGCCGGGGCGGCGTTTGCAACGAGCGTGGTGACGGGCGGGGATGGGTGTGCGGTGCTGGGGTTTAGTTGGTGCGAGGGGGTTGTGGAAGGGGAAGTTGTGGAGAGGGTGATGCGGAGGGTGGAGCGGGAGGTGGAAGGCGTGTTGGCGGCGGCAGAAGCATGAGCAACGCGTGCGAATTTGTGCAGGAGTGGCGAATCGAATTATTATTATAACGAAAATGAAATAGCGTATTAATAACAATAAAACCGAAGGGGGTAAGAAGGTAACTTTTGTCAGACGTACAAACACCGCGATGCCGCATAGAAAGGAGGCATAATCGTTGCAAACACTACCCCTGCACCGTCTGTCCCGCATTTCCATGAGCTTCAGGCACCGCCGGTGATGAGGACGAACTTGAGTTGTCGATGACGCTGTTGAAGTCGACGGCTAGCGTCCTGCGCAACGTCTTCTCTAGCATGGAGTAATATTTGGATTACGCCATTTCGGTGGCTCGGGGTTGGAAAGAAGTAAAAGAATCAGGTCAATGGTCTTGGAAGCGTCGAAGGGCGGAGCATCGCGGTATATTCGTTGCTGCGCCGCATGAGCCGGATGGCGGCGCCGTGAGGCACGAGAGCTTCAGAACACCAAAACTCCAGTTGCTGGTGCGAAAGGAGATCTCTCGCTCATGCCCCCGAGTATGGGTGAGAAATTCCTCTGAATAGTTGACGCCTAGCAGTCCAATCGGCCTTGCTCGGCGAGTCGAGGGCGTTGAACCAACCATGTCCCAGGCCGCCGCTGCCCAACAACGGTGCTTTGTCAATCGCTAATGAAACCGCGATAATGTTCTCGTGCTATAATTCGCTGGCTAGCAATGAGATCCGCATACTCCGCGCTATATTTTATGGCAAGCAGACATCTCCATATCATCCACAGACTTCCGAGATATTCTTGGACGGTAGGCGGCGAATACTTCCGGTAGCAAAGCCATGCTTTTGTTCCGTATAAGGAAGGCCGAGGTACTTATGAGTCGGACGGAGTTTAGCAAGGAAATGCGAGATAAGTGGGTCGTGAATACAGTACGTTGGGTGGTTTATTCGAGCTACTCTGGGGAGAGTCCGGGGTCCACAAGGTCCATTTTAATAGTGCCCCAAGGTAGTCAGCCCAGGGTGAACGACCATCCCCACTCTTGTAGCACATCCTCCCAGTCCCGCTTCTGCGCGCCATTCAGCACAGGTCTCCACACCTCTTCCAATACCTTCTGGACGTTGATGATATTCTCATAGCGATTCCGCGCTTGGATTTCGGCCAGTCGCTTGAAGCACTTGGAGATTTCGGGCTCATCGTTGAGCTCTGCGCCAGCCAGGAAAATCGGGTAGAGCATGCTTGACTCTGCGGGACTACCCGGTGGGATCCGCGACATGAACTCCATAGCCCGCGACGCGCAGGACGGAATGAGAGACTTGTGCGTTTCGGAGGTGCGGTACAGTTGAATAAGTGCGGCGAGGCGATAAGATTCCGCAAGCGCGACGAGATCAAGAGCGATTGGGAGATCAACGCCGGGTAGGTCGAAGGGGCTTCCATATCTCCACTCCTGGAGGTCGCGCTCAATTGAGTTGAATGCGGCTTCGGAGATGGCCGGGAAAGCCGGACTCGCAGAAGTGACGTACTGGATTCGCGAGATCAGCCCGCACAAGTAGTACGATATGCCCATCAGTGGGTCGACGGTAAGGGGCCCTTCTGGCGGACATGCAACGGACATGTCGCAGCTCTCCGCAGAGCTTTGAGCATCGCGTTTCGACACCTTAGCCATGAGGGATGCCATTGCGTTGTGGTAAGTGAAGTGCCTGCGGAGTGAGTCGACTTCCCAAGAGTTGAAGGTGTTCTGGTCGCGCGAGAGCAGGCCAAGGATCCCTCTTACGCATTTCATCTGAGAAAGCCACCTTGTGCTCTTCTCTCCATTGAGGGCTTCCAGTCCAACAAGAAGCAGGATGATGCCAATCACTTGGTAGGCGTCCCGGGGCGGTCCGCCGTTCCGAGGTACGCGGTCGGCCAAGAAGGCATGGCACTTGCGCTGATGCTTTGCCGACAGACTCCGAAGATGCAGCGCCCTATCGGTATTTGAGGTACGTCTGGCAAGCTGAGCGGACGACAGAGCCATGATGGCGTCCAGCATTCCTGTTGACTCAAAGGCCCAAGGGATGTAGAGCGATGTGTAGAAGCTCGACGGCGTAGTCGCGACGGAAACGCTCGGGACAAAAGCTTCGACATAGTAGCGAAGGAGGTGCTTTCTCTCAGCGGCTTCATCTTTGGGAAGATCGTCCCACAGGTCCATTGACGACCGTAGCGGACCGATCAAGCTGTCCGATGGGAGCGGGCTAGGCTGAGGTGATGAGGACGAGGATTCGTGGACAATCTGGCGCTGACTCTGCCATTCGCACACCAGGTTGAGGCGCGTGCAGTTCTGGCAGTCCGGACGCTTCCCATCGCACCGCTTCCTCCGCGCCCTGCACGTCAAGCAGCCTTGCCGGGAGCGCGGAGCAAACTTCCGCTGCCTGGGCTTTTGCTCGCCCATGATGGGGAGGCGAGACCTGGAACCATGTGCGTGGAGATGCGTGGGCAGTTCATGTATGGAGAGCGCTGTAGGTACCAGCGAACGTCGTCGGTCAGTTGCTGAGTCGTGAGTCGCAGTCGAAATATGGAGGGAAGGGTGAGGGCGCTGGTGCCAAAGCGATCGATAAGGCGGAGGTGCACGGACGCTACTGCTGGACGGCAGGCGCAGGCGGGTCCAGACGCGCACTTTCCTTTTGCTGCCTCAGCCCATCAAACACACCCTCCCTGCCTCCATGCTCCTCCCGCTCCTCGCGACACCAAAATTCTCGCCGCGTCGCCTTGGCCCGCCAGTCAGCCCGGGTTTTCCCTCTGTGGTGTCTCCGTCTTCTCTGCACGTGGACGGCTCCTCTCCGCCTTTCCACCACGGGCGACCACCCGAGCGGCTCGACTCCGCCCTCGTCGCTCGTCTCCGGGGCCTTGTCACACCTTGGCAGCCCTCCCAAAGCAGCCCTCCACAGGCATATGAGCTGATCCGGACGCGGCTATCTGGATTTCCTGCTGAGGCAGTGCCGCTGGAAGCCGTGCCTCAATGTCTGGATAGCCGAATGTAGGGTCGAATTGCTGGCGACATGGAGCCAAAGGCGCAGCTGCCGCATGTAAGCCGAAGTGGAACTGAGCCATTATTCCCCGTCATTATTACCGTTGGGGATAGTCCTGTTCGTCCATAGGCCAGCTCTCCGCGTCGGCTCCAGTGTTTCAAGGCCTCGGACCTGGGTTGTTCGGCACCCTCCGACGACGTCCGACGAACAGGAACGGCGCGCTGTACTCAGCTCGAGTTCCAAGGTTGACGAGAACCATCACGTTTCTGTGATTGCGGAGAAGACGCATACGATACTTATGAGAAACGAGCCTGCAGCCTCTCAGCGTACAGGTCGGACGTTGATCGAACGTCCCTGAAGCTTCACGCCATCACGCCATGTGACTTCACCCGCCGTTCTGGAAACGAGAAGGCGGAGCCGTCGGTGTACTTCAGATGGAACGCCTCAGCCATTCCATCAGCTCGTAATATACCGTTATACAACGAGAGCCTCCAGGAATCTGTATCTTTTCACGGTTCCGATTCTCTCCGCAAGCACTGATTGGGTTCGACCCTCTATCTCAACCCTCGACCTTCCTCATCCAGCGTCACAATCAGTATCCCCATACCACAGCAACAGCTCTAATCAGCATTGTCACCCAGAACACCGCAGTCATTGACGTCATTTTCACAGGGCGCGCTCGTTCCCCATGACTGTGCTTTCTAAGCCTGGCGCTGAATAATGCCCTCCCTCCACATGGCCTGTGCGCAGGGCGCGAAAACGAGAAGACGACCACGTTTGCTCGCTTTCTCGGAAAATTCGCATCAACAATACAGGGCGCGCACCGTTATGTCCTCCAATTCACCAATCACAGCCTTTGCTTCCCCCAAGCGCAAGCCACAATATGCAGGCGACGCTTCGTGTTCCCGACGGGCAACGCTGGCCGACGGAAAGAGACGCGGCGTGGCTGTCGTTTAGTAATGGCTTGCTGCGATGTGATTGGGCGGCTGACCGAGTGATTCTTACGCGAGCGAGCAGTTTGACATGAAAGGCGTGGATGGCGTTAGAGAATGTGGAGGGCGCGATGACAAACGTATGGGATGACTGTGAGAGTACGGCGCCGATGTAGGAGGGGGGATGACTGTGATGGTTTGGGATGGGGATATAAGATGGTTTGTGTTGCCGTCGACTGGGTTGTTCTTCATCAGACTCACTTGACGACTACTTCACAAGCAAGCAAGCAAGCATCAGAGCAATCGTCCATTCGAAAGCACACCGGCAATCAAATCAATCGAACACCATCCATCGACCACTCCATCACTCCATTCCATTCCATTCCAATCCAAGCCATCCCACCCGCCCCTCAACCGCAACCCCACCGACCAGTCACTATGTCCTCCCAGTCCCTGACCCCCCGCTCCTCCCTCGAAACCACCAAAACCAGCTTCACAACCTCCACCACAAGCACCTCCACCTCTACGGCCTCGCTCCTGCCCAAGCCGTCCAGCAAAGCCGCGCAGCTCTGGTCCGCCATCAAGAAGCATGCCAAAGAGCACCACGAGAGCGTCAACAACGCATACGCGTTGTACTACGGCCAGGGGCAGATGAGGACGTATCCGCAGCAGCCGCAGTCGCAGGCGCAGGCGCCGGATCGGAGGGGCTAGAGCAGAGCGGGGAGCGAGGAGAAGAGGGGAGATTGGCTAGGAGGCGTGGAGGAAGAAAGCGGGTGAGAAGGAGTGAGAGAGAGGATGACAGATGGGGGCCTAAGGGAGGAGTGGTGGAGAGGATGTGCGCCTGAGAGGGGAAGGACGGGCAATGATAGGGTGTCGGGGATTGCAGATTGAGCATCGAGGAGAGACATCATACCATACCATTACGTGGGCATTTTCCGGGCGTTGGGTTGGGTTAGGCGGCACATTTCGTTTCATTTCATTTACCAGCGTAGGGGATCTAGTAATCCTTCCTTATACATACTTAATTCATAATCACACATAGTTTCCCTCAAGCTCCTCCCCTGATGTATTCTGCGTTCTGCATTCTTACTGCAGAGCATGCAAGTCCTCTCTTCACCGCATGCGCTCCGCTCCGCTCCGCCGTTGCGAGCGAACTACTATTAGCCGAGCCTCTTGGGACTAACTGTACGACAATCAAGCAAGTTGAAGCGAAGGAATGCGCTTGGGAATCCTTCACTCCAATCCAAAGCAACAGGCAGCATGAGTTTACCCACGAGCAAACCAGCTACAGGCACAGACTTTCACAAAACGCATTACAATTACACTCGCTTTTCTACTCCTCTAGCCCTCCTGTACGAGCCGTGCCTTTTAGCCGTAGGTGTGCCCATACATGTCCATGCCAGACGCCGTAGCATGTTGCCCCGCCGAGATAATACACCTGTATTATACTCTACACATAGTATACCGTGGGAAGGGGAGCCCAGAAAAGGAACGCAGCAAACGCAGAAGGAAAGGAAAGGTGTTTTGGGCGCTTTTGTATTGTACATTTTGCCCTCTATCAAATGGAATGAAGTAATGAGAAGATAGTAATGGATGCCGTAAGGCGAGCGGAAATAGTTTCGGACGCTAGATGTTGGAATATGAGGATTGGGAGTGGAAGCCGGGTCGCCAGCGGCAGGGTTCGAGTGACTCGGGTCGAGCAGGAGTGGCATCTGCATCGACAGACGGATCCGCTGGCGTTGCGGCGTCGTTATCCGAACCCCGCGAAGGGCGTCGCGCTTCGCGGTAAGACGTAGTGGGTAGTCCATTCGATGCATCTGAGTTCGCCCGGGACAGCTCTTCAAAGCGAGCGACGAGGTCGGGTACAGCGCGGGATGCGGAGCCGCCGCCGTTGGGATTTGGTGGGCTACGCTGCGTACCCTGTGGCGCTTCCTCGGTGGATCCGACACTAGCTAAACCGGCATCGTCAACTGAGGTCGGATGCTCGGTGACGGCCTCATAGTAGGTTGAGCTCGAGCGACCTGAGCTTTCACCGGAGGATAACTTGCGGTCTCCTAAGCTATTGGCGGACGCACTGCTGGTTCGGCCTTCAAGCTCAAGCTTGTACTCGATCTCGGGATTGCTCGGCGATGCCTCTTTGAGCAAGCCTTTCGACATGCGCCGCGAGGGTATGGGCGGCGCACTGCGCGGATTCTCGCACCATCCGACGTCAGCGTTACTCGTACCTGCTGTCTCAGTGCGCAATATGTCTACTTCTAGCTTCGGTTGGATGAGGTCGATCGCTGAGGCGCCGGGTGTTGTCTCTTTAGAGTACATCCCGTCGACGAGAGTGACATTCGTCGATGAGAAAGGCATCGGTGCGGTCTGCTCCTGCTTAGTGCTGCTTGTTGCTAGCTTCACTAGTTGGTTTCTCTGCTCGACATCCGCATCGTCGGTCACCGGCGTAATCGCCAGATCGGACAGGCTTTGTGGTTGGAGCGTTAAGATGCTGTCGCCAGCCTGCTGCGGAAGGCAACGCTCCAGATCATGCGCACTCTCCACGCGTCCGTCCGTTTCTTCATAGTCCAATGGATGATCCTTGTCGTACTTGCGGAACAAGAACCAGAAGATAATGGTCGTGGCAGTCATTGCGCCAGTAAGGGACGCATAGAAGACGACCAGATACGGGTCTCGAGCTATAGGTGTTAGCCCCATAGCGCATGCAGACCCGATGCCGGCGACAAGCAGGCTAATCGCTTGGACTATTGCCTTCATATCCTTTGGCGCATGATTGTACGCGTACTCTAGCGCCGTCACGTATGCGAAGATCTCACCAGCCGCAATGAAGAAGTAGAGAGGAGCCTGGATCCAGACATTGACATCATTGGGGCCACGAAAAGAATCGGTAGGTCCGCACTTGTTTGGGGACGCGTAGCAGGGCCCGGTCGTGTAGACGATTTGCTGTACGATGGTAGCATACAGCATCGACAGCGCGATGAAACCGAATCCGATAGCGATCCTCGTGATGGGCTTCAGGTAGATTCCGCGCTTGTGTAGAAGAGGGTACAGCGCGCTCTGGACAAGCGGGCCGAGAACGATGCATCCGACCTGATTCAATGCGGGCATCATGTCGTTTGGCATGCCGAGCGTCTCCATCTGGGCAGCTTGGGAAATCAGATTATTCTGCATCTGGTCGAAGCAGATGTAGAAAACGACGAAAGCCAACCTATTTCGCAGATTAGTGAGTGGATGCGGTGCGTGGATTGGGTAATGGTCTTACAATACCCGGCAAGCGCGTACTCCACGATACAGCTCCTCTACCAGCTGTCCGCTCCAAGGCACCGTCTTGCGGTGATGCTCGAGCTGATAGAAAGGATCCGCATGTGCCAAGCTGAAACCGTTTCGGCAAGCACAGATCAATATTTTCGTGGCTTGCGGTAGAATGTTGGCTTCGTGCGGCACCTTCACTTTATCCTTAATCAGCTGTGGAGGGTCACGGTAGAACACCGTCTAACTTACCATACCACTTCCTTCCGATAACCAGCATGAGCAGTGCGACCACCATGAAAGTGAAGGTCAGGCCGTATGCGCATGTGAAGCTAGCTTTCTTTTCGAGAGTAACAGTTGCGAACCAGGATAGCGAGCCGACATTGCCGAGCCTGGGTTTCGTCAGCCAATGCCACCCTTCCTAATGAGGCGAAATGGCTTACCAATAGTAGAGGTTGTAGATGTACTGAATGGTGAGCTCATGATCCGTCACGACGCGCTCTCCGGACTTGAGCGTTTTTATTTGTGGCCGTTGCTCGGGGCATTGATCGGCTGGAGCGCGTCAGTGCATGCTGAGAAGGAATGGCCAAGATGCAGGGTACCGATGAAGGCGACCATGATGGCGCGGAAGCCACCTCCCCCTAGACCTATTACCACCATAGCGAAGATGAGGCCTAGCAAGCCCCATCCTTTCTCAAGAATGGTGGATAGAGAGCTGACCGTCATGGCGGCGCACCCGATGTTGTACAGCCTGGAATGGGTTAGCGTATCGCTAGTGGCCCGCGCTTGTTTCCCAAACGGGAATAAAGACTAACACAACGCTGATCAGAAGGGTCTTGTAGCGGCCTAGATAGCTGTCGGACACAGCGGCGAAGGCAAGCGGAGTGACATAGTAGAAGACGTAGAAGGCGCAGTATATCCGGGTGGCGCGAGCCTGTCCCAGTCCGAGTGCTCCGGGCGTGTCTTCGTGGTCGAGCGGCTCTGGATGCTGCATGTAATTTTCTAGAGGACGAGACCGTTAGCGACATATGAAGTCTGTATAGGGAAGTGGTGAGATAGACGCACGCCATGGTGCAGTGAGGCCCCAAAAGGCAGCACGTTCCCAGAAGCCAATCAGGGCTACCGCCCATAGGCGCTTTGGAATGTCGTCTCTCACGCGTCGCAGAGTCTTAATCTCTAGTTGCGAGAACGACGAGGAATTGGCGGAATTGGCGGATACGCTACGCTCGGTCAGTCCGATTCGTGTCCTGGTTGCAATTCACCGTACGTTCTATCGATTGCCGTCGGAGTCTCCTTGGCGCCTTCCATGACAGCGGTGGCGCGGAGCAGATGATACGATAGATAGGCGATATTGAGTTCCAACTTAAAATGAGCGAGTGTAGAGAGGCAGTAGGGATGTGCGTAGGATGCGCAACTTGGATTGCATGAGGAGACCCGTGGGCGGGGTGAGGTACTTGCCCACGGAGGGAACAGCCACGGGGATGCGCCTTCCTCGACGATGGTGTTGCAAACCTTGGAATATCGCAGCCAACAGGGCATCCGACGCACGTGGCGGGCCGATGGAGGTGAGAGAAAAATGTGGTGAAGGTCGACCGACGACTATAGAGAGAGGTTTGACGTGCTTTGGAGCTCGGGCCGGGCAAGCAAGAAACAGTCACCAACGCAAGCCCAAGTGACACAATCCCGCCCGTGGGGCAAACACGGTCCGCGCAGGTCAGCCATCTGAGGCGTAGCTGTATGCGCTCCAGCGTGCGAAAAGCAGATAGAGATGATCAGCGTCGGATAGATGCTGATGGCGGCCCACTCCTCAATGTATGTAGCCGCGCCACAGTGTCCAACTTCCACGTATCGCTGTGCACTGAACAAGATCCTCCATGGTGCTGGAGAGAGCTGTGTTGCCATGGGTTGATCGAATTGCACGGGAGGAGAATTGCAGGACCCATCTCGTCATGGCGCAGGAACGCGGCCGTCTCTTATCCGCGCATCCGCATATGGGGATATGTACTTGTCACCGAAGACGACGTCGCAACCGGAAAAACAAGCTGCTTGCGCGTTGAGCGGGAGAACTTTCTTCACTTCGGCCATTAATGATGGGATCGTGATAGAGGATGGAGATATCCAATTATAAGGAAGCAGGACATTTCCAGGAACACGCGCGGATTTGAGCTTGTTGAATTGCGAAAGCGAGGAGAGCGATCCACTGCGCGGGCTGTTCAAGCCCCAACCCCATCGCCCGCGCCCCATGTTGTCATAGAAGCGAAGGTAAAGGCTCTCCAGAGCATGGCGATGGTAGCGCAGAGCCGTATCCAGAACGCCAAAATCGAAAGTGGCACGACCGGGGTCGATGGCGTGCATGTCCAGGTAGAAATGCTTCAACGCACTGCAGCGACTCATCAGGAGATGTAGTGCTTCATGACTCACGTCGCTTTCACGAAAGACCAGCGTCTGGAGCCGCGCCTTCTCAACGAGGTGCCAGTCGCCGTCAACTTTGAATGGCCCATCCACGTCCCATCTCAACCCAAGTCCCATTTCCTGATCAACGCATCCGCGCAGTTGGAGGTAGAGGAGACTGGGAATCTTCAAGAGAAAGGCGAGAGGATACAGCGGAAAGGACGTGTTCGAGCCTGGCCGTGCGATGACGACGGATCGTATGCTGTGGAATCTCCCGAGCTTGTTGGTGTGCGACAGCAGCGTATCCCTCATGATCCGAAGGAGAAAGCTCTCTTTATTCCACCGACTCCCTTCTCTCCACAATTCTGTCGTAGTCTTTTGATGATATCGTACACTGAGCACTTCCAGCTTCTCCGACGCGAGAAGAAGCCCCAAAGCAGCACAAGCTCGTCCCCGCGGTCGTCCAAGGCGAGCTAGAGCATCGGTCCAGTCTCCTATGAGCTCTGAACAAAACCCAGATTGCTGAATCGAACGTCTGAGTCGGCGGTACAAATCCTCAGGCATTGGATTGATGTCCCATTGGTCCCCTACGCCACCACCGAGATACAAATCGAGGTTGCGGACGTGCTTGGCAAGGTGCGGTCGCTCCAGGATAGCTAAGGGAAAGGAATGCGGCAGATCCCTGCTCCTGAGGTTGCCGTAAGACTCGTACAGGAGTGGCTCCGCAAGCTCTCGAAAGCGTCTCGACGTCAGGCATAGTGCCGCGAACGTGCCTGTGCGATGCTCAATGGAGTGAGAAAGCTGGTCAAAGATCTCTAGCCAGATTTCGTTCGGAACGTCGTCGACGGAAGGCATTGTTGATTGCGGAAAGGTGATGAAAATGATGGCGGCGAGACGGAATGTGCGTGTCGTTCATGCCCAGCCTTGGAGCCCGATGAAGCACGGGACGCTAGTTAGGTAAGCGTGCCGTGCCAGCTAACCAATCAATACCTCGGCTCCTATCGTCGATGTCTCACAGCCAATCTCGCCAGATCGACCATACAACGTTAATTCAGTCAGCCCCTTTCTTACACACTCAATTCCAAAGATGCGGCCTGCACATCGCGAACCCCAAGCTCGCTTGTTCGGAATGGCACGCAGCGTCCCACCCTAGCAATGACGTCAGACATCGTAGCCCGGACTCAACTTCTTCAGCGTGTATAAACGACCGGCTAATCGCCACGGGGACCCTATTGCGCCGGACCGCTCCAGCTATAGCCGTAAGTCGCCGCAGCAGAGGAAGGCAATGCCAGTGAGTCTATTTGCTCCTGGGAGAGTACGCAGGTGCCGATTTGATGATCTCAGCTATCTGGACGCAGCTTGTACTCGCGTTCACGATACACGTCTTTTATCTTCCTCCGGGTACCGTTGACAGCAACCATAACCCCCAAAGTGGTGAAGACGCTTCGTGGCTTGGGATGGGACTCAGGCAAGAGGAGGCCCAAAACGAAGTAGAGAGACTAACAGCTCCCTTCGATGCTCGTCATCAGGACTAGTTGTTTTTAGGAGATCCTTCTATCCTCCAAATCACAAAAAATGAACAGGAGATCGCGTGGTCGGATATCTTAACCTTCATTGCAAGGTTCCCGCCACATTCCGGTCCATCCTTCGGTCAAATGCCTTGAACTCCTGCACGACATTCTTTCTCCCTTTCAAAAATGCGGCGCACCTCCTCTCAACTCGAATACGAGCTCGAAAATCAGCGATAGCATTCGGACCTCCAACCGACATACCTAGAACCTAACCGCTCATTGGCACGCCGTACGAGAACACAAGAACACCTTCTTCGTGTGCCCTCATCTCACAAATCCCCGTCTCCATCTATCCTTTATAGATACACAGAATCATACTCAAGGCGGAATGTAGTGGCGGTGCAGCTGAGTCGGCCTTGGCGCGCAAAGCGAGGGAGGCTCAAATGGGAAATCACGAGGAGCTATTCTTAACTTCTTTCACCCCACAATGTCACCCCACTAACTGAATATGGAAAATATCGAAAGACAAAGGGCATCGCAAGTCGTGAGCTTTGACGCGCGTCGAGCTTACAATAAGACCCGCGGATTACGACTGTGGCTTACGATGGCACACTCATCTCACTCTCCCGAAAACTTCCATTCTTGTTGTTCTCTCATGATCCTCCGGACATACGCCTCAACGCCCTGTAGTAATGGGTAGATGACATTCCCCGAGCTATCGCGAGTTTCCTCTTCTACAGTCCTTTCTTGACTGTATTCTTGCCGCGCAATGATATCCACCCAACGCGTTTCCGTCTTTATCGTCGCTATTTTTCTCTGCTTCATTCTCTTGTTTCAAATCCTTCAAAATGACGGCCCGTCAATCAATGATATCAAGAACATATCATACAGGTCCGTCACCTTACACTGTTCATATCTACCAGAGAGTCTAACTTCACTCGAGGCCTTTTAGACCAAGCATTCACGACTCGATACTAGCCCTGTTCGATTCGATACGACACCCAATAACGGAAAACTATACCGACGTGTCCGGAACAAGGTTCCTGCTGGAACAGCCACCTATATGGACAAAACCTCTGAAAAAGAAGGTACTCATTGTCGATATCGATACGCGGGAGCCATCTGGCGACAATCAGATTCTCAACTCCGCAAAGATGGACTGGGAGAAACTTGATGTGAGTGGAGGGGAGCTGGTCTCCAATGGCATAATGAACCATTATCTCTACGGTAAGCCCTGCATTCGCCAGTAGCCGCGACAACGTTTGCTCATATGAAAATTCAGCACAAATTCACGGATACGACTACAAGTTTTTCCAAGCGCAACATATCAAAGGGCATCACGACACCTGGATATTACCACACGTTCTCTACGACCTCCTTCCCGACTACCAGTTCGTCGTTACGATGGATGCCGACGTCACAATCACTCATCTGGAGGTGCCTCTAGAATGGCTTTTCAATCGTTGGGGCCTCACAAAACATACCTCGATCAGCATGCCCTGGGACCAGGAAGAAATCTTAGGTGGCGAGACCGTCAGCATCGACAGCAAGGGTCTGCAAGTGCTCAACACGGGCGTAGTGGCTGTGCAAAACCTCGAGTACACCTTCGAGATGCTGGAAGCGTGGAAGGACTGCACGACCGAGAAGAGATACAGCGGATGCGGGCGATGGAAAGAGGAGTGGAGCCATGAGCAACGCGCCTTTTCTGAGTACATCCGGTACGATTTCAACCCCGCGGGCGACAATATTGTGGAGATCCCGTGCGACGATGCTATGGGTTGGCCGGGCATGATGCACGAGTATGAAGGCCAGATCATGTCGGATTGCAATGGGACGTTCTTTCGCCATCATACGCTCAGGAAGGACAAGACGAAGGAGAGTGCGAGCAGTGCTGTTATGCAAGTTTTGTCGGAGATATTACAGCACGAGCTGTTGGAGCATAAGGATAAGGTCTGGGTTAAAGAAGCAGAGCGGATCGAAGTCGATGAGGCGCCGTCTCATGTAGAGAACGTGGATCTGAGTGGTTGAAAGTAGAATTTTCTTATGGCCTGGATTGGAGATACCCTTTAGTAAGTTCCCATATCTCTAAGCCTAACGTATTCTTCGCTCACGTGATTGCCACTTACAGGAAGAGTTCGAGTCAGTGTTTAGACCATTAGCGTACCGGCTCCATCCGGGTATTTCTGGGCCGAAATAGAAAGTTATCGCTCCACAGTGGGGTCTCCACATCTATGCGAGCACTAGGATCCACTTCCGCGCCAATATGCACTACTCGGCTTCGCATTCCGGACCAGCACATTGGTAAAGCACCGAATTTCGACTTCATCTTGACCATCCCGGCGGGAATAGCATGCAAAGTAGAAGATTTTTGAACAAAGTCTAGTAACTGCTAACACCATACGCCAGGAGCGGAGAACAACCTCCCAATTTTCAGGACTTCACGTAGCCACCGGCTGAGGCTCCTGATTCGTACTCCCCAGACTAAACCCAGGCCTCTTCGCCCCCGTCGGATCATTCAGCCCCCACGCCGTACTACTCGCATCATGCACCGTCGTCCGCCGCAAATCCCTCCTATACTTACCCGCAAACGTGCCCCCGCCCGCCCTATGCATCACGCACGTATTATCCCAGATAATCATGTCCCCCACGTTCTCCCACGGCACGCTAATCCTGTACTTCTCCTGTGTCGCATGCTCCATCAGCCGCTGCAGCAGCTCGTCCGACTTCTCCCGCGGCAGGCCCTCGATGTGGTGCGCGTGCGCGGCGATGTAGAGGTTCATCCGGCCGGAGGCCTCGTGCTTCTGCACCATTTTGTGCAGGTGCATGGGCTGGCTTTCGACGTCGATGTCGGCGAAGAATACGGGCGCGCCGCGCTTGCGCGAGTGCGCCATGCAGTGGGCGGCTGCGTAGTCTTTTTCGAGCAGCTCTTCTTTGAGGGGTGCGGGGAGCTCGTCGAAGGCGGTGCGCGAGTCGGCGAAGTCGGTGTTGCCGCCGTGGCCTGGGGGTGGCAGCTCGTAGGCGCGCAGGAGGGAGTAGGAGGCCCGGCGCGGGTTGAAGGAGCTGTCAACGTGGAAGAGTGCGTTGCCCTGATTCCCCCCCGGCTTAGAATTCATCTTGTCGAAGACTAGGGGCGGAAGGTGCACTTACCTTCTGGTACTGTGCTTTGGGCGAGTTTGGATCAATCACGTTGCCGTCTTCGTCTACGTTCCCGGCGTCGAAGAGCTCATAGTACTGATACCGCATCTTCCGGCCGTTTGTCATGTATGGCCGGATATCGTCCAGCTCGCCGAGCTTCCTCGAAAACTCGACGTGCGCGGTGTCATCCATGCCGGTATTTCGGAACACGCATACCCCGTACTGTATCTTTTATCAGCATACAGCCGCTAATTAGAGCACCTATCTCAATACACGCAGACCCTCCCAAATAGGCATGATCCTGCGAATCAAAAAAAATTGAGAACGCATTCATACCTTCGCCATTGCAGCCAGCACCTCCCTGAACTGCTCCTCCTCCGGATTCGGAAACTCTACTCCTTCGATCTCGGCACCGAATGTTGGGTGGAGCTCCTTGACACGGAGGGTCTTGAACCCGCTTGCTGCAGCGCCTCCATTCTTTTCAACCACGCCCGGCATTTCGACGTCGTGGTCTTGACGAGCTCGCTAAAAAGCGTGTTGGTGTGTTCGGGCCCCGTTGGGTTGCCTTCAAGATGGTACATCTACAACAGCTCTCCTCTCTTCCTTTCCTATTCTTGCTGCAATGAAGAGCGGAATGGGTTGGGATGGAGCGGTGTCGAGGGTAGCGGTATATATCGCGCAGCCATTTATTTATCCCGGCAATTATGCGGGCATATTTGCCGACTTGCTAGTAGGGCTACACAAGTCATGCGTTCGTGTAGGAAGCGAAGGATGCCGTTGCTGTGTGACCCCGCAACTTGGCAACCCCACGGTTCACTAATGATTCACGCCGGAGCCAATGGAGGCTTGTGTGAGCTTCAAGCGAGCCGCAGCTTGGCTGGAAGTCTCAGGATAGCGACGGAGTCACTGGAAGAGAATTACAAAGATGGGGAGATGGGTGTAACTGCCGTGCAGCTGGGCACGGTTGGTGCAGAGACGACGTTGGGGAAGATGGGGGAGGGGAGGGGATCTGCAGCGTTATCCCCGCACGGCAGTGCCATGCTGGCGGGATGTGCTGGATATTGGAGCAACCGAGTTGTCGGTGATGGGAAGTGTTGAAAAGAGGATCGGATCCGCTCCGTGGGCCTTTCGTTAGGCTACGCGGTACTGAGAGCTCACCCACAATGGCGACGGATATCAAACATGACGCCGTGCAGACAGAGAGGGTCCCGGAGAAGGAGCACATCGTCGACGAATCGCGCCTAGATACCAACATCCACCTCAACGACGCGATACAGGCCGAGATCGATAAGGATGAGAAGCGTGTCAAGCGAATTATCCGGAAGGTCGACTTCCGAATGATTCCCATTCTCGGATTGCTCTATATGTGGGCACTGATCGATCGAGTGAACCTTCCCAATGTGAGGAGTTACCAGTCAGCCTAGTGTCGTTGAGCATGAGTAACTGACCTCGAGAAGATCCAAATTGCAGGAATGGGGAAGGAGCTCGGAACGACTCAGGGCAATCGATATACGTTGGTCACTATGATTGTGAGTCGCGGCACCTTTGTGCAAGTGACGGATATTAACAGAGCAAGTTCTTCATTACTTATATTCTCTTCGACTTTCCGTCAAATATAGCGCTGCGGAAATTCGGGCCCGCAAAATGGCTTGGTTTCATCGGAACGTTTGTGCCTCCTCCCCATTGTGCATGCCATTGCTGATGGACGGGTAGAGCGTGGGGATGTCTGACAATTGCGATGGGTTTCGTTCAGTCGTGGAAGACCCTGCTTGGTAAGATACCCAACAAAGTCCGTCGCCGTGCGTGAGCTAACGACGTTTCACAGTTTGCCGAGTTATATTCGGAGCACTGGAGGCCGGGATGGCACCTGGGTCCATATATCGTGCGTTGGTGCCTGTTCGCCGCCCGCATCCCATTGACTGACCGCTCCAGTGCTCTCCTGCTGGTATACAAGATATGAGGTCCAGAAGCGGTATGTTTCACGGGCGAGGACTGGGGATCTCCGCTAAACGTTGCAGTTTCGCGGCTTGGGCCTGCATCGGCGTCTTTGGCTCGGGACTTTCCAGTGCTCTCGCATACGGCATCACCACGATAGGGACCACTGCTGGATATAGTGCATGGCGCTGGATATTCATCATTGTCCGTAGATACCCAGAAAACTCATAGCATGCTCTGACCGTATGCAGGAGGGTATCGTCAGCGCCGCAGTCGGAATTGTGGCCGCCATAGTTCTTGTCGACTTTCCTGATCGAGGTATGTACGTCGTAGAAGCCCAAGGTAAAGGCTAATCCGCGCAGCGTCTAGACCGGGGCTCTTCTTCAAGCACGGCTTCCTAACCCCAGAGGAGGCGGCGATAATCCTTGCGCGTGTCGAGCGCGATCGCGCAGACGCCGTCCCGGAGCCCTTTACTACCAAGAATGTATTGCGGGCTTTGAGCGACTGGAAGATGTGGCAGTTCCCCTTCCTTCTCTTCCTCAATGTCAGTCATCCATTCATTTATTCCATGACCGAAGAGATGCTTATGATACCAGAACCTTACAGTGTACTCTTTCTCCTACTTCCTGCCGATTATCGTGCACGAATCGATGGGGTTCTCAACGGAGATGACGTACTACCTAAATGTCGCACCATACTGTTTTGCGGCCATTGTGAGCGGTCCAACTCTTCGTATAGAAGTGCAGTTGCTAATCTTGTTTCATAGTGGATGTTCGCCATTGGATGGTTCAACGACCGGATTAGGATGAGGGGTCCCACGATCATAACACAGGCATTGATCATAACCATCGGCGCATGCGTAATGGCTTTTGCGAAACCTGCTGGCGTGCGATGTAAGATTAATCACCGCTATGATTATCGACATAACTGACGCAGGGGCAGTCTTTGGCGTGTTCCTCGCAGTTGGCGGCACGAACTCGAATATTCCAACAATCTACGGTTATCAGCATAATAATATTAGTAAGTGTGATGTTATGTGTGGACAGACTATGGACTTACGTCTCCGTAGCTGGCCAAACCAAGCGCGCCCTCGCAACAGCGATGCTCCTTATGGGTGGTGGATGCGGAGGCATCGTAGCGTCATTCGCGTTTCAGTCAAAGGATGCGCCGCACTACACCCCTGGAATGATCACTGTGATAGTGTCGCAGGCGTTGACTGTGCTGATCGTCTCATGTAACTTCCTTTACTTCTTGCATCGGAACCGCAAGGCAGAACGAGGCGAAGTTGTACTTGAGGACACACCTGGGTTCCGGTACACATATTAAGGATCAATGACATCAGTGAGAAGATGGAGAGCCTGGGGTGGCTTCGCTGCATTGGTGAAGCTAAGTTGTTGGCTCGCCAATTACAAGGGGCGTTTCGAACGTAGGTAAGCCTGAGACATAATTGAGTATATATAGTCAAGAAAGCAGCACCCTACATCTCCCTTTCATATCGACTCCTTCCTCGAAGCTTTGGTCCCCATGTCCAGAACACCCACGGAATGGGTGCCATCGCCACAGTGCAAAAGGCCAACAGACTTGCGGCCCACTGGGTGCCCAAGCTTTTGTACATATGCAATGTGAACAGCGGGAAGCATGCTGTCAAGATATACCGAGCCAGGCTATTAGCTCCCGCAGCAGAAGCTCCATAAAGCGGACCGTAGGTGTCGACCATGTACATGTTCGCTCCAACATACGCGAGAATGGAACCGAGCATAGTGATCCCTTGAGCGACGATAGGTACGATCCAAGGTATGCTCGGACGTGCCGTCCATGCGAAGTAAAACAGACCGACGGGTAGAATGACTGAGCCAAGCATCGAGGGATAAAGACGGTGCTCTGGTGGAAACTCGCTATTCGGAAAGGTACGGCAGAAGTCGCGATGCTTTGCTTGGTATATACACCAGTCCATGGTAATAAGAGTCCCTGCGGCGCAGATGGCGCCTACCATAAGGCCCAGGAACGATAAAGCTTGCTGTCGAATGTCGAAACCGTATGTGACCTGGTAGATGTAGGGAGATCCGACGATGAAGGTATACAGGAGCGCAAACTGGAAAGAGCAGTACAAGCAGACAAAACCGACGATAGGTTCGGTGAACAGCATGTGCACCGGCCGTGTGATGGTCGACGTGAAAAACTGCATGAAGATCTTAGAAGGATCTCTTTGAGGTTCCAAAAGTTCCACTTGCTCCTGTCGCGCGATGCGCCGAATGACCACTTTGCGATAGGATTCATGAACGAAACCCAGCAGCGGAAAGATAGCAGCGGCGAAGAACAGTGTCGTCCATTGCGTCCATCTCCATCCTTTCGCGGCAACAACAAAGCCCCCCACCAGCGGGCCGACGAGTGACCCAATGAAAGGAATCGAGTAATAGATGGCCAGCGGTATGCCTCGCTTGTCGGGTGGCGTAGTGTCTGCGATTGTTGCGCTTGCGATGCTGACACAGGGTGCGCCAAAGAGACCGGCGAAGAACCTGCACACGCAGAGCGCAGCATTGCTCTGGCACCAGCCCGACCCTAAGATGAAAAGAGCGAAGAGGGGCGTAGTAACCAGATAGACTATCTTTCTACCATACGTCTCGCTCATGGGAGAAGCAATAATGGGCCCAAAACCCATGCCCAGGGCGTAGAAGGAAAGCGGTAGGAGCGCAAGTGTGTGCGAAATTCCGAACTCGCGGGCGACGTCATCGCTTCCTGAGGCGTAGATAGAGGTCGCAAGGGTGGAGACGAAACCAATGGCGGAGACTATGAGCGTAGTGTAGGCTTTCTTGACCAGCGGCCAGTTTCGTGCATTCTTGGGATGATGGTTCCAGCCAAGGATCGGAGGAGGTGCGGCTGTCTGCTCGATGTCAAGCCTTGATGTAGTGCTCGCCATTGACAATGTTTGACCTTGGAGCCGTCGTCGTGGGCCATGTTAAATGAGTGATGAGTCGAGCTGGCTCTTTTCTTTTCCGGTTTATTTCCGTGCTTCTCCGCAATGGAGCGGAAAAGCTTTTGCCGAGGTACGCCAGCGTGCATTTCAGGCAGCGTGGAAGAAAACCCTCCGGGCGCGGATTGGCGACGGAACGATGTTCGTCGTCAAGTGCGTGTGTCGAAAGGAGTCTCGAGAGCGGATGGTAAGTGCGCACTGGCGGTCGTGATAGATGACGTCATATCTCCCTGGTTATCCGTCCACCTCTGATTCTTCGGCTCACCTCTTCTCCCTCACGGCTTGTGACCTCACAGATGTCCGAAGAGGGCCCTGATCTGAGCGATGGATAAGATCGCATCGCCATGATCACATGAAGCGGAACTCTTGAGCCTGGACCTTCCCTGCCTGCATGTCTCGCACGAGCCTCCCATCCATCAGCTCATCCACATATGCTTCCCCCAGTAGCAGAAACACGGGACCCATTGGCCGCACCACGTACGGCATATCCCCCCCGAAGAGGACTACCACCATGTCGCCCTCGCGCATGCACCGAGGGCCTAGGCCCAGCGCCCCATTCGAAGTGCGGAAGACTCTCCGGCCAGAGCAAACCATTCTAGCGACCATGGCGTACTCTGTGAAGTTTTCGCCCGTGTCTATGTGGAGTACCTCCTCGGTGTTCTGGTTCCGTACGAGGGAAGCACCGAACCCTCCAAAGTAAGTCTGAAAGTTGGCAATATATCGGTCTCTCTGCTCTTGGTTTGCATCCACCCATACTCTACCGCCTTTCTCACTATAACCGCTAACTCTGCCCGCCGTCAAAGTCCGAGCAACAACTTGAAGTGCAGCAGCATACTCGGGTGACTCTGGGCCCTTCCCGTGGACGATTTCGTTCCAAAACTGCGGAATTGGATGCGCATCTGCCGCCGCCCGAGCGTCTGGGGGTATCGGAGCGCTCCGTGGTTTCTCAATTGAACTCAAGACGTCAAAGGGCAGCCCACGGACCTTCAAGTGACGAATCGAAGACAAAGGATCATATTCCATATGTAGCGCTATGTCGCCGCAGGCGGATTGGGCACTGGAGTAGAATCGGTTCGGGCTCAGCCGCAACTGAACAAAACGCGGGACATCCCAACGCGGAGCCCAAGAACTGAACGTCGGATCTCCATCGTATTCCAGGGGATGTTCGGCGTCTTCCAGTGCCGCAAGGCCCATTGTGCTCCGGATGGCTGCCACGGTCATATCTTCGTATACCTCCGCTACCGACTTCGAGTAGTCGACCGATATATCAATGGGACTTCCATGGGTAAATTCCAGCAAATTGAGGATGCCGTAAACTTTATCCCTAGGATCCGTCGCTTTGAAGTCTCGATGATTGTCCAATAAGTCAATGAGGGTGTTTTTCATCGGCCCGTAGTTGCAGCACATGGCCATGGCATTCCAGTAACGGATCGGCGTGGGTAGCGCGTGTCCCCCGAACTCGTTCCGCACGAGGATTCCAAATATCCAGAATACCGTCTGGCCGATATCGTACCAATCGAGTTCAGCGTCGCCCCAGAGAATAGCGGAATGGCTGGCAAGGCGGATCTCTTGGACACACCAGATCCGCCTGAACCAAGGCAAGCCGTAGAAGTTCTTGAGCGCTGCCCATGGTATGCTGTCATACAAGTCTTTTGGTAATTGGACGTTCGAGAAGGACTCGGCGCTACGCCCACCCCCTCCTTTGCCTTGGCCAAGGTCTTCGCAAGCCTGCGTGATCAGTCGCATTGCAGCTTTGACGATGCAGGCCTCACTGAAGTCCGAAGGTCCAAGCCAGACGATGACTTGCCGTGCACGAAAGAAAATCATGCTCAGCAAAGGAATCTGGTGATTCTTCTCGGTGCTGTCGGCTTGATTGATGCAAAGGGCGTCCACCCATATATCGCGCTTTTCGTCCCGAAGTCGAAGCCTGACCAGGGCGTCTTGGAGGTTCTGGGTAACCTCACGGGTCTGTCCATTGCATATTATCTCCTCGGCTGCTCCTGGATCCCCCCAGACGTAGGATAGTGCTTCGTATTCGGGGATGACATCGATTTCGAACAGCCTCAGCTCACATTCGATGGGTTGATCCGCGTGTTGGGCCGGCAGGAGGCTTATGAGACGAATTTGGCTCGACGACAGCGACTCTTCGTAGATGTCCATCATTCCATGGGATGAAAGGGCTTCGCATGGTGTAAAGGAAATAACAGCAGCTGATGCGACTGGAGATAGCGCTTGCCTTGAGGCTGAGACTGTGGCGCAGTGACGATGGCGGGCCTGACGCTAGGCCTGAAGTAGTAAGTAAGCGCTACCCCAAACCGAGCACACTAAAGCCCTTCCGCCTCGAGAAGAATCATGGAGAGGGAATTTTTAGGAGCAGAGTGAAGAATTTTAAAAATGCTTGAATAAGATTTTTGAACCGATATATGGGTATACACTCACAGTTATAGCAGTGCTGGTCAACGAGACGCTCTAGTAATACTTCTATCAACCAACAGAAGGGAAATGCAGGGGGTTTCAAGGAACCTGTACCCGAGAGATCTACACAGGAGCACGGAAGGAGATAAACCAAGATTTCCGCACTGAACGCTTCATCAAATCGCCTTCCGACCGTTACAAACATGCAAAACCAACTTCTCATTTTCTACACCCAAGACCTCCTAGAGTCAGCCGACTCTCCACGGATAACAATGCCGCCTTTCGCCGAATACCCTGCGCCATCGTAGGGAGGCGTCTTTTGCTTCGACAACTGACTATCGGAGTCGGTGCCCGAACCGGATCGGAGAGAGAACATGCTTCGCACACCACGGATGACGCTGTCGACCGACGCTGTGGTGAAGAGAGATCGAAGAGTCGGGAGGCACGATGCTAGGAGTGCGACCATGGCTTCGAGGTTGAGGTAATATACCTCGTTCGAGAGGAGTACTGCGAGGAGCGCTAGGTTAGCAAGGCGAGAATAGATGAGACGGTTTGTGGGTATGACGCTCACATTCTTCGTCGAAAGAGGGGTCGTATCCGATTTGCCTTATCCAAACCATAACGATGAGTCGGACCAGCGAAGCCCATGTGGCCCTTCCAGCAAGAGTCAGTGGATCGCTCTAATTATCCAAAACCTTTGAGACAGCTCATGGCTTACAGGATACCGAGGAGGAAGACTCCAGTGACCGCCAACTTCCGTCCCCAAGACAGATGCAGCTTCCAAACCTACCGCACCTCTGGTCAGCAAATACCACGCAATCTTGTCTCACTCGACGAACTTACAGAAGGGATGGGAATCAAGATGATAATCGCGTCAGTCATGAAATCCGATATCGCAAACGAGTAACCAATATCCAGACCATTAAGACACATTCCTTCGGTAGACTCATCGCCGACACTGGCGTATATTGCTCTCCAGTGAGTACCACATGTGAACATAAACAACAAGCCCGATGCGGTGGCCCATAGAGCAATAACCGTAATCATGAAGATCAGGATGAGATTGCGCGCGTTCTTGTAGTGGTTGTCGATAACGAAGAGTCTTCGGTAGAAAAACAAGACGCTTAGTTTGATCGTTCCGAGCAGTGGTGTGACGATGCAGAGAGTGGAGTACTCCAACTACGAGGTGTTAACCATGGTGCGTATACCTGCGAGGGAATTCGGGCCATAACTACCTTTCGAGCTGTTTCGATGGTCCAATTGCTCGCAGTCAGGGAAGAGCGCTCTTGGAGTTCACTCGGATCGACAGGCGTAGGATAGCCGAGAGACTTCGTGGAAAGACCTGAGGCCGATTAGCGGTTGTGGTTGAGCCTTTCAGTGCTAGGAATACTTACCATAGAACCATATCGAAGCGCAACCGAAAACGAGGACGAGGCTAACGGCACAGAGCCAGTCGTCTATCTGAAGTTTCTGCTTGAGTCGCCTTCGCGCCGAGAATCGTAAAACAACGGCGATGATATCAAGAACTACCAAGATGATGATGGTGGACCATATACCCGTCGGGCTTGGAGGTGTTGTCAACATGGTGGAAAGAGACACTTCGGAAAGACGATGCAACGAATGAATGAGGATTTCGGAAGGAAACGCCCGAAGAAAGGATCTTCTTCCAGTAGTTTGAGATGTTCACAAACCCGCGGGTCCCATCACCCGTCCGAGTGGTTATATCGACCTTCTAAGCGCCCCGCCCCCAAAAGGTAGACCACCTTGGAGGCCAGTTTCACGAGGCGGATTCTCTTTCGGTGGTTCAGTTTCTGCAAGGCTGATATCGCGCTTACGACTGTAGAGTGGAAGGATCGAGGGTGCAGAAAGCACTTTATCTGGCTTGGCGTAGGTGCAGCTTCACAAGTGCATCCAGAGCCGCAGGTCGCAAGGTTTTCCAAGTTTCCCAACATAGCAGCATGGCGAATTGTACAGTACGTTACATTCCGTTGTTGTGTGGGTGTGATACTGAGAGAGATCCAGCGGGTGGCCATGTTCCAGGAAGTTTCGCTACCGAAAACGGCCTTCATATATTTCTCGTATTCCCATGCAACACCTCGGTGCTTTCAGAAACAAAAATGTTTAGTACCGATTCTCCTGAGCGAAATCTTTGGACCTGAGTTCGAAACATGGCCACTTGCGACATGCCGGCAAATATTCAGAATGCGCATCTTCCTCCCATCGCAACCACATCGACAACATCGCTCCGCGTGACTGCCGCATTGTTACTCAAAGCTCCACCAAAAATATGTTCCGAACCGACCTTTCTTGACAGCTTCGCACTCTTCCGCCGTGTGAATTTCGTACTCCCCCCGAACTATCTGCATCAGAAAGGAGGATCCATCACAAGGAGTAGTCTGCTCACCTCGCACCGGCGCTGCTACGACCTGGGCAGCCAGTGCCATAACACCAACCAGCAAACAAATCGACCGCATCTCTCGCCGGAGTCCGAAACGCTACGTCGCCGAGGGAGAGAAAGTACCGCAGGTATCTTGGAGAAAAGGGGAGTAAAAGCAGGAGCCGATGCATGGCACGGCCGCCCTCGAGTGGATATATGTCGCATGTAGAACAGAACACCATCTCGGAATGAATGCGGGGATATGACAAGCACTGCGCCCGTTTCTTGGCTACTCGGCTCCGAACCCAATACGCTTAGGGGATCTTCTTGCGTCGCGTGGTGGCGGAGTATCGTCTAGCGAAGTGTGTGTGAGAGTGCCGGGTGGGGCGCAATATATGCATGGTATATATCTCCTAGGTCTCGGCCTGAGGACCCCGGTTCTCTTCTACGCAGCCCCAAATCGCGAGACGTTCGTTGAGGGCTGAAGTTTGTCGAATGCGATTTCCTGTGCTAGATCTTGTGCGTGTGGATAGCATCAGGAGCATACAATGAAGCAGGAAGGGGAACACCTGTTGGACGAAGAATCTGACGCTGCGCATCATTTCATCAAGGCCAACAACGGCGGGCGGTTTTGTACCTGGCGTAATGCGTACTTCGTCACCATCCATATCCTCCTCCTATGTTGCCTTGTTGTGATCCTCCCATCGACAACGCGGAACCTGCGCATTCATCAGTACGACAGCATCTGTAAGCAATCCCAACCTTCCGAGCATACCAGAAGCTAACGAATCCCCCTACAGTCCCCGAGCTTCGATCACTCCGACACATCGTCAAAACCGAACATGCCACAAACCACACTCAGTACAGCACATACTCAGGGCCTCCAAGCGACGTGAACGCTGCGGCATGGGAAGCTTTGATTCAACGTAACCTTGCCGCGAACCAGGATTGCTGCCAATGCTGACGAGGTCATGAAGCGTTGTACTTCAATGCCACGGCCGAAGAGCTCCAGCGCGCTGGCATCCGACCCGAGGCCGCGGTCAAGGTAAAGGATGGTGGGTATATCGCGGCGCTGGGAGTGTACCACGAACTTCATTGCTTGGTGAGGAAGTTTCTTACTCCGCAGTTCCAGTCATCACTGACTCCGCGCCAGAATAAGTTGCGGTACTTTCTTTACGAGCACTCACCCGCAGCGAACCTGACGCAGTCCTCACTGGACTATTGGATTGATCACTTAGGTCAGAGAGCCTTATCTCTACAAAGGCGTGAACTAAAGAGCTAACGGTGCGACATCAGATCACTGCATCGAGGTCCTCCGTATCTCACTCATGTGTACGGCAGATACGAGTCTTTATACCTTCACCTGGCCAGACGACCCAGACGCCGTGTTCTTGGACGCGCAATCTAAATCACCGCGGAAATGCGTGGGCTGGGCACAGGTGGAGATATGGGGCATGAAGAGGAAAATCTCGCTATCGCCAGTGCTCCTTAAGACAGTGCCGGATGATGATGGCGGTGGTATTTAGTTTTATTCATTCCAAATGCGATCCCCATTTCAAGGCTAGACCCAATCTCCTTGTGCATGACGGACGCCTAACTACGACCCGGCCTTGCTCCGTAATGAGCACCAAATGCCCGTCAACGAAACCCAGTTTCAGCAATCTCAAGCATCGCACCCCCTTCCTCCAGCGGTTCCGTCGATCCCGTCCAAGCAAGACCCGTGACATTGCAGTTCGGAAGCCACCTGCGCGCTTCACACACTCAGCAATCAACAAGCCAACCCCAGAACGCAGAACTTACATCTCAGCCTCGTCTGCCCTTTCTGCGTGCACAACTGCACCAGCTCCCTGAGCATCGCACCAACGAATTTACTACCACCACCATGCATTAGCCCCCGTCCATCTCCACCAAAGCGCCGCTCACTCACCATTTAAACGTCACGCGATACGCCTGCGGATCCCGCTCCGTGAAATAAATATTCACCTCCGTGCGCTCATTCCCGCCGATCATCGCGACGACGAAGTCCGTGGTCCCCGCGCGCCGCTCGAGCGTGCAGTCCTGGTTTCCGCCGCCGAGGCCCTCGAGCCAGGTTGCGATGCCGTAGCCGTCGTCGCGGTAGCCGCCGACGGTGTCGGTGCCGTCTGCGGCGCGCTCGCAGATTATTTGCTCGTAGGTGTCTTGGCCTGGTGGAGGGTTAGGGATGAAAGGAAAGGGGAGGGAAGTGGGGCGAACGTTTGTCGAGCGGATGTTCTTCGATTGTGGCTCGCGGGTCATGTGTGGTTGATACAGCGGAGTTAGCTGGTAGAGCGGCAGTGGATGAGAAGCAGGAAATCGAAGCGAGGAGAATGAAGAGCTCTGTCCGCATTGTGAGGCGCTATGTAGTCAAGCTTCAGTGTTAGAAATGAATAATTGCTACACTTGACGTTGCGAAACCGGACTCAAATGTTGAACCTAAGGCCTTGAGCTTGTCATAGCTTAAAGAACGAGGGGTCCCGGTCCGCGGGAGGCTGTGGGCTGCGGGGTCACTAGTGTTCTGCGTTGTTTGTGGATTCAATATATGCAGTTAATATCCCAGTACGCGGTGTCAGCCTCGCCAGATTGCGAGGATTTGGCTTGCGTGGTAGGTGCGTCGCAATAAGCTATTTAGGGTTGACTGCTAGATGAGATGCAAGACTCAGCCACATCCAGGCCATCGCGTGCTGAACGTACTGTACAAGGTGGTAAGGGCAGCGTATGCTGCCAAGACGAAATAAGAACTAGACAAGTGCGGAGTGCAGAAGAATGCGACTCGGCGCCGTATGTCGGCTCACAGTCTTTGTCTCCTCTGCGTCCCAGGCGTCCGAAGCTGCGCATAGCAAATACTACAGCGGAGCCACGATCTCTTTCTCCTCAGTCTGCGTTTTTGTCGTGGCTAGGCAGTCTCGCAAAGAACGGTGAATGCTGCACCGGGAAAGGAAATGACAAAGACATCTTTGATCCCGAACACAGAAGCATGCAGAACAGTGACCAGGTAGCTGCTACGGGATACATGCTGGATCTCAGATGCTCCAGTAGCAAGGACCTGAATGGGGTCGATGTCGGAAGCAGTACCTAGTCGCAGTAGGCTGTTGGCGAAGACGGATTGGGTTGCGGTAACAAAGTAGGCGCCAGCAAGGCCATGGCACACTAGTATCCCGGTTAACAAAGTCTATAGGTCCAAAATATCTAGCGTCCAGGTACTTACTAAGCATGATACCAGTCGTGAAATGACACGACTATTGTGCTAGCACCTAGCACCTACACGCTCTCCAAGAAGTAAACATATACAACGAGAAAGAATCCGCACATCGTCATCAGCTGTCCTCAAAATATCAAAATCGATGCGTCCTACACTCAAGCGGCCCCAACACCGCGCACAACCCTCGACCTTCCCCAGCCAGGCACATCCACACCCCTCTTCCCCATCGCCTCCACGCTCTCCTTATAACCACTCGTCCCATGCCCCGGATCCGCATCTTTTGGCTAAGTGGTAGATCGTTCGATCTAAACGAGCGAAAGGGTCAATGTCGGCGACGGGGCGTTGCGAAACAGTAGTGGGTCTCGCACTTACATCTTGTTTTGAACGCTGGCGGCTCTGGGCTGCGTTTTGTGTAGTCTAGTGGATGGACATCTACCTAAGAGCGGGCAAAGGTGCTTACTCCGAGTCTGTTATAGCTCTTGCTCTCAAGCAAGCCCTGTGTCTTGTGGATGCGCATTCATGGTCCTGCAAGAAACTCCCGGTACAGCGATAAGTCAATCTGCGGGCATGAGCGCACATTCTCATCGCAGCTCGAACGAGCGAGCACATGTACATTCTCCTTCCTCTGCCATCAATCTAGCAGCCATTCGCTGTCGGTGCATTCGGTTCCCGCCCTTCTAGCATAAGACGCGAACATCAGCCCCGCCGCTGTTCGCCCATGCGTCTCGCACAACGCTCAACATGCCTCTCGAAATTATCCTTTCTCAGAAACAATTTCTCGGGGATAGTACATCCCTCATTCAAGCAACGGAAGCCCTTAGTCTCCACGTTGAACTGGTCTTTATGGACCGTCCGCTGATGCCGCTTGAGATCGCTGCGCAGGTGCCAGGTCGTATCGCAGAAGGGGCATGTGTACCGCCGGCGGTGTTTGCGATTTATGTGCTGGCTGGGTGGTAGGTGAGCATCTGATCGGGTTGTGTTGGTGGTGAAGCTTACTTTGCTTGGCCGGAGCTGCGGAAGGAAAGGTTGCAGGGTACACAAATGAGAGCGTTACCCAGATCTGGAGGCTGTGCTGTCATAGTCCTTTCGGTCGCTGAGCCTCCTACTGAGGGAGTAGAGGGATTTGAGGCTGTAGCACTGGAGTCCTGCGCGGGAGTGTCTGATAGGAACCATGAAGCCTGAGCCCTGGGCAATGCTTGCCAGGTGCAACTCGTCGATGCCGATGTTTCTGTGGTTGATGGCGAAGAGGCAGCCGAGGAACTTGACGGGCTATGCACCCTCAGCTGAGGTGGAACGTCCGTCGCCTTCTGCTTCTCTCGCAAATGAGAGAAAATCACGGGATTAGGACCGTATTCAAGGTCCTGTGGGTCAACAAACTGCGGCTCAATTTCGCCATTGTCGATAGAGGGCGACGCTTCGTGTTCGCGGACCCGGGATAGCGCAACTGGCGCCGCAATCGTATCCAGACGCGAAGAGTCCGCTTAGCATGGTAAGCAATTGATAAAGCGTTTTGGAAAGCAGAGCGGCTTACCTTCTCGCGGTGGGTCATCCTTTAAAGTGGACGCTTTGTCTATCCCTAGCACGCGCTCTGTAGTGATGGGTTTCGTAATAGGCTGTGATCCATGTTTTCTGGGTCGCCTGGCTGTTCTTCCTCTGCTTGCGGTGGTGGGGCAGTCAAGAACGGATTGCGCAAGAGTCGTATCATCAGTAAGGAAAGGATCCTGCTGAGTTGGAGAAGGCCGGGAACGACTATCCGTCACCGCTGTTGTACCTTCAATCTCCCGTCTCTTCCGCCTCGCTAACCTTCGTTGTTTCCGGCGGGCAGAAAACCAAAAGAGAAAGAGCGGAATCAGGAAGAGGAGTATAGCCGCGAGTACGATTCCTAGAATGACAAGCCCCTCCGATAAGTCCATGTATGAACCATTATCGTCTGAGGCCTGCGGAGACGCTGCCGCGGGTGCCATCGCGCAATGATCGAGAATAGTTGCATGCGCATCTGTTTTGGCTGTATTGGCGCTTTTTTGAATAGTGGATGTTTGAGGTATCCTGTTCGGCGGCGCAAGGCTGAGGTCGGAGGCATACTGACATATAGCCGTTGAAGGTGATTGGCGCCCGCTTCCTGGCCTATGCAAGATAGATGAAAGCATGATCTACTGTGCGGCGTGCGCAGCTCACGGGCATGACTAAGTCTCCTCAAGTACCCACCTCCTCGCGTTCCTCTTGTACATCTTCATTCCTCCCTGCGCACCTTCTCACGTGCCGCAGAAAGTTGTCCTTCCGGAGGGACTCCTTGTTCCGCACGCTGCACCGAGGATTAGTGCAGACATACACTTCGGGAGGCGGACATCGACCCGGTGCACGGTTTGCTTGTGGCATTTAAGATCCGCTTTCAGGGCGTATTTGGCTCGACATATATCGCAAGTAAAGCGTCTGCACCGTCTCCTTCGTTGATGTTGCCTGCCACTAAGCATTAGTTGAACGGCGAACAGGATAACCGCTGTGACACGGCATGAGTGGAGAGCATCATACCGCAGCTCGCCCGCGGTCGGGCAACTAGCACCGCACTCCATACATAGGAAGGTATTGGCGAACTCTGACGGATTGTTGGACGGTAACTCGTATGGACTGGAAGGGGAAGGGACTGCTTCCACTTCGTTGGCTATAGTTGCTCCGTCTGAGCTCTCTAGTAGACCTACTCCGTTCGTTCCGTTCACAGACGTCGACGTCAGAATATCCGGCATGCTGTTGAGGGGTAAAGATGCCCTATTCTCGGTGTCCGGCACGAGCGTCTCACTCGATGGGATCTGGAGGTGAGGGAATATTACCGGATTAGGTAGATGCTCAAAAGCCCAAGGACTGATGCCGAAGTCGTCTCCTTGAACGCCAGACGCGACAGTGCGTAGCGACACATCGGGAGAAGGCAGAGTTGCTCTGTTCGCCACAAACAAAGAGCTGAGACGTGGCCTGCGAGGCGTTGGCGCGCTTTCATCAACGGCCGTATCTGCCTCGGACGTCCTTGTGGTACTGGTATGTAAGGAACCGGAATAGGGGGATACAACTTGATAGGCCTCCGTATGGAGAGTAGATAGGAATTTGAATCGACCAGGCAGCTCGTTGAAGTCGTTGAGATGGCTACGCACGCCCGTGAGGTCGGTTGAGTAGCGTCGAAGAGATCCCCTATCTTCGGCAGATGTCGGTATACTCATTGCGTACTCATCTTGCGCAGCATCCTTCTTGGGATCGTCTAGGTAGTCATATCCTTTAAAACCCGGCGGAATACTGCGTTCGTACGATGCAGGATTTGTACTCGTCATTGCTGGAGGGGGGATGGGTGTTTGATCTTCGCGAATCGGAGCTGGCGTAGCCGATGTGGTCGAGGAAGCTTGGCCAACTCTTTCAACGTCGCGTCCCAATTCTCCATCTCGGTCCTCAACACCCTGATCTTCGGCTCTTCTGTGAAGTATCTGTCGGTTCTTCTGTCTCCGCCATACGACGAAAGCGACAAGTAGCCCAATCAACAGCACCATCCCTACTAAGGTACCCACACCAACACCGACCGCGATCCTGGTGTATTGCTTCATGTTGCGCGTAAAAGGTGATGCTAACTGACGCTCCGTCGAAAAGATTAGATTGGAAGACTCGAAGAGCCACAAGGCTAATGGTCAAAGATATATAGACTGAGAAGTGTGGCATAAGGCTGAAATCTCGCTTAGAGAGGCATATTCCAAGCCCTAGTCAGATTTAATTGGCCCACCTGTCCCTGCTCCGCGTTAGCACTGCACTGAGAAACAACACTAGGAGCAGATGAGCAGGATAAACCTCCTGTATTTTGGGAGCTTGCGCTGTACCTGCTGCACTCATCTGGCGGTCAATCTAGCCCCACATTAGTCTTGCCATGATATGCTTCCTCTTCTCTAAAAAGATATTCTTCCCATGACAAAAGGAAATACGCCCAGGTAATGCCCAGAAACTCCATCGTGCATCATGCTGTTCGACGCTGCAAAGGGATATCAATACAAAGACTCGACGGCAAACGGTGGTATTTGAAAATTGGAATAAAGAGAAGGAGAAAGTTCCGTGAGGACAAGACAGAGAAGGGAAACACAAGGATGAAGACGTCTAGTAGCCGACGAGCTCATTTCTCGTTCTCCTCCAGCTCTTTGATGTATTTGACGAAGGCTTTCTTGTGCATCTAGCAACAGGTTAGCAGCACGCTTCTAGTGATGCAACTAGCAGGAATGTCTTACCAGACCCGCAAATTTCCCGTCCCTGAGCACGCAGACGTAGCGCAAACCAAGCTTGACGAAGCACTCATAGACAAGGTCCATGGGCGAATGCACATCCAGTGACACCGGCGCTGGGTCAATGTAAGGTGTGAAATCACTCTTCTCTTCGTCCTCGTTCTGCTCGCCCATATGCTCTCTCCCAGCAGCCCAATCGACGTGCGGAGACATGAGACAGAGCGTGTTATCCTCGTTCTCAAGTTTATCAAGGGCGAACTCGAGATCAGGAGCTGGAATGAGACCGACGAGGACGCCATGCTTAATGATGGGAAGGCCACCATCGATTTCGCCGGCCATCTGGAGATACTGCTGCTTTTGACGAAGCACGCTAGCCGGAACGAGTGCCGACTCAGAGACGTCGATTATACGCTCACCTCGGCTTCTCGGTATAATATCGCCTAGTTCTGAGGTAAAGATGGGTCGGACCTTGTTGTCGAGGAAAGGGTACGAGTTCATATCGGTTAGGAGGTCGTAGATGCTAAGGGGCTCAATGGCATCGGCAACCCATTTCGCAACCAAGATGCCGAGGGAAAAAGGGAGGACGTGATCTAAACTGCCTGTAAGCTCGAAAAGGATGACAGCGAGTGTCACAGTTAAGCGAGTAACGCCGGTCATGGTGGCTCCGGCGGCAACCATTGCGTACACTCCTGGAACGACACATGAGCCAGGTGGCCCTGCGGGATCGCAATGCCCAAATAAGCCTGCATCCGCGAAGCGCAGAGCAAACAACTGCACGAGGTGACCGACCATTCGTCCTGCTAAGCCACCAACGACCATGGACGGCACGTAGATGCCGGCCGGCACCTTGATACCAAAGGTAATGACTGTGAGGCCTGCCTTGATGACGAATGCAATGAGCAATAGCTTGAGAACATCGGGAATGTGTTCCCTTGTGGGACAGAGGCCGTCACCAGAATCGGTGAATGTGTCACAAGGGCTGGCTAGCTCGAAGAGCAGCTCTGCGACGGGAAGCTTCGTGTATCTATTCCAGAAGCTGAGCAGTCCGGTGACAAGTGCAACGAGGAAAACCTCGAGTATCGGATATTTCTTGATGACGGGAATGCGCCGGAAAGTGCGAGCCCAGATGCGGGACGCTTTGATGAAGAGCGCTCCCAAAACGCCGCCCAATGCACCAGTGAAGATGAAAGCGATCATTTCAAAGGACTTCCAGTCGACCAGATAGCGGACCTCGAAAAGAACGATTTTGTTGGTACCGTAGGGATTCAAGAATTTCAGCGAAAGCGCGGCTGCAATGCAGCAGAAGAAGGTGCGGAAGAGGGTCTTGGACGGGAAGTAGTAGCTGACCTCTTCTAAGCTGAAGAGAACGCCGCCAATGGGAGCACCAAATGCAACAGCCACTCCTCCAGCAGCACTCGCACTGAGGATCTCCCTGCGCTTCCCGTCGTTGCTGCTGTATTTGGAGAAGATACGACACGCGATGTTGCCGATGCACGTAGCGATGTGGACGTAGGGGCCTTCTTTGCCAAGACTGAGACCGGATGCCACGCTGAGAATCAAGCCTAGGGTTTTGATGACTAGAGTGCGCACTCCGAGGTAGCCGTGAAGGACGAATCCGCTGAGGATGACCTTGACCTCGGCCACTCCGCTGCCGGCGGCGGAATAGTAGACCATGGGAGGACGCATCTGCGATTCATTAAAGCTGATCTCAGGGTCTGAGCTTCGCTTGCGGCCCTCCTCGTCGCGATCGGAGTCGCGGACGTCGGCCCCGAGATTCTCGTCGAGCGTCGCCAGGGAGATTGCGGAAGGAATGACGGTCTTGGTCGCCAGGGTCAGCACGCATGACGCCATAGAAAGCACTACGACGGAGAGCACAAAGGCGGCAAACTGCGTGTTGGCCTTGTCCAGGCAGTCGCTGCGGAGCACGCGGGACCAGTGTACCCAGGCTTCACAGAGAGAGGCCCCGTCACAGCAGCTCTTTTTGTTCTTGTACCATCCCTGTGTGCAGTATCCCTGCTTCCAGTCGAACAGGGTGGTCTCGGTGATGTTGACGAGGTAGGCGACGCAGGCGGTGAGGATGCCGATAAGAGCCACGAGGATCCAGCCTTGGGCACCGTCGAACCATGCCGCCAGCCGCCCTCTGAGGTCTTTCCGGCTGCGCAGGGCTTTCACCCGGTATGCGTCGGCGATGCTGTCGTGCACCCAGTCGGTCGACGTGAACTGGTCGTACCACACGCGATCGTCGTGGAACAGAGACGGCCTCGACGCGTGCATGCTGTTCTCCAGCGAGCCGGGCGCACCCCGCTCGCCCAGCGCGTCCACCAGCCGCTGGCTGAAGGTGCGACTGATGGAGCCTGCCCGACTATGGCGCATCCGCTGGCCGGTATGGAGCTGGCTGTTGTGCCGTACGGTGTGGGGCCGCGGGGTGCCCGGCACCGTGGCCGGTATGCTTGCGTACGATCGTGAGTTCTGTGCATTGCCTAGCAAGCTCGACCGCTCTGTGGCGTTGTGTCTGGCGAGATCGTTCTCGGACGCCCGGTTCTGTCTCAGCGAGCGGAATGTGAGCATGGGCGAGGTGGGAGTGGTGCTGCTGATGGTGTCGCTCCGCTCCTGCTGCTCCAGCCAGGAGGACTGGTCGTAGCCGCCGCCGTCATCGTCGTTGCTCTGCTGGTCGACGCTGTGATAGGAAATTACGGACTTGGGCATGGTGGACGTGGGGACGGGCGAGCTCTGGGAGACTGGGAAAGCGCGACTGTCAGCGGAGGAGCAAGGAGGCGTGCTGCGCCGGCCCGGGCAGCTGCAGCGGTCACCTGGAGGGCGGAGGCAGTCAGGGCATTTGTGATGGAGGTGTCATGTTTGGGAGGCTGTGGCTCATTCATCCCGCCATGGGATCCGCTCGCACGGCCCTTGGCGGGCCTGGAGTCGGTTGGGCTACCGCACAAACATACCAGGAGGAGCATCGCAGATCGGGCCGGGATGAAACACGCGGACGGGGTCACGGGGGGCACGTCCAACTCGCAGGCGCAGCGAGAGCCTCAAACAAAGAAGAGAGAACGGCGCAGCGATAAAGACAGTCGGCGCGGCAGAGTGTGCGCGCGAGTATTTGTGGTCGCAGCCAAGGCGGTGGAGCCCACGATGGAGGGCGTGTGATCGTGTGTCGGCTGCCTCGGTGTACTTCGTAATACTTCTAGCGGCTTTTCGTCATCGTGCTGCAGGGTCCAGGTGTCACCAGCCTCTAGCCTCTAGCCTCTCGGAAGCCGCCCCCCAATCAGCGCCCGCCCTCGTCGACCACCACTCCTCCACCGTGGGCGATTGTGGGCAAACAAATCCGGGCGTCCCCCCAGTGTGTTTGCGTCAGCGGCCGTTGTCTATAAGACGCTTCCGGAATCCTCTACGGTGGACTGAGACTCCATCTTGGAGACCACCCAGAGCGGTATCAGCAGGTTCCTACTCGGTGCAACTTGTCGCGGGGCTTCTGCGATCGTCGTTCCGGACGCACCTTGGATCGCGATGGTGAGCGTTCCGAGAGTGCACCGCAGACCGCATCTCTGACACAGAGCCAACCATAGCCGTCGCCGTACCATCAATTCCTCCTCTTCGGGGACTCGATAACGCAGGACTCGTTCAACCAGGAGCGCGGCTTTGGCTTCTCGGCAGCATTGCAGCATGGTACGTACCATTATATACCTTGCTTCGGATTGCTTGTCTTTTCAGCTTTGATGATTGGTCCGCATGTCAGTTTATCTTTAGTTCCACATGTTTTCTATTTAAAGCTCTTCTCCTACAACGACACCGCGTTCTCCATTCTCTAATCCCTCCAAGCGTACATTCGGCGTCTCGATGTTGTCAATCGTGGATTCAGGTAACCGTGTGGAGGAGCTATCTCGGTCTCGTACGGACACTAAAGCTGTGCAGCGGGTACAACACCAGGCAGGCGCTGAGGGTGCTACCCAGCATCATTCCCTCTCCCGATAACGCTCGCATTAGATTCTTGGTACGGCATACCTGCTTGGTGTCCTCGGGTCCCAGCAGTACTAATCCCTCCAGATGGTCTTCTTCGGCGCCAACGATGCCTCGCTAGCGGAAGCAGAGAACAACCAACACGTCCCTCTGGAGGAATACAAGGACAACCTGGAGAAGATCATCACTCACCCGCTCATCCTAGCCCATGGCGCTCGAACTATTCTTGTTGCGCCGCCGCCGATCAACGAGCATCTCCAACTCCTCAGCGATAGGGAGAAGGGGATGAAGTCCTTGTCCCGAATGGCCCCTAGCACCAAAAGCTATGCTGATGCGGCTTGCGAGGTCGGCGAGAGGATTGGTGTGCCTGTGGTGAATCTGTGGAAAGCCTTCATGTCGAAGGCCGACTTTGATGCGAGTACATGGAAGTCTGGCGATGTTATTCCTGGCTCTATGGACGCCCCGCAGAACGATGCTCTGGTCGAGCTCATGTACGATGGTGCGCGTCCCCTATACCTGCCGGGGCTGCAGAATGTTTCTAACATGCTGTAGGTCTTCACTTCAACCCCGCCGGATACGACGTGCTCTTCCAGGGAGTGATGAAGGCGATTGCTGGCAAGTGGCCGGAGCACCTACCTGCAAAGACCGATATGGTCTTTCCGGCTTGGAATGACGCAGCCGCCTGGGAAGCATGGGCAGCATGGGCAGCATCGGAGAATGCGACATCATGAAGCAACAGGCTTCGCCACCCTGACGGCCAGTCATAGGCCGGGCTGCCTACAGAACGTGCGAAGGTTTCTTGAACAGTGTTGAGAGGGAGTAGATGGCGGCTCTCTGCATTCAAATAGAGACATCCCCGAATATCCGCCCGATTAAGCTCTTGAGCCGGGGTTGCGGTTCAATCGGACCCTTCCCCAATCATATGCACGGACGGGGTGCAGGAGCGCTAGGCGGTCTTGCCTAGTGGCGTAGTCCATGCCGACCTCAAAACCACGACTTTGACCCCACGCTTCTGCTGTTGATTCACCTCACAACTTCCCTGCAAAATTCGTTTCTTTGCGGTGTAGATGATTTGCTGATCATTTCGCCCCTCCCTCTGCAGCCTCCGATATCCATCTCAGCCGTCAGCCTGCGGCATTAAACTATCCCGACCGACCAACCCTCGCGAACCCAGCAGCGACCGGCCTCAAGAGTCCGCCTTCGCCATCGTAGCGTCGCTCCCGTGCGATCGGCCTCCATCCTACTAGAGCGACACTTCAGCGCGCAAATATCGCTTCCTTGCTGTCCCCGCTTCCCCACGTCCGCTAGAGCAACCTACCTCGATCCTCCCCGAGCGGATACCAATAAACACAAATTGTCAAGACAGTAGGATCGCGCTGTGGACACTTGAGGCATTTGTGGCAGTTGACGGCAGTGCCGTGCATTCGGGCCTCGGTGCCGTGGAGGAGGGCAGGTGTCGCCGCTGAGCACGCCGGCTGAGGGATGCGTGGGCCCCGGGGATGGATCCAGAGAGCGGTGCCTTCCAGCCCCGAGACGACTTCTGGCGCTTCCAAAACGAGATGCTCCGGGTGCAGCAAAGCCAAACTGACCTGGCCGACCGCGTTTCTCGTCTGGAACGCAGGCACGAGGAGGACTCACGCCTGAAGAACGTCTGGGGGACCTCTTCGCCTTTCCCCTCGGTCTTGAGTGGGACCCCGCAGCAAGGTGCGGCATATTCTCATATCCCCTAAAGCTTCTGTTAATCTTCTTCTAGTTCCTCTCCAGCAGCCGACGGCGGAGCACTTTTCCAACTTCGACGACCACTCGAACAACCTCATCGGCAACCTGCAGCTCGATGCCGACGATGAGCCCCGCCGTATTGGAACTACATCGCGCGCGAACAGCGTCCGCTTCGACGAGACTGCCAACCACGGCCACTGGGCACATGCATCCCGGTCATCGCTGGACTTGATACCCCGCACTGGCAGCGGCATGGGCGGCCACGTCATGAGCGAGCGGAGCTATTCACATAAGTCGGACGGGAGGCAAAGCTCCGCAGGCCATTCAGTGCATTCGATGGCGTCTGGCCGCGCGAATAGCCTGACTGGATATGGCCTCAACGATCCCCCTGGGTTGGCTCCTGGCCTTTTCATTCTGGGGTCGGTTCCTGCTATCATACGCTGTTGGCTCAATACCAACTTCAAGCACGATGCTTTGCTCTATGCAGCCGTGTGCAGTGCCTCGTATACCTCCTATCTTGACCTCCGTCTGATTGACCGGCTTGGCTTTCAGCAGCAGATCACGGCCAGCAACGACGGTACCCGCAAGATCAAACTGCCGGTTTACCTTCCAGAAGCCATTCCTGTGTCAGCATCGTCTCTCTCGAGCAGTCCAGCTCCGCAGCTTCCCTCCTTGACCGTGGAATTCACAGTAGCGGAGAGAGAGGACGATGACGGCGACAGCAAAGCCATCCAGATCTTCCTGGGAAGCGATATGTTGCGAGCACATAATGCAGATATCCTCTTCTCCTCCAATAACTTGACCGTCTATGACGACGACCGATGCAAGCTTCGAATACCACTGGTTCGACCAGAGGATGAGCGTACCTTCAAATCTCTATACATCACCAGTGGTCCTCAGGTGGGTACGGCGCCAGCGACAGCACCGAAATCTGCCTCTGCAGCATCGATGGTGAGCACCTCGACTGGAGGTTCTGCTGACGACCGTCTTCCGGCTGCTGCCTCAAAGATGAATGGCGCTGTGACTACAGAGGGTTCTGATGATGGGTCAACAAGTCGGAGAAGCCTCGAACAGCGTCCCAGCCTCGGCATCTCAACAAATCGATCCGAATCCAAGGAAGGGCAAGAGCAGGCCCCGACTAGCGCGGCTCCGCGGTCCGGTCCCTCACCGGCTATTTGGAGCAACTGGCGACGTGACACAGAGAAAGCCAGCTCCGGCTCCGTGGATTGGGCCAACGTGGGTAAAACCCCAAGCTCGACCTACCAGCGCCGCGACACCGGAATCAAGGTGCTGAAGCCCTCGAAACCGGGTGCTCGCACCCTGTCCACGTCTCTGTCGCAAAGCCCGTCTCCGGCCGCTACAGGGCAGTCGCGCTTCTTCGATGACGGCAAGCGGAGAGAAAGCAACACAACGGAGGGTGAGGGCAGTGTGCCGCAACTGAAGAGGTCGATCTCAGGGGAGAAGTCGAAAGAGAATCCGCCCACTCTTGCGAAGACGAGGTCTACCAACCCGGTTGGGGGTGCGTCGGCATTCGCATGGTTGAACACTGGCGGTTCGAAGTGAGACTTCAGCGGCCCTCGTGATTGGACTCTGCCCTACTATACGCTGAGGTTTCGGACGCCTGGCTTCAGCTTGACCATGGCAGGAGACACTTGGGCACGAAGGGATCTGGCGCGGATTGGTGATAGGCAGAGAGATAGCTGTGGGAGACATTCTCTCACGCCGTGATACCTATAATGCAAAGAATTCTCACATGCTGCTGTTCCACTCGGGCAAATAACATCATTACTCAGTTTACAGTGCTTCGTAACATTAGCGGGCTCACTTATAGCGGATAGATGGTGCGAGAATCAACAAGAAGCGTTGGACGCAAGGACCGTCATGCACGCGTAAGATGCATGTGCCCAACTGGGGGTGGCGATGAAGGTGGCGATGAAGGTGGCGGTGTACTCAAGTTTCACCCTTGGAACACCCTTGCCTGAGTCCCTTTACTGTATTACACGCAGTTTAGCATCATAATTGCGGCGATGCTTATTCACCGTCGACGATAGATCTTTGATACGGATTCCCTGTTCGAGTATTCACCGAGCTAGCGCACGCGGCTGCACCTGCCAGGCGCAGTATACGTATTCCACAACCCGGTTGGCGGTTCCACTGGCGCGTTGGACGTAGAGCAACGTATTGTGTTGCTCACCTCTGGGGGGTTGACTACTAGGTACTGCCAGATCGCCGTGTTGCACCTGTCTTGTGAAAGCCTGGTGAGCCTGGTGCCGCCAAGCCGCGATCGTCGCCAAACGTCCACGGGTGGTATTTGCAGGGCTGGGGCCCAAACTGCAAACCAACGACAGGCCTTCGACCGCCGTCATTTTCTTCACCCACACCGCCTGCGTGCTCCCACGCCCATTGCAGCTGCCGCACAGACGCGTTGTCCGCCTGCTTCACAGTCCGAGCACGCAGTCCGCAGTCCGGCGGTGCAGTCACGCGTTTCCGCCCAGACGCTGCCCTTCTGCCTGGCCCTGGAGCTGCATCGGCTCCAACGGCAGGCCCCCCAGCTTCAAGACGGCCTCTACAAAGAAGCGGAAGATTGCGCTCTCCGAACCTCCCCACGAGCCCGACCGCGACGTGAGCACCGTTCCGCATTCACCGGATGACGGTGCGGCCATAAGATCCCCACGCTCCTCCCCGCTCCCGCCGTCCGCAGCCATTCGCACCTCTGCGTCCCCGCCGCGCTACCTCCCCCCACACATGCACGACGAAGTTTTCGAAGCAACGCAAGAGTCTGGTACTTCTTCTCGCGACTCCGCAACCGCCGCGAGCTCCCCGAGCGAGGCCTACGCCAACCTGACGCTCGACAGCGCCGACATGGCAGACGCCGAGCGCCCACGCACCGCCGAACACCGCCCTCACCCGCGCGCCTCCTCACCCGCAAAGCGCCCACACTCTGACATGGACGACACAGGCAACATGGACCTCGACACGCCCACGTCCGCCCGTCGTGGCAGCGGCCAGTCGAGTCCCCGAGCTACGAAGCTGCTCCCCGCCGCGTCCACCCTACGCGCCACCTCCGTCGAAATGGCCGATGCTTCGTCGAACGGTGCCAGTGCGGCCAGCTCCGAGTCGGCCTCGGTCTCCAACGCAGAGTCGACCGCCACGAGCGTGTCGATAACTCAGCTTGCGGACAAGCCCAGCCTGGAAGAGCAGGTGACCAAAGTGTTGGCTCTGTCCCGGAATCCGCTGCAGGACCGCCAGGTGGGCTATATTGTCTCGCAAAAGTGGCTAGAACGCGTATGGGCCCGGACGCCCCAGTACGCCAGCAAGCAGCGCGAGTTCAGCAAGTCAGCCACCGAGGGTGAGATTGGCCCCGTGGACAACTCAGATCTCGTCGACACAGGTGTGTATTCAGATGCAAGCAATCCAAGGTGGAACCTGACCCCGCTATCAGCCGCTCTCTCCGACGACCTGGCCGACCAGCATGGCGAAGACTTTGTACCGCTACGGCCTTCTCTCCAGATGGAGTACGATTTCGAAATCCTCCCATCTGAGGCCTGGGACTTGATTGTGAGTTGGTACGGCGTCAAGCAGGGCACTCCCGTCATCCGGCGCTATGTCCACAACACCGCCTTGGACAAGGAGTCGCAGAATCTCCAATACGAGTTGTTTCCCCCCATATTTACCGTTCGCAAGGTTCGCAAGACTACCCCAGCTACTCAGGAGGCGGCAAAGAAAATGGTTGCGAGCAGGAGCGACAGTTTTGTGGAGTTCATCAAAGCCGCAAAGCGGTCCACCGGCATCGATGTCAGCAACAAGGTCCGCGTATGGCGAATCCTCACCACACAGAATGCCTCGGACCAAGCTTCTCAACAGCAGCAGCCTTCCGGAATGTTGACTCCGGAAGCGTCGCCTCCTCCCGGCGCATCTCTTCCCCTGGTAATCGACGTCCCCAGCTTTACGCGTCTCGACATCGGCAACGAGCGCGAGGAGGTCACCGGCAAGGACGAGAAGGCCAACGAGACCTTTAACGAGGACTTGACCCTGGCCGGGGCTGGCCTTGGCGACAACCAGGTGCTCGTTCTAGAGGAACACGACGAGAACGGGGAGTACATTACCGGGGCTGCGTCAAAGGCTACTTCAAGGAACGGTGGCCTAAAGCCTGGTGTCAAGGGCACCAAGAGTACTCCTAACAGTGGCAGAAGCACTCCAGCGCCCAGCGGACCCATGACCCGAGGGCGGACAAGAAGCGGTAGAACTCGTGGAACTGTCGGGTTGACGAATTTGGGTAACACATGTTATATGAACTCCGCGCTCCAGTGCATACGCAGCGTGGAAGAGCTGGCTATCTATTTTCTCCAGGGACGCTACAGGGAAGAGATCAACTCGGACAATCCCCTTGGCCATAAGGGACAAATCGCAAAAGCTTATGCAGGTCTGCTAGCCTCGATCTACGACGAGCACGCCGTTTCTGCCTTTGCCCCGAAGAACTTCAAATATACACTCGGCCGTGAACAACCCATCTTCTCGGGCTACGGACAGCAAGATTCGCAGGAATTCCTCAGCTTCCTCGTCGACGGCCTGCACGAGGATCTGAACCGGATTCGCAAGAAGCCGTATACAGAGAATCCCGAATCGGACGATAATACCATCAACGATCCTGAAGCAATCAAAGCCCTGGGCCAGAAGATCCGCGACATTCATAAATCGCGCAACGACTCTGTTGCCATGGACCTGTTCAATGGTTTCTACAAGAATACCATGGTCTGTCCTGAGTGCGACAAAGTCAGCATTACTTTCGATCCTTACAGCCTGCTTACGCTACAGCTCCCCATTGAGCAAACCTGGCAACATACTGTGAGGGTTGTCCCTCTTCGTGGAAAGATCTGGGATGTTGAAGTAGATATCGACAAGCACGCCACGATTAAGAGTCTGAAGGAGTATGTGGGCAAGCGCTTCGGCGTCAAGTGGAACCGCCTTATGGCCTCCGAGGTTTATAGCCACAAGTTCTACCGGCATCTGGAAGATAAGAACACTATTGCGGAGAGCAACATTGGTCAGCGCGATGAAATCTATTTCTACGAGCTCGACGAGGTTCCGAGCAATTGGCCTCCGCCAAAGAAGAAGAAGCGGTATACCATGCTGCTCAATGCTTCTTCCGACGAAGATATCCCAGATTCCACGTCACCACGGCATGACAGGGTCGTAATACCCATCTTTCACCGCAGCCCAAACACATCCTCGTACCGGGCCCAACAGTGGACACTACAGCTGTGGCCGTCATACATTGTGCTCAATCGGGAGGAGGCGAAGGACTACGACACTATCTTCAGAAAAGTGCTGGGCAAAGTCGGGCAAATGACAACCCGCGACATCTTCTCCGAAAGCAACGGCACTTCCCTGTCGCAGTCTCGCTCTGGCTCTGATGTTGTGCTTACCACGGAAGAGGATGCATCGCCTAATGGCGATCCGCTCGTCCAGGACGGTTCTGTGGAAGGCGAGGATAACATGGTGGAGGTCACAATGACGGAGCCTGCAGAGACTCCCGCTAATGCTTCTTCTGATGACGACGACGTCCCAGACTTACTTCGACCTGGTAGTTTCATTCCACCCGAGTTTAAGCAGCTCTTCGAGATGAAGCATACCCGCGTAAGCAAAGAGTACGTCACTACCGGATGGAGTACGATCGATGCCAACAAGACATACGAACCCATTGCAAAACGCATTCGCGTCCCATCCTCTCGAGAGTCATCGGAGCAGTCGTTTGGGGCATCCAGCAATCCGTCGTCTAGTGACGAGGATGAAGCACCTCAGTTTTCCGCCGACCCCCAAAGCTCAATCGAAGTTGCGAATCAGAGCAGCGACGAGGAGATGCAGTCTATTGAGACACCTGCAGTTTCCCGGGGCGGCCGACAAAAGAACAAGCCCAAGAAAATGAACAAGCAGGAGAGGAAGCATCGACGGAACAAGAACCTCAAGACGTACTCCAAGAAGGGGAAGGATCGGTACCTGGAGCAACCTTCTCAGTCTTATTCAGACCCCGAATCGGATGAGGATGAGAGGTTGATCAAGATGGGTGAAGCTATTGTGCTTGAGTGGAACCAAGACGCTTACGATGCCCTCTTCGAAGGTAGAGACGTCGACGACCAACGCGGCATGGACATCCTGAAGTTCACAGAAACCCTTGAGGACGAAGAACTGCAAGCGAGAAAAGCCAAGCGAGCTGCTCGACGGAAGCATGGCATCACGCTAGAAGAGTGCTTTGCCGAAACATCAAAGAGCGAAGTTCTTTCCGAGGATAATGCCTGGTACTGCAACCGATGCAAGGAGCTCCGTCGCGCCACCAAGACTCTAGAGATCTGGACTGCGCCTGATATCCTCGTCGTTCATCTAAAGCGTTTCTCCTCTCATCGCGCGTTCCGAGACAAGGTCGACGCTCTTGTCGATTTCCCTGTTGAGGGCTTGGATCTGGCTGGTAAGGTCGGCTTGCCTGAAGACAAGGAGTTGGTCTACGATCTCTTCGCTGTAGACAATCACTACGGCGGCCTCGGAGGAGGCCACTACACTGCCTTTGCCCGAAACTTCTTTGACGGGCAGTGGTATGAGTACAATGGTACGCTCTCCTTGCTCATCACCCTCCGACTGGTTACTGACACTAGACAGATTCCAGCGTCCACAAGAAATCCAACCCCGACAGCGTCGTTACGTCAGCCGCCTATCTTCTCTTCTACCGCCGCCGCTCGTCTGTCCCTTTAGGCCCACCGGCGCTCCAGGAAATCGTCAACGCATGGCGCAATCCCGACTATGACGGCGCTGAAGACTCAGAAGAAGTCAACTCCCGTAACCCGTCACCGGCGGGAAACGGCTCGCGCCTCGGCGACTCGTCCCATGGGTCGTCGAGCGCTTTCGCAGTCGGAGCGGGAGCCGGAGTCCTGCGCGGGGGTGGTTCGGGCGCAGCCGGGAGCCTAGCGCTGAAAGGAGCCGTAGCCGAGACTCAGGACGATGACATGGACGACCCGCCGCCGTACGATGAGGGCTATGCCGACGATGATGAGGATCCGATGAGACAGGGGCCTGTGGATATTGCGTCCATGTATGCGCCACTGCATAACCCCGTTTGGGATTTCTCAGCCGTGGGTGTAGGGAGAAACGATACTACCGATGTTTTTGACGATGATGCCGCGAGCGACGCGCCGAATATGGGGTCGAGGGTTGGCGAGGACCTAGACAATCGGATGCTTGAGGACTTTGGCGATGACGACCTTCCAGCACCCGGGATGAGCACGCCGCTTGAAGAAGAGGTGCCGGCGCTTTTGGGAGGTGAGGATGGAGATGAAGAAGTTGCTGAGATCCATGTAAAGGCGGACTAGTGGAGCAGCAAGAGCGTCGCGCACGGTTGAGCATTGCGGGGAGCAGTTGGAGCGGCGATGAAGCATTTGGTATGGCTACCATTCATTCTTCTTTCCACAAACGAAAAAGTATCTTTTGGAAAACCCCGCGGCTGATTGGCTGGCTGCTTTTTCTCTTTCGTCAGGCATGCATGCATGCATGCATTTGCACGGGCCGGCGGCGGCTTCCGTAGAAGGCGCGCATGATCGATTGTTTAGATGGGTGCGTGGGACGAATGAGTATATATGATGACGATGATTGGGGTGGTGGAGGTTGCGTTGGCTGCTTGGTTGGGAGCAATAGGGAGGGCGTTGTATGCATTAGTAGGCGCATCTTTTAACGACAAGTAGCTGTTTCTGAATAGAGTGGTATATCAAGTGCATTTGGGTTGTTGGATCGTGAGCTTTTCGAATACCTACCTCGTCGGAGTCCTGAGGGTAGGTAATCGTTGAGCCGGCTGGGGTTTTTATCGCTTGGGCACGGTGTGGTACGATAAGGTAAGGCGCTGGGGTACACACATCTCCATACGACCAGCTAAGAGGCGGGGGGCTGGGGGCTGAGGGCTGGGGGTAGAGTGAGAAAAGAGGAAGCTACTACTTTCTATCTTTCTACGAGGCAGACGGCGTACTATTATCGTGGAAAGACTGGCGGGTTTTCCTGCGCTAACTTCTTCGTGAGACTGAGACGCTGGTTTTGGGGCTGTTTGTTGCGGCCAGGCGGGGATTTTGGGAAATATGGCGCCGTGCGATGCGATGCGATGCAATTCGATGCGATTTGATGCGATGTGATGCGATGTGATGCGATGTACATTACAGTTCCCCCCACTAGCTGTGAGGGCTGGGTCCGCGGTCTCCACTGCTGTGAGCGCCCCTGGAACACCTAGCTGGGTAAGTCGGCTGCAGGCAGCACTGTCTCCACGAGCTGTAAGGATAAGGGGTGCTAGCAGGGTAGGTTGGGTCAAATTCAGCTATCCAAAGGTAAGGAGCAGAAGGATGCTCCGAGAGCTCTCTATATACACAGGGTGCCTATGCTAAGGCGCTAGGCAGGGTCATGTGACTTGGGCGGAGCCGAGTCGGGCCGAAGCACCGAGTCGGAGCCGAGTCGGACCGTCACACTAGCTCAGATTGTTAGCGCGCCTTTTCCGTACACCCTAGCCATCCTAACAAAACACCTCTGGCAAAGCCGTGCATACTATGACACGCTAGCAATCCGAGCCAGGGAAGATTGTAATGCGTCCACGAGAACGCACGGACAGGCAGCTGGGGTGTGGGAGGGATTAGATGCATAATACTTGATTGCTAGGAGGCATGTTAACTCTACTGCAGGCCCGCGTACGTGCGGTGCGGAGTTTAAAGGCGTTTTCTGGCGAATCTGAGTTGCTGGACCAACGTGCTTTTTTTTTTTTTTTGGTTTCGTCGCTAGGGTGTTAGGAGAGAAAGGGGAGGACGGCTTGGGGTTTAGCAGCCTTGTTCAGCTGCCTGGGTGGGAAGGCGGATTTGTTGTTTGAGAGGGTGAAGAGCGGAGTTTGGAGTTGGTTTGGATAACGAAAACAAGAAGGATACGTTCACTGAAATGTATGAAGAAAAACTTCTCTGCAAATAGCATGGTTTAATAGCGACGCTACCATAATTATTGCTTATATGTCTTCGATGAGAAGGAATTCCATTGAATAAACAGACGGACAGCGACTCCTGTATCAAAAGTGCGCACCTATGCTGAAGTATACGCGTGGAGTTCTCGACATGATACCGCTAGCGCACCTGTGCCCAGATATTAGAATGGGCAACATGCATGGTTGAGAGAGTAAGTCGAACAAGCGGGAACGCTAATCGAAATTGGAACTAGAGCAGGGCATTGTGTTTCCATGAGGATAGAAGCTACCCATCTGTGGGCCACGCGCATTGCTTAGAAAGCGGTAGCAAAAACAGAACAGGGGTGGAGTATTAGCGCGGAATTTGCTACGACTGTGTGACAAGTATTCGACAAGCACCGGAGTGCTGGAGCGGCAAAAGGAAAAGCGACTACTCATCGCCAAGCGAGGGCTGGAAGAACAAGTCAGCCATAGCGGCGCAGTGGTGACGAAATTTCACAAGTGGGCTAAAGGGTGTGGGGTAAGCAGAGATTAACGGCTTACGACCCGACCTGCCTGCACCTGCAGGATTGCAGCAGGCGTTCTCGGCATCCAACCAGGCTGGCTTGGCGTGCAGGACCTACTCAAAGCCGAGCATTCGGATATGTGACTCTGGGCCGCTCCACGCTGCCACACCACCGCCGGCTCGTACCCAAGCCCATCCTGGAGCCATGGCGAAGTCGCTGGCGCGCACAGAAGTACTACTGTCCTCACTACATGTCGCGCTACTTTTCATAAGCGTAGGTTAGGCGCTGATAAGGTAAACGCAGTCGCTGCTTTTCACACTCAATCAGTGATCCGCTTTGATACTAAGGCTAGATTATAAGCCCAAGTCCAGGAGAGCATTGCCATCATAGGGCAAGATTAAGTAGACAGATCGGACGAGAGATCATACTCAGCGAAGAAGATTCCATTTGGAGAGCCCGCTAAAGATCATGATCCTGTGGAGCTCAAATACCCATTTCATCCAGTTGCCTTTGTCAATAGGGAATCACCAAACTAGACACTCAGTCCTCTTTGCCCCCTTTTGGATTCCCTACAAGTCGGCCATACAAGGCGCCCTGAGCATCGATCCACCTCTCTATGTCAATCTTATCGACGTCCGAACAGTCGCGAGGAAGCTCAAACTCCGGCTCCTGAGCATCCTTTTGTACTGCGTCAACCCGCGCCTTCCCCTCGACCCCTTCAGCAGCGATAGGCAAGTGACAACCGGTGTGCTTAGCGAGCGCGACTTCATCTAGAGGTTGTGGAGATGGCGGGTGGGGCGAAGACTCTTGGGTGCGACTCGTCTCGGCATCGTGAGCATGGGCAGAGGCTGTCAGCGGCGAAGTCTAGAATGAGCATCATATGAGTGTCATCCAACGCAACTTTAGAAGACGGATGCGTACCTGTGAAGGTATGTTTTCGCAGGTCGAGTAGCCATTGACCGCGCTTGGGGAAGACCCCTTCTTCGGCCTGCGACCTAAGTCAGCGCGCTGGAGGGTATGACTGAGAAGGTATGGCAGCATTAACAATCCAGTAGGCGTATATGCTTGCGACTTAATACAACGACGAGCATGTGTGATAAGCGAAAGCATGTATGATGAGCGAAAGCTAATGAATGAATAACATGGGCATGATAACGATCGGTAGAGGGTGAGAGTATGAAAGATAATGGTAGAGGTCAGAGAGGGTAGATAGGTAACGGCGCATTGTGGTGACGACAGAAGCAAGGAAGAAGCCAACTTACAAGATCGGCCCAGGGTGATTGCTTTCACGGGAGGCCATTGAGGGTATCGGAACGGAATGCAACTGATGAGAGTCAGAACTGGTGAGCCGTTGGGAAAGATGCGGGTGCGAAGTTAGGGGACGTCCTCTATATATCCCATTCCATAGATTCTTGGGATAGGGGTGTGGCTTCGGTGCTTTGCATATTGCCAGTAAGATAGAGCTAGCAGCCGTGCTCTGAGAGGCCATAGAGCGGTATTGGGAATGCTAGCATTGAGGAGCGCTCTTGAGTACATCACAGTGGCGACGCGCCGTTAAGCGAACGGAATCGTGCATCCTAAGCCCGCCTGGGGCGTGATGGCGTTGGCGCGCGGGATGATTCGAGAGAGCAGATATTTCAAGTCGCGGGACGGGTGAGCCTAAGGTGGTGCAAGGGATCGATGGGACAGTCGACGACGCGGAGTCGACGACAGGGATGCCACGGACCAATGAGGTGATGCCAAATTCTGAAGCGGACGCGTGCGCATGTGCCCGGCATAGGTTGTATGCAGAGACTGACGAGATGCGGCTCTTCGTGGCCGTATCAGAGAGGATCTCCGTATCGGCCGCCTGGTTGCCAGCTGAACCGGTGCACCCAAGCCCCCGGATCCCTGAGTGCTGGCAGGAGGTGCAACGCGGAGGTAGCACGAGTAGTGCTAGCGGCGAATGAGGTAGCGCCGCGGGCAGCCAGCGGAAGCGCGGCCGAAGTAACTTGAAGTGGGTGGCGTGCGGTGCCCTACCGCAGGGGATGAGCGGTTGGGGACCGCATGGCCTGAGCGGGCCCGCGCAATGGTGTGCGTGCTGTCCCAAGTGCCTGCATCCACACGCAGGCGAACAATCGCAATCAGGCTCTAGTTGGCTGCAACAGCTCGTCCCCGGCTAGCGCCTAGCTAATTAGCGAGATGGCCACGCTACCTAACAGTAAGCGGACGAGAGCAGCAGCAAGTTGCCGCACGGGCCATTTGCCTTTTCGTTGCCTGCTGTCTGCGAACCTATCCGCCTTGAAGGCGCGAAGGCTGTTTCAACGGCTGAGCAGTCCGCGCTGCCAGTAAGAGGTACTGCCGATGACGTGTCCCCCACTTCGCAGCATTACTCGGTCAGCGTGAGGCGTGGGGAGGCCAGCCGTGCCGCCGTCGTCACTGACAACCGAAGGCAGCTTGTCGGGATATAGGGAGGAAAAGGCGGGGGTAGGCGGTGAGAGTGTCTCATCGACTAGACGCACAGCTCATGGTCGTGAGGCGTGTCTATCTCTTCAGCAGGTCTCATGTACGGTCATGTGTGGACGAGGAGAGATGAGGAGGAGGGGCGTCCGAATATCGGGTGCGTTCGGTGACGATTAAGCACATTTCATCACGCTAGGCCCCGCGCCTCGGCAACCGTCGGCTACCAGGTATCCATCGTCGGACGCAAACCACTGCAACCATACTTCCGCACGGTTCCCCGTCTCTACCGTATTTCCAGATATCACATTATCGCAATTTCTTAATGTATCGGCGTCAGTTCCAACCATTCGATTCTGTGTCCTACATCTGGAAGACTCTTAAGCTTCCGGAAGAAGCACTCAACTCACTCCAGTTGATTAATGATGCGGAATGCCTCCCATCCTTCTTCAAGGTAGACCACATCGCGCAAGCCTTCATCGCTCTCTCCGCTCTTTCGGCCGCCTTGTTTCACTCAATTCGTCACCAAACAGCAGTTCCGAAGGTCACTGTTCCACGCGAGCACGCTTGCGTAGAGTTCAAATCCGAGCGACTATACGTCTTAAACGGAACACCAGCACCGTCGTCTTGGGGCACTATCGGCGGGCTTCATCGGACTGCAGACGGTTACGTGAGGATGCATGATTCCTTTCCGAACCATCGAGCAAATGCTTTGATGATTCTGGGCTTGGAGGAAGGCGCATCAAGAGAAGACGTAGCGAGGAAGATGCTAGAATGGCGGTCTATCGATCTGGAGACCGCGGCCTTCCGAAACGGAGCTGTAATTGCCATGCTACGGTCGTTCGAGGAGTGGGATGCACTACCCCAGGCGAAAGCGATTGCAGACTTTCCAATACTACTACGGAAGATTGCAGACTCAAGAGAGTATGTACCTTCAATTCCACCGACCGTGACCGACGATAAATGCCTACGCGGCATCCGCGTCGTCGAAATGAGCCGTGTTCTTGCTGCTCCAGTTGCGGGAAGGACGTTGGCTGCCCATGGAGCAGAAGTTCTTTGGATCACTTCGCCGACGCTTCCTGATCTTCCAGATTTGGATCGAGATACTGCTAGAGGAAAGCGCACCGTGCAGCTCGATATCAAGCAGCCAGCCGACAAGGCTAAACTTCTTGATCTCTTACGCTCAGCAGATGTCTTCATCCAAAGCTACCGGCCGGGCAGTCTGGCTGCACAAGGACTGTCACCAGAGGAGCTGACGAAGGCAAATCCACACCTAGTCATAGCGAATCTTTCAGCGTACGGACCAGATGGTCCATGGTCCATGAACCGGGGCTTTGACTCCCTGGTGCAAACTTGCTCCGGCATCAACGTTGCAGACGCTCAGCGCTACGGCGCTGGCGAAGCAGCTCGCGTTCTGCCCTGCCAGGCTTTCGACCATGGCGCGGGGTATCTGCTCGCAACTGGTGTTATGGCGGCACTCTACAAACGTGCTACAGAAGGTGGTGCGTACGAGGTCCAGGTGTCATTAGCCGGCGTCATGAAGTACATGCGTTCGCTCGGCCAATCCCCTGGAAAGACTGGGTTCGAGCGGAAGGACTTCAAGAAGATTGAAGAGGTGGAGCAGTATCTCGAAGCGCGACAGACAGCGTTTGGAGAGCTGAAGGTTATAAGGCATGCAGCTACCATTGAGGGGCTGGAGACCGGGTGGGATACTATGCCGAAACCCCTTGGTAGCGATGAAGCGGCCTGGCTGTGAGACTTTAAATTTCAAAGTGCGAAAAGACGGGTCAAAAATTGGTGTTATGGGTGCGGCGAAGACTGATTGCTGGGTCTCATTGAAGCAGTTAGCTCATTGCACGGCGACACCGGGCTTCCACCTAGACGATTCTAATTCTAGCGCAAACTGCACGGGTTACAAGGAGCCCTAGTGGATAAGCCTGACTCCTTGGACATGAAGTAAAATTTCACGATGAGCCCGTGAGTTCAGGATCTACAGCTCTCCATTCAGCGCTGACACTGATTTGGTTAGAATGGATCTAATAGACGGACCATGACCGTACGTCAACGACGAGGCATGAACCTAGACCAATAGGAAAGAAAGGAGACTTCAAGATGGTTGGTTCGATCGCCACCGATGCCCTTGTGCAGAAATGGTACCTGCATTAGCGACATAGTACCTGCCGTCGCCGTCCCTTACTCATGCAGCAAGAGACTCACTCACTTGAAAGCCGCGGAACAAACCTTCACACATCCAGACTCGCCGTCACAGAAACACTTCTGCTGCGTTCGTGTTGCGAGACGCAGCAAAGGTGCACCGAGTGGCCCGGGTTTCTAAACATCTGACGTCATTGACTCGCACCTACCCCCGTTCCCGTCACCATACGTACGCCTCTCCATGCTTGCATCTAACAACTTCTTACATTCTCACTTCTACTTATCGTAGTGCACCACTACTACGGATACAAGCCCTTTTACATTCCACGAGTAAGCATATTAAGAATGGCAGAAGTCGCAGCCGGCGCAGGTGCCGCCCTCGCCGCCGAAGAAGTCATATCAACAAGCGTCCAAGCCGGCGTCGCAGGCTACATGATCGCAAAGCCCACTATGCCTCTCAAAGCCTCATACAACCGTGTCGCTGTCGCCGACGATGAAGAGCTCAAACGGTATCTTCCCCATCGCGTCGCCATATAGAAAGTCTGACTGACTGCTGTGCCCAGGCGCTCGCTCGAGCGTTCCCATCATAGTGTTACAGTCCTCGGAAACCACGCCTACATAATCGGTGGCACTACTAACGGCAATACGCTCGCAAGCAACGATATGCATGCCGTTACGCTCACCCCCTCCACGGAGCCGGACATGGAGTATCGGTTGATCCCCGCACTACCTGGCGTGGAAGGCGGCAAAGTGCCAAAGGCGAGGACTAGACATGCCGCGTGCAAGTTCAAAGACTGCGTCGCTGTGTATGGTGGCTGCGACAAGAGCGGCAATCCCATCGATGAGAGGTCCTCGATCTGGCTTTTCGACCCGCAATCCCGAACATGGGGTGAACTAGCGCCGGCCGCAGCCTCAGCGACGACAGAATTCCAGCCCGGTCCGCTGCAGGACCCCAAACTCTTCGCCCACGATGCCACCACCCTGATCCTCTACGGCGGCCAAACACCAGCCACAGTCGCATCCTCCGATCTATGGAAATTCGATACTAAGTCCCGGACATGGTCGCCCCTTCCCACGCCCCCCGCAGCTGCCGAACCGAGCAATGCCGCAGTGGCAAACGGCCGCTTCTACTTCATCTCGTCCGACGACTCCATGAGCAGCCAACTGCACATATTACCCCTGAGCTCAGCATCCAGGGGAAGCAAAGAAGAAGAGCAGAAATGGACAACCCTGACCTTCCCCACAAACCCCCTCGCACCGGGCCCGCGAGCCCGCCATGGCGGTGCCTTACTCCCCATAACCACAGGCTACGGCCGCAACTACCTCGTCTACTTCCTGGGCGCACGCTCGCAACCCACCTCGTCTTCTGCCACCACCAGGCTGGGTATGACGGGCGACGAGAAGTTCACCATCGGCGAAGCCGAAGAAGCACAGTCTCCTCCGTCAGAACCGAGAGCACAGCATGAGGAGCATGAGGAGAAAGACGTCACTCAATGGAGCGACATGTGGACCCTGCAGCTTCCATCCAGCGACCTCGAAGCAAAGCCCAAACTGAGCATCAAGGAAGCCATCAAGCCTGCAAAGATCAAGGACGCTATTAGATCAGGGCTGGGCGCGGAGACGGGGAAATGGGGTTGGGCCGAGGTGGAGATGACGGTGCCGGAGGAGTTGGGCGCTGCGGAGGGGAAACTGCATCCCGGGCCGCGGGCGTGGTTTGGCAGCGATGTGATGGAGGATGGGAAGAGCGTGGTGTTTTGGGGCGGGGAGAATGCCGAGGGCGAGAAGGTCGGGGATGGCTGGACTGTGAGGCTGGAGTAGCTGCTGGGGTCTAAAGTGAGCGCCGTTCGGGGGATGATGATGCAGCCTGTATGGATCATGCTATTGAAAAAGACCGTAGCTCACCCTACTCAGAAATTAAATAGCTGAAGAACTGCATAAGCGCAAACAGATTGCCCAAGCAGTGTCAAGGATGAATTCGTAATGGACCAGTATGCGCCAGCGAAACGTTTAGCGCTTAGCCTACTCGATCTTGAGATGTAGTCTACCCACCGAACTAGGCTTAGCCCACGATCTACCCGCAAACTAGCCCTCGAGCCCTACAGCTCGGGTCCGTAAAATAGTCCGCAACACACTTCGGGCCCGTAAGTCCAGAAGGCAGAATCATCCACCTTTCCCTGACGGGCGACTTTTTGCGAGATGCAATTCAAGACTATGTTTTACGACAGAGCAAGGAAGGCTTCACGCGCAACGCAACGTCAACACAACTCGACTCGACGGAGGCCTATTTAACAAAGCCAGCGCACGCCTCTGTTTCCGAGCCCCTATAGCGATGACCACTTCTCCTCGGTAGTCGAACCCCTTAACCACCTCTTCACCCTCCAAGACTCAGCATCTTTCTCCCATACACTCGCGCCTCTATCCCCGCCGCACCCACAATGCGCGTCCTCATCAGCGGCGCCGGCATCGCGGGCCCCACGCTCGCCTACTTCCTCGCCAAAGCCGGCGGCGCCCGCATCACGCTCGTCGAGAAGGCGCCCACGCAGCTCCCTTACGGCCAGAATATCGACATCCAAGGCAGCGCTCGCAAAGTGATCGCCAAGATGGGTCTCCTAGATGAAGTGCGCCGCAACCACACGACGGAGAAGGGGACGCAGTTCATCGATCCGCAGGGCCGGCCGTTCGCGGGCCTGGGCCTCGAGGAGGGCAAGCCGCCGGTGAGCCTGACGTCGGAGTTTGAGATCCTGCGGGGCGACCTGGCGGCGGTGCTGTGGCGGGCGACGGAGGGCATGGTGGGCGTGACGTACATGTTCGGGACCACTGTTAAGGCGGTGCTGTCCAGCGACGAGGCGGGCGTGAGAGTCGAACTCAGCGATGGCGCCGTGCACGCGTTCGACCTGCTCGTCCTCGCAGACGGCCAGTGGTCCAAGCTGCGCAAGCACTGCTTCCCCGCGGAACGCATCAGCGTCCTCGACAAGAACATGTACGTCGCGTACTTCACCGTCCCGCGACGCCCTGAAGACACCGCCTGGTGGAACGTCTACCACGCGCTCGGCGCGCGCATCGTCACCACGCGGCCCGACCCGCACGGCACCATGCGCGCCATGTTCAGCTGCATGCCGCGCACGCCCGCGCAGAAGACGGCGTGGCAGGACGCGTGCAGGGCCGAGAGGGCGACGCAGCAGGCGCTCGTGAGAGCCGAGTTCGCGGATGCAGGGTGGCAGGCGCAGCGGCTGCTGGACGCCATGCCACAGGCGCCCGACTTCTACTTCCACCCCATGCAGCAGATCAGGATGGACAAGTGGTTCCAAGGGCGCGTCGTGTGTCTCGGCGACACGGCGTGGGCGCCCACGCCGCTCACGGGCATGGGGACGAGTCTGGCTATCACGGGCGCATACGTGCTTGCAGGCGAGCTGAGCAAGCTCGGTGCGGGCGAGCATCCTGCGAGGGCGCTCGAGGCTTTCGACACCGCGTTCCGCCCGTTTGTCGAGCAGAGTCAGCAGATTCCGCCGTTTGTGCCGGGCATTGCGCATCCCGAGACGGCGGTCGGGAGGTGGGTGTTCCAGGCGTTTGTGGCGACGCTGGCGAGGATCGTGGCGATTCCGTGGGTGGCGAGGAAGTTCGACGGCGGTGGGCCGGCGAACGAGGATGATTTTCTGTTGCCAGAGTATGCGAGCTTCGAGGATGAGAAGGCCGGGTGAGGTAGGGATGTGTGGTTAGATATGTCGGAAGAATCCGTGTGTACACAGAGGCGCTCGAGGTCAGCGGGGTCGGCGAGATCGAGGAGTCCCACTTCTACCTCGCCGTTCGGTAGATTAATGCTTATGGTAGGGACAAACGCTCTTCTCTTACGCTCATAACGAAATATTCCATTACTGCTCCTGCGGTTTCATGCCATATGTGATATGGAACAGAACGTAGGTATGCACGCTCGGATCCTTAATCTCTCTCCTGGCGAGCGCCAAAATGACTTGCAGATCCTCTACCCTCCCGCCCAGGATCTGCGTGTATCCTCTCAGCATGTACGCCTCAAATCCGCCATCCAGTATCATGATCTGCTCAAGCTTGCCAACGGTCCTTAGCCTCTTTGACCGCGGCCACGGGCCCATGGGCAGCTTGTATACTTCGTCCTGCACATTCGTGAAGCCGGCGGCGCGCATTTGGTCTGCCCAGCTGCGCGGGGCGTCGAGCGGAGCGCCCATCTTCTCGGCCATTTCGAAGTACAGACGGCCTGCTTCTACGTAGCCGCTGTTGGGAGGGATGGTGTTGTCGTCGGAGAGGGCGCCCGGGATGGTGCTGGCGAGCTGTATCCAGCCGCCGGGCTTGAGGTGGGTGTACGCTTGCTGTATCAGACGAGGCCAATCTCTCACGGCCGTCATCAAGTCGCGGCCGTGGACGAAGTCGAAGTGGTTGGGTCGGTACGGCCAGTCCTCTTCTACATCGTCGATTTCGAATATGCAATTGGGCGGCACGAAGTTCGGCTGGGTAGGCGCAATGTCCACGCCGATGACTTCGGTGTTGGGGAACTTGTCCGCCATATCTATGGCCCATATGCCTGTTCCTGTTCCCAGATCTAGGATCCTGCTGCTCTGCTCGCCAAGCTGGCTGTCCGGAATGGGCGCCACGTACAGCCTGTCGTTTAGCAGGAGCGTGTATTTGTGATGCTGGAGGTCATTGCGATCGAGCTCCTTCTCGTCCATCGGCATGCCATATTCGTGTTTGCCATGCGCGGGGTATATGCGGCCCTCGATTTCGACGCCGCGGCGCACTTCGGACAGGATGGAGGAGAGGAATGAGGAAGCGTCGGATTCATCGTAGCTGTGCCGGTTGTGAGCAAGGCTGAGAGATGGTGGCCATGGCGGGGCAGGTACCCTTCATCTGTGAACGACGAGTCGTCGTCGTGGGCGTGGAGGAAGTGATCTTCGGTGTTCTCCTGGTCGTACTCGCTTGACGAGCCAATGCCTGAGTCTACCGGGTCGGTATCATGCTGCGGTGCGACGCTTCTGGGACTGATGGACGGTCTCGCGTCGCGTTCCTCGGCCGGGGTGGTGTGGGCCATGGTGCCCGTTGGGTGCGCGGCTGGCGCATCGGTCGAGGGCGAGGACTGGGGGTTATGCTGCTCCATATTGCGCCTCGACCGCCTGTGGGGTAGACTCGTTTGGAATCGACGCAGCGGAGGGTGCGACGGCGCGATTTTTACAACCCAGCTCGAGGTCCCCGCAGCAGCGGTCGGTGCGCCACTGGTGCTGGAAGTCGTTCCTTTGTGGCGGGCGGCCAAATCACATCTGAGGGGTGACGTGACATGGCCGGTCGCTTGCAGACCTGCTCCCGCGCCCTCCTGCGTGCTATCGTTGTTTCTGGCTTGGTGTCCAAGATGCCACGGTGAGCGGGCGTCGGGTCCCGGAGCCGGGGGAGGCCGGATCCGCGCCACTGGGCGAGCGAACGTGCCTGATAAGCGGGCGGCAGGCGCGCCAATTGGTGCGCTAACCACGAACCGCTAACCTCCACGCCTCGGCATGTCGTGAGAGCATGCATCTCCCGCCCGTGGTGGGGCTAGACTCTTACGCCCGGCTTCATGGACAGCGTGTCCTGCCCTTTCAGCGTGATGCATACCGTGCCGGATCCGCCCTCTTTTGCTGCACCGCTTTCTCCCGCCACTTCTCGTGTGAAATGGCCGCATATCCGCCGACGCTGGAGGCCCTGACCCTCCTCGACAGCATCGCCAAACTCAGCGATGGATTGAAGAATGGAGAGCAGGGCGCGAGAGAGGGCCTTTTGGGCGCCTGCTCCAAGCTCATCTCGGAGCTCAGTCACCCCACTGAGACTATGCTGATGCTGCTCTGGGCACAGCCCTCGCACCACACCATTCTCCGCATGGCCGTGGAGATCCGGCTCTTCCAGGCAATGTCTGGTATCGGCGCGGAGGGACAAAGGACAGCGGACATTGCGGCAAAATGTGCACACCAGGCGGATCCTATACTCGTCGGTAATGATATGCAAGCCTCCATCCCTGGCGACAATGTCTAACACCGACCGTAGGCCGCATGCTTCGGCACCTCGCCGCCATGGACACCGTCCGCGAAACTGGTCCCGACACCTTCGCTCCCACCGCGCTCTCGAACGCCTTCGCCGAGCCGGCATATCAAGACAGCATTCTGTATATCTTCGAAGACTTCCAGCCAGTCCACCAAGCGACACCATCCTTCTTCCACAAGCATGGCTTCAAATCGCCCGATTCCGGCGTCGACGGGCCATTCCAGCACACATTTAACTGCAAGGGTGACCACTACTTCGAATACTTCCCGAAGCACAACCCGGAAATGGGACGGCGCTTTGCGAGCATGATGGAGGCGTGGAGTAAGGGGCGGCCGCGATGGTTCCAGGAAGAATACTACCCAGTGAGACAACGGCTGATAGACGGCGCGGATAAGGGCAGCGAGGCGTTTCTCGTCGACGTTGGGGGAGGCACCGGTCACGACATTGAGGGCTTATTGCAAGCGTTCGGGGCGGAGATACCGGGCAAGCTAGTGCTCCAGGAGAGGCCAGAAATCATCGAGATTGCGCAGGTTAGCCCGGAGGTTCAGACCATGGCGCATGATTTCTTAACAGAACAGCCGGTCAAGGGTAAGTCGCTCGTTCGTCGAGATTCCTCCACCGCTAACCCAACGCTCTTCCAGGCGCTCGCGCGTACTATTTCCACTCCATCATCCAAGACTGGACCGACCCGGTCAACACGCAGATCCTCAAGTCGATAGTCCCCGCAATGAAGAAGGGCTACTCGAAGATCCTCGTCAACGACTTCGTAGTCCCGAATCAAGGAGCGCACTGGGCGCAAAGTGAGTCAATCAGCACATGAAAACCAGAAGTCCGCTGACTCTCAACAGCCTGCATGGACTGGGAGCTCATGGAAAGTCTCGGCGCCCGCCACCGCACAGTAGCGGAGCACACGGCGTTGTACGAGGGCGCCGGGCTAAAGGTGGTGGGCATCTGGCGCCATCCGCAGAGCGTCGATTCCCTGATCGAGCTCGAGCTGACCTGAAGACGCATCGTGTGCCACGGCACATCTTTAGCGCAATGTCCTCCTTTCTGCATACATGGCGTATATACCCCTAGGTCTGCACGATTCTCCACTTTCGACTGAATTTCTTGCTTGGTTGCCTTCTAGGGAGTTAGTATAATGATGCAGCGTCACGCTTTTGTAAATCCTGCGTTGCGTTGACCCGATCGCGCGGTTCTTGCGATGCCTTGCTTTGAGGGGTTCTCGTGACTTTTGTTGTGGAGTCCGACTGCGCAAGCTGAGCATATATACTCTCAGCTCCCCAGTACTCTTTCTGCATTCTCTCCACTCCACACCGCATTGCTCAGCGCTGCGGCAGCTAAAACCAACGCTGAAAATGAGCATGGAGACTAAAAGCCGTTCTTCACCGGCTCATGCTTTGGCTGCTGCTCTTGCGCCACTGTTTGTAAAAGTTTTCTGGACGGTAATGTATTGGGAACCCGCTAAAGTGGAGAGAGCGTGAAATCGACAACCGAGAGTCCCACTAGAGAAGTATCATGGATGAGGAACGTCGACACGAAGAGGTGATGGCTGAGCATGAAGGAAAGCAGCGTGATTTCGGAGACACTATGGACAAGCGTCGCCCTTGAGCTCGATGCAGACAAGCAGCGTTGACTCTAGGGTATAAAGCCCCTCTTCTCCCTCTCCCTTCCTCTCACGCGCCACGCTTCGAGAGTTGGTGCTACTAAAAGGAGTAACCGAGCAAGTGATGGCAGTCTAAAATCCGATGACATCAAAGTGTATGACGCGGAGCGGTCCTGCGCTGCGCTGTGCCGAACACAAAAAAAGCACATCACCTCACCGCATGAGGAGCAGAGCAAGCCAGCACGTCATTGAAAGAAGCGTGGATCAAATGCCATGGGCGAGCAGAAAGTTTGAATTAACGGCATGGAGAGGGTGCTCCTCGCAAAGGGCCAAGTTGCGAAGGAACTTCATTTTCGCGAATCCTGCTAAGAAAGCACGATAGTTTAAGCGTTTTTGAAGGCAATGCTTGAAACGAAGACTTTCCCTGCAAAGTCACCATATCTTCTTCAAAACCTGTTAGATTTTCTTCAAAGTTCGAGAAAGTCTCATATATATAAAGATAAATGGGTTGTACTGACAATTTGAAGAGAGAACAACTTCTGCTGAAGACATTCCTTTGGGTGAAAAAAAAAAGGGGGGGCAGGGTAGTTGAGGGAGCTGCCAAAACTTGCCAAGTTTTTACGGAATTTTGAATATGATAGATACGAACGTACGCTGTGTGCCGCCTTTGGGAGTTGGGAGACGAGAATGTAGTTAGACTATTACAAAAGGAAGCTGTGCTTAGCCAAGTATAATTCTCTTGTCTTCGGCCACAACCTTCTCCCAACCATCCTTTTCCAGCCTTCCTATGCCTCGCCGATATGCAACATCCTCAATCCATTCTATTAGCATTACATTTCGACTCTGAATGTGGCTACACCCCTTCACGTGTTGAATACAGCCAATGTCAAGGGACTCCTCTCGTATTCTACAAGTCTCATCGGACTCCCCTTGCGCGTTTGACGAAAGTAGAACGAGCTCGCCAGAGCACTCCGACCTGTCGATGAAAAAATGGGGCGGAGCGAAGACAGCACCGATTCTGTCTCCATCAGGAGCGTGGACTGCGCCTAAAACCCATTCAACTTCTGAAGAGTGCGCCTTCTCTTGTTGTTTTTCTTTCTTTTCCTGCTCCGCCGCTCCGTAGTCTCCTTCCAGGTTATCCTGTTCGTTCGAATCTTTTTCCCCGTTCGTTCGGTCTCCTTCAGTTGCCTTGCCTTCCTCATCCGTGGTTTCTTTCATACGCTTGAGGGTCAATTTCGATGTTTGGGCCGTGAAGTGTAGCAGACCGTATTGCATGACACCTGTATCTGAGGCAGATTCAGAAAAGAGATTGCTTCTCTGATCACCCCCAGGCTTTCCAGTTCGGCCGGTCGAGCGGATCGAGTTCAAGTATTTCGCTGTAGTGGCATCTTCCAATCCAATAGGCTCGTGCCATGTAACTTCGGAGATGACAGAGCTTCCGCAAGGGTCCAGGAATGCCACTTGCCCGCAGCAGGAGAGCCATGACCAGGATGGGTATGGGAGACTGCGACTGGCAATTTCCATGCCTGCGGGATGGCGTGCAGTCCGCAAGTGGACTAAATTGCACCCCACTTGTCCCCATAGCAGCGCGGCGTCTAATCGTTCGTGTGGTAGGCCCCAGATGAAGCCTCTCTGGAAACGGGACGCCATGAGCTTGAGGATCCCTGCGAATGCCCACAGTGCGTCGCTTTCATCGGTGAAGTGCCTGCTTGAAAACGCCTCAACGAGTCGGCAATAGAGCACAGTACGGCATTTGTTTGGCTCGAGTAGATACTCGTTCAGCGAGTTTGTCTCCGTCAGTTCAAGCCTATGGGTAGGAGACTCGCCGCTGGTATCCTCGCACCATGTGGTGGTCTGACAAACCCAGTAAACCTGACGCTCCGTGAACACGAGGAGACGTTTGCAGAGGGTAGCCTCTTGAAATGTCCATCCGCGCGAATCCCATACACTCCGGCGCAGAACTTGCCGGAAGGGGGGCTGAGTCGTAATGAACCGGGTCCCGTTAATAGTTTCCGTTCGTTGCGATACCCTTCTTTCGGTGCTTCCCACACCCGGAAGTCCAGCGCGAGCATCTTGACCAGCAGCGGCCACAATGACGAGTTCAGCGCAGCTATAAATCCTGTCCATGATAGGGAGTTGCTGCTGTTTGTCGCTGTCGTCATCTTGTACGATGCAGAGTGTATCAACCCACAGGTAACGTTTTCCAATCAGCCTTACTACTTCAATGGCATCGGAGATAGTCGGAGGAATATCCACGTCCTTTAAACCATTAAACGATGAGCACTGTGCGATGTTATGTCGGTTCAACAGTCCCGTCGCCGTTCGACCCCAGACGTATGACAGCGCAACATACGGTAAGCTCTTGCCTTCTGAGAAGGCCGGAACGATCTTGTAGTCGCGGACATCAATCAAACGAATCTGTTGCGCATTCTCGGGGACATGGGATGGAATGTGGCAATTTTCATGGTGTGTATCGCAAAGTTGCATCCAGTATTTGATCGACCCGATGTTGGCTTTTGATGGCACTTGTCGACCTCGGTGGCGGAATTCGTCCCCAGGGTGAATCGGGGTAGTTGCTGGTACGATCGAATTCGTAGTCTCCTGCTCGTCTGACCTGATGATTGTTCCCGCCACCATCTCGTGCTCGGAGAGTTCAATAACCACGTGAATGAATGTCTCCATGTTCAGATACGTGATCCGGAAAGTTTGCGGGTCGTGTTTGATTTCTTCTTCGGAGGCGTCGCTCGTTGACTCCAATAAGGTCACTATTGGAAACCGCAGATGGAGAGCAATATTGGCGTCATAAACTGTGTCGAGAGGACTGTGTTCTCCTAGGTCGATTGACTCAGCGGCAGAAAGGATCATGCGGCAGCCGGGACAGAATGCCTTGCTTGCAATGTGACGCAAAGGGCCAATGTGGATGTGATAACAGTGTCCGTGTCGCTTGTCTCCGCAAACTTCATTAGTTGAAGAGACAAAGTCGATTTGCCTGCACACAGAGCATAACTCGCCCTGCGGATCCCGCGTCGGTTCTGAGTCTTTGGAGAGGTCTAGGCAACCCATGATACTCGATCGAACATACGAGGCGGCGATAGGTTCGGGGAATTTACTTTCGCGTCGGTTTGTGCTGCTAGCTGGTCTCGATTTGAATAAACGTATCCGGAAAAGAATGAATATAGAGAGTTCCCTAGATCTCAAACACTATCCGCACGGGCATTTACAAGAATGCGTGCATGACTTCTGTTAGGCAGCAATGCTAAGAGCCTGGCTGACAGCCACGACCGGACGATTGCGGAGGTGAGCCCCGCTACTGCTGCTTGGCATTGGCGACGATAATATAGCCATTTCACCTGGCGATGGCGCAAAATTGAGGTTCTTTTCAACGGTGGTAACATTCGACCGGTGCGTAGTCCGCTAGAGAAGCCTTGTTGATTGATTGAATTTTCTCGATTTGAGTCACCAAATCTATAGAGGTTATGCTAACTAACAGCAAATCAGAGCTTCTGCCTACGCACAAAAGGACTCAAGACACGAAAACGGGGTATCACATATCTACGGGGAGGTGGCGTGGGTTGACAGAAAAGAACGACTCGGGTGCGGATGACGAGGGCGTAGAAGCCTGGTGAAACCAGTGCCACACTGCCCCCCCGAGTCTTTAGAAGCTGCGTACACAAGCGTATATAGTCCGTCCTTTGAAAGAAAGCGATTTATGGTTGCATGGTTGGTGCAAAAACGAGATGAAGAGCAATGATGAGTAGCATCAAAGCTCGCCGACCCATGGTTCACCCGGACCCTGACAAAGCAGGGAGCGTAAGTCCATCCGAGCTCAGTTCGAGCATCGTCCTTGCGTATATAAATACCCTCTCCTCCTACTTCTCCTCCTCCTTCTCCTCCTTTTTCTCTTCCGCACTACATTCCTCGCAACGTCGAGCGGTACTGAAAACGGTCAGCAGGAGGCCCAAATGGCGTCTCTAAAAGGATTGAAACACGTACAAATGTGCCTTCTAATAATTCCATCGTCTAAAATCGCAATTATGGAGATGAAATGACTGCATGAGAAGCAGAAGCAATAGCCTGATCGCTCGTCTCTATGGAGACGTCGGGAGAAGGGCAGCACGCAATGCATCCCGGAAACCGCGTCCAAAGTTGGCATTTGGAACGGTCATGGAGCGCTTTGGAATCAGGAATCTGCTTCTACTCTCATGAGGCTTGAATCGTTCGCTCGCGAGAATTCCTCACGCCAAAGCGCGGGTATTTAAACCTTTACCTCTCCACTCTTTTCCTTCACTCTCGCACTTCGCTCCCCGCAACACTAGGAATACTTAAAACGGCAGAACCACTCGAAACGGCTTCCTTAAAAAGACCGAAGCGTTCTACAAAATGTCTTGTCAGAATCCGGTCGCCTAGAAAACAGTCCGCAACGGGAATATGGCGATGTTCGGGTCTAAAAAAACAACCGAGACACCTTGTATGGGCAGATTTAGGAAGCAGTAGCCCTTGCACATGTTGTAGATCCGCCTAATAGAAGAATTCCTTCTCTTTCACAATGTGCGAAGATTTCTGACGCGGATCGCGAAACCGAAAGCTCAGATAACTCCTTGAACGGGACTCCCTCGACAAGCCGCGATGGAGACTGAAAATTTGTTAACTTCATTCGCATGCGAGTCGGCACCTTTCCTCCACCCAGCTCCTTCTTCCGCCAGAGGATATAAACCCCGCTTCTCGAGCGCTCCCCTGAGACCAAAAGCTCGCCCTATGCCGGTACGTGAACCCCTAAAACATTGACGCTCACGAAACGATAGAGTCCTCCTCGTGGTGCGGCGGAGACTATAAATATCCGCCTCTGCTCTTTCTCTTGAAATATTTTCACAATCTCCCGGTTCGAAGGGTTGCACTAAAATCGGATCTACAGGCTCCCTATGGATTCGAGAAATCCTATGACTTCAGTACAATGGCGTTGCCTCGTGCGGTCTAGAAATCCTTACAAGCAGAATCCACGGCTTCCGCCAAATGTATGACAACAACCCTCGATGGAATCTTTTGGCCGGGCTTCCAAAGGTTAAGCGATGCTGGGAGTGACGAAAACTATTGCATACTAAAACGGCATTATCTTCCCGCTACGTTGAGCCTAGCTCCGCGGCGTGGAACTTCTTCGCGCGCTTCGGCAGTCAATTAAAACAATAGTCATGCCGTTTTAGGAGCGCACGTTGCTCCAGCCTCGAGTATATAAACCCGCTCTTTCCTGCTCTTAAGATCCCTACAACAGTCCATATGCAGGCTTGGATTACTAAAAGCGAATTGCCAATGTCGCATGGTGCTCTAAAAAGACAGGGCAAATGACGGCATAGTGTGCCTGGGAGTACGCTTGCCGGACCAAAAGGCGATGACTACGACATATATGAGCGTGCGGCGCGTCCAGCATGGAGGCCATAGGGGGACCCGTTTTCCTGGCTGAGATTCGCCCCGAGTAGGCACGTGGTTGGAACACTGGAGCCGAGAATTGTGGGGAGGATTTTAGTTAGTACTTTGTGATGATCATGATCAAAAGGCCAAATCAACCACGGATGAAGGGTGCCAGAAATGATGATAGTATGATGCCAGCTTATCAAGTGGGAAAATAGGTTGCGTTCACTGCTACAGATCGTTCTCAGGTACCGCGATAACCATCCGCAAACTTAACAGTGTCGACAGGCTGATAGACACGCTAGATAGAAGTGGATGTCAGCAAAGGCAGATAGAGCGTTCCCAAGTGCAGGACCTCCCGAGGTAACCAACCTTCGTTGTCACTTATCTCGCCTCCGTGATAAGATGTAAGAGATTTGTGTGTCCTAGACGCAACGCAGGTTTAATCTAACCAAGCTCGCATCCCTCCAAATTCTCTAGAAACCACGCACCCTCCCAACCGACTCATCACACAACAGCATCGCCACAACCCACTGCTCTCAAATCCCACCATACCCTCCTCCCCACTCCTATCTACCCCAATGCTTGATAACACATCGCACTCCCGCCCACCAGCATCCGTTACCCCGGCTACGAGCCCACTCCGCTCGAGAAACCCCAACATTTTCCTGTCCTCGAAAAGCCCAGTAGCTCACCCACTTCTTCTAGCGACCATCAGGTCTCCGGCGTGCCCTTGTATCCCATTTCATCGCCCAATAGTGAAGAGTGTCTGGATTGCTGCGGTAGAAGTCGAAGAAAGCAATGCGCTGGTCGGCGGCCAAGGGCGAGCAGGCGAGCTAACGTGAAGGTGAGGTTTTCTGTTCCGTTTAGTCTTCTTGGGAGGAGGCGGTCGCATCGGCGAAAGTGACGAATGTGCGGTAGCATGGCGCGTATCTGGGAGCTGTGGGACGTTGGGTCTCTTAGAAAGTAGATGATTCGGATGAAGAAAAGTGAGTGAAGAACTGTGAGAAGCTGGAATTTTGAATTTTTCATTTTTGGCGTGGCCGTAGAAGGGACAAGCGCCTAATTTGATATGGGCGGCGCCATGTGTAAGGTATAGACGACTAATGTGTACTGTACATTACCTGAACCGCGCGAACCTCTCCTCTTCCTCCATCTTCAGTCGCACAGTGTTCAACACTTTCTCATCGTACAAATCCTCAGGCTTCTTATCCCCCTTCAGCACCTCCTTTTCATGCTTAGCCGCCTCCTCTTTCGTCATGACCACCAAATCCTTCATCTGCAGCAAAGAGTTCTTTTGCCCCGGAGTGCGCTTGTCGATGAAGTCCTCGCTAGGTTTATTCCATCTCATCAGGCACAGCCGCGTAGCTAGGTCGCTGATGACGCTTCTCCCGTGGTACACCTCTTCAACAAGGTACCCGACGTCGTCCTGAGTAATTGGGATCTTCAAGCCTTGTGAGTCGAAGCCGTATGATCTCGCGAGGCGTTCTTCGGCGCCTTGCAGCGACCCTAATATGCTGTCGTACATCTTTTCTCTTCCCTTGGCGGGGAGGTAGTCGTGAGGATATCCGGCGATCTCTAGGATGACGTGGTTTGCAACGGCCAATCCAAAGATGGCTGGCATCGTTCCGAGCACAGGCAGGATCCTAACTCGGAAGTCTGGGAGCACACCTAGTTCGCCAACGGTGCCTTTTGCGAATTCTTCGTCTGGTAATGGCAGCAGCTGTGCCTTTCCGGGGCCAGGCTTCTCCGTAGAGAACACTACCGGGATACCATCCTTGACACCAAGCGCTCGGAGTTTTCGTCTCGTCGATTTTGAAAGCGGATCATCTGTGCTGGCAGAGATGTCGCCGATGAAGATCTTCGTGGGATCTGACTTACATCCAGCGCCCATGGAAGATATGACCCGAATCTTGTTCTTGTAGCAGTAGTTCAGAAGCGCCACTTTGCTATCGATGTTGTCGATCGCGTCAATCACGAAGTCTGGCTCCTGGCCGTTCATCGCTGCTAGCTGCGCGGGTGCGTTGACTTCGCTGAATAGCTCGTTTCGGCACTCGAAGTGCGTCCAGGGGGTGATTTGTTCAAGCCTCCGCCGGATGCAATGCACTTTCGGGGTTCCAACGTCGGCTAGGGTAGCTACCGCATGTCGGTTCAAAGAAGACAACGTAACCTGGTCGAAATCGATGAGACGTAGTTTGGAACATCCGGAGCGGGCGAGAGCTGCTGTGGCGTGCGATCCGACGCCGCCGCAGCCGACGACGATGACGAAAGCGGAGCGCAGCTTCTGGAGGCCTTCATCTGTAAGAAACACCCGGTTTCTGGCGAGCTGCTCCAAGATAAGATCTGAGGGCATCAGCATTACCGCGGCGCAAAGGCCGGAAGCGTGGGATCTCTAACCATCGTCATAGTCTCCTTTTCGTGCTCTAGCTGCAAGGGCCATGCTTCGCTTGTCTTCGTTGCTCGGAGCAAACGCATTGGAAGCGGCGCCATATTCTGTCAACTGCGAAGATTAGCCAAATGCCCGTCGATTGAAGCTACAAAGGGTCGGGAAGCGGCGCGGGAGTCAGAAAATAATTCTCCACGTACTCTGGTCGCATGGTGCTCTTCATCGATGTCGGGTATTGCTGCTTTCATTTCGGCCACTCTGTACATGCGCCTCGCCTTCTGGAAACCGAGGACAGCTCCTCCAACCACAATCCCGGACACAATGGCAGTGGTGATTAACTGCGCATGATGGGACGCTGTAGCCCGAGATACCCAGGAGGACATCTTGATTCCAATCCCTAACTAAGGCTGAGAACCCCGGTGCTATGGGAGATCCATCGATTTAAAGAGAATGTGTAGGTCCAGTCTCAATTGTCAAGGAACGAAGTGTGATAGCGATGGCGATGACTTCATGGTGTTGAACTTTCAAACTTCGGGTGGCCGTTCGGGCTAGACCGTAAAGAGCTAAGCGCCGAGGCCAAAGTTCTCTGAGCAGAATGCAGATGACCTGGACTCCGTAGCCGCCAGCGAACCACACCGCTCACCTTCGACGCGTTCGAAACATCACCCACGCGCAGTCTGCGCATCTGATCTTGGGGCGGTGCCTGGCAGCTCTTAAAGCGCCCTTCCCACCGCGATCATCCATTCTTTAACCTTCCTCCGCCCCCTTGCTCTCACAACTCTACTGCCGCCATGTCGAAGGTCACATTCGCGATTATAGCCGCGGCAGCTGGTGCTGCAAGTGGTGCAGCTGCGACAGCAGCGTTCTACTCTTCAAAGAAAGAGACTCCACCGTCCGTCTCTACAACCACAACGACCACCGTCACAGGCCCTCCACGACCAGCACCTCCGTCTTCAGTCCCTGCTGTACCTTCACCCGCAGCCGCCGCTCGAAAGCAACCACCTCCAGTCGACCCGAGCGGCCTCTTCCAATATGGCTTTCCCGGCCCCGTCGCAGACCTCCGCCCGGCGGCATCCCTTACCTCTTCCTTCGACCGCCGAACAAGAAACCCAGCATGGGTCGCGGAGCACATCACGCCCGAGTCGCTCGCGAATAACAACGCCGATCGCAAACACAGCGTCTTTGTGGAAGACATCTCAATACCCGAAATGTTCCGCGCAAAGCTGAAGGATTACTTCCGCTCAGGGTACGACCGAGGGCACCAAGTACCCGCAGCGGACGCGAAGTGGAGTCAAGAAGCCATGGACGATACATTCCTGTTGAGCAATATGTGCCCACAGGTCGGCGATGGATTCAACCGAGACTACTGGGCGCATTTCGAGGACTTTTGCCGCCGATTGACGAAGCATTACCCCTCCGTGCGCATCGTGACTGGCCCTCTTTACCTGCCGAAGCGCGAGCCGGATGGGAAATGGAGGGTGAGCTACGAGGTCATCGGGCAGCCGCCAAACGTTGCAGTACCGACGCATTTCTACAAGGTCATCTTCGCGGAGGACGGACAACATGGTGGGAAGGTTGCGCTGGGAGCGTTCGTCCTCCCAAATGCCGTCATCGCGAACAACAAGCCGCTACAGGACTTCGAGGTCCCTGTGGAGATTGTTGAGAGAGCAAGCGGATTGGAGTTCGCCACGAAGCTGGATCCTGTAAGGCGCAAGCGATTGTGCCAGGAGGTCAGCTGCTCTCTCATCGTGAGGGAGTATGCCAAGAGACAGGAGGCCTTTGGGAAGAAATGAGCGGACTATGGGGTCGATGGGGGAATGTATTCCATGTGTATACCAGCGTGTTAGCATAGCATGAGCGGAGTTCGTCACCTCTGTCATTTCGGCGAATACCATATCTTGCACCTTGACTACCAAATGAACTTTTGCGTTCCACTTCCGCTGTTTGTACAGTATGATACAAGTCCGTGATCCCAAGTCCCTAGATGAGGGTATCCGATCCTTTGCCGTCTATGTGTACCCCGATGCATCCCTAATCGTACATTTCAAAAATCTGATCCTTCGGTAGAGCCGCATTTCTTGGTCGGACGCCGTTGCGACATTGCCACCTCCAATGTCCAAAGTTGAGTCGGTGATCGCTCAATCCAAGCCCATCCCATCTGATCCACCACCCGAGCTTCGGCCTAGAAAGTGTTCTGAAGACCGCTGGCCTGCTGCGACTCCTTCTGTATCCGGGCGACGTACGTTTTCGAGACGGTATTCCAGGCGGACATGTACTTCTCCATGCAGGCCGTGAAGCAGGACTCTTCGCCTTTCGAGAGTGAGGTGCCGGGCTTGGGTACGCAGCGCTCGAAGCAGTGTTCGTTAAGTTTCTGCATACACACAGTCAGAGAGGATGGTTTTGGGTGGGAGTTGGAGATGTGAATGTACCTCGACCAGCATGCGCGCATTCTGCATGGCGGCTTCCTGCTGCACCTGGCGCATAACCTGCGTCTTCGGATCGTTGGGGAAGGCACTCATGCCCGTGGCGCCTAATGAGTCCATCTTGTCTTTTATATCTGGCTCCGAAAATCTCCGTGGTCGTTTTGAGGGAATGCGCGGTTGTGGTGGATGGATTGGTGTTTCCCAGAAAAAGACCCCCGACACGCCGGGCGGCGCTTTCTCGGCAACCACGGGCGCACGAGCATCCCAGCAGCGGAAAGGCCACGACGAGAGTTCACCACCACCCATCGGCCAGCAACTTTAATGTCGCCCACCCGTGCCATTCTTCTCTTCTCGTAGCCTCAGCCCCGCCGCGGCGCGCCTCTCTTCTTATCAATTGCAGAAGCTTAGCCTTCTTCCATTCTTTGTGCCGCATTCACCTTGGACCGCAGTGCTATTGGAGCTGGAATAGCGGGTCTCAGACAGCGGTTGTGCAACCATGCTGTTCGCAAGGCCGTGGACGAGCTTGTGCCTGCTGGCGGGGAGCTTGGTGGGCGTGAGGGCGCTGGGGTTGAGCGAGCACCCTGATATTAAGGCTATTTCTGTGAGTTTAGGAGGGCTTGGGGATTTTGGGGATATCTTGCTGATGAGAAGTAGCTACGGACGCACAGCCTCGAGCCCGTAAGTGCGGCCTGAACCCTACAACTTTCCTTGGACATAGTTGGCGGAGAGTGGTTCTAACCTGGCATAGCCATACCTCGACTCAGACATGCAAAGCCGCTGGTGGGACTTTGGCGGGGACACCATCATTCGCACCGACAAGTACATCCGACTCGCCTCCGACAAGCCCTCGCGCGACGGCTGGATATTCTCTCGCGTACCGCTAACCGCCACAAACTGGGAGGTACATACGCTATCCCTTCTCCGAACCACACACCATTCCATATGCTCACGCGACACTAGATTCTGGTCGAGTTCAAGATCCACGGCCAAGGCAACCTCTACGGCGACGGCATGGCCATGTGGCTCACCAAGCAGCGCGCTACCCCCGGACCTGTCTTCGGTGCCACAGACAACTTCGAGGGTCTCGGCGTCTTCTTCGATACGTACAAGAACAACCGGCCCGGCACCGTCTTTCCCTATATCATGGCTATGAGCGGCGATGGGAAGACGCCGTATGACAAGGACAATGACGGCAAGGCGAATGAGGTTGCCGGGTGTAGTGTGCGTTCTACGTTTCCCCTCCTCCACGGTTGACCTAGGATTGACATCACACAGGCCCGCGGTATCCGCAACGCCCAAATCCCCACCAAAGCCCGCTTCACCTACTTCCAAGACCAATCGCTCAAGCTCGACCTGCAGTACAAATCCGAAGACGAATGGACCAACTGCTTCGAAATCGTGAACTTCAAAGTCCCGCCCGTCGCATACCTAGGCTTCTCCGCCGAGACCGGCGAGCTCTCCGACAACCACGACATCGTCTCCGTCAAGACGCAGAACCTGTACATGAGGAGCGGAGGTGGGTCCTCCGCGGGCAGCACGGGGAAGGCTGGGAGCACGACGTACAAGCCTCAGGCGCCGAAGAGCAGCAGCAGCTGGACCTGGTTCTTTATGAAGTTTGTGCTGTTTGGACTGGCGGTTACGGGTGCGTATGTGGGGTTCACGATTTATCGGGCGAGGCAGAGGGACCGGTTCTAAGTTGTGCTCGGGGACCGGAAAAGAAGCAGCGGTTGGGGAGGATAAATGGGATGGTTGGCTCGTCATGTACAGGGTTGGATGCATGGGGTAAAATCACCGGCCTTTGGACGGGGCCTATTGATAGCGTTTTCTTTCTCCTAGCATTTCTCTACACTGCACATACTCTCCTAGCAACTTACTTCAATCGAATCACACGATACCACTCATGCCTGTCAATGCCGTCAGTCAAGTCATTAAAGCAATCCAAATATGAAAAATAAAAGATTGCATTATGGTCCTCAGATCAGCTCTCCTGCTGTTCTCATGAGCCCCCACAGCCCTCACCAGCCTTTCGACCAGCGACGACCAGGTTGCCCGTCAACTTTGGCTTTTGTATGCCCCAGTCCGTAGACCAGAGACATCATCACCGGACCCTTGACCCGCCTGTTCAGCAGACCGAAGTTTCTCAAACACTCTCACACCCACCCCACACGACACTTCCTGCACCGCCCAACAACAACGACCAGACACCCCCACACTCACATCACCGCACGCCCCAAGCAGGACATGCGGCAACGGCGCTCGGATTGAAAACTACGCCAGTCGTCACTAGCAGACTGTAGCTATACCTTCCGGAGAAGAGAGTAGCAAGTGCGCTTCGACCCTTTTACTTCTTCCTCTTTGCGCAGCGGGGGTGGTTGGGCGGGCGGCTGCGTGTGCGGGTTACCCAGAAACTTGCGCGACTTGTAGGTATGCTTGACTTGGGGAGACAAGACACTCCCTCTGATATCCGTTCTTGTGGGCTCAGCGCCCCAGCCACCGGAGACCGCCGGCGGGGAAGATGGGCCCCGCTGGGGCTTCCTGACTGTGAGGAGGGGTTTCGGTCATAGGGATCTGCGGAGGTTTTGTTAGCGGGCGCTTTGAGCGAAGGGGAGGGAGTGAGGAGGAGGAGGAGAGGGAAGGGCGGATGGCGAGGTTGGGGTACATACACGCAGCTCGGATTGTGGGTGTGGAGAGAGAAACTCGGAGCTCGACGCGAAGATAAGTTTAGGCGGGTCGCGACGTCACGGGCGGCGCTAGCGCTAGCGGCTGTTAAGCGACTCGGGGTGACCAATGAGAAACGAGTCTTTGACACAGTCATGTGATCGTGAATCAATGTACAGACGATCGACGGTTTTCAAAACTGCCCTGTTAGGCAGTTTCGCTTCTGCAAGCCATGTTCCTTCACCCCAAATTTGGAGAAGAGAAGGAAGCACGACAGGTTACACGCGCAGCACCAAACACAAAAAAATTTCGAGGGACTAGGTCAAGCGCATAAAGAATGTGCATTCAATCATCAGCGCGATGCGTCAGCACCACAACAGAAACGAACAACCCCCTAACCGTCCCTTCCCTTCCCCACCACGGTCTCGGTCTACTCGTAAACATAGCAAAGCGGGCCCGCAACCGTGCTAACTAGCTCCTTGATCTTGTAGCTCTTTCCATCCACATTCAACACCTCGAGATCAATCACGTCCTCCAGACTCTGCTGTCGCGAGCCGAAACCCATCATGCTGGTCCCGCCCGCAATGACCTGCTGGCGGTTCGCAAAGTCTTGGGTTTGCCAGATGTACCATGTGCGGTCGATCATGCTATGGTGCAGCCAGAAGGCCGGGTCGCCGGGCGAGACGTAGAAGTCTGTTGTCGAGAGTCAGCGGTGGAGGAAGGGTTGAGAGGAGGGAGTAGGGGATGGGATGAAAGAAAAAGATGGTACGTACCGGACCCGGGATCGCCGCTGATGGTGAAGTGACCAGCGGGGTGCACGCCAGTCCCCGCTTGCATCTGGTTCTGGAAGGTCGCGATATCCTTCGACGCCGTAATGAGCGAAGCAATCTTGGCAGTCGTAGCATCGCGCTGCGTCAGATAGTTGGACAGATCGCGCTTGATGCAGCGAGGGTTGTAGCCGTAGCCATCGCTCCTCGGGTTCTTGGGTGGCGTGGTGTCGGGCATGGCAGCCATGGGTCTGTGACATTGTCAGATATAGACGGAAAAGAATGCGGGCAAAGGTGGACGTACCCCAGGTTGACAGTCATATTTTTGAAAGGTCCACTGATGCAGCCACCTCCGTTACCGGCGGGCTTCATTCCGCTGCTTTGGTGCGCGACTTTCTCGCCCTGCCCGCTGATGCTGGTATCGCTGCCGTCGAAGATGGGGGATGTCTCGGGGCTAGCCGCCCATCTGCCCCAGTCCCAGTACTACGCATGAGGTTTAGTAAATGACTGGTGTGTAGAATGGACTTGCACCAACCGGCTGAGTCCCTGTATACCCGCACTCCGTTCGTAGGGCTTGCTCGTACGCCCAGGTGAAGTATCGGTGCCATGACAAGAAATTACCCTGGTTGCCGTTAGTCACCTGCGCGATGGATGAGGCTAGTGTTTATCGCTTACCGTTCCGTGAATGGTGAGGGTGTTCTTCATGTGAATAGCGACGAAGTCATCGTAACGAGTCTTCGCTCCAGGGTATTGGGCTGCTGGTAGCTTGGATGGCTTCTGAATGATGCCTAATAGTAGGTCAGACTGTTTATCTGGGGACGCGCCTTGAAGATTTACGTACAAAGGACGGCAGCGATGTATGCCTTCTTCTCAGCAGCGGTAATATCACCCCTAAACCGTTCTGTCAGTGATAGTTTGACACTCATACATGGGGTTCACCAACCATTCCTTCCGCACCTGGAGCTTGTCCTTGGTGCAAGTCGTCGACTTTGCTATCACAGCATCAACGGCAGCGCGTCCCTTGGTCTGCAGATCGGAAACGGCGTCGGCTGCGCAAAGCACAGAGAGAAACGAGGCAGCCACCAAAAGGGCGTAAAGCCCTCGGAGAGAGATACCCCTCGCCATCACGAAACGAATGATGGTCTCCAAGTTCACCTCGCTGAACCAGACACCACAATGTTGGAGAAGTCACCCTCAGACTTATACCATACTAGCCCTGAGTAAGCCTTCCCTACCTGAGCGGCAGGCGGTCGGAAGCCATAGCCGCTCAGAACCGGCACTGTGCGTAGCAGTGAAGGGCGTTTAGATGAGACTGTAATCAAAAGGGTGGTAGACGCCACAAACGAGCACCAGCCAGTGCTATGTGAAGCGTCCGGCAGATGGCGCGCAATTTACGCAGATCTGGTAGCTGCGGGGGAGAAGCATTGGAGAAAGTGAGCGCAGGGCCGGCACCTGGCCGTCAATAATATCCTCGGTACTGAGCTGCCACGTTTGGGTTGGAGAAACAGGTAAACTGCGAGAGGCGCGGTTGGGCGTGCATCTCAACGGGTACGGTAGGGCATCGTGAGATGGACCAGGACTGTCACTCTGACCAGCTGCATCGGGAGAGAGACACCTTCAGCGGCCACCTTCCCCTAAGCATCAAATTGCCAAGTCGGCTTCCTCCAGTCTTGTCCATGGAAGCAGAGATTTCCTTGACCCCAAAATTAAGCTTAATTTTGGCGGTTGCGATGAATGGCTATTGTCGAGCACCAAGCTCAGCGTCACGGACCTCGTGGCGCTGAACCTTGCCGTAGGCGCTATGAAGCCGATCACGAATCGTAGCCCATCAACACGGATGCGTTTGGGCCGTTACTGTAACATCTGTGATGTGCAAGCTTCATGATACCAAATGTGTGACGCCTTCACAGACTAGTCCCATGCGTTGCGAGCAGGGGGGGTTCGACGGGGAATATGGCTCGTCGGTGAAGGCGAACAAGCAAGAATCGCCAGACTCGAGGTATAAAACACGGAAAGTCGGGTGGTCGGTATACCACGTTTTGATGCTGATGGCAACGAATCAGAGAAGCCGCAATATGCGCAGAGGTAATGTAGAACTCACGCGCTGCATTCTGCCGGCAGCTGCGCTCATCTATGCGCCTTGGCAACCGACGTAAAAAGCCAAGGACAACTTTGCGAACACGAGCGAAGCTTTGTCTGACGTTGAGTGTGTATAGATTTCGCATCTGACAAGTGGCAAAGCCATTAGAGCCCGCGCGGATGGTGTAAGCAACCAAATTGCGAGTCGGGCATCCGGCCTGGTGCCTTTTACCGCAGCTCGCCCTCTGACCGAATGCCGATCCCACAACATGGGAACTACAATCTATCCCCGCGTTCCACCCAAGATTGCCGATGCAAGATGTTTGCGGGGAGAGATTGCCTGGCAGCGAGAAGAACTGGTAGGAGGGTTCCAACGCGAAATCAAATGTTGCGCAGCCAAGCTCGACCAAGAGATCTCAACAGCCCCAATACGCGCCGCATGCTCGGGAACTGGGTGCCGGTCTCAGATGCAATTCTCGGTATGCACGGCTGACTGGTGGCGTTCTACTGCTGGTGAGACGTGTAGTCGAGGCTGTCGCTGATCGTTAATCGAGATCTACAATCTGGTCCCTGAGGCTAATAGACGAGTTTCGCAATCACGTGGAGCGTATGCTGCCCATCTCATTTCGAAACTGTATTTCGCAGCGGTGTGTGCCTGGAATAGTCTCGTGCAGCGTGCAATCTTACGCTACTCAGAGACAAGAGCCATCTTGGCTCGCCTCGAGGATGTCGGAATTATCGTTCCATAGCCCTCACAAACCCAGGTCTGTCCAGTAATCTGTGGTAATGAAGCATCCTAGTCGTCCAGAGCGCGTCTACCTGGTCTCGAAGCTGACGCTCGTGGCAATAATCTGGAAGCTTGTGAGGGCGTCGTTATCCTTTACACGTGCACCCGCCCGGTTGCAAAACGATGGGGAGCCTTTAAGCCGATGCTAGATTCCAGAGAGTAGCTCAGGGGGTACAGGCCCGGGGATCGAATCTCTCAAAGTCTGCGTCGAACGTTTCCATCCGTCATCGTGGGCTATAGCCATCACCTGGCAGCTCCACCGGACGCTCGTGTTGTGGTAGCTCTGCGTACTGCGTTGTCGGCAGTTCACTAACCGCGCCATCGTGATGGGTGTCGAGCGTGCCAGTATCCCTTCCATACACCACTTTATCAGGCGCTTCCGCGGGCATTTTTGAGGCTGGCACCGAGCTTTGCCTTCGTCTTCGTCTGCGCCATAGAAACAGACCGAGTACCACGAGCGCAATCACAGCGGCTCCGCCAATAGACGCACCGATCGCAGCTTGTGCCCCCGTGGACAATCCGCCCGAGCCCGAGCCAGAATCTGAGGACGAAGACGAGGCTTCGGAGGGGTCCGCCGTGATGGTCGCAGGCGAGTTCACAGTTGCCGTTGGTAGCTAGGCCGTGTTAGCTCTGCAATCTCAGAAGGCAAATGGCTTTGAGAACCCTACGTTTACGGTGGAGAACCTTTCGTTGTTTATCGTTGCAATAGTATCGAACAGCCATCTCTGCCCGTCTTGCGGCTGGGTAATATTCGAGTCCATGGCCAATAACGCATTAGGCTTCCTCTCCAAATGCCACGCCGTCCCGTTCTCCTTGTTGGTCAAGAAGAATGTCCCGTCTCCCCAGGGCGACACTCTCCAATAGACGGAGTCGTCAGACACATTTCCTCTTATCATTTGAGGTTGCGTTTGGCCGGGGGTGCTCTCATCCTCTTCGAACTTCGTCGATAAGAAGGCATCCGGCCCTCCCTTCGAGGTCCTGAGGACGTAAAAGGTTGAGTTGACAGCGTAGAACTGCCATCTTTGATTCGGTTGGGTCAGATTGGCAGCTTGGAAAAAAGCCGATCCTCTGGTGCCGTTCGATTGCGCTGAAAGGCTTGCTCCAACGAGTGCTTGATTCTTGTTCTCGTTCACGTAGAGATGGTACCACTGGTTGGAGTCAAAGTTCGCCATTCCGTCGGTATTGATGATGCGATGTGCCAGGAACCGACCGCAAAAGATATCGGAAAGGAAAGGTCAAGACCGCAGCAGTGGCGCGGCTCAGGCCGTCCATTGCTTTTGTAGTGAACGTAGACATTCAGGCCCACCTCTAGCGCGTTTCATCATGGGTCAAGGGAGGCGGATGGCGATAGGCGCCCAGCCTAGGAGAAAAGTGGTATGGTCGACTTCAGCCTTGTGCAACAGAGGAATCGACATGATTGGTTGAAAGGACATATGACACATTCGCCTGCGTCTCATACTCGAAATGTCGCTGAGATGCGCGAACACAGATGCACGTCTCGTACCTGGGTAAGAGTGTGCGCTCCCCGGGAGCGTTGTCGAGTTCGCTGCTCGCATATCTGGAACCTAGAATAGCTCAAGTGTCGCCAGGCTTCCGTGACACTGAACATAAACCCGGGGTGCCTTGCATAACACATCCTGGAAAAGAGGCCGTGTTCGGCTTTGCAGTGCCGAAGTCGAACGTGAATTGTGGAAATACGAGTAGGAATCCTCCATTTCGCAGACTGAATTCGAATATTGTGCTACCGCAACTCATCTGGCCGCCATGACGTTCTTCTCTATGCCCGCCACAGCCTCTCGAATTGTAGGACAATAATGCCTCCGCAGAATCTCGCCTTCCCATACCGTCCCCGCCAATGGATTGCTACCCTCGATTTCTGGTTTTAGCGCGTCGAAAATTCCGTCGCCTCTTCGCTCTTCGGTATTCCAAAGGGCAGAAACTTTGCGGCCATGAGTATTCGTCACCCTGTTAAGCAGGCCGAGCATTGCAATGCAAGACTTCTCTGGTAGCTGCAGCGAGATTATCATTAGTTGTTTGCAGAATGCGGCGATCCTGAGTGGAGGTACGGCACGAAGTGCTGTGGGAGGTAGAAGGATGGAAGACAGGGACCGGATGAGCAATACGATGGTTGTCTGCACATTGATCTTGTTGGTCGCTTCCGGCTGTGTTTGCGCTTGAGATGCATGAGGATCGGGAAGGTGCAAAGATTTAGCGCTGCGCTCGATGTCCGGGTTGAGCGAAACAGCGTGAAGTGTCCGGTAAAGATGCGTGATGAAGAAACTCAGGTCCAGCTTGAGCGTCGACGCCGCGGTAGCGCCGTCCTGGCCTTGAAGCAGGGCAAACGCAGTGATAACACAAAGTAATGACTCCCGGGTGAGGTTTCTCTCCGGCAACTCGTTGTCTTCATATCTGTCCGATTCGGCGTCTCCATCGGCTTCGGCATCTCCCGACGTTTCAGCCGTGCTGATGATATCTCTGAGTGCTTCCAGGATATCACCAAAGAAGTCCTGATTGATGAGATGGGCATATTTGGCCAATCCTTCCAGGACAGCTCCCATGAGCTTCGGCGAGCGCGCTTTCAGGATCCGAAAGTAGGCAACGAAGACCATCTTGAGCGTTTCTGCTTGCATTCTGTCACGCTCTTCATGGCTGACAGCCGCATCTGCCTCCTTCATTTCCTTCTCGATTTCCTTGCTCTGCTTTAGTAATTTGCGCTGTCTCTTCGTCCGGAATTCGCGCTTTTGCTTGATCTTCTTGCCCTGGTGCTCGTCCGACTTGTCCACGGAGTTGTATGAAGCCCTGGATGAGAACCCGGCAAGTAGCCTAAGATGGAGGAATATATTCAGGACGCTTTCATCAAGGTTGTAGTTCTTGGCCTTCATCATCTTCGTCAACATGGTGACTGTTTCAAGCGAAGCATTGCCGTCTTCGTCGTCGTGAAATAGCTTTTCCATCGTCTCTCTGCACTTCACAAAATCCACATCCACGCGCGTCGTACTCAGCTTGCCGACCAAGATTTTTAGCAATTCGCTGCGAAAGTTGAAGTGCGGTACCGCAAGCAGCATATTGCATGCACAGGCAATTGCGACCGACGCCAGACTGGCTGACTGCTCGGGTGCTCCAGACCCACTCAACTTTGCCAATGTGCCCAGCTCTTGTACGTATTTCTGATAGCCTGACACAAGCTTCTGCTCAAAATCGCGCAGTTTCCGTACCTCCTTCGACACCTTCTCACCCATGGCCTCTTCGGAGAGTGGCCGTATGCGATAGCCGGGTATCAGATCTTTGAAGACGGCCGCCTGCGTTGCTATGGCTAGTTTCCGGACCGTGGTGTTCTCCGAAGCGGCGAGGCCTGCCAGCGTCTTCAACGCCCCGATATGCTCTTCCGGGTCCTCATTGACTAGGCTCGCTATCCGTGCAAGCTCTTCTTTTGCCTCAAGTATCTGTTGCCGTGGTGGGACCTTCGGCTTCTCCTCCACGGCTTCTTCCTGGTCTTCTATTTCCCCCTCACTCTCCGTCCCCAGAAAGCTGTCCGATCCATCCTCCTCCCTCTCCTCTGGCACTGTCGGCGGTGCCACCCATCCCTCTGATGTCCGAACTAGTAATTTGCTATTCTCTTTCCGCTTTTTTATCTTCCTAGGTCGCTGTTCGTAGTCCTGCTCGAGATCCCACTTTGCAGCATTGGCAAGAAAACTCGACTTGTATTTATGGGATGGAGGCGGCGGCGACGAGTCCGAGGGGGCGGATTCCGGAGGAGAGAGACGTCGCTTCTTCGCGGCCGGTACGCGCGACATTGTGCTTGAATAAGTTGTGCTTGAATGAGGCGTGTTTGCGGTGGTGCGGAGGAGCTGGGATAGCTTTTCCCACCCGAACAATTTTTGTCTTGGCGTCGGGGAAAGAGGTCAATTTTACCCGACCTCCCATAATTTTTCCTGCCGCAGCTGGCATCAAACGAAACCACAAACTTCCTATCAGAAGCGCAACATCTCAAGAGCTACATTCACTATGCGGCAGCTTACGGAACAGGTACGTAGATTGGCCGTCGCATATCGGAGCATGTCTTTAGAATACTGGCTCCTGCCATCAAGCATATGGCTCTGATCTCAATGCCAGCCCGCGTGGCGCTCTCGGTACCTCTAATGGGCTATACGACTGAGATAGGCTCTATGCTATCGGCTTCCTCTTTCGTTGTATATGTCTCTGTACCGTGTGCCTGTGCTAATGATGACCCCAGGAAACGAAAACTCTATGTAAGAACACGGCTACCCTAAGCCCGCCTCCTCATGAATGAACATGACATGCTGATACAGAGCACAGTCGAAAAGCTGGCAACATACTGCGGCAAAGGCATCCAAGGCCTGATTACCGCTGGCGGATCCGAGCGTCACGTGTTTCGTGTCCAGGTAAATAGAACACCTCTGCTTTCCGCGACCCAAGTCTAACACGCATGTAGGGCAGCCGAGTCTACTATGTCAGAGAATCATTGGCCAACCTCGCCACATCAGTCAAACGAGATGCCTTGCGTAAGTGAAGCGTGGGCGGATATGCCAGACCTATCTCCTTTCCCGCGAAGTCCGGAGTCTGCTACTGGGAGGGCTCTCAGACGCACTCCCAGCGGCGATGGCTCGCTGATGAAGCCTCAGATGAGACAGCTTGGGTGCTACTCCCTGTTGGCTCTGTTTAGTCTTATAACCCTAGAACGCTGCTAACCTGTTCCCTTACTTTCAGTCTCCCTGGGCACCTGCTTAGGGAAGTTCACGAAGACCGGGAAGTTTCGCGTTCACATAACCGCCTTGCCCATAATCGCACCACATGCGCGGTACAAAGTTTGGGTGAAAAGCAATGGGTAAGTCGTCGGCTGACGATTTCCTTTCCCCAGCTCAAAATGGTTGCTCTTGGAATCTGGAATCACATCTGGATACCTTCATGATGCATCAAGCGTTGTGGTGGGACATCGGGGTATCGAATTCCAACTCTGAAAGACTGTGCTGACACTGGACCTCTCAGAGAGATGCCATTTCTGTACGGGGGCAATGTGCTTAAGGCGCATGTGGGTACGTACTTGAGTCATTTATCCACCCCTAACGTATGCTAATCCTACCTTTGCAGGCCGCTGGAGTGAGGATTGCCCCGAGCATCAAGGCGTGGTCGTCTTGAGTATGAACGACACGCCACTAGTGAGTAGTCATCGATTTTTGGATATAGCAATAGATGTGCTGACGTGCCGGCTCAGGGCTTCGGTGTCAGCGCACGATCAACAGCTGAGGCGAGGAAGCTGGATCCGACGGGCATCGTCACGTTCAGACAAGCAGATATCGGGGAGTATCTGAGAGAAGAAGATACGCTGTTCACTACATAAGGACTACAACTGCGCTACCGGACGAGGGATGTGGACTAGGTTTCCACGTTCGAAATATAAATCCTTCAAGCAGCTTTATTCCGCGCGGTAAGGCTTGTTTGCGACCAGGGACCATGATGGCGCCCCGGACGTGGGTAAAGCCTCTAAGCATTACGGCGTTGAGAGAAGGATGACCATGACTGGGAGGTGTTCTCAAGCGGCTACCCAGAGATATGAACGGTAGATATAAAGAATTCCGATCTCATGATCAAAGTTTCGATATATCTGACCATCTCACATCCAAGCTCCCACTGCAAATCCAACTCCCGCACCGACAATCACAACTGTTCCATAACATCATCCTTTCAGCCCACTCCTCGACCCCTCAAAACCCCTCATACAAAACACCGTCCCGGCCGCATGCGCCATCAGCTCTTTGATCGATTTTTTTACCGCGTCAATGGCCTCGTCTTCCGCTGCGGACATACGTTCATTCGACACATCAGGTAAATGAGGTATTCGCGAAAACATTAGGAATACGATCTAAGCGGCGTTGATGGCGCAGGCGGCAGCGCCAATCAGAGCAGATTGATATATGAGTGCTACAACGTTGTCAATCTCCGTCTCATCACTTTGAAAAGGCTTCCAAGCCGGGAGAAACCTTGGGCCGCAGACCTCACTCATCCCGAAGGCCTTCGCAGGGTAGAACATTGCCGGAGAACGGCTTAGATATTGCTGACATTTCCTGTTTCCGCATCCGTCAGAGTCCGAAACATCACATCAGTTACGTTGCACCCTAGGCCTTGATGCGTGTCTGGAAACTAAATGGCATTCTATGATCCCTCATCCCCTGATGCCTCGTCATCTGTCTCCTCGGCTTCGAAGCCTTCCTCTTCCTCATATATACCCGTCATCGTTATATCCATCATCGCCATATTCCTCCTCCTCAGGCCTCTCCTCCTCCGCTTCCTCGTCATCGTCGTCCGGTACAAATGCCCCGCCCAGCTCATCTAACGTACGAACCGAAGGTAAAATTTGCGAAACTTTTATCGGTCTATACCAAGAATCCTTGGGAAAAACAAAATCATCGAGATTCACTTCGCCTACCAGGCCCGTTACTGAAGGGTCGAATGCGTGTTGCGTGATGCCAAGCAGCCTGCGGCCATGGTTGTGCTCTTCTTTGTCCATCTCTGCCTGCTCTTGCAGTTCACGTAACATCCTCTCACTCCAGAACCCCATAACGAAATCGACGATGTCTTGGCCTTGCGTGTCGTATGCTGTATCGAACTTGTTCACTAGAGCCTCCAGTCGTTTGAGAAGATATTCATCCTCCTCACGGATTTCTTTGAGACAAACCGAGTCATGACACGGACCTAGACATATCCGGGTGAGGAGCCCAGTTGAATCGTGCTTCCAAAGGAATAATAAACCACTACGATCTCGAGCAATGGGGGCTATATGGCAGCATGTGTGCCTTAGGCCCAGTTGCAAGAATGTCAAGGACCGAAGCAGAGCAGTGACGAGATGACGGTGGCTTCGTGCAGCGGGTGCGATCCATGAGGTTAGAAGGAAAATCAATAGCCGCTTCTCGACCCGAGTGTCCTCGCTTTCCGTGGCGCCCCTGAAGAATGAGGATAGGGGTGAACAGCCTCCATCACTGCAGGCGCAGCTACATTCATCCACATAGGTAGATCCGAGTAGTGCTAGAACCAGGGATTTCCAGTCCTTGGCCGAAGTAGACAGAGGGGAACTCATCCACCTGCCAGCCTGATACCCCAACAGCTTCCAAGCGGCCATATCCAAATATGGCCATGTTTCTGTCAATCTTGCTCCTTTCGATATGAGCCACTTGCAGACGCTAAGAGTATCGCGGATGCGGTCGCGGTTGTATACGCTTGCAGCATTCCAAATCAGCGGTGAGACAAGATTACTAGCCCGGCCAAAATCCGATGCTTTGACGTCGCGAAACCCAACACTATAGAGTTCCTCTGCCATCGTTATGTTGAGTGGTAATCGGCTGTGATAGACGCTAGCCTGGACAGGGCGTAAAGAAGCAGGAACTTCCACCCCTCGTCGCGCTAGCGCATCGAAAACCCTCCGAGCACCAGCATCGAGCAGTCTGTCGTCTCTTTGAACGAATTTATTGTTTCCCAAGTGGGTTTTGCCCAAGATTTTAAGCCGCTCACGTTGTTTCACCAACTCTTTCACGAGGGCAGCTCGAATGCCGTTTCTGGATTCGCGCTTGGAGCACAGGACAAGTGCCGTTTCAATGTGGCCGATACAGCGTAGCTGCTCGCCGTTTGCAGTTCGTCTCTGTCGCAACCAGAACTGTACGGTACTCAATTCGTTGCACTTAATAGCTTGCGTCATCATGCTGGAGCGAAGGGGTCCTGGGGCGGTTAGGGCGCTATGCTGTATGAGAATTTCGCAACCTTCTGTCCATCCGCCGACCGTCGACATTCTCAGGGATTGAGAAAGCCAGACGCGGTTAGAATCGATAGAATGGATATTCGGATGACGACGGATCGCATCTTGTAATCCTCTTCGTGATTTGGTCAACACTGAAAGCAAAATCTCAGTGCTAGCGTCCATCTCCTCTAAAATTCCCTTTTGATTCAAGCTCGTTACCACAGTTTTGTAGTCTGAAACCTTGGCGTCGCGGCTTTGGCCAAGGTCAAAATGGCCGATACCTGAATTCCAGCCTTCCCAAAGCGCAGCGAAGTGATCAAGGGCAGACCTTACAACCATTAGCCGAACGCTCGAAAGCTGAGGTGAAGCTACGCACCGGCCACTGTCATCTGCCTCGAGAATTGTATTTCCCATTGCATTGACGAGAAAGAATATCAAAGCTGCAAACGGGGACTCATCTGAGGCTACACCAACATTCCAATCAACAAGATATTTGGAGATTACTGAGCATAGCGCCTAGGTATATTAGCAGATTCCAATCTTGCTGGGGTTTATAGCATGCCCTACATGTAGCAAAGTTTTCCCATCAGCGAGCCGATCATGAGGTGTTGCTTCCCTATTACCGAAGAGCTCCCGTAGCCTCCTTATGTATTGCTGGGCTGCGCCTAGTTCTCCGATGTGATTCTGGAACTCGTCCATCAGTGTAAAAGCCGCCGATGATTCGGGCACGATCCGATAGGTCTGCAACGAGTGGTTGACGACGAAAGGTCCAGCTCCGCGTTGCACTTGAAGCGCCAGCTGCACTTTTCTTTTGAAAAGGAAGGTGCAAAATGAGAGGCGTAGTTGCAAGCTAGTTCGAGCTTCTGAATACGCTGAGTATGGACAATCCTCTTCATGCGCCAAAAACGTCTCTTGCAAAATAGAAAAGGGTGCTGAGGCCCAACTCGACCAACTATACAAAGTCCTTGCTCTGGTTGTTCCTCGGCATTGACAGAGTATAGAAGTGTTGACCGCGTGCCCTATCGAGGTCGAATCCGTTTTCCGTAGACGATTATGCAGGTGACGCAGTTGACGTGCGTCTTTATGAATCTTAGAAGGCGAGTAGGCGTCAGGGAAAACATTCGTAACTCTTGATTCCTGTCCGATGTCAGCTACGAAGGTCAACGTCTGAACAAGCACATCACACCAGACGCATAACAGAGCTAGTGAGTGAAATCACTTGCTCCGTCAGAACCCGGACTTCGTCTTGGACAGGGTGCACCGCATTTCCAACATGCTTGACGTCCGATCGTAAGCTTGTAAGCTCACGCTGTATTGTTTGCGTATCGGATATCGTCAACTGAGCGAAGTTGGCAAGCTCGCCACTCAAACAATTGTGACTGGCCTGTTGTTGGGCTCTGAAACACGGTCAGATATTGTACAGTGCGACAGGGTAGGTGAAGTAGTCAAGAACTTACAGCTGAAGCGCTTGTAAAGCCACAATCAAATTTTGCTGGACGCTTTCAACCATGTCTTTCAGGGCGAATAGCTCAGCTCTTCGGAATGGATACCCTAGACGCGTCTTCCACTCTCCCAGGAGGCGAGAGAAGTGCCCCTTGCCACTGGGCTGGTTTGATTGAGGCAGCTTCTCCTGTATTCTCCCGAGCGCCGTCGCGCAGGCACTGATCCCCGCATCGGCTTCCTGTGCTACACCCTCAGCTAAGGGCTTCACTGCGTTAACGCTAGATTGAAGTCGTTCGAGGCAGTCGGCCAGATTGTCCATCCGGCTCGATATCTGAGACATTTCGCTCTTCCCATCCTTCACATGGCCAATGAAGGTGACGAGGTCTTCGCAGACCTTGATGCCGAGTGAGACGACGCCGACAGCGCTCCCCGCGATGGAGAACGGGTCGGCCATTGCGTAGGGGGCATGTTGAGACGTTCAGCCCTGTGGAATCTACATGTAGAAGAAAGCCGAGTATTTAAGCTGGATCTTTCAGCCGCCCAGAATAAGGCAAGGCTGACAAGTGAGCGATTTGACTGCGGCTTCGATTGGCCGCTTACCCCGCTTTCGTCGCACAAGACTTTCTGTTCTGCCTTGCCATGTCAGGCTGCGGTCACCGGCCGGAAGAAAACCTTGGAGACTTTAACAGCCAATTATGATCACACCTCTAAACGCTACACATTAGGAGCGACTCCGGTGAGAGCTCAGATGACGTTGCGAAAGGCAGCCTTTAAAATAACGTACTTCACAAACGAACCCCCCACACAAACGAACCCTCAAAAATGCCAAGCAAGGAAAATCAACCAGTGTTTCTTAAATAACTAACGTTACATAAATAAGTTATAACTAGATAGTAATAAATAAAAGGCTCGCAGGAGATTAGAAGAAAAACATAGTTATGTAATTTAATTATGGCTAGTACCCTTTAAGCTTAGCGGGCCTAAAATTGGAATTTCTTCTTCGCCCGGGCGTCGCTCTTGCGACTTCGTCTTTATTTCCAACACTATGACTTTCCCGACTCTGCTCAAAGACACAAAAGGAAACCGGGTTGAAGGACGAGTCGAGCATATTGCCATCAACTGGAAGGGCACATTCCTCGCTGGCGGAGTTTCCAGCATTGTAGAGCGCCTGCCGTCCGGCGCCGTCGTCAAATCCCCCTGGCCGGGCCTCCGAGAGGCTCAGTGTCGTCGAGATCTTACCATCGAAGCCGCCGTCTACAACAAGCTCCCTCCTCACCCGCGTCTCGTGAAATTAATCAACTGGGATCCCGACAGCTGCGTTCTAACGCTAGAGTATATGCCTAATGGCAATCTTAGCGCATATCTGAGCGCACACAATTATACGCTATCTCTCCCGCAGCGGCTACGTTGGATACAAGAGGCGGCGGAAGGGCTACAATTGCTTCATTTAGCTGAGGTTATGCACTGCGATGTAGAGCCGAAAAACTTCTTGCTGGATGCATCCCTTGGCCTTCGAATTACGGACTTTGGTGGCTCTTCTTTGGGAGGCTCGCGAGCAACGGCTTGCCCTGGGACACGCTTTGAACCTCCCAATTTCGACTGGAATTCTCCACAAACCATGAAAGACGACTTATTCAGCCTTGGAAGTACAATGTACTATATCCTCACTGGAGCACCACCTTATCAAGAAGTGTCAAGCGAAGAAGTGCGGAGACGGTATCAGGCGCACGAATTTCCGGACGTCTCGAAGTTATCCTGCGGCGAGATGATCGAGCGGTGTTGGCGCGGTGAGATTCGTTCTGCTCAAGAAATAGTCGACTACATGAGCAAAATAATCCAACATTCGTGAGAGTAACGTAGTGACACTTGCGACACGATTGTCAAGATCAGGAAGAGACTCTTCCGCATCGGTTATTGATCTGATATTGGACGTTTAAAGGCCAGCAACTGAGTGTTTTTAGAGTTTGAGAACAGGGCAGTAATGAGTGCACAAAATTGCATTTGCGCCTTCTGCAACTTGACATGGTTTTCTTTACTAAGTATTCCTACCATCAATCCGGTGTTGAAAGTCTGAAAAACGAGCGCGAGCACGAGCACATCGCCCTCTAGTCATTTCCAGCTATGTATTCTAGCGCTGAGAATATCCCTCATCTTTATGGTTGGGACACTCGGCACGGCTTCGCGTGTTACCAAGATGGACATCCTTAGGGTCGGTGCATTGAGTCCCGGTGTTTCTGGCATTCTCACACGGGTTGATAGACGTTGACGTTATGTTGCACTCCTTGCTACAACCGCGGTAGCTCGTGGTAGCGATGAGTCGTTCACACATTCTGATATTGATCTTAGCAGTCTTGATCCCAAAGACCCTGCCAGTTGTCATAGTTACCTTGACTGGTAAGCTGAGACCGGCTCATTGAAGGGATCGGTCGCGAGGGAGTTGGAAGATGAGATGTGAACATTTTGGGGCTATAGAGTTGAGATTATTTTAAAGCTCGCCCTCATGCCCCAATTGGTTGATCCCATGCTTCAGCACGGCGGCGCAGTGCGGGGTTGAGGATATTACGGCACCTGCCGCTCTATTTCATCGTCATACTCGCCTGGATTGTAGGTGGCTGGGCCTATTCATCCAGCAGGACTTCGGCGTTCTGGAACAATCTTATCGTTGCTCTTTCATCCTCCGCATGCGACATAATGCTGGCGTAAAGTTTGTTCAAGCAGCGCCAAGCTGGAAGATATGGATTGGCAATTAGGAACCCATGTTAGAAAGGGTGAGCGCTCGTATAGGCGTGTCAAACACCGCGTTGATGACCGTCGCCGGCGCGTGAAAGAAGCTCAAAGCTCTGACGCGACCCACATTCTTGAGCCCATCCTTAGCTCAAGATAGAGACAGCAAAGAGCGATAGATATGGAGGTGGTGGTAGTTGTTCAGAGCCTTGAAAGTTTGCCGTCTCACTATGAGGGGCCTGAGGTCACATATGAATAGTGACGGTTCGATTGCGTCCAGCGGGGAGCTGTAGAAAGCAACGCCAAGCCTGTTATGTCAGCAGTTCGGACAAGCCCCAACCTTTGCACCAATTCACACTTCTATCTTCGCTTCTTATTCCACCTGCCTCAACACTCAGCTCCCCTCTCTTAGTATGTCCGAGGTTGAGGGCCCTAAACCAGGCTCTGCAGAAACGCAACCGGATGATCCGTCGTTGATCTCCGCCACCAAAGCCCAGGCGAAACGCGTAATTCTTCGACTACGAGTGAATGAATTCTCTGATGGCGACCCCTCAGAGTACGACGACGCCATCAAGACGTACCTCGCTTTCGCTGGCCGTCCAATTACAGAATGGGAAGAGGATAGGCACTACGCACACATCGAGCCTTTTCAAGATCCCGAGCTGCGGCAGACTAGATTCCACATCACACTTGATATGGAGCAAGGTTCAATAGAAAACCCGGATTTTGGAAAGCTACCACATGAGGTCTATCGCATTCGCCGCGATGGGCACGGAGAACTGTAGGCGCATTGTAACTCTATTGCCTAGAACGCTATCTAACACCGTAGAAAGCCAAGTCGCCCTAATTCAGAGTCCCCTTGAGAGGGAAAACCTCATAAAGAAAATTCGACAGTACAGCGATATTCTCTATCCTTGGGGTAGAACTAGGCGGGCGGGGAAGTCGTAGGCATTGATCTTGGCATATGGATAGGGGAACAGTTCGCCACAGTCAATATGATTGTAATGCTAGCTCGTCATTAGCTGCAAATCTCGTATTGAATTTCGCCGGACTTACAACTACTGAGAATGTTCAGAGCTTGGAGGTGATACTCCTTGACAGGCTGGGCACAATCCAGGTAGATTTTGATCTCTTGCATCAAGCGCTCGAGGAAGATCTCGAGTTCGTCCGGTCGCAGGAACACAAAGAGAATTGCCAGGGCGGCTTCGACCAGTGGCGCATCGAGAGTAGTCGAAGGCGTACAAGTGCCCGCACTGCTGGTAATGATGACAGTTTTGTTCGCACATATTCCACGTCAATAGTGATATTGCAATGTTGAACGGAGAGCGATTGGGAGTGAAAGCAGAGGCAAGAAATGTGCTTTAATCTAGAGAGACCCTTCGACGACAATGCAGCGCGGTGGATCCATTTACAGACTAGGTATGCATGCGACTAGAGAGCGACAGAAGACAATGCAAGGCAGGGATCGTTGCAGCTCCACAGGAGCAGGCAACAAACGACCGACCGATCACGTCCGAAACGGAACCTGCCTTTACAGAATCGACTCTCACTGCAACGGAGAATGCCTCAATCTAAGCAGCAACTAGCAAGAGTACTTCGCTGCACGCTCTTTCGCTAGCGTGGTCAGAAGGCGTACAGGAACACAAGGTCAACGTCTCTAATAGTATTAACAGTGCCAGCGAGTTGTTAGAGCTAGATTGCTTAAGCGATTTGAAGCTTGAGAAAGGGCTCGCATGCTGCGGCCGTTTGGGATAGGCAGTGCCTCTTTGTGATACCCTCCCGGAGAGTATCAGTTGATTGCGTTGTAGGCGGTGCTAAGACCGGTTTGGCCATGTAACCTCTTGTAGTGTCCTGCAGATTGTGGCTAACAAATAGGAACTCGCCACGATTATAGCAACGAAGCTTTAATCACGAGACATTGCTTGATATTACTACCAGCGAACGAAAGAGAGGGCAATAGGTCTCGGGTCATGTGCTATTTTGGACGCCTTACCTGTTTGCACTGCCCTCACGAGCATGTCATTTTCACGTGCAAGGTCCCATGCTAATGGTGTACCTGAAATTCTGCGGATCACCGGCTTTTCACCGTTAGCTTCAAGGCAGCGGGAGCCTGATAGGTCACCGTGATTATGATGGTGATATGCATACACCTTTAGCCCAAACGACAGTAAAAAGTTAAACAGTTATAAGTAAGATAGGTTTTTAGTAAGTAGCTTATACGTGTTTAGTAGCTTAGCGTGCGTCTAGAATGTTACTTTTAGAGAGGAAGTTACCGTGGAAAGAAAAAGCACTGCTAGCATTCGAGGTGATTCGGCTCGGAAAATCTAAATGCCGATCGGACTTGGCGCGCTGCTCCAGCTTCAACCGCGGCGGCTTTCCTATCCCTCAACAAGACACACCAACTCGCACCACTTCCTCACGTCGTCCTCTCACCCCTTCGACGACTCATATCTAGGCTCGCAATTTCGACAAACGACTGGGCAAGATGCCGCAAACAGGTACGTGGCTCTTTCCCGCAACGCTGGCGGATGCGCCTCTCGAACTCTCTCCCGGATCTCTTCGATATACGGCACGACCTTTGGATCTCTGGACGGCAATTTCAGACTGGGAGATACGCGGCCGGAAACACCGCTTGGAAAGCAATGAGCCCGTTAAATAGCCACAGGCCTCCCACAGTGGCCATCGACGACTTCGCTCGTCATACAGAGCATCGAACGTCGCCATGTTCCGCCGGGCGGATGGGTCCATATCGCCTATTAAGGAAAAGAATCTGTTCCTAGAGGAGTTTACGCAATTACGCCCTCCCGCCGAAGCGCCGCCGGCTGCATCTGTGGACCTTTCCCTACCTCCTTGCGGCGACTGCAATCCTTGCGAATGTTGAAGAACATGGCCCCGAATCCTGCCTCGTGGCTCGTCTTTCCCCTCGCTACTAGTATGGCTGCCCATGCGCGAAGTTCTGCGGACCCGCTCAAGCGCATTGAATTGAATTTGCCAAATCTCGGAGAGGATGAATTCCAGACATATCCTCCCCTCGATCGAGTCGTCGCCGTCAGTCTCAACTTCAGAGCCTACTATCCACCGAACATCATTTAGAGCCCTGCTATTCAGATCCAGCGCATTAAACCGAGCCTGGAAGAGATCGGAGCCGATAAGGCTGAGTTTTACACTCTTCCCGATCCAGCCACCACCCCTAGCCATCCGGCCTGCCGTATCCCAGACAGCACCTAGAGATTCGAGGATTGGATCGAGCGTATTGATTTTTAGCCCCCAGCGTTGTTCTGCACTGTTGTATCGAGGTTATTGGGCTAACAGACCCTATAGCAGCCCGGGCTTTCTCTCAGAAAGACCTACCGCCTTCCGTCGAGACCGCATACTACAGGAAATGCATCGAGCTCAAACGCCGCATAAATGACATCGAGGAAAACAATGACGGTACACGCCTACGAATCAAGCGCCTGAACCGCGGTGTCCAGAAGATGCGCCTTGAGCGAGCCTTCCTTCTCGAACAACTACACAAGCACATGGAATACAACGTCGACGATTCAGACCGGAGCAGCAGTCCACCGCCAACGCCCACGGACAAGCCGCTAAGGAGCAAGCGGAGCCACCGTAAGGGGACGCCGCCCGCCGGAGGACAAGTAGGCAGCGGCAGCGGAATGTCAGGCGCGCAGCATGCGAGCCCCGGAAGCACACATCATCAGCAGATTCTGCACCCCATGAATCCTATGTCTTCCGCCCAGAGCACCCCAGATCCGAGCCGCTCGAACCCTTTCTTCAGCACAATCGGAGGCAGCGCCACCTCTCCACACGCGGTCAACGGCGCGAGCCAGCCCGTCCTTCCACCTCTCCACTCCCTCCCGCCCCTTCAACCACAACGTGCGCCTGAGCCCTCACGTGGCGCTTACTTCGACCCGGCATACGACGAGCGGCGCGCACCCGCAGCGGAGAGCGAGTTAGAATATGCGGGTAGAGCGCGGTCTCATTCGGGTGCTAATCCACCGCCTGAGGTCCGCGAGGCGCAGAATGGCGATACCGAGATGACAGACGCTTCGGGTGCTGGTTTCACCGCGGTGAATAGGTAGTATGCATTACACCGCATGTTGGAACATGGCAGAAGAGCGTGGCGTTAGGAGTCGGTATTGGACACGGCCCACAGGAACTGGGGTGGGCTGGCATGCTACACTTGGGAACAGATTTATTGCTTGCATTACTATGGGGCGTCACTTCTGAGAGGGATGGTGACCGAAACTCTCCAGGCAATTGTTTTACCGATGGTGTCTTTCGGTTTTAGACACAAGTCAACGGGAATTGTGGGTGCTTAAACCCATCATATTGATGTATAAAAAGCCGCTTGTCTTATATCCTTTACTCATCCATCTCCAAAATTATCGCCGCAGCCCGCTCCGCAGCCGTAATAAACACACCCTGCGGATTCGCCGTCGACACGCCATTCACAATCCCCGCATCCACAACATGCAAATTCGCCATCCCACAAACCCTCGTCCCCGCATCCACAACAGCATCCCCCTCCTCCTCACAACTCGCCCCCATCCGCGTACTCCCCACCCAATGATTCGACGTCAGCAGCGGCTGCGTCGCAATCGCCGCCCGGAGATAGTCTTCCAGCCCCGTCCCTGGCGGCGGATAGAAAAGCGTCGCGTTGGGTATGCTGCGCAGGATGGTGAGGAGGGCGGTGGAGGAGGAGAGGAGGGCGGCGAAGTCGTGGGCGCCGGCGTCGTTGAAGTAGGGCGGTGTGGAGATGTTGATGGAGAGCGTGGGGGGTCAGGGTTAGGGCACCGCGGGAGGTGTGGCCACGGTTGAGGTTGGCGGCGAAGGCGAGGATGCCTGGGGGGTGCATAGTGTGTTAGCTGAGGATTCGTGTGTTTACATGGGCAGATTGCGTAGGTAGACGGGGGCTGCGTGAGGAGAAGGAAAGGGGGGAAGGAGGAGAATGTACCTTGACCATTCAGCACGCCCGAGTTAGTAGTCCATTGCACAACGCGCGTTCTACTATCCTCTCCTCTGATTTCATCCCAGAACACCGGGCCGAGAGAAGGTTGGATCTCCGCGAGCGGGCCGGAGCGGTTATGCAGATATCTTTGCACGTCTGCGGCGGGCGGCTTATCCCAGAGACTCTCCCAGTCGTACGTGTCCAGCGCGAACCCACTAACTGCTAGATACACGGACGGCGCGTCATCGAGGTTCCTACCCACCGGCCGCTCGATCCAGTGCTTTTCGTCCAGCATCAAGGGGCCATCCGTGCTATTTTGAACGATGTGGAGTTGCTCGCGCGGGCCGATGGCGGAGCGGAAGAGGATCTTTGCGGTGTTGAAGACGCCTGCGGAGAGGATGACGCGGCCCATCTTGGGAGTCAGTTTGATAGTTCCGTTCAGACCGCCCGGGTACGTAGGCCCGACTTGCACGCCGTTTGCGTGGTCCCCGGTGCGCAGGACCCGGGCCACAGTGGTGTTGAGCTGCAGATGGAAGTTTCTCCTCTTGCTTGCGCTGACGAGATACGTAGCCATGGGCCCGCCTCTTTCGCCGCTTTGGAAAAAGTACTCTGCGAGTGAGAGGACGTGGTCCCGGGTTTCTGGGTGGTCGTTTGCGCGGATGAGCTTGTAGGCGTGCGGGAGGGAGGAATTCGTGAGCAGAGAGATGGTGATTCGCGAGCCGTTTGTCAGGTAGGATTCGCCGTCCATGCTAGGTGTGTCTGTCCAGGGGAGGCGAGATAGGGCGCGGGCGGTGGCGGAGCGCATGTGTTGGGAGTGCCAGGCGGGAGGCATGTCAGTGAGATCCCAGTCCATGGGCGTTGGCTAGAGGGGTGTTAGTGGGAGCTCTTTGATATTATGGGGCATGAGGCAAGGGCAAGAAGAATGGCACACCAGGTAGAATTGCCCGGCGTTGATAGCCGTTCCACCACCGAGGACACATGACGCTGGCGTGCTGACATCAGGGCAGATTATTCCAGAGTTGTCAGTAAGATTCGTCCAAATAAATTGATATAAGGCAGGAACGTCGAAGCGAGTCAGGTTCGTGTCTTGGAGCCAGGAAGGTTTCCATGCTAGATGGCATCGTCAATAAACCATCCTTATCGGAGAGGCTAGAATGCGATGCCTGGGAGACATACTACCGCCCCATCTTCCAGACGAAGCGAATCCGCGTTCGATCAGCAAAACGGATTTCCCAGACTCAGAAAGTCGGTCTGCGAGAGGAATCCCGGACGCTCCCCCGCCGACGATGATGTAGTCCCATGTTTGGTTTAGTGGGGAGGCGGAGGCGGAGGCGGTTACTGTTCTGATTAGCCGTGAGGACGGGCCGCGGAGGGTATGTCTAACATAAAGCTGGAAGAAGGAGCTGTGGCTTCATAGTAAGGAAAGGTGCTGCTGGGAGACCTCGCGAGACCACAAAGAGAGGTTAAGTAGGATCACAGTCGCTATATAGCGTCTTTTGAAGGCGCTAAAAGCGTACCCTAGACTTTATAAGAGCGGCTGGATGTAGAGGTACTCTATATCCAACCCAGGCTGAGGTATAAGGACCATGCATGGATGCCTTGTCCGCTAGTTCCTCATATCGTGGGCTGCATGCGGCTTTATGTTATACATGCACCTCCAGGGCTCCTGTTATTTTCATTGGCGGGAACTAAGGGAGGTGATCCCGCCCTTCCGTTTAGTTCTTGATATTTTGGGGCGGTTGTGGTGTTCGCAGATCGACCTTTCCCATACGGTCGGGGCAAACGCGGTCCATTTAGCCGTCTGTTCGTAAGCGAAGGAACTCCCTCCCGGTACCTGGGCCCATCGACTGATGATTGGAACCGCTTTCTAGGTTGAAGTGAGCCTTGGGGGCGCCTTGATATATCATGCAGCATGCTGTCTCGGCGTTGCACGCCTGAAACACGGGAGCTGCTCGCGATGCACTTTGAGGTGTGCTATGCTGCGCCTGTTGCTGCTCATAGTCATCAGAAGGCCGTAGAACATCATGTTGGAGCGTGTCCTAAGTTTGGATCTTTCATTAGTGAATATCTTACAAAAGAACCAAGTCGCTCAAAATGCTAATGGATCTCCTGCTTCCTGCCATAACCGTCTTTTCCGCCGGTGCCAATCTCGGCTCGGTCGTAGAGTCATTGATTGCCGTCTACCACGCAGTCGCTCTGGTGCGGGTGCTAGCGCTTCGCGCGGAGGGTTCGCGGGAATGTGGGGTGGCGCCGGCGCTGGTTTGCTGCTTCCTTTTCGGCTCAACTTGAGCGACAGCAAAATAAATACCCCGGCGATCAGAATGGCGAGGAGTAGCATAATCTTCCTCTTGATACTTCTCTTTTGGTAGCCCGAAGCAACCTTCAGCTCCTTGTCTGCCTCCTTTACGTCAGTTGCCATTCGTTCAACATTGTAGTCTATCCGGTCGAGCATGCTTCCTTGGTCAATGACCATTGTCTGCAGTTCCTGGAAGATGTTGGCGAGCTCGATGATGCCCTGGGCGATGTCCTCGATCTCGCGCTCGCGCTGGGCTATGAGGGCTTCGTTGGGGTCATGGCGGAGGCGCTGCTGCTTCGTTTGGAGCAGAGTAGATTGCGAAAATGAGCGATCGGCGTCAGACTCCATGAGCGCAGGGTCATTGTAGGGGTTCTGGATAGGGGTAGCAGAGCGGAAGGGCGAGGCAAAGCCGCCGAGGTCGCGGAGCTCTGGAAACGACGTCAGCAATAGATAGCGCATAGACAAAGGACAACCGACTTTTCAGATAGGCAGATTGCTTCTTGCGGAACATGGCGCTCACCTCGCCGACTCTCGAAGCCAGCGAGATCTTCAGGTTCTTGGCCATCATCTCCTCGCCGTTGCTGATATTGCCCTGTTGTTTGGCTTCGCGCACCATCATCTCTATCCGCTTGATCGCCTTCTGGCATCTCTGGAATCCCCGCGTGATGTTCTGCGTGAGCTGTTCAATTTCCCGCTCCTCCCGCTTCTTTACGTCCTCGTCGTCAAAGCCGGGGAGCACATGCTTCTGGTGCAGCTGGTCGAGCTTGCGCGTCTGCTTCGCGATCTCTGCGAGCTGTTCGGTGATCTCGTCCTGGATATCGAGCCACCGCGGAGGCAGGAGGTCCATCTCGATCACGGCATCGCCGTCATCCTCGTAGGCTCCGCTAGACATGAGCCCCTGGCGCTCCTCGGACATGCGCCGGCTGTCGCCGAAGCCATTCGAAGCTGGGCCGCCATATCGCGTCTTCTTGGGCGGGTGGTGCGAATACGACTGGCGATAGGAAATGAAGCTGTTCAGGCTCCGTCAGCGGAGGCATAGCTAGGCGCACTGAAGATGGCATACAGATTCGTTCGGTCCCGCCACATGGTCGGCAGGCGAGACGCAAAGGCGCTATGTCATGATAGACAGGGGAGATGTGTTGCCTGGGCGTTTTGACAGCGAGACAGTGGGTGATAGCTGGACGTTTTCGCAGAGCCGCATCGCAGGAGCAGCTGGGGGTCCCGGCTTGGCGGGCTGACTGTGCACGGCCAGGGCTGTTTCGTGACGCATTTAGCGGCACTTCCCGCCAGGAAGGGGCTAATTAGTGCGTAATCGCGCGCCCCAACAGGGAAAGCGGCAACACCCACTCATTTCAGCCCTTAATCATTTCACCTGCCAACTCTTCCAGCCGCATCAACACCTACGCTTCTCTCCCCGAACTACCACTCCTCCTTCTCCACAGACGCGAACCGCTAGCAGACACCGTCGAACACCCACTCGAGCAACCCACTAGATACCTTGCGCAAGCACCCTCTACAGCAGCCATGGTGCGTGTGCCCCACCCTCCCCCTCGCATACCCCGCCCTGGGAAAACATCATCATAGCCCAGCCCTCGCCTGGCGGCGTATACTGACCAGCTGTCGCAGGCTGACTCTCTTACCGAGGAGCAGGTCTCCGAGTTCAAGGAGGCATTCTCTCTGTTTGTAAGTTCCCCCTCTGCTCGCTCTGCAGCTGCTGTTGTTGCTGCCTAGCCGCCTGCAGAGCGCCCACCTGAAAGTAGAATGTGAGCTGATATGGACCTCGTATAGGACAAGGACGGCGATGGTTAGTACAATTTCCCCTTCCGAGATCGCATATCCGCCGCGACGCGCTACGGGCAGCCCTCGCACGGTATTCGCACGGTATTCGCACCAGACGTCGCGCGGCGTTGGGCTGGCCCCCACCGAGCCCTCCGCGTCATCGCTCGCTGCGTCGCACAACCAGTCACGAAGAACAACACACTGACCATGCTGCATGGCAGGCCAAATCACCACCAAGGAGCTGGGCACCGTGATGCGCTCGCTCGGCCAGAACCCCAGCGAGTCCGAGCTCCAGGACATGATCAACGAGGTTGACGCTGACAACAACGGCACCATCGACTTCCCAGGTACCATCCTCGCGCCGCTCCCAATCCAGGCCAAGTGCTGACTGCAACAAGAATTCCTCACTATGATGGCCCGCAAAATGAAGGACACCGACTCAGAGGAGGAGATCCGAGAAGCGTTCAAGGTGTTCGACCGCGATAACAACGGCTTCATCTCCGCCGCCGAATTGCGCCATGTCATGACCTCCATCGGCGAGAAACTAACCGACGACGAGGTCGATGAGATGATCCGGGAGGCTGACCAGGACGGCGACGGTCGGATCGACTGTAGGCCTCCTCTATCCTGATGGCACACTTTCGCGCTGACCTTGGCTCCAGATAACGAGTTCGTCCAGCTCATGATGCAGAAGTAGATGTGACGATGTTGTTTTTGGATGGGTGTTAGGCATTTCAGGTGAAACGGCCGATGAATTCTTGCAACGGGTGACGGATCGGTTTCCCTTTGGTGCCCCTATTCGATTGCTTGGGGTCGCCTTTGCAGGTTCTCCGCCAACAGTCAATTTGGAACACGGCGAGCTCGATATCCTCAATCCATTCTTCTATGCCTTCGCCTCGTGCCTCAGTTAGTGAAGTCTATAGTATTGCATATTAATACTTCGTCATGCAGGGACCAGCCGGCCCGGATAAGCTTGACGACTTGGCATCAGCCGTGGAGCAGTTAGTTCCGATCACATGATCAGGCTGCAGCTGAGAACAGACCTGGAGGTTGCGATATTGCACATTCTGGAAACAGAACATAACGACTTTCGGTACGTCTGGGAATGTCTGCTACTTTAAATTCTATCGCTAACTCGTGGCGGCCGCATTGGAATGTGCCTTCTCGCAAACTGACGTGTTCCCCAGTCCAGTTCTCACGATATTCTGAGGTTCCAAAGATATTTTCTTTTAGATTTTGATCAACTGTCAAGATGGTAATCACTTCTGGCCTAGCCGTCCCTCTTATGACTGCGAAACGCTTCGGTGTGTTCGGCGGTGGGTGCGTCGATGACTAACCCGTCGGCATGCGGCCGGCGCAGAGGAATGCCATACCGATGAAGACATCCAGGAATGACGATACTTGGGTACATGGAGCCGCATACCGTACAAAATGAGGATGCCAAGTTTGCAGCGAATGGCGACTTCTTTCGCTTGTCCCTTTCCGGCACATGGGTTCTTTGTGCCCGTAAACGGATGGAGTCGCGGCGTCGCGAACAAAGAATAGAGCGCAAGGTTTTGTTTGCCGTGAGGTGAGCAACGTGTCGATTCAGACGAGGTGGGGAATTCTCAGACATCTACATCATTCTACGGTTCTCTGAGCCCATATCCGCGCGCCTACCCGAAGCGAAATCTACCGCACCACTATATCGACTCGAAGCGGCAGTCTGACACGTACTTAGTACGGAGTGTGCTAGCCGCCACTATGTGGGACCAGTTACGTCGCCTACGGAAGGAAACTAAGCTCAGGATCCTCATTTTCGCTGGACGAGAAGCGAGCGCCGCGTTCCAGATCGCCTGCCCGAAGAATAGCGTAGAAAGGGGCATCGCTGAAGAGGCATTGCTCTATGAGCCTTTCACGTACTGGGATTGGCAAGAGGGCGATGCGAATATCCGCACTCTCCACAATGACGGAGGATATGGCCAAGCCGACCTCGAGGTGGACGACGGAAAACGCAAGAGGCGGCTCTTGTGGGAGCGCGAACGGGGGTTTGCGGCAAACGGCGAGTGGATCGAATATCCAGGGCCGAAGAGACGCTGGCTGCTCTTCCAGAAGAGGATTAAAAATGGCAACCGCGGGTTCGTGAAACGCATTGCGGTCGCTTGGTGGATGACGGTGAAGGACTTAGAATGGTAGGTATACTCTTCTTCAAGCAGACCTAAGCTGACTCTACTACGTGGGCAGGATTGCCGAAAACCTCCCAGGCCTGGTCGCCCTCGATTTGAGCAATCTTCCGGAATTCGGGCAGACGGAGGCTATCAGGCAAGATAGAGAAGCTACGCTCTGGCTTGATTACCTGGAGAGAAAACTCTCAAAGTCCCGCCTCCTGAAGAACCTCCTGTGGCTCGGGGTTCCCGACTGGCGAGTTCGAGATCGCAACAACCCTTCGCAAGCCTCGCGCCTAATACGGGACCGCATTGTCGAACATATTGTGCCGAAATGCACGAAGTTGAAGCGTCTGTCCATTAGGGGTGCCTATAGTCGGGACAACAGCGCTCAGGAACTCCAATCCGTCCACGACGAAGTCTGCGGACTCATCTTGGTCATAGCCAAGTATGTATCGGACAGCGTCAGCACTGTTGAGCTCCGGCTCTCCATATCATTCCTCAGATATTTCCTGGAGAAGTTGGCCGAGTTAAAACCGAGCATACGGCAAGTCGGCATTGACCTCGGTGCTTGGGTCCAGATCTACCCGCTGAAGAAACAGGAGGCGAGCCTGGATGATGAGGAGATCCGCCAAGCGGCCATCTGTGCAGCGCACCAAAACCGCATAGATACTTATGAAGAGGAACATAATAAGATGTTACCTGAGGAATCTGGCTGGTATCTCCCAGCAACGAAAAGGGCCTTGGGTGGTGGCGACCGCAACGACTATCGAGATGGCCATGTCTACAGGAGGAAACAATGGAACTTCTATCGCGACAATAGTGGAACAATTGTCAACCCAAGCTCCGCTCACACGTCTAGCCACGCAGACGATATGTCAAGCCCCAGTACCCACAGTACAGCCGACGCTCGCGACGAATCTGGTGATGATTCCCACGACTCCTTCGATGAAGGTGACCCCGATGCGAACCGAGATTCCTTCAAGTGCAGCCTGGATGGAAAAGGGCACAAGCATACGGCCCGAGTACTCAACAAGACGAAGGCAGTCACTCTGCCAGAGTTGCTCAAGAAGCTTCAGCTTGCACACCACAAGAACAATGCCGAAGCTAGGCAATCGGGTGGTAGGGCGGCAAATGGAATCAATGGGAACGTTGCCCGAGGTGGTGCAAAGCTGTTCGCGCTTGCACCCGAACTACAGGAAAGAAGCACTGATCCCTTACACCCTTTCGCACTTGTACAGGATCGGCCGGAAACTGGAGACTTCGAGAAGGCTTCTGACTACAGAGGATTTACCTCCAAAGGCCTTGGGGACGTACTACCGTGGGTGGAGAAGACATTCAAGTGGCGACCTGTTTTTGACTGGGATTCGCTCATGGTTCCGGTTCAGAGGGAAGACGCTTCTCTGGCGCCAAGAACGTTCCAAGATGAATGGCTTCTCAGCAGCGAGACCGATTATCCTGTCTCACATCTGGAAGCCCAGTTCAAATCCCTGAAAGCCGCTGGAATAACCGTACACATCCTCATCGGGAGACGTGATCCCGATCTCCCCAGCTGTTACTGGGGGTGGCCATACGACGAAAGTAAATGGGACGAATGGAAGAAGCAGCCATTCGACGCTAACTTGGAGGCCATTGCGCCCCTCATCGATTCGCTCAGCATATTCTATGACCTGCGGAACCCCTTAGACCAGGAGCGGTTGGAGGAGATCCAAGCACAACAGCCTCATGCGGGACCCCACGCCCGATGCCCACAAAAAGGGTGTCCTTGGAAAGACTCCAAGAACTGCCCGTTTGCTGAGCTACTAGGTCCTCAAGCACACGCGCATTCGCAGACAACAGAAAATGGTCGCAAGCAAAAGATGGCAAACAGGCGCTCCCTGAAACCTAAATCCCGAACTCCAACAGGCTGCGAGCGTCTTGCCAGTGTGCGCGCGGGTGGCCCACCCACAGGCGAGAATGCAAATGACCACCCATCGGATGATTCCGACTCGGAAGACGAGCCTAGTTCGAACCGGCAGGCGCGACTGCTACACCTTGCCCGAAGAGCCGCCTACAACCGTGAGGCACTTGGCTGGCAGCGCTTCTGGAAGGAGTATGCGCTGAAGTTCACAAGTCTGACGTCCCTTCGTGTTCGCATGCCGCGTTGCTTCGACAAGATTGGATCCTGGCGTCTCGCAAAGCTCCTGAATCAGAATATCGGCTGGACAATGCTCACTTACACGGATGAGCGGCAACACGTACAGACGAGCGAAGATCTGGTTCAGACGCTCCCCGGCATCCAACAAGAGACATACGCGCACCTGAAAGAGGCGAAGGTCTGGCCCGCGGGTAAGTTTGTCCGGAGGGCTTGGGTCTGGGACGACCTCAAGCTGGACTTCAAAGAAAGCGGACCTTATGAGAGGGCCGTGAGATACAAAGAGGGCTCGAGAGTGGAAATGGCGGAAAAGCATTTGGAGCTTCAGATCCAAAAGGAAGCTAGCTGGGCAGATCGGAAATTCACGCAGCACGATGAGGACGACACGCAAGCTGGTGAGGCAGAAGAGTACGCCAAAGCCGACGAGAGGGCAAATGCTGCAGCCCGACGGGAACGGGCCTTCGAAAACGAGCATGGGTCCGCAACGGTTCGTGCCGCCTCTGGTGGCCAGCCAGACATTGCCTTCCGCGGTGTCTACGGGCACCATATCCGGAACACAGCCACGGGCCAATGGCGGGACGAAATCCGCAATCTCGCTGAAGAGCTCGAGCATCGGGAGAATGAGTGCGCGCTCGAAGCCGGAAATGCTCAAGACATGATCCTCAACGCTACAAACGCGGAAGACTTAACACTAAACCAAGAAACGCTGAGGGTCACTCAAGCCGAAGGCCAGCTTCTGCGGAATACACGGTTGGCACTGCAGCGCCGTCTGCCCTACGGTCCTCGTCTAGACGTCATCTTCGTGGAAGCTGCTCCGGGTTTGAAACACGGAATCGGCCTGCAGCAGAGCTGTCCATCGTTGATAACGGCACATGAGAATGCGAAGCGTGATCGTCCTGTGTTGCCATTTAAGGGCCAGACAGGAACTACCCCTCGGAGCGCAACAGTGCCTGCATCTGTACAGGCTATTCCAACTCATCCAGATACCCCTGCGACTCCAGTCGTATCTTCAGATGGATTGGCATCATCCCCGGAAATCAGCGGGGACGAAGCGCATTCTCCAAAGGAGCCTAAGGGCACTAAAGGCGCCAAGCCGCCGCCTGAAAAGCGCAAACGCGATGAGTCCTCTTCTTCATCTGACGAAGAAAACGACCAGCGACCGAAGAAGAAGATTCGGGAGAAAGCGCCAAAGGGGCAGGCCACTAGCGGAGAAGACAAGGGAACCGAGCCCGAGCCCAGGAACGAACCCGAACCTGAATCTGCTGCGGGAGACGAGGAAGTCGAGGCACCGAAGGAGAGTACTAGTAAGGCCACTCCGGAGGAGCCAGGCACGACTGAAGAGCCTAAGGAAGCTGAGCCCGTGGCGGAGGCTGCACCCACACCAGCTGCAGAAGTCGAAGACGTCGTCGTCTCATCCCCTCCCAAAAAGACACCCAGCAAGAAGCCCTCCACCAAAACCAAAACAACCAAAAAGCGCAAGACACGCTCGCCCGAATCCGACGCTTTGGACGCCGAAGAGCCACCGCCAAAGCGGCCGACCCGCTCGACAAGGTCAAAGACCCCAACGTACGTTGTGCCGCCTTCTCTTGAGCTCGATGTCGAGGAAGAACCGGAAGAGGAAGAAGAGTCCGACGAGGACGAGAAGAGTAAGAAGAAGAAGGGAAAGAAGAGAGGCAGTAAAGCGTTGTATGTGCCGCATAAGGACTCTGACGACGACAACGATGATGATAAGCCCTCAGGCGCCGGCACTGGTCGTGGGCGCGGCCGCGGTCGAGCAAGGGGCGCGCGTGGTGGGCGGGGGGGCCGAGGCGGTAGGGGCGCTGGTGCGGCGGGAACTACTGGCACAGCTGCTGGACGCGGACGTGGTGGGAGAGGTAGAGGTGGGAAGAAGAAGGCGGCAGAGAAGGACGAGAAGGAGCAGCCCAGGAGTCCGGCTGCTAGACGTACGAGGCAGAAGACGAAGGCTAAGGATGGCAGTTGATGAGGACGTTGAGTGGAATGCTTGGGTAAGGTAAGGGAGGGTTTTTGTTTATTTTTCGGTTTCGGAGTGCGCTGCCTTGCCGGATTGGATTTTCCAGATAGTGTGGATTTAATTTGTTTATTAGCTCGTTTGTCTATCTATCTATGTAGTTCTGGCAAGCAAGTCGTAAGCGTTCAGTATACTATTCGCAGTGTCGGTGTGCCAATTTGCAGAGTGCATTTGAATGTGAATCTGGATGCGAAACCAGGCGTTTTTTCCTTCTTCCTGCCAGCACGGAAGATGCAGTCTGCAGGCTGCCCGCAAAGAATGTGCGTGTATTTCTTGAATAAGCGAAGCTGACCTCCTCCCTCTTAGCTTGGGCGGACTAGTAAAGGTGCTTGAGAGCCTTCAGGCTGGGTAATGTGAAGGAGAACAGCGCGACTGCAGGGGACCGTATTTCTTATTCCGGGAGGGGACTAGGGAGGTGAATGGCAAAGTCCATCCCTACGAGAAGGAACGCACGCCGTGACGGGACAAACGATAGGTGCTTCAACATTGAGGTAATAGAAATTCCAACCGCGTCTTTATATTTGCTTAGTTCCGCTTCAAAATCGTGCCCGGTGACCATTTCCGAACATCCTGACACTGGCCACTCCGGAAGTTACCTTCGCATCATCGCCGCTCCCTTGATTTGCGGAGAGCCTCTTCTTTCATTGCTTAACAGCACTCCACCACAGCACCACCATCGAGTTCTTTTCGCCTTCCAAACTTATGAAATGGTCTGATCCGGGTTTCCGAGCCGTTCCCCCGCGCTAAGCAGTTATTGTCAGCCCTGTGGCGGCCGTGTCATGCGACGTCGCCAGAACGGTTGGTATCTCGGATTCAATTACGCTGTAATTTTATCTCATATAATATCTAGGTATCAGATGACGGCCTGTCAGGCTTGTGGCTAGAAATGGGACATACAAGTCGATACGGCGAAGGCCCTGGATGGGCCCTAAGGAGCTCTGATTGGCCGTTAAGCCAGCACGAGGCAGCCAAGGATTACATAAAATCGATCAACGTCATCTCCATGTCGCTTGACCCTTTGTAGGCCCTTGAGCGAGGCTCGACCAGCGCCAACTCGTTCGGATAATGCTTGTAACAGCAATTGGACGACATATCCAGTATCGCTCGATCCTCTAAATGTAATGTCTGCCATCCACAAAACAGCGAGGAAGCTTTGACTAAGACTCCCAGCAAAATCCCAGGACTTACTCATTCGCGCCACCACAACGACGGCCACAACAGTTGATGCAGAGAGTTCTCAACGACGCGCGCTATCCGATCGGCATCCTCCTCCAAGTCCCGAAGGCTTACAGCGCCTGACTGCAGCCACTCTGTCCCGAATTCGCCGCTGTCCTCCTCTACGCGAGCGCCACCCCTCCGTGCTGTGGGGCAAGGTTATCCGTCACCTCGTACACTGAGCTCCTTTACGGTCCACCGCACCTCGAAGCGGGCTCGCTACTTTGCGTCCAGATAGACGTCTCATTGCGTTTCTGCTTCATCCTCGCCACCGAGCTCTTCGACGCCTAGCCTCCATCTCATTACCTCTCTTCATCTTCGGTCCGGCGCAGGAGCCAACTTCGGATGGCAACTTATACGAGAAAGAATAGACGTGGAATGCAAGGAAAACTCTATAGGGTCAAAACACAATCAACATGTAAAGAGGAAGGTATCGCTTACACTCCGCTCCCAAAGGGCGTCGCTCGCCACATGATCGTAGTTCTCAGTCAGCCGGACAGTCAACGCAAAGTTAAGTTTGCAACGGTAAGATATGTTTAAGCATCACTTTAGCAATGGTAAATTAACGATGATGTTAGATAACTTCGAATCCCTGCGGCGAGATCCAATACTACCCAATTGCCCCTACTCCTAGAGAGCCATATGCTTTCCAGCTTCATCTTCGTGACTACAACAACCAATACGTCGGCCCTCCAACGGCCCTCCCACTATATTCATATCTTAGGGCAGAGGTGCATATGGTTTCGTCAGAGATGCTAGTGGAAGTTGAAGGTGACTTCGGTGATCATCTCATGTTGAAAAACGAGTCAGTCAATAAACTAGCATCCGCGATGTAGGGCAAACGAATCGACATTACGATAGCGTGCCAGATAGATTCAAAGATAGCGATCATTGTTTATTCTAGCTGTTACGATCTATTTGTTACCTTTAACTACGGTGTTTTCTATCTTTTCCTCTTGTTACCTGCAAGCTTCGTCCGAAGCACATTACGCTAAGACTCTAAGACTTGCCATTTCTGCTAAAATTAGCCTATTAAACTATTTAATACCTAAGGAGACTATCCAGTCCGCCTGAACCCGACTCGCTTGGCGCATCCCGACTCGTCAACGTATACCACCTACTTAGGATCTAGCGCCGACAAATTGTACAAGATATTGGTCCCGTAAATCAGGATCTTGCTCCTTTGCTACTCAGCGAATGACCTTCTTTGACCACCACATGCGAGCCAAAGCCTTGCTAATAGTACTAGGCGCGAAAACAACCCCAAGCTCATCCCGTAGTATGTCCCTCATCTCACTCAAATGTAAGCTCGGTTTCTCTGTTAGACATTCTCGTAGGGCGTCTAGCATTGGAGGAGTGGTAGATCGACGCCGTCCGACGCCGGTGGAAGAAGGTATGGTGCTGCCGAAGTCGCGGAGGGTAGAGCGTATCGTCGTGATCGACCGAGTACTACAACCTACAATTCTAGCTATTTCGTGATTCTTAAACTTATGGCAAATCATCGCGTGGATCGCTTTGTGCTGCCAGTCTTCCAGGTTCGGCGCCATGCTCTGCAATACCACACCATTTCTTTAGCCCGAAGACAGCGCGCCACCCAACGATGGTGTTGAACTGACCGTCCAAGTATCGCCGCAACCCCCACGAGAGAACATCGAAAACACGCTCCGCAACTCGCGCCTATATAGCCAATTCCTAAACCCACGGTCCACTAAGACATGCCATCGCTTGAGACATGCAGCAATACCACCAGATCCTCCACCGCCGTCACCTTCGACACCACCTTCAGCGCACCTCATTCGCGAGCGCTTCCGTCCTTCCCGCCGTCATGCTCCGCCGTATAAAACAATATATCGTAGGGAAAACCCATCTGGTGCGCAACACGCCCCCGCAAGTGCTTAGTCACAAAGACACCCTCCACTATCGCACATGGGGCGCTCTACGGGCTCAGGGCCAGCTTAGGCTGACCAGCGATGGGCTGCTCCTCTACGTTAGCGAGTATCGCTAACATGCGCTATTCGCGGTATCCAAGGCCCATATGCCCTAGTAAATTGAGAAGCTCAAGCAGATAAATAATCCAATTTTGTTGTAGTTGAGCAATTATCCAAAAACCTGTGACGATTTTAGTGAGGCGAGCCGAGTGGGTGGGCGGGGAATGGTTAAAACACGCTGGCCAAAAAGCCACGTCATTGAAATCAATGCACAGCACATAGCCCGCTCCGATCTTTACCTTTCTTAGAGGCTAGTGCAGATGGCTTCAGCCCTTCATGTGCTTGCCTCAAACTGTCACCTCCAAACAAGAAGACGTCGAGGTCAAGGCAACAGCGGGTGGCTGATGCTGTGTAACTCAAGAGTGTCTCACGAGGCATTGACGATAACTAAGAAAATGAAAAGGAGCGGAGACTTTCTGTATAAGTATGGGACGTGGCCAGATCTAACCATACCATATCGAGTTCTTCTATTCAGGCACTCAACTTCCGGCATTCAGCAATTTTACGCAGCATCATCACATATACCGTTGGCCAGGCTCGCAGCTACTAGCTCCAACCAAGGGTTGAGTGAAAGCCCATTCACTAATGGCAACATCCAAGCCTCCAAATGAGCTTGTTTCCTCCAGACTGTCAGCAATGACAGGAGACGAAGAGTTTTTAGTTCAAGTTTCCGACTCCACTGTCGCCGATGACGAGAAATCTGCTCAGATCAAATGCGAAGATTGCGACGAAAAAGACGGTGAAAAATATTGCGGGAAGTGCCGGCAGGTTCTCTGCGAAGATTGCTGGTTGCGTTGGGCCAAGCATCGCCGGAATGACCCAAGTCACCCGGTTGTGTCGTATCAGGAACAGTGAGCTTTCCTGCTTTTACCCGCATGCACGGTTGAAAACTAAACCCGAAAAGCAAATTATTCAAAGAGATTGTAAATCCTGAATTGACGGACGAACAGCGACAACAGCAGCACGATCAGGATATACTCAACCTCTGGTTTTCTGTTGATCGGAGGGACAACGGAGACCTGTGTCTCGAGGAGTTTCCCCGATTCGGCCGCTTGGTAGAAGATCACCAGCAGAAGCACGGACGGAAGTCTCCATGTTACGCTCAGCTTGTTTCTTTCATCGGAAACACCGGGGCGGGCAAGAGCACCTTGATCCGCGTACTCATGCAACAGCCTTGGAATGTTGGGCACATGGGAGCAACGGAGAAGCCTTCGGTTTGTCTCCCCATCGCCGGACGTCAAGAGAGCACAGTGCCCACTTCTGGAGATGTGCATCTCTATGCGGCCCCCTATACAGACGCTGCGCCAAAATGGCTCCTCTTACTGTATGCTGACTGCGAGGGCTTCCATGGGGGGAGCCAGCCACCTGTCGCGCTCAAGGCGAAACGGCATATCTTCGCGTATCTTCAAGAAGCGATTAGGGTCAAGACAGCCAATTCCGTTGAATGGGTGAGAGAGGCGATCTCGTTCCTCAAGAGGCCACGCATGTGGACCTTGAATCTCAACGGCGACCGGGGAGACGCAGTCAAGGAGCTCTTCCCGCGCTTACTGTACAACTTCTCTGACGTTATCGTCCATGTCATACCTTGCGCAGCATCTAGGATGTTGGAGAACGACTTAACCAAACTTCTGGAATGGGCCCAGAACTCACAGGAAACGGCCGTCAACCGAGTCATTCTTCCGCACCTGATCGTGGTGCTGAACACTTCCCCAACTGAGCTATCGGACTGGGATCCTGCCAAGACCACTCCTGAAATTCTTCATGAGCATCTGCCGGCTCTGGAAAGCAACACCGTTATTAAAAAATATCGGCGAATGCTCAACCAACTGCGAAACACAGCCATTACGACTCTGGGCGACTTGCTGGAGCGCTGCTACTCCTCTGTGAGATTCATTCGAGTTCCAAACGCGGAGAATCAATATCTATACTCTAAGCAGCTCCGGTCACTCGACTCGCTCATCCGCGAGGCAGCAGGCAAGGCCGCGCGCACGAAGACGGAAGCGGGATGTCTTCTCACATCGGAGATTGAGAGACAGATGTTCACAATGGCCTTTGAGCACTACAAGGACAACCTGGAGAAACCATTCGACTTCCTCGAAAGCCTATTCTCCGTGCGCCCCCTAGAAGACAGTCTCTCAGCCGCGTTCTTCGCTTTACTAAAATTGGCGGCGGTAGCGTACCGCTCTGCGTCCACGGAAGCATCGGCAAGCGAATTCTGCTCGGCTGTTACCCCGGTCCTATGCTCGACTATCGCTCTCGATTACTACCGGTCCAATAAGAAGTACCCCGGAAGGTTGAGGGACATCTACAAAGGCAAGACCATGAATTCGCAATGCATCGGCGAGGGGAAATCCGTCACGGCGGCATACCAATCTCAAGTGGGGAAGGCAATCGAAGATTTTTTCGACCAGGCGTGCCCGTGCGACTTTGTTCACCAGGATGGGAGGCAATGTGTCAACTTTCGCCTAGCTCACGATACGGTATACGAACACCAAGACAGCACCGGGGAGCTCATAGGCTTTGGAACATTCCAATCAGCGTTTGTGGACGAATTAATGATCTGCTGGAATGACGAGATCGACAAGTCTCTCCGGGAGCTAGATGACCTTCAAGGGAATTCTGATGCTGTCGTTCATCCCGGTAAGCAGTCGAATGCAGAACTGATGATGACGTGGTCTGCCCACTGCGTGAATCTTCAGGAACTCTACTCTGCAATACCGGAAATTGACGTAGAAAAGATTGAGGCCTGCTCCTGGTGCTTGCGCGATAAGCAGCCGGAGTTGCTGGGGTGCGGACATCGGATCTGCTGGGGATGCACAGAGCTGGTGGGTGATTCCCTGACTGATTCCAACGAGGAGATTGGTTTCGCCATTCGGCGCTGTGATCTCCATCAAAATGGACTTAACTTTGAGAGACCGAACTACATCACCAAGGTTCACGATACTGGACCCATTGTGGTACGCCAAGGATGCCTGGAGAGGTGAGAGGATATCAGTGCTGTGGCAAGATGCTCGATCAATATGACCTTTCCTTGAATTCAGGTTAAAGTACTGTCATAATCTTAAATAGCCATTCCGCTGCGGAATTAGATCAAGAGCAAGCTGCAGAGGACGTGGCTGCCATGATGGCGATGTTCATGCTTTGGGTGCTACGACGCTAATCGCGTGTGGCTCACCTCGGCGGCATTTCAGGCAGATATATGAGACGCAGTTGACCTGCACCAAAACTCCAAATTCTTGAGAGCCTCCGTGGACTCGTCTATAAGCCACCAATGGATTCCTTCCAGCGAAATAGCCCTTTACTAGGAGGCGAACGATTTCAGAACGACGAGGGCATAGTTGCAGCGCGAGGGAGACTTCTGTCTAGGCTACCTTGGGACTTGAAAAGAGACATCAGTAAGTGCTTACTAACTGCCGACTACTCGTCCTAAGTAAAGCAATTCCCTAGGCGTGCCTGTAGAGCCGTTTATCGAAAGCCTTGTACAGGCCGCTGGAATCGTTAATGTTAAAGGCATCGCGGCTAGTTTAAATACTTCTTTAAGCGAGCACTAGCCAGGGACACGGGGACAGAACGCGAAACTAGGGATGATCGCTCCAGCCCTAAAAGCCCATTCTCCGCTACGCCGCTGTATCGAAACGTCCTACTCAACTGCGCGACTCGCCAAATTCGTCTTTTAGAGCTATTGCTTGAGAGTTTCGCGGAGCAAATACGCTGCAGACTTTTCATATTAGCATCGACCGCCAAACGTTCATATAAGAGAAAGCCTTCTCGTATCCTGATTCCACGCAGAAATTGATAAAGAACCCAGCAACGGCCACCTGGGCGCTAACATAGCAAAACTGCGACCACACCCTTAGGAAGAGGTGGTACTGCTCGCTAAATGACCCGACATCCTTACTACCAGTATCCGCCTCCTGCAAATTTATATCCGCATCCGTGATCTTGGGCATCGGCGCAAAGAAAAAGAGGATAATAAGCAGCGCGACGAAGCAGGCAACGCTGAGGTAGACCCACTGCACGTTCTTCAACCCAGCCTTGCCGTCGACTGTTTTGGCGAAGAAGACGCGGGAGGTGAGAAGAGGAGCGGTCGGGGTATTAATATGGCGAGGGTCCGGGGTAAAGGATCCCATGGGGCACCGCCGGGCGTAGACCCACGTCCACAGCGTTATTGATAGAGATACCTGGTCTGAGCACGCAGATGGATTGGGAGGTGGACCGATTGGCGGGTGATTGTGGATTTTTCGGCAGGTGCGGATCCTGGTTACGGGTTGTTGGTGCACGTAGCTGTCTCGAGAGATCGCTGGGTTGTGCGTTAGCAAGCTTCAGACCTTCTTACCTGGAAATAAAGCGGCGGAGGTCCGCGAGAGAAAAGCCGGGTGGGATTTTTGAGAGGCGCTTTCGTGCGCGACTGTGGATAATGAAGGTGGCTGGCTAATTGACGTGCAGATGATTAATATACGGGCTAGCATGCCGGGGTATACTTCTTTCGCGCAGAATCTGTCATCTTTTATATAGAAAATTGCTAAAGAGACTGTGAGAGAAGTCGATGAGGAATCCATCGGAGTAGCCGAATTTTTTTAAATGTGTCATCGATTCTCCCTCCCAATACTTCGTTCGCCAAACCGGCCTCCCCCGATGGAAGATCGAAAAGAATAATCATGGTAGGAAAGAAAATGGGTCGTAGGTAATTCTGTATAATGCTTTAGATATTAGATAATCAAGGAATGACCTGGAAGATGCAATCATGTGCGCTAAGCGACTCGCTTCGCAAAATAGACATTACCCATGCTTTCTTTCGTCAACCATCTTTTTTCCACACCCAGTCGTGACCTTGGTCTAAATCTTGCACTTGCTGTTGTCAACCTGCACGTACTGCGCGTCGACGCGTCCGAGCATTTCGGCTTGATTGTTGGTCAAAGCATCCATGGCCTGCTTGGCGAGATTGAAGCCGGTCGCGGTATGGTCAATGGCGAGCACGTAGATGGTATTTGCGTTGTATGTCACGCTATAGCAGGTACCACACTGCAAGGCATAATTAGCGCGGGAAAATAATAGAAGAGCAAGGGAGCATGCCTGAGGGCTGTTCCAGCCAGCGATGCCTTGGTATCCGCCGATGTAAGGGTAGTTTGGAATGGCGCCCTGCGTCTGCCACCCGTACTTCGTGATCAAGCCATTGGCACCATCAGAGCAGGAAACGGCGGTCATCGAGCGACTCTTGTCATCGTAGCCGGTATCATAGGAGACTGTAGTCCGGTTAGATGAGGTTCGAATGTGGCGCCTTCGCAGAGTATTCACCTGAGATCGCGGATGAGAGGGAGACGAAGCCAATGGCGGCAGCGGAGACGGCGCTGGTGAACTTCATCTTGTAGGCTTTGTGTGCGGGATTTGGGGAAAGTAATGAAGATATTCCGGCGGCTTTATAAGCGTGCGGGTTGATTAAATGGTCGGTTGAGGCGGGGTCGAATGGAGCTTGGTTTTGTATTGATGAGACCTCTGCTCGACCATACAGCCTCTTTATACTCATTCTTAGGAAGCCCGTCCTTGCTTGTACCGCAAAGCTCGTGGCTATCCATCGTCGCGGTATCGCTGCAAATTGGCCAAAGACGTAACGACCGAATGCTACTGTCTCTGAACCAAACTGCATGAGGTGGCGCAGTGGACAATAGCAAGTGGCATCCGGATGCCAGAAGGTATGAATGAGCTCATAGCTTTCGACAAACACGAGAGATCGACCTAACGGTTGAGGATATTTTTGGAAAAGCGTTGCGGATGCGGCTGACTTGTGACCGCTTTGGGCTGAGCAAGCGAAAATAATTGTCCGAGGCGCCCGGCTGGTTACATCGCGTGAGCCGCAATGGGCATCCTGCAAGAGCGATCAATAAAACGGCGCAGTACTCGGTGAAATTCCATCGTATCGTGTAGAGCGAATTCGATGGAATAGATGAAGGCCAACGTGAAGAAAGCAGGGGAGGCGGGTCTCGGAATGGGCGGAAAGCGACTAGAGCTCGGCTACGTCAGGTGGTATCAACTGCGCTCTCCCCCGAGCTCCCTAGCTGTGTTCCAAGGTTGTACATCGTGTGCGTGTGAGACGGGCAGCCGTAGGCTGCCACGCTCCTACAAGCTCGTGGACATGACGCCGTCTCACAGCATTGGGTATCTCGCGAGCAGCCGTGAGCCTCACCGCTCAGATTGTCCCCGTTCTCGCCCGCTCCACTTGCTCTCTGCGCTCTGCGTCGTCAGTCTCTCTTCGGAATGCCGCGGGCTCCGGGCGCATTGGATCTGTGGCATAGACCGCTATGCAAAAGTCTTACAGCACAGCCCCAAATAGAGCTCCGACTCCATATGATCCGGTGCTGTTGGAAATGCGAGCCTCGAGTGGTAGCACTCTTTCGGACATTGTCTTGAAGTCATTGGCACGCCTGGAAATCTGAGTATCCGTGAGAGGGGGAGCTGTGGGAGGAGCGTACTGTACCATAGCCGCGGTTGCTGTCCACGCAGGCCGGCTCAGCGGCAAAAGGAGCCAAACGTCGCGAAACATGTTCCATCTGAAACTCGAACAAGCCTGGCCATCTGGAGTGCAGATGTCACGAACGGCTTCGCGGCGACGGGCCAGTCAGAGCGAAGTGACCTCCAGCGAAGCTCAACGCTAGCTGCAGGGGCGCTGCGCAGCGATCCCGAAGTGGGCCGTGCCCTCACCAACCGTCCGGGGGCTCTCTCATACACGTCTCATCTCCCTCGCGAGCGCCTTCATCGCGTTTCATCCCCTTCACGGAAACGCCACGACCCTGAAAGTTACTCTTCGGCGTCCTGGACCGCTTGGCTCTCAAACAGCCACGCACGGCACCTCAGGCAAAACAGATTGCTCCCCGAATTGCCAGTGGCTGAACACGGGCGCCTGCGACAGCACCCTCCAATCGCAGCCCTCGACATCAGCATCTCGTTCCCCCGCATACAGAACTGAGGCGTCTTCTTCGCATGCCTTCGCGACACCTTAGGTCTCGAAGGTGTTCCGCCATGGCCAGCTCAGGCCGACTTTTCCGCCTTCGAGATGCTCTGTCCAGCGGCTATGTTTCAATTACTTGCTCTATATAATGCTCTCAAATGCCCTCAGTTGCAGATTTTCCTCCCCAGGCAGGCCCAAGACTTCATTCTCACACCAATCCGACACCAAGTATCTCGATCTTTTTCGTCCAACCCGTTAATTCCTTCCTTCACTATACCAAATCGAGCTAGTCTCTCACTCCCTACAACCAATCATAATGCGTTTCTCCGTCGCTGCTGCTGCTACCGCCCTTGTCGGCTCCGCTATTGCGGCCGACCATCTCGTCGTTGTCGGTAACGGATCGCTCACTTTCGAACCCAACAATGTCCAGGCCGCCGAGGGTGACACTGTCACGTTCAAGTTCTGGCCCAAAAACCACTCCGTCGCCCAGTCCACGTTCGCCAATCCCTGCGAGCCCATGTCAAATGGCTTCTGGTCCGGCTACGTTCCATCAACGAGTGGAGCAGCCACGGAGACCTTCATGGTCGAGGTCACGAATGCCTCCGCGCCCATCTGGTTCTACTGCACCCAGGGCCAGCATTGCACGAGCGGTATGGCCGGCGCCATCAACGCTCCGTAAGCTCTAACCAACTTCCCACCGCCTTGTGCTCTTCTAACAAGCGCGTAGTTCCAGCGGCAACACCGCCGACGCCTTCATTGAGGCGGCCAAGCAGGCCGACAACATCGCTGAGCCCGCCTCCACGGCCGGTACCGGCGGTATGCTCATGAACGGCACCATGTCGTCGACCGCGTCCGGCTCCGCATCGACCGCTTCAAGCACCGGCGCGGCGTCTTCGGTCAACGTGAACGGCGGCGTCGTTTTCACCGGCATGATGGGCATGTTCGCCTACCTCCTGATGTAAGCGACCGGCGCGGCGCACACAAGACACAGAGATACCCTGGTGAGGCAGACGGGCGGGACAGAAGCGTCAGGAGCCGTAATGAAGGAAGCGGCAAACTAAACCGGATCCGGAATCCACGACGAACGACGGGTTGGATGATGCCTTGCATCGATGGTGGAAGATGCATCGAGATATTCTTTTGGTTGTGGATTGTATAAATTATTTGAATGAAGCATGTTAGAACTCCAGATAATTTCCTGTCCCTTTCCCTTTTTCGTGCCTTTCGTTGCTCATTTCTCTCGACACCACGGTCGGGAATATCCAGTCAAGCTTTCCGCCTCAGTGCGCTGCCAGTGTGGTGCCCTGTTTGGTGCATCCCGGGTCTTGAAACCAATCGCCGACGGCGACACGAACTCGGCAGCGGCACAGGGTGACTGAGTTCGCTGCACTATAGGTCCTGAAATGAAAGGACAGTGGTCTCCCCGTAAGTCTCGTAACGGCTTCCGGAAGCGTAGATCGCGGGTTCTCGTCGCGATATGCGAGCCTTGAGAGGATGGTTGCCACTTCCCCCCAAAAAGTGCTGATGACGTAAACCCGCTATAAGAAGGACATCTCGCCATGGCTTGTCAATCCCACACCAACTTTTCATCGATACAACTACCAGTTCTCATCAAGCAAATACCCGTCCATCACCTTGCAACCACCCGAATCTCATCGTCGGACGAGCCCGCTTGCAGTTCCCTCACGATATGGGCACCAGGCAGCTCGGGTGGGATACTGGGAAGCTCCGAGACGACGTTGCCATGGGTTATCCTCACGAACGCCGGAGGCTCTGGTCTGGGCATTCCCGGGACGCTGATATGAGCACGAATGAGGTTGCCGTGCCCATCAACCGCGAGAACGTTCAATGATCCATCCTCCTCTGTTACGGAAAGCGATATTCCAGAGACGTTCCTGGCCACGACCTTCAATTCCGAAGACCATTTCATCTCGGGCTCAAGACACGTAAGACCCCCTTCGTAAGCTGGTCGCAGTGTTATGAGTCTTATGAGGCCGTCTTCTATGGTAACGAGGAAGCGTCCATTCGACGTCGCTGTTCCTTGGAGCGCATTCCTACCAGCCACACTATCCGGAAGAGCCCGCCATTGTAGCGTGCATGGCCCATTATCATTTGTTGAGTGCTCGAGCGGGGCAATAAAGCTGCGGAGTAATTGTGAACCATGTCGCTGGTCCACAGTACAGAATATGTACGCTCTGCCGGATGGTGAGTTGAAAATGGCAGCCGATGTTATCTCCCCTCTATGCGGCTTGTTGTCATCAGCTGAGGCCCACACAGTTCATGAATGGTTGCTTACGGGCTCATTCTGCCTGGAAGTGTAATCCAGCTCCCAGCTGGAGATGATTCTCGGACTACTCGACTCCTGGACACGTACATCCCAGCAATGCATTCGATCGTCTGATGCCACCCCACAGACAACGAAACTGTTCATCGGGCTGAAGTGCGAGAAAGCAACGATTCGAATCTTGCTACTGGTTTGCAAGCAATTCAACGTTGATCGATATCGATGGGGACTCCAGCAGCTGAGGTACGCATATTCGAAGAGTTTTACCCTTCCCTCTCCACCAACGGCAATCCACGCGAAGCCTGTTATTCGTGCACTCACGGATCCAACTTGCAGGATAGACACTGACTTCGGTGTCCCGATTCCAGTCTTGTCAATATATACAGTCTCCAATGCACCTTCTCCGGGTTCCCTGTATTCGTACACTATCAGGCGCCGATGAGTCAGCACCGCAAGTAGGTCAAGTGAGATGGCGATTGATCGGATCTTCTCATTTTCCGTCTCAGGTTCTATGCGAAATTCCCTGTCCTTGCTAATCTTCTCAGTGGGAGCCCGGTTCTTTGCGTAGTATAGTCGAATCTTCCATGAACTCGCAGTGGCCACCCATCCAGATGCTGAGATGGCTGTCGATATGATTGTTGCATCGTCAAGACTCCACGGCATGTAGCGCTTTCGGTGCAGTTGCGTCTTCGAATCTGAAACTGATGTTGGCAAGACGAGCTCGAAACGCTCGTTCATGGCCGACAGGCGGCTCGCCGACGAGCCCGACGACGCGTATGAGTTGACCCGGGACATTTTCCGTGGATTATTCGCCGTCGTGCGCTAGTCTTGGGGAACGCTTGCAGTCAGAGTAAGACTAAGACCACCGAAGAAGATCTGGGTAAGGCTACCGCAGAAGCAAGAGAGGAAGCTTCGCTGGAAGAGGGGCCTTCGCTGAGACAGCATCGGCGATGTTACCTCTCACTTTATCTGGAATTGGTCAACAAGGCACGTACACAATTGCTGAGCCACCACTTACCTTGCGTCTCGATTAGCGATCCTCTTGTTCCCCAACAGTTTTTAATGAGGCAAACGACTCAGGTTCGAGGCAGCCATCGACGAACCACCAATCATGCGCCGGTTGGAAAAGTTGGCTGAACCCCGCCTTATCGGCACCCAATAGTCCGCGAATTCCATCCTCGTCGTCACCAGATGCTTCAAGCCCAGCCTATCATGCCGGGAAAGCCCTCGCTAACTGGAACCAATGGGTAACTAACATGATAGCGGGCTGGATCAGGCTGCGAAAATCCGTCCGCGAGGCAGAATCGCTCCCCGCAGGACTCACCATAGCCCCCGCCCCTCCTGCGGGTATCGCCAATTTGGGTGTCTCAGCCTGCTAGGGAACCTTGCTGTAGGGGAAATGCCGAGCATGCCTGCGTGTCTGTCGGGACGTTCTTCTTCCTGTCAATCGAAATATAAAAGAAGCCCAGTGTTCGATATTCGATTCCTGCCAGCGCTCTAGCTCTTGCTTATTCTGAATAGACCTGAGTTTTCTGCAACAAAATGGCTGCCGAGAATCACTTCGAGCATCTAGATCCAGCACTCGACCGTCCCGAGCTCGCAGGTAAGTTTACCACCCTTCATGGCTAGATGACGCTCATCCGGGCTACGTCAGGGATTGGCATCTCAGGGAACGTAGGCGTCGGTCTATTTGTAATGTCTGGCGCCCTGATCACTACTGCTGGATCCATAGGAGGACCATTGAGCTATGTCGTTGCCGGTGGCACAGCTGCATGCGTTCTTTATACGCTTACGGAGATGGTGGCATGCCGCCCGTGTACTGGATCATTGATTGATCTGCCGCATCATTTTCTTGATCCGGCCTGCGGATTTGCAGTAGCCGCTTCATACTCGTAAGAAAGCTCCAGCTTGTTCTCTAGAAAGCTCCTATGAAGCTAATATACCCCAGCCTTGCGAACGTGTTTTCAATGGCGACGTTAACTGCGTACTCTGCGGAGTTGACAGCACTTTTAAAGGACAAACCAGAACGACATTCGACTAAGGTGGAAGTCGGAATCAACGTTGCTTTGGTAGCCCTGACGGCATTTTCTCATTGCCTCGGAGTCCAAGTATGTTTCCCCACTAACCGAGCTTCTCGCTGGATGACAAGAACTTACGCGACAACAGCTGTACGGCAAGATCGAGAGGGTAGGTTCGTCCTACTGCGCATTTGTCTACAATGGCTCAAACTTCCTTAGGTAATCATGGTGTACAAGCTGAGCCTCTTTGTGCTCGTCTGTATCTTGATGGTCATCATCAATGTTGGAGGTATTGAAGGCAGCCCATGACCGAAGCCAGAGTTGAACTGACCGCTTTTCTCTAGGTGGCGGTCCTCGCCAGGGATCATTTCACGGAAGTGAGTAATTCCTCCTTTCAATTCCTAATTACCCATCTAAGCGCTGCAGACTATACCTCCTATGCCTTGACACCGGGCTTTAAACCCGCCGGGTTTCAAATCATGCCTGAAGCCTACCTGCAATCCAGCAGCGTCCCAGATACGCAATTTGGTATTCCGGGGCCTGGAGGACGCCTTTTCGCTTTCTTGTCAGTTATACCTCACACAAATACTTTTCAGGGAACAGGACTAACTGCGTCGAGTAGGACGGCTTCCACATTTGCCATGTTCTCTTGCATGGGTGGGGAAATGGTTGCTATGACAGCAGGTACGCGCGCATCTTCTTCATGATGGGACTCGGCCGAGCTGAACATGTGCACTGACTATGACTGAAGGCGAGGCAAGAAATCCCTGGAAAGACGTTCCAGTAGTGATGTCTTTCGTCTACCTCGTTCCACTTACGCTCTACCCGTTCATTCTCATGTCTGGTGCAGCCAACGTCAATTACGCTGATCCAAATCTGCCGAAGATTTGGGCGGCAGGTAGTGGAACCATGTCGCTATCGCCTTTCGTCGCTGCACTCCAATCGTCATCCTTGCATGCTATCTCGAAAGCACTTGACCTATTTTTTATCATATCCGCCTACACAGCTGCGTACGTCCTTCCGCGACTTCAACGCCGCCAGACTGCTGCTGATGCGATTAGTAACACCGGACTATATGTCTCGTCGCGAAGTGTCTTTGTGCTTTCGCAAAAGTATATGCCGAGAAAAATAGCCAATGTTTTCGGCAAAACCAACAACGGACACACCCCTCTCGCGGCTATCGCTCTCTGCTCGGTCTTCGGATTCATTTCCCTCGCAGGTCTTAGCAAGTACGCTTACTCTCAGGTTAGTTAAGTACATCTGTCAGCCTGAGGGACTGATAGTGACACGTGCCCATACAGCCTCGTCAGACGCTCTCATTATTCTTTACCGGCTCTGTAGCTTGTGTCTACATCTGTGAATGTGCTACATTCCTAAGATTTAAAGCAGGGTAAAAGTCTGCCGGCCTTGAATTTGCATCCTCTCGCTAAGATTCTGCCAGGCTCGAGAGACTTGAGAAACGAGGGATCCTTAGCCGTAACGATCCTCTCTATATTTCGAGGATGTTTAAGTCGCGTTGGCAACCGATACCGGCTTATATTGGTAAGCTAAGGCCCCTGTACGAAGCCTATGTCTTTGCCCAAGTGTGTACAATCGTTGTTTGAAATGCCATACGAGGGGCGTTTTGCGACATCGTATTGGGCATTTGTTCACGGCATAGACTTAAGAGCGGATACTTCGAGAGCTACGTTGACTTCGTTCTAGGGATCGTGGGATGTTCCTTCGTGGCTGTATGGTCCGGCATTCCGCCTCTGTATATCCTGTGGGCGAAAGGCGGATTGACTTCTACGAGCAACCTGAAGTCAAACGTGGCTCTAGCCTGCGACGTCCTTGGGGCGTACTCTGGAGTTAGTAACCCATTCCCTTGCTGAATCACCATATCGGAGACTGACAGTGTGCAGCCCCTCCTCTTCGCGACCTTCTACCTATCCTACAAATACATATCTCCACGCTCCTTCAGGGTAGAGCTATGCGACCTTACCCCTAGCGACTATATTCCCGAAAACTTGGCATCTGCCTCAGGCTACGTAACCACCGCTCCTTCGCCACCCGGTGCTCCGGATCCGGCCGCGCTCCCGAGGGCAGTCGAGCTCGAAGTAAAGCACTGCAGTTTCGCCAGCCCAGATGTCGAGGCAGGGCAGGAGCGGCATGCGGGCGTGGAAGTGATGGAGTTGACCCCGGACCAGCTCGACGAAATCGAAGAGAAAGAAGCGATAGCGGAGCAGAGGATAAGGATCGTTAACGTGCTAAAGAAGCGGCCAAAGAGGATGGAAAGACCGCTCTGGAGGGAGCTCTGGAGCTGCCTTGTAAAGGACAATGTTCCCTCGCAGGAGGCGGAGGAGCGGACTTGAACTCACGAGCAGCCCACAGTCGGTATATTGCTCCAATAAAACACCATACTGTATACCAACATCTCACCCGGTGACAAAACAAAAGCATGTCGTCGAAACAAGCAGCACGCAGCAATTAACGCAGATCACTAAGCCGACAGCTAACCACGAATCAGATTAACCCGCCGCACAGCCGTCAGCCATAAAGCAATTGCGGAGAGTTTCGGAGTTCCGCGCCCGCCCCGGGGATAACGGCGTGGTAGATTACTGAATCGGGACGGATCCCTTTCGCGTGCGTGGTGGCGGTGAGTGTCGTACTCCGACGCACGCCGGCTCGCGCCTTGCTCCGCCGAGTTGGAAGTCTCGGGTGGAGATCCCATGCACGCGCTCCTAGGCAGGGTAGGGTAGGGTAATGCAATCACGTAGGTGATGGGAGTTGTTATTGGGCGGGAGATAGAGGGGAGGATTACGGGAGGCGTACTGGGAGGGGTGGGAGTATAGGAGAGTGTGTCATGGGAAGAGGGGGAGAGAAAGGTATGTAGAGGTGGAGCCTCCGAATTTTTTAAATATCATGCTAGAAACAAACACGATGGCAGGAGGAGAAGAGTTTGCGAGTCTTGCATCAGAGCAGCGGCGCTAGACTGCGCTTTCAATCCCAATCAAAACCATCTCGACCTCAACCCCAGCGCCATCCCATCCCCGTCTCCTCAGACATCCGCTCCCCCTTCCACACTAACCCCACCCAACCTCCCCGCCTTAAACTCATCCACAATCTGCTCCATAGTCACCCACTCGACGCCCTCATGCCCATTGACCCACTCGATAAAGCGCTCATGCAGCAGGATGACCTGCGGCTTCCCGCTGACCTGGGGATGGATAGAGATGGGAAACACGAAGCTGCCGCCGTCCTCGGGGCACTCACGGTACAGGTACTCGAACTGCTCTTTCCAGAGGCGCTCGATGGTCGCCGTGTCGACGTAGCCGTGCGTCGAGGCCTGCGTGAGCGAGAGCTGGAACGGCGGCCAGTCGTCCAGGTGCCAGTTTGCGGGGACTTCGACAACGCTGCTGGCGCGCAGCGTGCTCATGGGCGTCATCCAGTGCGCGGCGGGCTTGCTGGTGTCGGTTTCGGTGTGCGTGGAGAGGTGTGGCGCGGGGGCGTAGTAGGGCTGCGAGTCGTGGTGCATGAAGGAGTGATCGTATTCCTGGCTTTCTATATCAGCGCTGCGTGGCTTTTGTGTCTGTTGAATTTGTGTGTTTTGCGGGTGGGGCAGGGGGTGTGCGTACGATGCCGAACTCTTCGAGCAGCTTGATGGTCTCTTTGGATGTGGACCAAGCCGGTGCCGTCCAGCCCCGTGGCCGCTTCCCCGTGATCTCGGTCAGCACCTTGATGCTCTTGTCCAGCACATCGCGCTGCTGCTGCTCGCTCAGCGTCGACACAAACTCGTGCGTGTAGCCGTGCAGGCCGATCTCGTGCCCCTTTGATGCGATCTTCTTGATCTGGCTGGGGAAGGACTCGGCGCTGTGCGCGGGCGTGAACCAGGTGGCTTTGATGTTATACTTGTCCCAGAGCTTCAGGAGACGGTCAATGCCGACGGTTGCGCCGAAGACGCCGCGCGAGACGTCGGTGGGATTGGCGGGCGAGCCGTCGCGCGTGTTGATCCTGGGTTTAGGGGGTTAGACGGGGATGCCCTTCGAGGGAGCAGACGGAGGGGGCTAGGGAGGGTGGAAGCCCACCAGCCAGAGACGGCATCGATATCAATGCCGTAGGAGCAGAGAACGCGCTTGGGCATATTGAGGCGTGTTCGAGCGTTCCAATCGCAGCTAAAGCGTCCAACAAGAGAAATAGAAGCCACGCGACTCGCACAGGCTGCCTCAAAGCCAGGGAGTGCGGACCCATCATCTTATCAAGGAAGCCCAGGAGCTCCACTCCACGGCGACAGGAACGCGCCGTCACGATCCCACAGCTTGGTGCCTGCATCCGACACCAGCGAGCGCGCAACACCGTCCCCCTCAGCGGGATTACATCCGGAACCGGCCTATAACGTCGCAGGGAAATGCTCAATGTGGCAATGCCGTCTGTCTGAAATCACTTGCGTGCATGCAAGCGACGTTCTCCGGGGCGAAAGTAAATCAAAGTGCAAGGGGGGGAGGGCGTGATGTTGATCGAATGCGGAGTTGGGCGCGATGAGGGGCAGCCGACGTCGTGCATGGGTGGGGTTCGTTCGGGGATGCGCTGGAGATAAACGGGCGGCGGCACGGCAAGCTGTATATTATTCAGGGAGCTGGGGGCACGGGCGTCTGTCTGAATAATCCCTTTGGAGAAATTCGGAAAAGAAAGAAAATGCTGTTCGTTGAGTGCAAAGGGACGCCTTACGAGGTATGTATGTTAGTGACGTCATACACAGTTCTCCCCAACAGCTCTACTCTCTCTCCATACCAAAGCCTTCAATGCGCAATGCAACACCACGGCCCGGCTCACATGCCTCCAGATCGGGCACCAGCACGGCACCGCCGCGCGCGCCGAAATCGACCGCTGCATCGCCTTCTACGCCAGCCTCTTCCAGAAGAACTGCAAGCAAGAATGGCCACAGGTGCTTTCCAACGCTGAAAAGTTCGAGCAAGCTGCGAGGGAGAAATGGCCTGCGTACCATGAGGAAATGCGCGGCATCGCCGATGGTTCAGGGCGAGACTTGCTCGACATCGTCGCCATCAATGTGCGGACGGAGATAAACTTCGGCCTGTTCAGCGACGGGTGTACGGCGCTGGCGTGGCATACAGAGAAGAGGGCATACCTGGGGCAGAACTGGGATGTGCGTTCCTTTCTTCCATCCGCAGTCCTCCCCCTCCCTCCAAAAAGAACCATCCGCTAACTCAAACCCCAGTGGATGACCGCGCAGTCCCCCAACCTGATCCTCACCCACATCTCGCAACCCTCCAAACCCACCATCCTCCAAATCACAGAAGCCGGCATCCTCGGCAAAATCGGCTTCAACAGCCACGGCGTCGGCACGCTGCTCAACGCGATAAAAGCGCCCGGCGTCGACGCCTCGCGGCTGCCCGTGCACTTCGGCCTGCGCATGGCGCTCGAGAGCCGCAGCGCGGCGGAAGCCGTGCAAAAGCTAGAGAGCCACGGCATGGCTGCGAGCGCGCACATCCTCGTCGCGGACGCGCACACCGCCGTGGGCCTGGAGTTCACCAAGAGCACGTTTGCGCAGTGTCGGCCGGACGCCGGGGGCCGCGTTGTGCACGCGAACCACCTGCTGGAAGAGCATCCGGGGGAGGTGGACACCGTGTGGCTCAAGGACTCGCCGGTGCGAGTGCGCACTATGATGCAGAACTGCGCGAAGCTGGGCAGCGAGCCCGGCTGGGAGGAGGTGAGCCGGCTGTTTGAAGACGAGCAGCATCTGCCCGGCGCGATTTGCCGGGTCGAGACGCCGGAGAGTGGCAGTGGGACGCTGTTTAATATATTGATGGATTTGAAGAGTAGGACGGGAGTGCTGAGGATGGGCAGGCCGACGCAGGTTGAAGAGACGGTCACGCTGTCGTTGTGAGGAGAGGAGGATAGGTGTATGCGGGCACAGATGTTGCTTTGTCTGATAATTTAGGAAAGGGAGACTTCAGTATCGTGGGCTTTAGGTGTCTAGTTACCTAGAAGTGGATAGCGTAACCTTTAGGCGCCAAACACGAGTCTCTAGAATGCGCTGTGTTGTTACACGGATTGCACGGGGCCCCGTCAGACGAAGCGATATCAGAGCGTAGCCAGGAGCCTGCGCCGCGGTCTGCGTCACATGCGCTCAACTAGGAACCTTGGAATACTTCGAAAGGCATAACAGTATCACGTGCAGAGTCAAACATGTGCGCCAAATGGCGGCAGACTGTTCCTATATAAGGCTTCTATATACACCAGTCGTTACTCATCTCGCATTATCCGTGGCTTCCATGTCGTAATCCCCCCTCCCCACAGTGCCTGCACGACGCCGTCCGAACCAGGCCACGTACCCATCTCCAACAGCCGCGTCCGAACTATCCAAGCCACCTTCGAGAACATCCGAGAGCTCATCTGCCAATGCACAGTCAACAACGGCGCCGCCGATGGGCTGGGGTATTCCTCCGTAGACGACGTGCTGAACCGAGTCTTCCACAAGATTCGGGATGCGAACATGGGAGGGGTGGAGGACGAGGAGGAAGAGGTGAACATCAGGTCAGCGATGAACGCTGTACACGACAAGTTTCGGCCGAATGGCGGAATAGGCGGAGTTGAGGCTGAGATAGAGGAAGAGACGAAAGATGACGTCCTAGCCGATGTCGAAACAGTGGGAGAAGAGAAAGTCGATGAGTGCAGAACAGCCCTAGTGAACAATGGAGCGGTGAGTCTCGAGAAGATGGCTCCAATACAGGCGACGACTGTGTAGGCAATGCAGCGGAGGAGGAGCATGGCGATGCCGACGACGAACAAGATACGACTGGAAGCCAAGCGGATATCGGTCACGGCGATGCCTTTATCGATGACGAAAGTACTCTGGAAATCCACGAGGTTCAAGACCCACAGAAGGAAATTAGTCAAGAGAGCCAGACTGATCGCGATGGAGCTGTCCAACCCGCAGTGGGCGAGCGTGAAGGATGTGAAGAACCAATGGGCGATGGAGGCGCGAAGGGACGCAAAAACAGGAGCGAAGAAGATCAGAACGAGGGCAAAGGACCAGTCTCCGACCTTGGAGCTGACGAAGAGCTCAAGCACTCCCACAACCGCGCTGAAGCGCAGTCAGAGAATGCGACTTCCCACGCCACAGTTGAGTACATGGAGGTTGCCGCAAAGCTAGAGAGGCTACTCAAAGAGTTCACCGCAAGAGCGCATGCAAGCACCGAATACTTCTAGACCAGCGCAGCGACCTACGAACGCAGCCTCATCGAGTGCATGTATTCCAGATGGCGAACAGCGGCGGACATTATGGCGGAGGTCGAAGCGAGGATCGGTCGGATGGATGAACTCTGGAACACCTTCACAGGTGAGGACATTCCTAGCATCGGATCTGAATAGGAGATTAATACTTTTGTCGGTAGATGGAAGCCGTGGCTCGCTCCAGAGTTCATATCCTTACGTCGTAATGAGTCAAAGTGCCCTCCCATTCGGGCCGGTATTTCATCTTCATGTGCTGCATGAGGTCGGCGAGAGAGGCTGAGAGGGACGCTGAGCTGGGCCATTTCCAGGAAGAGAGTTCAAGAACAAGGAGGGCGTTTGAGTATAATTGAATGAGATTGCCGCCAAGGATGGCTGACATGTTCTGGATGAGGACTGTGCCTGCGCGATACACCCAGTGCGGCGTCAAGAAGATGTGAACGCTGTCGGGGCTGACGACAGCTTCAAGAACATACCACGCGCTGCCCCAGCACGGATTCAAAAGCAGATGGGTCTGATGGAGGGCGGTGCGTAAGCCCGGGAGCAGCTCACTCTTTTCGTCGAGAAGCGGCAGGAGCTTCTTGACGGCTTGCTTGGCGGCGTGGTCGCCCTTGCGGAAACGATGCTGGAGACGGAAGAGCGAACAGAGATAGTCAGCAGGCCTCGCTTTGTCGAAGCAAAGTTCCCATTCCTATGATTCGTGAGTACGATACAGAAAGATGTACGCGGCGGATGCTTACAGGCTCAGGGAACGTCGCAGGGCGGTCTAGCGTGGATGCAAGCTCGTTCTCCAAGCTGAAAATAGTCGAGTGCATGTATCGAAGTATTTCCGTGTCTTTGGGCCCTAGCTCTGCACGCTCCAAGGCCAATGCGAGTCTCGTTGCCAGAGCTACTTGCTGGCCGATATTTCCCGATTTGGGATCGAACAGGCTGTTGATGGCGAGCAGCAGCACGGCCCTCAGCGTGTCTATTGTGGGCTCCATGGTGGAAGCCTCAAGGCGGTCCATAGCTTGCGCAAAATACGTTATCGCGATGTTCCGATACTTGAGAGAGTTGCCCTGATGGTACGATAGCCGACCAGTAGCATTCCACAGATGGTGCGGATGTCTTCGCCGATGCGTGCTCGGCATGACATGGCAAGCAATGGAGCAGGCCATGTTGAGGTTGAAGAGCTCCGTGTCGGTGAGATCTGGCGGTGGCTCTGGCGCGAGATAGCGAGCGGATAGGTCCAGAATGGGATACAGTGGCTGGATGATATTGAGATAGACATCCACCAGCTCATAGTTCTTCGCTGGAGTTTGCTTCCAAGACAGCTGCCAGTCGTCGTCGTCTTCACCAAGAGGGGGCTGAATTGTGGCAGTTTGGAGCCTGGGGGATTTGACTAGGCAAGACTCGGCGCCTAGGTAGCGGTAGCTGTCGCCTGCATACGCGAAGTGGTGCTCATAGTGATGCTGGACATCGGAGATGACGGATTCCGTCTTGATAGTCGCGGCGGCGTTCGACTCCTGGGGCGTCCCGCCCGAATCGGCGGGCGAGGGGTTGTTGCGCGCAGAGATTCTGCGCACGTGATCGACTAGCTCCGCGATGTAACTGCGCAGCTCAGCGGCCTGTAGTGCAACGACAGCGGGACAACTACGCACCTTCGAGGAAGAAACTCATTGCGGCCGTGGTCGTAGAACATGCACTCGACGCCGGCCTTGGTGCATTGCCTGTTGCTGTGAGCACACTGGCGCCGACAGAAGTCACCGCGCGCAGGCTACATACCTGCACTTGGGGAGCAGCGTGTCGCAGCCGCGGCGGCAATCGCGACAGCGCTTGCACGCCGGCAGGCTCTGGATAAGCGCGTCAAGGTCGATGTCGGCGGGCGGATTGGGCGAGGCGGTCGACATGGCTCCCCATCGTGCGCATGCGGCGCTGTCGTTCGAGAGAGGGCAGGGCAGAGGCGTTCGCCGGAGGACGTGAGGCATGAGGCGCCTAGGCATCTGAGGGGCGGGACTGGCGCAATTCTTATCGGACCGGTCCTTGCCGCTTCGGGCTAGGCGCGCCGGCCGCAGCGCCAAGGATGAACCTCGCCTGCGCGCCTGCCCATGACTGGGGAGCGCATCCCGCACGCCTCAAGCCGACCCTCACACCTCCACACCTCCACACCCTTCCGCCGGCACCGCCATGACCGCTGCGCCCTCGACGCCTGCTTCGACGCGCACCACCGTCCTCTTCCACGATGCAGAACCGCACCAAAGTCCGCCGGCGAGTGCTCGCCTGCGCCCGCTGCCGCAAACGCAAGCTCTCGGTATCCCAATTCGGCCTCGCTAATTGGCCGTTCCAAATCACTAACCGGTGCACAGTGTGATGGCAAGGTGCCCGCCTGCACGCGCTGTGTTGACGCAGGCGTCGCCTGTGTGGGCTTCGACTCATCGACGCAGAGGGAAGCGCCCCGCAGCATCGCGGATTATCTCGAAATGCACATTGCCAGCCTCGAGGACCCCAGGAGTCCGACAGCGCTCCGGCGCGCAGGCCCCCCAGGCGTTGCCTTCCCTTCTCCGGCCGCCTCTCATGAGTCTGAAGGCCACTCAGGCCAGTGGGGCGCGGAAAAGTGCACCTACGCCGACAGCCTCGTCAACCAGGTCATGGAGGACATCACTCCTTCCTTCCTTGGCATCTCCAAAACGAGGCCCATTCTGAGCTGCGTCGTTAAAGGGACCCAGCTTCCCTCTAAGAAGGGCCCTGTGGGAGCTACCGATCTGGATGCGAGCCACCCGAGGTCCATCATCAATCCGCAGCCCGCCACGAATTATTTAGACAGCATCGATCACAAAACCGCGAACGGCCTCTTCCACAACTACCTGGACCGCGTCATTACGCAATATCCCATCTACCATAGGAATCACGTCACTGCTGCTTTCAACTCGATATACCACCCTGCCATCAATCCCGGTCAGGATTCTCCGCGAAATCGCTACATTGTGAGCATTATCATGGCCATCTCGCTCTCCACAGCCGCAAGGACTAAGCAAAAGAAGGCGAACAACGCCGCCCACAATCTCGTTCGACAAGCGATGCAGTGGATTCCAGATGTTGCGACGAACGATATTAGCGGACTCCAGGCAATTCTACTGCTAACCCAGTACATATTCCTTAATCCGACCATGGCCGATCTCTGGCTCTTGACTGGCCTTATAAGCCAGGCTGTCATTGACCTTGGCCTCCATCAGGAGCTACCCAACGACGCGAGGATTTCAGCATACGAGCGCGACATGAGGCGGAGACTGTTCTGGTGCGCCTGGGAAATGGAGGTTGGAGTCTGTTGTATTTTTACACGGCCCATCAACCTGGCGATTCGGAACATCGAAGTCGCCTTCCCGGTAGAGGTCGACGATACAGCCATCACACAAACCGGCATAGATCTTAACGGGCGCGTTTCGAAATTTACATCGAGACGGATATGTCAGTTTCGGCTAATCGAAGCGGAGATCTTTTCGGTGCTCTTTCACGGCGAGCCTATCCCCAAAGAATGCGCTTCGATGGAGCAGTGGATGCAGCGGTGTGAAGCCGCTATCCTTGCATGGCGCGCCGAACTATATGGATCTGCGCACGCCAACAAAGACCCCGGTTTTGACGCACGATGGAAAGAAATGACGCTGTACTCTGATATTGCGGTGCCATACATCTTCGTCAACCTTTACCGCCCCTCGCGGCGTAATCCTTCGCCAACCACCAATCAGCTGCTGACAGTTTTCAGCAATGCTGTCAAGGTGGCAGATGGGTACTGGCAGCAGTCCAACGCCGACTTTGGGAGGATCAAATACGTGTTTCACCCTTGTCACCACGTGTTCAACTGTGCCGTCAACTTCCTTCAGGCCCTGCAACGCTGCAAGCAAGAGATATCGGAGAGGCACACATGGTGCGACGTCGAGGAGTGGATGAGCACCTTCTCCAAGTGCTTCTTGACCATTGCCGAGCGATGGACAGCTGCGACGCGCTGTTTGGAAGAATATGAGCGTCTGCTGGCGCCTATCAAGAAAGAGTACGCGGATTTCCTGGCGCAAAAAGCAAGCAACTTCGTACCACATCCACAACCCCCTGCGCCTATGGGAGACGTAGTGGGCGGCCTCTACGGCTGCGCAGCCGCCGACTTCGACGCATTGAATTTCTTGACCGCTCTCAACCCAACCACGACCGCCGACGCAACCGAATCGCTCGGGGCATATGCATACAACCCACCACATGATTGGAACACAGAGTTCAGCTTGAACTTCATGGAACCCATCTCCGAGATGGATCAGAAGTTTGTTCCGACGGCACAGCTTTGAAGCGCGTCGCCTCTTTCGTATCTCATTTATCATGTCTTCCCAATAACACAATATGGGCGTCAGCTGGGCGGCTCCACCTTGGGCTCTTGGGCGGTATATCGGTGTTCTGCGGATGCAAGGCTTTGGCGGGGTTGCATTCCCAAGTTGGCATGCCCAGCACAGCTTTCTGGTTCGATTGCAGGTAAATGACGACACACGATACCAATTATTAGGCGACGCGGTCAGTCCGTTTTCCACCCCAACATTCTTCACATCTGCTTGTGGAACCACCCCTGCAACTAGGCGTAGGGTCAGGCGTCAACGCGTTCATCACCTGAACTTTGCCACAGTCGCAGTAGCAGCTCAGGCCTTCCGATGGTCATTGTCCTTTAATTGACAAAAGAAGGCATCATGGCAAACGCAAATGCCGATGTCGTCTCCCCTTGTTTCGGTGCGCTGTGTTCCGAAGTCGCTCATTCCCGCACAGGGCCTGGTGCGGCCCGAAATCCGCCAACGATAGGCGAGCGGAGACCAGTCAACCATCCGCCGCGATGCGATTGGTACAACTCATGTACCTAACAGCTTGGCATTCACACTTCGCAGTTTATTTCCGAGGCTATGGATGCGAGGTCGCGGGGAAGGCGGATGCCTGGCGAAAAAAGGAATTAGCAGCGACACTCGCAACTGATTTTCGACGTGCGCTTGTATGCAGCCGAGGTGGGATGGGCGAGAGCGCGGCAAGAGACGCAAGAGACGTCCAGCGAACCCAACGTGACGTTTCAAGAATAGGAAGGAGCATGAAGGTCTGAGGGACTTTATCAGGGATTGCGCCCCGCGCGGGGCGTTACCCGCTGTGACCCACAATTGATATGTTGATAGCGACAGCCAACAGCGTGCAACTCCGCAGAGGACCCGTCACGATGGATGACCGTTGTTCCCCGCAGACCGCATGGCCAGCGTGGCACAGCAGTTAAGCATGAATGGTCCGCGGAAGGATCGATCGAATGAGAGCCTTATCTCAACTTCAAGTGAAAACCTGATATCAATCGAGGAGCCTCCCAGCAGCTTCTCGTTGGACAGTCCACCGTAACACGGCACCCGCCATGGGCAGTATCGAAGATTCCACCTCGGAAGTCGCCATCCCCGTCATCGACATCTCAGGCTATCTTGCCGGCGACCCAACAGCAACGGCTGCCTGTGCCGCAGAACTGCGCGCTGCATGTGAGAACCAGGGCTTCCTGCAGGTCATCGGCCATTCGGTTCCTGAATCGACCCAGAAGAAGTTCCTAGATGCGATTGCCAAGTTCTTCGCCCTGCCGCTTGAAGAGAAGGAGAAGCTGAGTCAGACCAATAGTCCCTGTTACAGAGGGTATGAAAGGGTAGGAGGGCAGAAGCTGGATGAGTTGGATGATAATGCGACGACGGATCAGAAGGAGGGGTTTAGCGTGAGGCCGGAGCGACCATTGGGGAGGTTTCTGGCTGGTCCGAATCAGTGGCCTGAGGATAGTGTTTTGCCGGGTTTTCAGGAGGCATATATGGAGTATTTCTGGCGAGTGTACGAGGCCCATGTGATGGAGACGTCACTGATTGATTGCTGCTCAGGGCAGTACATTCTCTCAGCAAAGCCATGTTCCAGCTCATGGCTCTGAGCTTGGGACTGGACCGGACATATTTTGATTACTTTGCTTCGGACCCCAATGGTACGCCCTCCACTCATCTACTTCCATATTCGATCCCAAACTAACACCCTACACCCAGGCATCTGCCTCTGCCGCGCGCACCACTACCCCCCAACCCCGCCCGACGCCGCAGGCCGCACCCGCGGCGTCGGCGCACACACCGACTTCGGCGCCCTCACCCTCCTTCTCCAAGACACCGTCGGCGGTCTCGAAGTCCTACACAAGCGCACCGGCACATGGCACCCAGTACCACCCATCGCCGGCGCCTACGTTTGCAACATTGGCGATCTTATGGAACGATGGACGAACAACCGGTACCGGAGCACCATGCATAGAGTGATCAGCTTATTGAGTCGCACGGACCGGTACAGCTGTGCGTTCTTCAACGATGGCGCTTTGGACATGATAGTTGAGGCGTTGCCGGGGTGTGTGCCTGAAGGAGAGAGTCCGGCGTATGAGCCGTTGAGGGTGGAGGAGCATATTGTGAAGAGATACGTGCAGAGCTATGGGGCCGGCGGGACATATATTGAGCAGAAGGCTTGAATGATCGAACCGCATCCGGGAGCCGCATCAATGCAGCATTTACAAGCCATACATACATCGAGCAAAGGCCTGGATCAGATCGGGAATGTTGGCGCATTTAAGATACTCACACAGGAACCAGGTGGAAGCCACCGACCAAGACCATAGTCGCAAATTCATGCTTCGTAAGAACATTACAGCGCCCTTATCCAAATTAACCCCCAGAACCACAATCCTGAATCTATCAATCAATCCTGCTGATATCTCGACTCGCCAAACAACACTAGGAACATGCACGCTAAGCCACAAAACAACATAGACCTGCAGAACACCAAGCTACTCACACGCCTGCCACCACTCCATATGATGCCGCCGCATCAAAAGAAGCTCCTCCACTCCCTCAAACCCGCCGCACCGCAACACCCGACGCCCCCGCATGCCCCTTTCCAAACTAACCATACTCGAAACACCATGCCTTTTCTGCAGCTCTATAGAGCTCGCAGGCGGAATCCCCTTCTCCAGACTTATCAGCTCGAAGGACCACCTGGCGCAGCTACCGACGGGGCTAAAGTAAAACCTGCCAGCGGCGTCGACGGTGCAGCTGGTGCGAGTGCCGAACCACCCGTTTGCGACGCCGGACACGCTTTCGTAGGCGACGCGGCCGCGGCCGGCGCGGATGGCGAGGCTAGGGAGGTCTGGCTCGAGGGGAGGATAACGGGCACATTCGATGTCATGCCGATGGGTTGCGGCGTGGGTGCCGCGGGAGTAGATGCAGGCGCATGCGCCGTGGCGTTCGCCCTCGTCGTCGCCGTGCAGTCTGTGTACGCTGGCGGACTCGCGCACTTGCCGTCTGGGCCGGCGGGGTTCGTGGCGACGGGGACGTAGTGCCCGTTGCAGGAGATGTCGGCAACGGTGACGCAGGCTGCGGAGGCGGCGGTGGTGGTGTTGGGTGCGGGGAGGTTCGCTATTACAGGCGTTGGTGGGACGGTGACGTGTACGGTGGTTGTGATGTGGACTGTTGCTCCGTTGGGTGGGAGAGAAGAAGGCGCTGCTGGTATTGGGGTGGTGGTGATGTGGAGTGTTGAGGCGTTTTTAGGGGTGGAGGGTGAGGTGGGGACGGAGGTGCCGAGTGCGGGAGCGGAGGATGATAGAGAGGAAGAGGGATGTAGCAGTACGAAAGAGGGAAGTGACGAGATGGGGTTGGTGGATGGTGCTGGACTCGGGAGGGTGGTGAAGGTACTTGGGAGGGTGTTTCCCGGTGCCGGGGCAGGCGATAGGGCCTGAGAGCTTGGAGGCGTACTATTTCCGGGGTTCGAGAAGCCCGGGCAGCTCAGGTCCTTGATCTTTGGCGTCTGCGAGGGGATATCTATGATACCCCAGTCGAGGCCGTCGTCTGTATCCCTCTCCAGTTCAAACCACCACACGTTATACTTCCCGAAGAGCGAGCAGCCAACCTTAGTCCAGTACTCCTGCATGCTTTCAAGACTGGGGGGCGATATATCAGCCCCAGAGCCCGAGGAGGGCCATCCCGTCTCAGTAATCCACACAGGCGTGTTGCCAGACCTTTCCTGAACACCTGCGAGGCTGTTGAAGAAGCTTTCGTTCGCGTTCTCGATCGAGTCTTTGTTCCACACCGGGTATGCAGTCATCCCGATGAAGTCACTCCCTTCGAGGGGAGCGTATTGCGCGATATCGGTGTGTCCGATAGGCGGCGGTTCTTTGAAGAGCTTGATCCAAGGCTTTTGCGCAATCGTTGAGCGGACACTTGAGATATTGGCTTTGATTTCGTCCGCGGAGTATGCCATATCGCATGGCTTCCCCCCGTTCTTCTGCGTGCACATGTCTGAGGTGCGGTAGATATCCTCATTGCCCACAGAGATGCCGACGACCAGGTCCGCGAGCTTCTGACCGTGCTTTTCGAAAGCATGGTCCAGAGCAATGAGTTCGTTGTCTGATGCGGAAACCCAGATGCCGAGGAGGAGGGTGGTGTTGGTTTCGATGGCGGCTTCGAATGCTTCGCTTGGGTCGTTCTGCGTCTGCCACTGGGCGGTTTGGAAGAGGCGGGCGCTGTTGAAGGAGACTGGGACGTCGGGGAGGTTCTTGGCGAGGTTGAACTGGCGGACGAAGTCTTCTTTGGTCTTCGCCTGCGACTGGCTCCAGAATGCGCCGCAGGCAAAGCCGGTGTGCACTGTAGCCGCGGCTGGGGTGAGCCACTGGGCTAGGATAAGGAGTGCGCAGGACAGGAACATCGTCAGTTAAGTTAAGGTGTGCTGTGTTTAAGAGAGAGTCTAAGTGCCTGAGAAGTGTCCAGGAGGGTTGTGGAAGGATAATGAAATGAAGGAGAAGAAGTAGTCATGAGAAGGAGAACTTGACTCGACGAAAGGTTGATAGTCATTGTAGAAGAACGTGAATGACGACTTCAATGAGGCATTCAAGGCGGCACAATTAGTGTCAATAGAGTTCATCGATCAGTCGAGCTCGCAGGCCTATTCATCGTCCATGAGGAATGAAGGACCGGACTTGTAAAGGCTTCTATGCGCCAACCCCATGCCCGTGCGGCTGCAGCAGAGCGCGTCTTCGATTGTGAGCCTTGACATATCTATATTGGGTTAAAGTGAGGAACTTGGCTATGACAATACTTATTGAGTCCGCCATCATGGAAATGGTCATATTGATGACGCCACCAGGGGATGATGGAGCTCGCGGCGTAGACGACCCCAGGGGGTGAACAGGCCCTAGCGGTTGAATACTGGAACAGCCCTTCACGGCAGCAAGAAAGCCACTCACCCAGCTCGGGGAAGCGTGGTATGATTCACGACCGTGTTGTCATGCTGGCTGTGATGGAGATGTGAGTCGACGTGGTGGTGGCCACATCGGCAAAATGCAAATGTGCGGGCGCTGATTGGCCAGCCGGTTTTCTCTCCACCGGCGAAATGCCCGCAGAGCTCCGACGTGAAGCTTAAAAAGTGCGACGAGGACTCACAGCAGCCCGCAGCCCGCAAGATGCCTCTCGCACGCTCCGGAGTGGCGCTTTTGCGCTCACGATGCTCGCCGCGCCTGCAATGGCACCAGGCGTAAGCAAAATGCCCACAATTGCCCCCAAAGTCGAGCTGCCGCTAACAGCCCTCAGGCGAGCCCTCTCGAGCTCCGCAATCCGCTGGACGAGATCAGACAATGAGCTCAACTGGGTCAGCAAGAACATCACCCAGCCGAAGTCGCAAGGCGCCTCGCAGGCCATGCTGTACGCCACCGGAATGAGCGAGGAAGACATGAACAAGGCCCAGGTCGGCATCTCGTCGGTGTGGTACACGGGCAACCCATGCAACATGCACCTGCTGGACCTGAACAACAAAGTGAAGGAGGGCGTGCAAAGAGCAGGTCTGCTGGGCATGCAGTTCAATACTATTGGTGTAAGCGACGGCATCTCCATGGGTACCAAGGGCATGCGCTACTCGCTGCAATCGCGCGACCTTATCGCAGACTCGATCGAGACCGTCATGGGCGGCCAGTGGTACGATGCGAACATCTCCATCCCTGGATGCGACAAGAACATGCCGGGTGTCATCATGGCCATGGGTCGTGTCAACCGCCCCTCGCTCATGGTTTACGGCGGCACCATCCAGCCCGGCTGCGCGACCACGCTCAATAACCAAACCATCGATATCGTTTCCGCCTTCCAAGCCTACGGCCAGTTTATAACAGGAGATATTAGTGAGGAGCAGAGGTTCGATGTCATCAGGCATGCCTGCAACGGACAGGGTGCTTGCGGAGGCATGTACACAGCGAACACCATGGCTACCGCACTCGAGGTTATGGGCATGACGCTGCCCGGATCATCTTCGAATCCCGCGAATTCGAAGGCGAAGGTGCTGGAATGTCTTGCAGCTGGAGGCGCTATCAAGAACCTTCTCAAGGAGGACATCCGACCGAAAGATATCATCACTCGGAAAGCCCTAGAGAACGCCATGGTCCTTGTCAGCGTCACTGGTGGTTCTACAAACGCTGTTCTCCACCTCATTGCTATCGCAGATTCCGTCGGCATCAAGCTTACCATCGATGACTTCCAAAGCGTCAGCAACCGCATTCCACTCCTTGCCGACCTGAAGCCCTCGGGTAAATATGTCATGGCCGACGTAAACGACATCGGTGGTACCCCTGCGCTCTGCAAGTTCCTCCTGAAAGAGGGTCTCCTCGAGGGCGACTGCATCACAGTGACCGGCAAGACACTTAAGGAGAATCTGAAGGATGCAGCGGATTTCCCGGTGGAGCAGCAGATCTTCCGACCTTTGAGCAACCCTATCAAGAAGACTGGCCATCTCCAGATCTTGAGGGGCAATCTTGCTCCTGGTGGCTGCGTGGGTAAGATCACTGGCAAGGAGGGTACCAAATTCACCGGGAAGGCCAAGTGCTATGACGATGAAGACAATTTCATTGCTGCCCTCGAACGCGGTGAGCTGAAGAAGGGCGAGAAGACGGTCGTCGTCATCCGATACGAAGGCCCCAAAGGTGGTCCCGGCATGCCCGAGATGTTGAAGCCCAGTTCAGCCATCATGGGCGCTGGTCTGGGTCAAGATGTCGCTCTTATTACCGATGGTCGCTTCAGCGGTGGTTCTCACGGCTTCCTGATCGGCCACATTGTGCCCGAGGCGCAAGAAGGTGGGCCTATCGGGCTCGTGCGCGATGGGGATGAGATCACTATCGACGCGGAATCGAATGAGCTGAACGTCAGCGTCAGTGAAGAGGAGCTGGGACGGAGGGAGCAGGAGTTCAACGCACCGCCGCTGAAGTACCAGAAGGGGACTTTGTTCAAGTATGCGAGGTTTGTGAAGGACGCGAGCCACGGCTGCGTCACCGACGCTGAGTAAATGTCTTTTCTTCCCGCTTGAAGCCTCGCGTCTAGCTCTTCCGGCTTTCATTCTCATGTCTCACTCATATATCCTGCGTTTTTGGGGCGGGAAGGAAAAGTCGGTTGGAGTTTGGAATGTTGTTCGTATATCATACGCACTTACTGAGCGAATGTCTATCCAACAGGTCACTAGCAACTTCAAAGCAACTGGCGAAACCTCGAGGGCTCTTACTCTGTGAAAGCTGCTGGAATCTCGCAGCGGATACGTCCAGAAGTCGTCCCCGATGGCGAGTACAGAAAATGATCTCCCTTACTCACATTATTTGGGTCTCTTTTTCGCCACGATATCCGGCACCTCTTTATAAGTCTTATATGTACTTATACTATCTTCCAAATCAAGTCACTTCGTTTCCTCTCGTCGGTCTCCAACAGCACAACACCCATGTCCAGCATGCCTGTAACCGGGCAAGATCTTGCTAAGTCAATAACCGATGAAGCGCTCCCGGAGATCTCTACCCACGGAGATGCTCCAATTAACTGTTGACAGGTTACCTAAAACAGAACCCGACCAACCACAATGTCCTCTAGAAGCCACTCAACCCCTCACAAAGCCTCCTCCAGCAAAGCGCCAGTCACGATGCGCGCACCTCTTCAAGAGCAAGCTCCACCCAGACCAAAAGCCACGCACGCCAACTCCACCCTCCCAGGCACAATCCCCACCTCCCTCCCTCGCTCCTCCACCCCACCAACTTCCCCAACACCCCTTCTGCGAAACCTGAAGGTGTTCCGGCAGCTCTGTGGTACAGAACCATTGAAGGACGTCATCCTGGTTACAACGTTCTGGTCCGAGGTATCAAAGCAAGATGCATTGAGAAGAGAGGAGCGGCTCAGTTCTACTTCAGAGTTTTGGGGAGATATGCTCGAGAGGGGGTCTACTATGAAGAGGCTAGTGGACCGACAAAGCGCACTTGACATTGTCGGGTTGCTAGTGAAGAAAACTCAAGTCACGTTGCGAATACAACATGAACTCGTTGAGGACAAGAAGTCGCTAATGGACACAGCAGCAGGGCAGACAGTCAACGAAGAGCTGATGCGATTGGAATTGAAACACAAGGAAGACTTAAAGCGTGTCCAACGAGAGTTGGAGGAGGCGTTACAAGAACGCGATCATGAGATGCAGCAGATCCTTGAACAGCAACAACAGCGATTGGACACGGCCATCGACAAAGTACGGCAACAGCAAGAGCGGTTACAGTATGACCGCAGAGCCGAGCGAAGGAAGTTCGAGAGCCAGTGTGAACTTCAGCTGCAAGAAATGCGGGGCGAGTTTGAGCGGCGTGCAATCGCGGACAGACAAGAAATGATGCGAACTCTGAATTTTGACCAGGCGGTGGCGATTGTACGAGCAAATGAGGGTAAGATCTCGGTCTCTGAGAGAGAGCAGTTGGAAGGAAAGATAGCTGAGCTATCGAAGCAGCTCACCGAGCTTTCCAAAAGGGGTCGTCCGGAAGAAAAGGCTCCTAGGAAAAAGAAAGGAAGCAGTAGCCTCCTCTTCAAGGCGCTTCAGGTCATCTTCCCTGTGACAACGGTCGCCCTGCTTGGAGTCCCAACTCCTTCTCCTTTTGGCAGCGGAGCCACAGCTGGAGCGCTCATGGGGTCTTTGTTTGGAGGTGGCGGTTCGAATTAGATCCATGTTATCGGTGACTGGCATAGCATTCTAATTTTATTCGCTCATCAGCGATCACAAATTTCATCCATGCATCGTCCCCAAGAAGCTGCAAGTGTATACCAACCCATCTAAAGTAACCAAGGTCCGCACCTCACAGTTCGCAATTCCTCTCTACTCCCAATCACCTCACTCCACACCTAACGTCAACCCCTCCAAGATGCCAAGCGCCCTCTCCAACTCCCTCATAAACTCCTGTTCCTTCTTCCGCTCCTCCCTCCCCTCATCCGCCAGACTAAGCAATCGCCGATAACACCCAACGACATTAATCCCCTTATGCAGCATCTGCTCGCGCACCATCCTCCTCAGCACGCCAAACGGATCCGCATTCCGGTCCTGAAACGGCAGCGTCTGCTCCACATGCTCGAGCTGCGAGCGCATTTTCTCTAGGAAAGAGGTTTGCGAGGAGAGCGCTGGCGCGGCGAGCTGCTCGAGCGTACTGCGGAAGTCGTGGAGTGCAGATAGGGTGGTTTGTGCGCCGTGGCTGGGACTTGGAGTTTGGGTTGCGAGGCTAGGACGACTCGTAGGTCGAACTTTGTCTACAGCTGCTGGTTGCGAAATGTGTTCTAGGAACCGCTTCTCCGTGCTATCAACGACTTCTTCGATATAGAGCTCGCTTGCTTCGCTACCTGCTCCAAAAACTGCTTTCCCGTACAAGTTGTTTTCTCCAAGTCGGGAAAGACGGTCTTGACAGTGTCGGACGTTCTAGCGAATAGCCTAGTGGGGTAGCTGGCGTCGTCATGTCTGCAGTGGAGACTGACTGTGAAAACTACGGCCTTATAGAGCACGCTATTGATTTCGGTTTGGGCTACTGAGGAAGTTGAGGCTGGAGAGGAGGAAGCAGGGTGCTCCAGGGCACTGTGGAGGATCGAGGCTCGGAATGTGGCGCGGAGTATATTGATGGCGTCGGTGGTGCTTGGAGAGGGCGGGGGCAGCGTTGGAGTGGACATGACTGCTGATCGGTTGGCCCAGTTGAGAGAAAGGGTTAGCCGCTTTGAAGTCTAAGGGTACTATTTTGTACCTAGGTAGTCAAATTTGGATATGCTAGTTCGCTTAGATGGTGTGTGCCTGGATCTGATTGCCCGAAGAAGGTACTAGGAGTTCACTCCACGATCATGGTCGTCCCCTCAGCCATTCTCACGATTCCCCCAGCCATACCATCCACACACAAACCCTGATACCCTATACCAGCCAAGATTGATGCGCCTAAAGCCCGGTCCCCTCGTAGCTAGAACCGACCACCTCAATCCTCATACTACCCATTCAAATCAAGCATTCTTCGAAAATCTCAAGGATGCCGTCCCACAATCCCCAAGAAGAACGCCCTTTCTGACTCTGCACGCGCTCAAAAAACCTCGTCAGCACTATCTCATTGAACGCCCGCTTGCAGTCGTCATGCGACTTCATGCGCTTCCCCACCATCAGCACCACCTCCTTGAAGAGCTCGTAATTGTGCTCTGTAAACAGCGTCGGCGCCTCGGCCATTTTCCACAGAAGAGAGTGCAGATACTCGTGCGGGAAGAAGTTCGGGCAGTCGACGAGGTACAAGCGGGCGATGAAGAGCGGGACCGTGCTGTCCCAAGTGCTGCTAGAGAGCGAGACCGGGCGGCAAAAGAATCCCAGGCAGATGGTGAGGAGATCCTTTAGGAAGACTTCGTTGGCGGCAGTGAAGTGCGGGCGGGTGTCGCCGGGGTGTGCGTGCGACCACTCCACGAAGACGCAGACGTTGGCGAGCGCGTGGTGCAGTCGGTGCGTCACCGCGGCGGCGGCGGCAGCGGACCAGGCGTCGGGGTCAGAGAGCTTAGCGTGCAGGACTTCAACGAGGGCTCTGAGCTTAGTGATCTCGACGAAGTCGAACGCAGGTCCTGTGCCTTTGCCGAGACCCTCCATGGTGAGCTTGATTTGCGGGTCGTCGCGCTTGGTGAGGTTGAGAAGGTCCACGATGGTCATGATTTCGGCATTGTCGGGGTCGCTGTCGTTGAAGTCGGAGGGGATCTTGGAGAGGGCGGTGTCGACGCTTCGCTTGAAGACCGTGAGAGGGCTGGTGTCGTCGGCTGCGGAAGCTGTGTTGGAGTCTGGAGTCGCCATGTTTGCTGAGCGGATGTTATTGGATTCCGAATTTGTGAGGGGAGTGGATGCGGAGGCGTGGATGGTGTGGAAAGCTTTTTTTAGAGAGGGTGCGCGACGGCCCGTAGCGAGGAGGGTGAAAGAAGCGGCGAATTGTTGACCTTGCCCGGGTGGCACGGGCACGGATACGGATGACTTACCACGAATGAACATCCTTCTCGAAGGCAGCAATAAAAGAAGAGTGCAGGCTCGCCCTCATCTCCCAGTAACGTACGTCATCCTGACTTCTTTCAACCACCGACTCCAATACCCTTCCTCCTCACCGTACACCTTACATCTACATCTACGCCCACCCGCCTCCCCATTCCCCTCCAAACCTGCAGTTCCCCATCCACATCCCCACACTCACCTTTCCACCCCAGCACTAGCACCTTCCTCAACCGCCGGAACCTCTCCTCCTTCTCCTCCAGCACTCTTTCCAACCAACCAAGATAGTACAAGAGCCGATTCTCCACGCTAGGACAACGGTCATCCACCATTACCAGCTCCTCTACATTCACTGGTAGTATACCCGCTACATCAGCAGTTTCCGAGGAGCCTCTAAGTAGGGCGCGATGCGGAAGCGTGATAATACGCAGTTTGGGGAAGTGTGCGAGGGGAGAGATTGGCAGGAGGGCCTGTGTTAGAGGGTGAAGAGTGTGGATAGCCTGGTAATGCCACCATATCTGGCTCGCATCCAGCTCGAGAATCTCCAGACTCTGCTTAACCGGCTCCAAAGCTTCAGTAAGTCCGTCCCAGGGCGCCATGGCGTGTGTCTGCGCGTACTGGTTAGCGTAGTGGTGTGGGATAGAGAGCTTCAAGCTCTTTAAGCCAGTACAGAATGTAAGAAGAGCGTGGAGAGCTGCGGGGCTGAATACGCAGTCTTTGAGCTCGAGAGAGGTTAGCGGGGATGGCGGCATGGGAAGGGGGTTATGAGCGGGTTGGAAGGAGGGTGTTCGTATGGCTTCGATCTTGTCGATACTGAGAGATTGAAGAGCTGGGAGTTTGATGAGGGAGAGCAGCATGTTCCAGAAGGATTGTCCGGCCTCATTTGTCTTGTCTGCGAATAGCATCTTGTCGTGTCGGAGTGTGAGATGCTTCAGCGCGTTTAGTCCGACTATGGATAACTCTGTATGAGAAAGAAGAGGACGGAGTAGGTGATCCCAGCTCGGGCCATGGCAACTCACCTCCAATTTGCGCAGGCTGGGGCATAGCTTGAATATCAAACCGCAGAGCGTGGTATCGCAAGTTGCTTCTTGGAATCTCCGCTCGATATCCCAATCTTTATGCGCCTCATGGTAGATGGAGTTTAGGCGCTTAGGAAAGGACTTCTGAACCCGTTTCAACAGCAACGTACAACGCGCCTCGTTCACAGCACATCTTCTAAGCACACACTTCTCGACATCAACCTCTATGCTCTTCACTAACCCCGCAAGATCAGGTCTCCTCAGCAACGTCCGCAGTAGCTTCATCGCACCCCTATTCCAAGGTGTAGAGAATGTGAGATGCTGGTACAGCGCATCTTCGGCGTGTACATGAAGCTGGCGACAAACCGATAAATTTCGCAATGCGGAACGTGGAAGGAAGGAAGTGATGATCTGCATGATATCATTGGGAAGCGCTTCGAGGCCTGTGGGCTGGGTGTAACTTCTTGTTCTCCGCCCTTTAGAAGAATGTAGAGAGGCGCAGTCAGCGCGATTAAGGCTGCGCTTTCGTGGCAGCATGGTTAGGAAAGAGTGGGACGATACTAGCGTAGGGTGTGGATGTATAAGCGAAATCGATGTGAGTGGTTATTGAAATGAGAAAGGAAACGATTGCGAACATACGCTGTTGGGATGCTTGACCGGAAACCTGAGGAGGGAAGTACGCCCATAGGCGTTGTGAGAACCGCGAAATAGAGAAAAACAGACCATAGGCCAAAGACATTGTTCCATATTTGGACGTTCTTTGTCTAAGAAAGAATATCAAACAAAGGATGAGTTGCGACTCTGGAATATGACTAGAGAATGACGACGGCATTCTGGTCGCCTATAATGCGGTTGAGGGAAATTAGACTGGGGTTTCTTGAGGGGTGGGACACATGCATGCCATGCACCCGATCCAGAGAACAGCCCCATAACTAGCACCTGTCTGTTGAACTCCAATCGCCTACCGTGCTTGAAAATCAGTGACTCCTCGAAATGCCGGAGGGTCCAAGCCTTAGATGAAGGGTATCCAAACTCTAGTGCGCGCCTTGTACGCCTTGTAATCATTGCCGAAAAATTCAATGAGATGCTTCTCTTCATCTGTAAGTATTGTCAGCCCCTGGTTCAGCAAGTCCTCAAAGCTCGGAAACATACGAGAGATTCTCGTCTTGAAGAAGTACCAAAGAACACCAGCGTATCCAATCAAGCTGACAGTATTGCCCAACACAACCTGGGTGCCGAGGCCCCACCAGAAGAAGCCGAAGTAAGAAGGGTGGCGGAAGTAAGCGTACAAGCCGGTAGTGACCAACTCATGCCCTTCGTTCTTCTTCGACTGCACCTGGTGGTTGAAGTTTGTGCCTGCTTGGACCATAGCACAACTTCGAACTGTTTGTCCAACCGCTATCATTATTATCCCGAGGGCTACTATGGGCGGCGGATTGACGCGCGCTTGCCAGCTAGGCAAGAAGTATGAGGTGAGGCAGGCTTCGATGAAAGCGATGGTGTGGGCCTGGCGGTAGCGGGTGCCGTTGGTGAGGAGAAAGGAGGAGATGAAGGCACTCGGGGTGTTGTATTCGGCGGTGATCCAAAACTCGAGGAAGTGGAAGACGCAGAGCGTCCCCACAAAGAAGAGCGGTCTCCAGAGACGGCTCTCGTAGTACGCGAGTACTATGCTCGACACGAAACCAAGCGCACCGCAGCCTCCCAGGAGGAAGGCGCGTATGGCAATACCGGCAAGGGAGCGGTCTCCGCCGGGCCAGAAAGCGCGTGAGATGACATTGTGCGCTCTGAACTGTATGGACGAGGCCTCTTGAGCGCGGACTTTTGCATCTAGCTCAGGTGTCCATGCACCTTTGTCGGCCGGGCGGTGGATAGGGAAGGATATCTCGGGGCGGGGAGGCGTGGGCGTGCCGTTCTGGTTAGCCATGGCGTTGAACAGGAGGGGGACGCTGCAGACGGTACGGGGGTGGGTATCAGGAATACATAGCAGAAAAGAAAAGAAAAGCACCTAGAGCCGGTGTGGAATGTGCCGACCAGAACAATCAAACAATACTAAGGGCCGCTCGCTCGCGTTTGTCTTTGAGGTCGCGTTGTTCGTTGTTCCTCGCTTGCGGCCGATGAAGTCACAGCCGAATTGTTTCCGGCGCTATTCCCCTCCTGGCCTAGTTGCAGAGCCTCAGACATCCCACCTGCACTTCAACCGCTGCCTCAGGTTTCGAAGACGTATGCCTTCAATTGCACGCCCTATCTCCGATTCTTATCCTAATTCTGTTGGCTTCCTATTACTCTCTTCAGACAGTACCCCTACCCGCCCCTCCCAGCATGGAGCTGTCCGAGAACAAGCAGAGAATGCTTCGCGGGGAGCTCTATTATGCATTCACCCCCGAGCTGGTCGCAGATAGAGCTCGCTGCAAACACACCTGCGCTCGGTACAACAACGCTGGAGACGCTCCGCGCCGAAACCTGACCGAGCTGTTCCGAGAGTATGTACGTCTCTCCAGCATCCGAGAGCCCTTCGGCCCTTTCTGACCATGTCACTCCAGCATTCTCTGCGACAAGACGCCCCTTCCGCCCGTAGCTGCTACCCCCGAAGAGGACGACAAGCTGTTCGATGACGATCCTTGGATCGAGCCTCCAGTCGCCATGGACTATGGCTTCAACGTCCGCCTCGGCAAGAACGTCTTCATCAACTTCCACGCTGTCTTCCTAGATACATGCCTCATAAGCATCGGCAGCCGCACCCTCGTGGGGCCCAATGTTTCCTTCTTCTCCGGGACGCATCCTCTCGACCCCACAATCCGCCAAGGCACGCGCGGGCCAGAGCTGGGGAAGGAGATACACATAGGAGAGGATTGCTGGATCGGAGGCAACGTTGTCATCCTCCCCGGAGTTACTATCGGCAGAGGCAGCGTAGTTGGTGCCGGGAGCGTCGTAACGAAGAGTGTGCCCGAGTTCCATGTCGTCGCAGGTAATCCTGCCAAGATCATAAGGAAAGTCGAGACTGCCATGGATCCGGCAAGCGCCGCTGAATGGACAGGCTGGCCGGACGAAAATGTCGGCGGAGCTGAATTGCCTATGGCGGAGATGGGTGAGCGCGATGAAGCTGTTCAAACACTGCCCGAGCCCAAATGAGGCCGCGCAATGAGCCCAACGTCCGGTCACAGCGCCTCGGTCCCCGCACGAACTCACGCGGTATGCATCGGTTTCCTTGCTTACTGACTGTCGCCGCTAGAAGCTGGACGTGATATTCCTTTGTATATCTCAAGCGATGCGTTATTACATCCAACCTAATGCTGGCCTACAGTCTGTCCAGCAACTCAACCTCTCTCTCCGATAATCTCATCATTTACATGGGATTGTCCCCTCCGTCTTTTCATTGGATCAACTCTGCCCCGAATAGTTTGATCTGCAGAGATCAAACACTTTTCGCTATTTTTGTCGACAAACCATCTCATCCACATTGCGCCGGGTCACGGTACGTTTTTGGTGACCTGTGTTATGCGTTGCCTTTCAACGGTAGCCGTTTTTTCTCCTCATTGTTCCAGACGTCAGAAGGACACACAGCTTACCTAAAGCGAACTCGGTTATGCGGCAGCACCCATTCGTCGACTGTCGCAGAAACACGCTGCCTTCGCGTCCGTTACCCGAAGCGGCGGCGACCACCTCGTCGAGCTAGGCAATTCGCAGCGTTCCGAGGTCTATAGTAAAGGCTACTACTTTAACATGATCTACTGCGTCGTCAAGATCTATCGGAGAACTGTCGGAAGGTCATAGTCCGTATGTACAGTGGTTCCTTCGTGGCGGATACTCGAATGGCATGGCACATTGGACAATAGGGTCGTATCACCGCGGTCCGACTTGCGCGGAGCCTCAAACTACAATGTTTTGACACCTACTTTCTCTTCCCGCGCTCAGACTCTTAACGGTCGCCAAGCTTTGTCCAAGATTCTGGGGATCACGGGCAAGCTTCGAACGCCAAGACCAGCGAAACTCCTCCCATACGCCAACAAAACATCGCCCTCCGATCCCAAAACACCCAAGATATGTTTAGCTTTGTTTGCCCCCATGGGATCCCTGATCAGATCGCGTTTCCGTGTCTGGAGAATCCCTTCCCTTCTCACCAGATACAGAGTTCGTGTTGGGTGAGAATCTCAAATTATCCTTGGAGCACCGCTATAGTCATGAGAAACCAAGAGCCATCTCTTACACAAGAGCAGCTGCCAAGCAGTCGCAGGCTCTTGCGTTCCAAAAACACATCCACGATGTTGGACCACCAATGTCTTTAATGCGTCCGTAGCAACACCGGCAAAGAAGCCGATGTCAACTACAAATACGAGCTCCCGCAGCCCCCCAAATTCAGTTTCGACGGGCAGGTTCCACATTCCTTGACTGGCTACTTAACTTCTATTCCACTTCTTCCATTCCACTTCGTTCAGAAAGTATATTTGTTCATCGCGTACATATTTGTTCTGTCCTTATTATTACCGGTCCGGACCGCTAGTCACCATCACCATGAAGTACATAATCCTCGCTTCTCTCCTCTCCTCCGCCGCCCTCGCTGCGCCTTTCGCTCAGGTGCAGGGCCAGGCCGCCACTAATGCTAATGCGGGAGCCACCCAGGCTGGTGCAGGCACCGCGGGCACACAGGCGGGCGCTGGCCAAGCCGCCGCCGGACAGGCAACTCAACAGCAAGGCGCCGCTCAAGGACAAACGGGCACGCAGGGCGCGACGGGCCAGACCGGTGCTCAGAATGCCCCGCAACAGGGTGCAGGTGTCGCCAACGGCCAGACTCCCAGTGCTGCCGACCTCGCCACCGCGGTCTCCAACTGGCAGGCCGATACCTCGATGGTGTCCAACTTCCTTGACACGGGCGCCGGCATCCAGAACAACGTCGCATTCAAGCAGGCGGCGACTGTCGCGTTCAACGCCGAGGTCGACGAGCTGAACCACAAGGCCATCATCGATGCGGCGAACAGCGCCGATCCCAATGTCCAGGCCGCGAACAGCACGCTCGCGACCGCCGGTGCCTTCCAGGATGTCGTCGACAAGCTCCAGCAGATGAGCGTCCAGGGCCGTGCGGCGGTTGCGAATATTGATCTGATCAACCAGAACCGATGTGTCAATGGTATGTACTTGCCTTACCAATTCCCATGAGGAAGAGATGCTAATATGTATATGTTTAGTCCTACCCAACATCGACGCGTACATGGCATCTACCGGCTCTTCCAGCCAGGCTATCCGTCCGCAGGTCTGCGACCAGACGGGCGTTGCGGGCGGCGTCCAGGGCACGGGTGCTACGCAGCCCGGTCAGGCTCCGGGAACGCCCCAGGCCGCTTTTGATGCTGCTGCGGCGCTTGCTCAGGGCACTGGAAACGGACTTATTCAGACCGGAGGTACGCTTTCTCCATTTCGGCTCTACTTGCGCATATATTGATGTCGATTAGGTGCTCAAGCCGGAACTGCTGGCACTGCTACTCCCGCTCAAGGCCAGGCCGGTACTGCCGCTCAGGGACAACAAGCCGGTCAGGCGCAAGGCCAAGCTGGTACCGCTCAACAGGCCGGTGCTCAGGGACAGGCTGGCACAGCTGGTTAGTCGATTCTCACGACACTCCTTTTGACATGTCGCTAACATCGTTGAAGGAACTGCCGCTCAGGGTCAGCAAGGCCAGGCTGGTACCGCTGCTCAGGGACAACAAGCTGGCACCGCCGCTCAGGCTCAGGGCCAACAGGCCGGTGCTGCTTCCGCTCAGGGCGCTACCGCTGGAGCTACGCAGTAATCGCGAGGAGAGCGAGATGATGGGCTGGGCTACAGCTACATTCGTTGCTCGGAGGAGCTTTCGGGGGTTATTCCTTCTCTGTTGATGATTTTAGCTAGCTGCGATATGTGTACAAAAGAAAATTGTGGATAGTTTGTGGAATAGAAGGATTTGTAGCCTATGCGGTCTTTCCCTGGAACCTCCTGGATATTGAATTTTCGGGCATAATGTGATGTTTCTGGCCAAGTGGAGCCTGGCAGCTCAGGCGGAAAGCTTGTTTGCAACCTTATTTTTGAGGTTTCGAAACTTGGGCATCGGAGACTGGGGCGTCCGTTTGTTCGGCTGGGGACAGATCCGAACTGTTTCGAACAATTGTGTAACGCATTGATCAGGAGGTGACGGGCGGGCGCAAAACGGTGGTACGGCGGCAGGTGTTTTGGAACAGAGCAGTCACGCTCGAAGAGGTGGTGGCTCCTCGGTTTGTTGGCCGTGTCCTCGGTGTCCTAAGGATAGATGTCGTGAGAGGGACTGGGATGCGAGACGGTGGGCATCCTTTACTGTGGTCCCCAGGCAGCCCGGCGTGCCCGGGTAAGTAGTACGCCTTGGAATTCTGGGTTCTCTGTTTGATCTCACGCATGGGAGTCAATCTATTGAGGAAACAGACAGTCAGCAATCACAGCGAAGTCGCAAGGTAGGCGGAAAAGCGATCTTGAAAGCGCGCGCGAGGCTGTCGGTCAAGTGACACGCGACCTCGCGTCATCTCCAGATGCGTCTTTACGTGCTTCAACGTCCCACGGCACGAACTGCACGAACTGCACCACAGCATACACTCGCTCTCCCTTGCGGCGCGCAAGTTGCTTCACGGAACGTCCACTCGCTTACGTCAACGGCTGTGAGAGGGGGCGTTTTGGCGTCTTGATGAGTGAGCTGGCAATGGTTGGCCTGTTGCGCAGCGCCTCCGCCAAGCGCGATTCCGAGTTCCGTTGACCGCATCGCTGGCGCACCTGAACGACTTGACTTCCGCTCGTTTTCTGCCATCAGGTCGGCCTGAACGGGATCATTGCAAGATATGGCTGAGGGCGTCGATTTGGAGAAGGAGTTGACGTGTTCGGTAAGTTGAGCTTGCGTTTTCGTGGTGCGGGGAGCGGTGGGGGAGGGGAGGAGAGGGGCGGTCAGTGAGAGGACTGGTGAAGAGATGGCATTTCTGAGTTTGGAAGCGCGATGGGAAGCTATAGCGACCTCTTGGGCCCGTATTGGGCTCTTTGGGCGAGAGATACCGGGTCTTGGGGATGTGCTGTCCCTCCGGCCCGCTCCTACATTCAAGGGTCAGCCTGCTAACTCTCCACCTCCCTTCCAGATATGCACCGACCTGCTCTACCAACCGCTCACGCTGCTCGACTGCCTGCACACCTTCTGCGGCGCCTGCCTCAAAGAATGGTTCGCCTTCCAGGCCTCCACCGCGACATCCATCCACCCCTACACCTGCCCGGCATGTCGCGCATCCGTGCGCAGCACGCAGCCCAACGCCATCGTGAACACGCTCCTCGACAGCTTCATACAGAAGAATCCGCAGAGGGGGAAGAGCGATGCGGACAAGAAGGTGGATAGGGAGAAGTACAAGCCGGGGGATAATGTGATGCCGAAGCTGAGGCGGAGGGCGGAGCCGGGCGAGGACGAGGAGAGGAGAGTGCTAGAGGAGGTGCAGCAGCTGAGTTTGAGGGAGGTAGGGATTGCGGGTGAGGCTGGGAATAATAATCACCTTGAGCCGCCGAGGGAGCGCAGGAGGAGGGAGCGAAGCCGCGATCCGAGTAGAGACTCGAGGAGGAGCAGGGATGATAGGTCACGGAGTCGGAATCCGCCTGAGGCTTCGTCGTCTAGGGATGTTATTCCCCCGAGGGAACGGCAAAGGGTGGTGGAACATCAGTCGAGTCTGAGGTCGCTGCTTAGCGCTTCGGAGCTGGATTCGCAAGAGATGGAAGAGGAGATTATGCGCCAGATCATGGAGGAGGGGCTGCTGGATGGGATTGATCTGAACAACATCGACGTCGCGCAAGAGGACGCAATCAGCGAGAGGATAGCGCAGGCGTACAGGAGGCGAGAGGCAGAACGGCAACGGGAGAGAAGAGAAAGGAGAGAGAGGAGAGAACGACTGGCAAGAGAAGGCCAGATCAGCCCGTCTGGTCACTCTACGCCTCCAGAAATCCGCAGTCCTCCCGCCCGCGACGACGAACAACCACACAGGAGACCTCAGGGCCGGTCGCCAGCCGAAAACGGAACATCAACTCCCCGAGAAGAGCGAGCAAGGCCACCGGTTTCTCGGCCTGGCCTCCTTGAAGTCGCGAATCAGAGCGGTCGGACACGGCATGCTCGATCGTCAAGCCAGGGCAGCTCACGATCAGCAAGGAGTGAGCGGGACCATCGTCCTGCTCCTCTGGCAATCACTTCCTCTAGGAGTGCCAATGTGTCGCGAACTGAACTTGCCGAGAGACCAGCAACGTTGGAAAGCGCTTCTTCAGCACGACGCCGCCAATCTGAAAATCAGCGGCCGACTTCACTAGAGGAACGACAGCGGTTTAGGAATAGCTTGCAAGCGCACTCTGCATCTAACCCTAACACTCCCCGAATCGGAGCTTTCAACGCTCCTACGGTGGACAGCCCAACGAGCTCTGCGGCTGTAGTCGCCGCTCCACTGGTCTCTCCTCTCACCACTGCTCCTTCTACATCACCTCCCACTTCCCGCCGGACCACGGATCCTACTGGAGTTAGGCAAGCCCGACCTTCAAATAATGGCACGCCTCCTATGACTTCTCCCACATTCCCTCGTTCTACTACGGAACCCTCTGGAAGCGAACCTCAGTCAAGACCAACATCAATAGCCACTGCACCTGCTCCAGTCCAGTACCCAGAGCCTCAAATTTCATGTAACGGGTGCGGCAAAGAGCACATCGAACATGACCTGCACTACAACTGCTCCCGCTGCGACAATGGCGATTACAACCTCTGCCTGCCCTGCTACCGCCGCGGCAAAGGCTGCAAGCATTGGTACGGCTTTGGCTGGGCAGCATGGCCCGCATATCAGCAAAAAGCACCAGCAGGCGGCTATCCCCCAAACCACGAGTACCCCCACATCCTCCGCGGCCACCGCTACAAAAGACCCCGAACACGTCTCTCGGAATCGACAACACCACCACATATCCTCATGAGCGAAGACGATCCCGCGAAGCGACTCGAAATCGGCGTTTTCTGCGATATCTGCAAAGCTTATGCGAATAGCTGCTACTGGAAATGCGACTACTGCAACGAAGGCGAATGGGGCTACTGCAACGACTGCGTCAACCAAGGCCGACACTGCACGCACGCCCTGCTTCCCATAAGCCACGTTAACAAAGACGCCGCACCCTCTTCCTCCCGGGCGCCAATCGAGGCCATCACTTCAACCGTAACAGGGCACCTCTCCCCACCCTACCCCCTCGATGCCTCACCTCCCACAACACCACCCTTGACGCCTAAATCCGCCTCTCTAATCCGCGGCCCCGGCCTCGTCGTCATCGCGAATACCACGTTCCGCCCGCTAACCTTCACCACGCGTTGCAATATCTGCACATATCCCATCCCGCCCTCTCACACGCGCTATCACTGTCCGAAGTGCAACGGAGGCGACTACGACATCTGCACCGGTTGCTACCAGAAACTCGTCGTGAGCGGCCGGATAAGCAAAGAGGACGGCATGCACGGCTGGCGCCGCTGCCTGCGCGGCCACCGCATGATAGTCGTCGGCTTCGAAGACCGCGACGGCGGCCAACGCCGCATCGTCGTTCGCGACCTCGTCGGCGGCCTCTCCCTGCGCGACGAGCCTCCCACCACCGCAGAGCACCAGCACCAGCAGCCCGGCTCCCCTGTCACCCACCACCGCGAGGACAAATGGACATGGCGCGACACCGACGGCTCGCGCCACCACTTCCGCTCCCCGCACTCCTCCAGCGCCGCGCTGGCCCCGTCCGCCTCCGCCCAGCGCTTCCCGCCCGACGGCGGCGTCGGCCTGCGCGTCCAGGCGCGCTGGAGCTACGTCCCCGCCGAGGGCGTCACGGACGAGCTGTCTTTCCCTAAATTCGCGGACATCACCGAGGCCGAGGATATTAATGGCGATTGGTTCTGGGGTGTGTATGCGGGCGCGAAGGGCCTGTTTCCAGGGAATTATGGCAGGGTTGTCGGCGGGAATGTGGAGAGGGTGGGTGTTATTTAGGAGCTATTTTGGTGGAGGTCGGGGTTTGAGAAGACGGTGTGTTGTGGGGAAGGGGGGGGAGGGGGGTAGGTCCGCGGTCTGCGGTCTGCGGTCTGCGGTCTGCGGTCTGCGGTCTGCGGGCTAAGGTAGAGGGGGCCGCGGTGAGGAGGTTGTCGTTCTCGTTATCAATACTGTCTATCAACGGCGACAACGTGTAGTACGAAGACCCCTGAGCAGCGAACCGCTGCGTGGTGATCGGTACCCTGACGAGTCGAGCGACGGGGGAGGGACGAAGCGCCGAGGGAACGGTACTGGGATGGGATGATTCATCTGGCGCGTTTTGACTTTAGGCGCAACGGTCCATGGTTCTGGAGGAATAGCGTGCATGCCTGGAATTCGGTTAGCGGTCTTGCATTTGAGACACGACGTTATGAGCTACGGTTGGAACATAATGACTGCATGTAGGGTTACGGCTACGGTCACGGTCGTGGGCATATTTAGAATGAGAGATCAAAGTAATCCATCCGGACTCGAAAGAAGATTACGCTGAGATTCACTTCATACCTAGGAGGTATCCTACGCTCAAGGCCCCTATTGCACTAGCTACCACGCGCGCGCCTCGCTATCTCTCCAAAAATACCTATGTAAATCCGCATAGATGAACCCCTCCGTACGAAGACAAATGTCACATCGATGACAAGGCGCCGACCTCGCTTTACACACACATCCTATATACAGAGAGAAAGGTATCATGCGAAAGGAAGACATGCAACTAACTAAACCCCATCATCGCATACACATCATAGCTATCGTGGGGTTGAATATGAAAAACTCCGCTCTCCACACGAAAACGAAATGTAACTTTCAAGATAACTAACCACTTTTGCGCGCATGCATCAAAGTCGAATTCGAAAAGGCAGAGTGAAAGAAAGCAGCGAACCGCTAGGTAAGAACATATACTACTATACTAAAGGTGATGGAAGTGTGTCGCTCAGCTCCGAGTGCGGCCGCTGCGTCGGACGGAACCTGTGCCGTTCGCAACCGGGCTGGAGGATCCTGCGTCGGACGTGCCGTTGGCTTTAGCCTTGCCCTTTGCTGAACCCCGGGTTGCTTTCGGTCCTCTGGCCGATGTAGGCTCTTCGATAGGCTCGGCGGCTTTACGCTTCGACGCTTTGGCCGAAGAGGGTTCTTCGACGAGTTCGGCAGCTTTGCGCTTCTGCGCCACGGGCGATGATGCCACACCGTTTGTCTTCTTCGTGCCTCGCTTCCTGGCTCCTTTCGGCGGCTCTGGTTCCGGTTCGGGCTCTGCCTCGGCCTCAGACAGTGCGGATTCTTCTGCCGGCTCGTTCTCTGCTGCCTTCTCTGGCTCGGCCATTTCCATGTCTTTCTCGGGCGCCGGAGATTCGGCATCAGACATCTCCTCATCTTCTTCAGCGCCGGCTTCGGTATCCGCCTCATCTTCATCGCTCGAGACCTCGACATAGCTCTTGTGCGCAGTGCTCTTCCTGCCGCTCTTGCGCCTCGGCTCACTCGACGGGGCAGCGACGTCTTCCATATCCTCATCCTCACTCTCGCCACTCTTCCTCTTCTTCCGGGGCGTCTTTGTCGGCCTCTCCACCTTAATCTTCTCTTTCTTAACGGCTTTCTCGCTCTTCACTTTCTTGCGTGACTTCTCGCCGCCTTCGGTCGCTTTCCGCTTCTTGCTCCGTATCGACTTGCGCACAAGCGGCTCGAGCTCTTCACCGAAATCTTTGTCGATGTACTGCTTGTTCGCGATCTCTTGACCTCGCTCATGGCTCTCCATCGGCTTGAAGATGCCACCGGGCAGCTTCTGTTTGCCGGGGAATGTCTGCATGCTCCAGCCATTGTTATCCTCCCATAGAAGGATCAGTGCCTGAGCCAGGTCGGAGAGTATGTACAGGTTCTTGTCGGTCTGGCCCGAGGGATCGATGCCATCTTTGACAGTCTTTACTCGTCCAGCCATGTGATAGATGAGCGCAAGATTGTCCTCGGTGGCAACACACTTTAAGTAGTAGAGAATGAATCCAGCCATGTCCTTTAGCGTGTCGGGGTCGTTGTTGAAGTCCGGATGATGAGCGAGCAAGCTGAGGAGCCGGGCGAAAACTGACGTCTCGAGGAGGGTCTCTTTACGAGATGTAAAGGCTGCCCGACGAGAGCGGATCCACGTCGCTAGAGTCTCCCTCAGATGCGAGTCGGGATCGTATGCGAAGAGGAAGAGGATGCTGTAGTAGCGAGACGATAGCCGGTTCTGTCCGAGATACTTCATCAACTTCAACGCAAAGCTCTTGCGGACATGGAGACAACTATCATGAGTCACAAGCGCAAGCTGGATGAAATCTGCAGACGTGATTTTGCTATCCAGGCGACGCTGGCAAGCAAGCTTGAGGAGGAAGTTGGCCGCAAGAAGCCGCTGACGGTTCTTGTGAGCCAACGGCGTATTGTTCTTCTTGGAAGCTTCACCGCCTTTCTTGACCATCCGGTTGAGCAGTGTGTAGACTGGAGCCACGACTTTGTCGAAGTTCGCTTCCCCAGGGAATGAGCGCAATCGGTTAACGAGGATCCTCAGAGCCCACGATCTGGCAATGATGTCGTCATCCGGGGGCTCCATCCATTCCTCTTCGGCCTCTGGGGATGTGGAATGAGTTTTGAGCAGGACGCCCTCCACCGCGATTTCGACGAGGGCATCGGTATCGTCTCCGCACTCTTGGGGGGCGAGGAGCACGAGCTGGCTGAGAGCGGCGAGCTTGGTTAGCCAATGGTCGCATCCATACTCAAAATTCTTCATGCTTTTCTTCAAGACTTCTTTAGCATGCATCTCCTTCTTATTATCGCTGCTCATGATGATGGTGATTGCGTGCTTCGCGGCCTTCGGTGGCGATCCATACAGCGCAAAGTTCAGGAAGCTTTGTATCAACTTCCGGCTGTCCTTCGCATTCAAAGGAACTTCCTTGGGGAATTTCTTCGCGAAGCTGGCGCAAGCTTTCAGGTCATCTACCGCGCCTGGCGGATTCGTAGCCTTGTCCGTGGGTGCTTCGCTTTCCAGCGTCTTGCAGAGGTCCTTGACGTGGGTGGAGAAGACTTTTGGATGCTTTGTGGATATCTCTTTGAGGATCTCGTGTGCAGTAGCTCCCAGACCCTTGTCGTCGGTCCGAGTGTACTCGATGATGGCAGGAACATGGCTCTTGTTGTAGCAGAGTAGGCCGACACGGTATAGCAGCGGAGTGAGAGTTTCGAGCAAAGTGGGGCTGGCTGGGTTCTCCTCGATCCTCTTGCGGAGCTCTTTCTACGCATGATGTTAGCTGCTGTATGCACTCGTAGTGTGCTACTTACGATGGATTTGAAGATTTTCCGATAGTCGCTCTCCGGGGTCATGCAAAACCGGATGAGCTGATAACTCCGGCGGTCATGCGCTTTTGCAAACTTCCATAGATCCTCGACTACGCGTGAGGAGTCAGGGAGAGTTTTGCTGTAGTAGTTGATGAGCCCCTCTAGCTTAGCCTTGATCTCCTTTTCACCTTTGTCCATGACGCCACCGTTGTACTCTTCGCACATCTTCAGGAAGTGCTCCATGTACGTAGCGTGCGCTGCTTGATTCCCCTGGTTGGCAAAAAAGACCTTCTTCGCTTTCTCTTCTAGTCCATGGACGAGCACAAGCTGCCTCTCTACGCGGATCTTGTCAAGCTCGGCCTCTGTATACCCTTGATCGCCACTTGGTTGGCTGTCTTTGACGACCTGAGAGCCGCCGTTGACGGCTGCTTTTGGCTTCATCGGTGGGTAGCTGAGCGGAATTAGAGCCTCGTATGTGGCAAGGTCCACCTGAGCTGTAATTCCTGGATCTTTCACATAACAGGCGTCAAAGATCTTAGAGGGTATCGGTTCGAGCAACTCGGTGATCCGCTCGTTGCCCTCAGCAATGGCGCCCGCAGCTACGCCCCACAGTCTAGCAAGCAGCCTGATAGCTTCCGTGTGGATGACAATCTTTCTGTCTTTCACGCGGTCCGCAAGATTATAGAGTATGGATCCTGGCTCTGACATGCTGCCGTTACTGCCAAGCTTCTGGACGACGTCGTTGAACTCAAAATGCTCAATCGCCCTGATCGCAGCAAGTCGAACTCGCTCATCACTGTCAAGGAGGCATTCAGCGAACGACTTTAGCAGCCTCTGCTCTTCGTCAGGGTCGAGACCCACGCCACCTGCTGAGGTCATCAATATCCGGCCAATGCCGGTCGTCCATGCAGCGCGGATGATAGGAGACTTATCGTTTCGGCGCTGGAGGAGAGCATGGTATGCGCCAGGGTATTGTGCGGGGAAAGAGTTGAGTGATGCAGGCGTGGTAAGGTAGTTGTAGGGGCGAACAGTAGAGGAAGGGTTCAGGCTCTGCGATGGGTATGCCGCAGGATCTAGTTCCGGTTGCGGCGGCGGACCAGCAGCGCCGATGCCAGAGACCATATCTCCGAAAGTCTCGGTAGCAAGCTGGCGAAGCTGCACGTTCTCAGTGCCTAGTTCTTCCTGCAGATGGGGAATAATTTCTTGCAGCGCGCCCGGAGCGCATCTCCATAATTCTCGGAGTAGTCGATGGGCTTTGCTAGCATCGTTGATATCTTCTTCCGACGGGCCTTTGGCTTCCTCATCCTCGCTGTCGCCAGCACTACCCGCCCGATGTTGCTGGTGCTTAGCGGGCCCAGAGGCAAAGTCCACAATGATAGATCCAAAGTAGGTCCCGAAAAGACGGGCCATCTTGTCCGGGAAGGCGTTGCAGAGGTTCTTGGCCATGTTGTACGCCGGTGGCGCTTCCTTGCGTAGCAGCGTCGACTGCTTCGTGTCCACCGCCGCATGCTTCTTTGCTTTCGCGGAGCTCCCCAGGGTGATAGGATCGGCCCACAGAAACTGGGCCACAATTACATCGACCACATCAGGTGAGATGGTCGGTGCCTCATCTATTAAGATAGACAAGACAGCCGTCATGTGGTGTTCCACGTTCTTGCTCAGCTCTTCGCCATTCGCCGCCCTCGAGGGCCCGGACAGTACATCGAAACAAGTGGTAAACAGGGAGTTGGTGAGGTGTGCGGACCCGGGTATATCGGTGATGATGACCACGCTCTTGAATTCAGCCAGCGACTTCAGCATGTACAGATGCTGGCTGTTGTAGGGATGTGAGGGGTCGGCGAGGAGAGGGAGGATCTTGACGACGATGAGAGTGAAGATGTCCTAGTCGCACGTGTTAGCAGCGTCCTAAGCGGGCATGATATCCGATTCGTACCTTGAGCTGGGATCCCGAGTAGGGCGCATTGGGCGCGAACAGGCGGAACATTTCCACGAGACAGCATGCTGTCCATGCCCGCACTCCAGCATCCTTGTGTTGTATTAGGCTGTGATGGGCCAATTCCTTCGCCGACGGGGTGAGGGATTCCGTGTCGGCCTCCTCCTGGGCAATGTCCCGCAGCTCGTCGCAGAGCGCCTTCAATCGCGTCAATAGCTCGGTGACGCCAATCTGCTTGCCCGGCTTCCCCACCAGCGACTGCTTGAACTTGAGCTTCTGGAGGCCCTCTTGCTCCTCCTCTTCCTCGGCAACTGCAGTCGCGGCGCTACGCCGGCTGCGTGTCGCCATCTCGCGTGGCTCGCGTGCGGGTTTCCGCGGCGCAGTGAGCGTGGTGGTGCGGATTGCGTCGCCTCGGGTGCGCGTAGGTGAGTCAATTACTCGGCGGATGTCTATATTGCGGTCGTGCGATTGCGCCGTGGTGGTGATGGTAATAGCAACGTCAGACGAGGGCGTGGGAGGAGCTATGAAGCACAACGCGCTAAGGCCAACGCGCTGCCCAGGTGTGCTGGCGGGTCTCGACGCGGGCCGACTGCCTTAGTCATCCCGACTCTTTCACCTTTTTGATCTACTGCTGTGCCCTTGCAACGCATACCATCGATGAAATAAGAGCCTACAACAAAACACCGTTGAAAAAGGGACCCACCGACGAGAGCTCAAGATATAACTACTATAGGTACGTGAGCTAACAGCACTTCCTCTTTCGTCTCACCTATCTTCCGGGCCTCACCCGATCCTATCTCTCCCTGGCAACAAAGCTGCCTCGGTCGAGGCAACGCTTCCGCCATTTATACTTTGGCTTAGTTTGACGGCCATAAATGCTTTCTATATGGCGCCGCAACCTTCTTAAATGGGACCAATAGCCTGCTGATCCATCGACATGGAAAGGCAGCAAGCGTTTTCACGGGTACGCCATCATTCCCATGCTTTATATGATTCAGCTGATAGACCATGTAGTTGAAACCAGCATGCGTCAAACTGCTTCAGGTCACGGCCAGTTTTGCTCAAAAGCCTACCGCCCGGACAGAGTTGGTGGACTCTCTGGCTCAACTTCTGAGCACCCTTCAAAGCGTGTCCGCTAATCCCGTCGCTCTGGATGCACGGCTTGCCGAGTATGTCTTTGTGCCTATATCACAGGTCCTTCGGATGTCTCGAACGGTACCTGTTCGAGCTCTGGAACTCTGCCTCGAATGCATTTCCATTCTTCTAAGAGCAGGCTGGGGAGGCGGCCTTGCCCCTGAACTCTCCGGCCAGCTCCTCATCCTCCTCACCTTCATGGCCAAGCCCTCTTCCGCTGAGAACGGAATACCCGGTACTTCTGAAGAGCTCCAAACAACGGCTCTCAAATGCCTGGCGGAGCTTCTGCTCCACATCTCTCGCATTCCTCAAGGAAGACAAGCCCTTACTGCAACAGCAAATATTCCCGCGCTCGGAGAGGCAGTGCTTGTAACTCTCGACAGCCTCACCGACAGCAACTCGAACGGGGTCAAGCTTCAAGCTCTTGCTGCCATAACGGCGCTCATCACAGCTATCGATGACAAAGATGCACTTGCCAGCTTTCTCCCACGGATGGTATCATCCCTGACCAAGGTGTTAACCCCGAGCAGCAGCAACCGCGCAAGCTTTCGGGTTCTCGAACACGGCTTGAAGTCAATGACTTCGTTATTTCTTCGTCTGTTAAGCGATCGCGAGACGAAGAGCCTATCTCAAACAACTCAAGAAGACCCACAGGATAAGAACAAAGTCATACGTTCTGCGTCTTGGTTACACGCCACAGCCTCCCAAATCAAGATCGCACTAGCAAACGTCCTCAAGCTGCGAAACCATGACAAGCCAGAAGTTCGGCAAGCGCTGCTGAACCTATGCCTCACCGTCGTCCAAGATTGCCGAATCTCCCTCAGCGAGTGTGTGAGCATGGTCATCGAGACCATGGTGACCCTCGCGGGGCGCGCGGGGCCTGAGGATGCAGTAGAGACGCACTTGAAGATCCTGCTCGCCACTAATCAAAAGCTCTCCGGACTCCTGCGGGAAAGCCTCCATGGTTGGGTTATCTCGTTGCCCAGGCTGATGCAATCAAAGGACGACACAGGCCGACGCCAAATCATTCATCAGATCTCAGTTACGCTTCGATTGCTCAAGGAAGACCAAGTTATGGTAGACGATCTTCTGGCGGAGAATCTCCGCGATGGTGTTTCGGCAATTTTCAACGACTCCAAAGGGGCAGAGTCTCTTGTCGAAGTAACGTCGGCCGCGGCTCTCGGAAAGGAGCTTGTGCTCGGCCAGGCGACGTCTACATCTTTCGAACCCTTACGGCTTCGTTTCAAAGGCCAGGAAGATATGATGGCTGAGTTCAGACTCCTCATCGGAGAACTTGCCAAGTCAGATACCGCAATTACGGTTGCACAAGAGTTGGTCAATGGTGTGGACATAGGAAGTCAAGAGAAGCGGTTAGCGAGCTTTTGGATCGCGGTCAATCTCGTCAGGGATATCATGACCAGCAATCCCGCCATCGATGATTTTATCGACCTGGGAGGCTCCAATCCACAAGAAGAAGTGCTCGACAACCTATACTCTCACTCGCTTGATACACTCGGTCTGCAAGGCGCCGATACTGTCCCGCATTGGCACTTCCAAGCATTAGCCTTGGAAGTCATAGCCTTGCAGGCCATGAGGCACAAAGCCGACTTCCGGGCCGAGCTAGGCGAGACTCTGTATCCAGTCCTCCATCATCTCGGGAGCCCTAACCCTGGGCTGCGAAACCATGCAATCACTTGCCTCAACATCATGGCTGAGTCCTGCGCATATGAAAGCGCAAGCGAGATGGTCATAGCAAATGTCGATTACATCGTCAACACCGTCGGTCTGAAGCTCAGCTACGGCGACGTCTCGCCCCAAGCGCCCCAGGTCCTTCTTATGATGATGAGGCTATGCGGTCCCTCACTATTACCCTACCTGGACGATCTGGTGGGCAGTATATTCGGCGCTTTGGAAAGATACCACGGTTATCCGAGGCTGGTCGAGCTTCTATTTGCAGTGCTGAAAGGGATGACGGAAGAAGGAGTCAAGGCGCCACAACTTGCCATCACTGCCGCCGAAGACCAGAGTACAAAGGAACAGAAGCGAGACGAAATCGCCTATATGCTCGAGATCCTCGAAACAGTCAAGAAGCAAGAAGCAAAAGCGCTAAAACGAGATGAAGAACTCCCCAAAGGCTCATTCCCTCGCCAGCCATGGGGCGACCCAAAAAAGAGTGAAAACGAGGAACTAACCCAAGATGAAGACCAACCCGCCGACGACACCCCATCTAAAGAACCTCCCCCACCCGCCCCCCACATCTTTACCATCCTCCTCAAAATCTCCGAACTAACCCAACACTACCTAACCTCCTCCTCGCCGTCCCTCCGCACATCCCTCCTCTCCCTCCTGCACACCACCATCCCCGCCCTCGCCAAACACGAGAACTCCTTCCTCCCGCTCATCAACACGCTCTGGCCGGTCCTAGTTCCGCGTCTAGAAGACCCTGAAGCGTACGTCGTAGCGAATGCGCTGGATATCGTAGCGCTGATGTGCGAGCATGCGGGGAACTTCATGAAGAGTCGTATCGAGGCAGCATGGAGTCTACTCAAGGCGATACACCGACGGACAGTGAAACGGACCGATAACCGTTTCGTGAAAAGCAGGGGGAAACCCACCAGCCTCCTCATCTCCCCCACCTCAACAAGCCTAACGAAAGCACACCCCATCGACGACGATCTCACACTCTCACGCCCGGAGCTCTACGTCGACGCGCCTACACGCATGATCTGGGACGCGCTCGTGCGCCTGCTCTGCGCCGTCTCGCAACACGTCGGCGTCCAGGAAAAGTACTTCGACGAGATTCTCGATATGCTGGATCCTGTTCTCGGGGACGCCAATGTGAGAAAAGCTTTGGAGAGAAGGAGTCCGGAGGCGGTGTGGTTGCGGCTGTATAAGAAGAGCCAGCTGGAGGAGGAGAGGAAAGGGAACGGCGGCGAGTGGGCTGTCCTGGCGGGGATTGAAGAGTTGAGGGCGAGAAGGCGGAGGATGGAAGTACGGCCGGAGTGGGAATTTGTGGAAGTGTAGGTGGGGGGTAGGGAGAGCTGGCTGGTTTTGCTGTGATACTTCGACGGACACGTCTGAGGTGCAGTTTACGTGGCGTCAAGCCGGGGCGTCGAGCGGTAGAGATCGCTATGGCGTAGATAGCGAACGGATCTCTTCCTCTTGAATGAAGCGAGAACTTTTAGACCGTCGTCTATGTTCTCTTTCACGAAGTACACTTCAGTTCCGGGGAAAGCTTTACTTCGGCCGCTTCTCGTCCGCATCTACCCCTTTGGAAGGGAGTGGGGACGGATCCCTATCATATCAAGCGCACAGACAGCATATGGATTGTACTTTCCACAGCCGGGAAGAACGTAAAGAGAAGGTTAGCGTCAGGATTGCGGCGAGTCTGTGAGGCATTCACCAATAGAGCCAGCTGCGCCAGGCCACGAAACCACGAAGATTATAACAACATTTAAGTCCAGAAGAGTGGCTTAGAATAGTAACGGATCTACGGCGTCATTCCATTGAACCTCAACACTATATTACACTCATGCTCGCGGCGCTTCATATATACAACACTCACACAGCATCTCCCCATTCCAGCAATTCCCGCCCTGCCTCCTTATCTGCCCAAGCGTACACATATCCTACACCCACCTCACATACATAACCCACCTCACATACATAACCCACCTCACATACATAACCCACCTCCACCCCATCTCCTCACGCAGCCTTCGTCCTCAACTGCACCCCATGCCACCCCTTAATCTCCTCCTTCAACACCTCATTCACCAACTTATGCTGCCTAATAACGCTCAACCCCCTAAACTTCTCGCTCTCAATCTCAATCCCATACATGCTCCCGCACCCGCCACTGATATCCTGGACCTGTAGCGCACACGCAAAAAGTCAGCCTTCTCGCTTCTAACGCACGCCTTCCTACGCAGCACCCTGCAAGCACGCGCATCGTATCTGCGCAAGCCCCCTCTGCGGTGGTGTTGCTGATTGGCCCGGGACGCCTCCCGAAAGTGTTATCGCAGTCCCAGTCTACCAAAAGCAAGAAATTGCATAGCATGGCGTACCTCCAGCTTCACCGGCTCCAGCTCCGCCCTTATCTTGTTGAAGATGTGTAATTCGCGCTCGTTGAGGTAGTCCGGGGGTTCGGGCGCGGAGGCCGGGGCCGCCGAGTACGAGCGAGAAGCGGGCTCTGATGCGGGGAAAACATGGCGTGAGGGCGGGCGTGGATATAGGGCTGTTTGGCGGCGGCCTGATCGGCGAGGAGGACGTGCTGCGTAAGCTGCTGTGGAGAGGGCGCGGTGAGGAGGAGGGGGGAGGTGCGCGGAGGCGTTGGTTGCTATGCGGTGCAGGAGGAGGGCCCGTGAGGGTGCCATTGTAAGGAAGGATTATGCTGCGTCGGGTTTGTTAGAGTTCACATATTGCGGGGTGCATGGTGGCTGGGTTGAGGGGAGGGATTGGGCTTACGAGGAAGGTGTGAGGGGTTCGTTTATTGGATTGAGGTGAGGTTTGAACGAGGGTCGCAGAGCTCTCGGAGCTCTGACGCAGCGAAGCTTTCGTCATGGGCCCGAGCTCCCGAGGTCCGCCGCCCAATCACATGACGTGCTTACTCACCCCATCCCCTCCCACCGATCTTCGGACGTCTCTCGCTCTTCCTGCCCAAGCTGCTTTCTCCTACTCCCCCCCAAGCTGCCCACCCTCCTTCATCGGCTGGCTATCATTAACCCTCTCCACACTCTCAACAAAAAGGTCGAGGCTGATCAGAGCGTGCTAACGCGCCGCTAGCACGACCTACAACTGCTCTCCGCCTACGGACCAAGTTTGCGGAGCGCAAATCCGGAGGGGTAGTCTAACTCATCCACGGAGGAGGCGAAAGCCAAAGCCGCCATGTCCCCCCAAGTACCTCCTCGTACCTCGCCCTCGCACACCGCCCCCTTCTTATCAGCACCCCTCAACTTCCGCCTCCCTCCCTCATGCAAGACCCGTTCTCGGCCTTCAACGGCACTCTCCATTCTCCACAATACCGGTTCGCTGTCTGACGTAGCCTGCACCTACCCACGCGTTCCGGCACAACCGCATTATCAGCACACCAACATCCGCCTCACCTGATATCATAATTCGCTGGGTCTGCTCGCCGGGAAAGAAAACCCCCCTTATTTCCACCTTTTCAGCGCCCCGCCCCGGGTGGCAGACCCTGCAAAGCGAGGACCCTGATTTCCCAAGACGATGACAAGGACGCGCCAAACGTTGCAGCCCCGTCCGTACCGTAGGCGCCGTGCCGTGATCAACGGATCTTCACATGTTGGGAGCAAGCCATGGGATTGGAGGCCAAGCATCGGCGACCGTGCTATGCGAAATGCTAATCCTGCGCCACAGCGGGCGCTTCTCCTTAGGGTCCTAATGAGCGCTTTTGCGGGCGTAATGTTACGGGTTACTACGCATGTGGGATGTTGGGGCAGGGAGTAATATCGGAGTTATGACATACAGACTGACGACGCACACTGCGCAATCAACTGGGCAGCATCTTGCAGTGTCGCGCCACGCAGCTGGGATTCTCGGCATTTCGATACGATGCATGACGATAAGCCCTCGCTTTCGCTTCGCGGAACCGGTTGGTGGTTGCCGCAGCAATCGAATGATCAACAAAGGAGACTCCGACCTTTGTTGCCTTTTATCCATTCTGAGGAAGGCAATAATTTTAGAGGAGAGGGGGCTGCTATACCGGCGCTCGCTTCAGCAATTTGGTTCCCCATACGAGCCCCAGATTGAGCAATTCACAGCCCCGCCAATCAGCTACCCCAACACCACCAGCCCTTAATCACGATATAGCATCACCACCACGGCTTCATGCGTTTCCTCAATTGCTGATATTCAGGAACGCCTATGAATAGCTCCCCGCCGTTTGGAATTGATCATCACTACCTCTTTCGAGTAATCGCGATAGCATCACGCACCTGTTTCCTGCCTACCGTCCGCGTGAGAAGCTGGGTCCGCGGCGCTCCGACGCGTTGTGAATGGAGGAAAAGAGTATGCTAGCATGGGAAGCATACGAAATGCCGCGGCAGTTCCACGCGGAAAGGCAGCAAGGTGACTGAGAAAGCACTGGCTAGACTGCAATGAACAACGAGCTCAATCTCGGTATTTGGGGCTGCTGTCAAAAGCGCTTGTCCCCTCTGTACCTCGCGCTTGTGCCTCTCTTTCGCCGTCTTGAGCTGTTCTTGACCTTTCTTGGTCTCCACAGACGAAACGATGCGTGTCTCCATATCGCTGTCCCTCTTCGCCTTGGCCGCGTTGGCGGTAGCAGTGCCGTACCCGCAGGAAGAGGATCCTGATGTCGAAACCTCTGTGGCGGAGCCGTCACCGACATTCGCCATCACGATCGCGGATCCGACTCTGCCGATCCCCTTGTCCACTTCTCTCAATATTCCAGTAACGGTTCCCTCGGCACTCCCGACGGGCGAGGTGGCATTGAATTCTACGAGCACGCGGCGGAGGAAGAGCCATTGGGAGCCTATTCCCATCTTCTCGAAGAGCTGTGATTGCCCAGCACTTGCGACGGTTGCGTATCCGTGCTGGGCTACCGATGCGCTGCAGGTGAGTCTCCAACGGGAATCTCCAGTCTTGGAAGTGAACGGGAGACGGAGCAAGAACTTGGAGCGATGAAGAAGCGGAGATAGAATGACGGAATGAGAAGGACGTGAAGAAGCGAAAAAGCTAACGAGAAACCCCAGCGATGCAACTTCGAAGAACTGCACTCGTACGTTTGTTGGACTTCAGCGAATTTCGGTTGCCCGTCTCCTACGCGCTCGGTATGTGTGCTCTTCTCTCCAAGCTTGAAGGGAACTTCTGATCAACTAACTCTTCTAGTGCGATTCGCTCTTCCAGCCGACGCCCGTCACCGGCAAGAATCCGTGCGAACTGGGTCCAAACACTGGCGGAAACCCGACGATTACAGACGCCCCCGTGCGACGATGGCAGGATCTAGTATAGGCGAAACGATTGACGGGAAGCTTTTCTTAAAGAAAGAAGGATATCGAAAAGTCGGCGACAATGAGAGCGGAGAAACGCAGCTGGAGAGGGGGTGCACAAAGAGAGTGGTGATGATCTCGGGAGGGTGGAGAGAAGGATTGGCAAGCAGGGCTGAATGGAACAGTAGCACCTCCGTTAAGTGAAGCTCGCCTCTGCAATACCACCTCACAACTCCCCTTATCATTTACCCATCAACATCTTACCTGCGTATGCTCCTACGGCAATCTGTCTTCATATATCTCTTACCGTTATCAGCAATGTGGCGTACCGTCAGCACACCTTAAGCCCGTATACACTCTCGACGAGAGCTTGTTCTATCATGCCGTCGTACCGCTATCAAGAACTGAGGTGGTCAACCTCGAGCTCCCACACCAACACGTCTTCGCATATCTCTTCCCCGTCTGCAGGATTGTACCTTACCGTCAGCATCTCACATTCTCTGAAGGGGGGCTTGGCCCAATTCCGCCGTCATTACACCATGTCACCGCTACGCTACCTCAGTAGAGCTTCCACATGCGGCGCGGTCGACCTCGAGCAGCGATGCCCCTGTGCCTTCATATGCCTGCGCCTTCGTAAACCTGCTGCTGGTGTTAGTGATACGGCTGATCATTAGTTTACTAGGCGCGTAACTAGTGGTCCTCGGCCAGTGAACAGAGCTTAACCTGGCCAATACGGACCCATCACCGCTTCCCAATGGAGACCTCCAGCAGCTGTAAGGTTCGAAATCGAAGTCCCCCACCCGTCTGTCTTCTAGCACGTATCTATCACCACAACCAGTAAAGCAACTCACCACTACCTCTTCTGACCGGAAAACGGTCTCCAGCACCGCTCGTCTCATCCCAAAGGGGCAAGACTATCTTGCCGGGCGCTGGATGTTCGACATGTGAAGAAGACGACAGCCCCAGCACCTGCTCTCGTAAAGATCCGCATCTCTCGTCGCGGCCCACAGTTTCCCCGCAACAGCTGCTGCCACCTACTGCACCTACTCTGCCGGCCCAGTCCATCGCTCGCCACAGCACAGCACATCACATCGCAGCAACGCCTCCTCAACCTCGTCCTCTTACGCGATGCTAGTAGGTCACCGCTCTGGACGCTCTCAACACCGCGGCAGCACGCGCTGCAATTCCGCATTCAGCACTGCATTCCCGTCCTCGGGGACTGTTCGGGAGGGGCTCGCCGGTGCAGGGACTTGATTCTAGACAGGCGTGCTACTGCAGTATTGCCCCGCGGACAGACTCGTTCGAGCCGCCTCATCAAGCGCTCTGTTCTGCTCTGCCAACCAAGCACTGTGGAGAAACTGCTCGCCTGGCATGCGTTCGTTCGCGCCGCAGGGATAGCGTTTGCGGGAAGTCAGACCCTTCATCTTGGCCAGTGAGTTTCCGCGTGCGGATTGGCCTCGCCAAGCTGAGGCCGCGGATGGAGTGGAGCCGCGGTTTTTCTGCTGTGGCAGGCGAGGCGAGGCGAGGCGAGAGCGGGCTTTTGCGTAGGAGAATGGCGGGTGGAAGGGTGGGCGACAGCTGCTCTGCATCCTGCATCCGTAACGGATGTCTTACCTACGCGCGGGCAAGGCTCCACTGTTCTCCCCACCCCCGGGGTGCTGAAAGCCGTGTACTGTACAGTATCTCCGTACGCTGCTCTGTGGAGCGGGAGGCAAGATCCAATTTTTCTCCAGACCCACATTTCAATGGGCGGTTGGAGTTTGTTGACATGTGGGACGCGGCTCCGGGTTTGGTTTGCAGTGACGCGCATTGGAGGGGCGAGCGAGACGCCGTGGAGTGGATAGATGCTTCGAACTCAACCACTGCCTTTTCGAGTTTGACATGTGGCGATATGGCTGGGAGAAGTAACCTTATGAGCCGCGAGGGCGCTATCGGCCGCCTGAGACCCTGATCATCATATCCCGCGTCGGAAGCCGCACCTTGAACAGGCTGGTCAGTCTCAGACCCTGATAGACAGACCTGCTTCTGCTTGTCCCCGCTGTGCATCTCAGGGTCCAACCTTCGAGCCTCGTCGTTTCAAAGTTAGACTTGAAGCCGCAGAACCCCTTCGTCACGAATCTGGCAGTGTCAGCAACGCTCGCTAATCTCACTCCACCGACATGAATCCTTCACTCCACCATCATCACCATCTCTCACCCTGCAGTAGTTACTCTCCCATATCAATCAGGCGTCCCCATGCAGATGCATCAGAACGCATACGCACAGACGCCTCCCTGCAGCTACGCAATCAGCCAACAAAACTCCCTCGCATCGTATAATGCTTATCCCTCCAGCTTCCGCCCCATCTGCAGACTCTCAAACGCTTACCCCTCATAGCCAATAATGCGTCACTCCACTATTACAAATCTAAACTCTACGCCGTCTGCCTATCAATCCCTCCATGCATCTCAACTCGAGGCAGCCTGGCCCTAGTCCGTGATAGATATGGTCCCAAAACGGCCCGCAGATAGACTAGGCAGGGCCTACCCTTCCATTTCATGGGCGGGCTGGGGTGCGTCGACGAATCGAGGTGGTGGAGCCACCTCCATCTCGTGCTGTCTCGAGACGGTTGAGGAGGGCCCTGGACTGGGATCGTGTGGCTACGCGGCATTACAAAGAGTATCGCTTTGCTGTTGACGGATTCGCAGCTAGGGCATTGATATTCGGATGGTGTATTATTGTAGAGGCAAGCCACACCCAAGAAAGTCTTTGTAAGAATTTGCATCTCTCCGACGGGGCTTGCTCAACGGAATTGAGTTGAATGAAGAGAGGGGTCCGGGCGCTTACCTCCTTCCCGATACACCATCCTTCTCCTGAACCGTACGATCTCATTCCACGCAAATGAGGATGGGACCCAGAAAATAGACTCAAGCCGCCGCATGCGGGGACCCTTTGCGCATCGCAGCCACAGGACCGTTCATTCACTCGACGCGTCGCATCTGCACTCCTCAATCCTCAGCAGCCCAGGGCACGCGTCGGAAGCTGTGTGCGTTGCTAAAAGCAGCATGTGGCCGTGCAGATAACGCAACGCGCTACACTAGAGCGGCGTTAGAGCCGAGCCTAAGCGCCACTGGTTCTCCACACTGACAAGCGAGAGCCAGGCACCCCCCGGACGCCGGTCTTGGCGTCTCCGAATGTTGCGCTTGACGAGCACTGTAGTAGATCTTGCCCAGATGGAATGTGTAACGGAAATGGATACATTCCTAGGTACAGAGCGTGAAAGAGAAGGGCGGAATGTGCACCGTCAGTCCACGTGTGGAGCTGGAGTTGTGCTGGCGGAGAAAAAGTTTTCTTAGAAGCGAGCGAATGTAACATCGGATAAGCTGTCGCGCAGAGTCGTTGTTGAGCAGCTCGCCACCGTGCCAGACCGTTTCGATATATCGAACTCCCCCAGGAAGCCCGCGACGAAATGGTGGCGCATATTGCACCTGGCGTTCGGCACACAAACGCCGGGTTTGACACCTCAAATTTGCTCTTGTCAATTCTTCGCAAATAGCAATGACAATGTCACTGTGCTCGTATCGCAGCCGCTCTCGTGGTGTATGACCTGATGTTTGGACGTTGAGTGCAGCAGTGACAAGAAGTGACAAGAGGTTCCAGAACCTCTGCGACTCCCCGCAGCTTCTCGTAACAGTGGAGCCTCAGCACAACATCGCACGTGCAGCGAACTGACTCAAAAAGAGGCCACTCGAGTCTTCCATCATCTCCGCACCCGAGACACGGAGCTGCAAAGCCTCGTACTGAGTCGCATTTGTCGCAAGTCCGCTTTCAAGTACTTCAAGATGCATCCGGTGGCCTTACACTCGGCCTTCAAGAGAAGCCACGTCGGACTGGACGGAATCCCTGTGCCGATTATTGCATACCCTGAGAACAAGCGAGAGCGCAGCATCAGCTTGAATTAGCCCGTTTTCGGATTATTTTCCGCGTGTGATGGTCGTGTATGTATGGAGGGATACCGAGTGGAAATTTTTGTTGAGGACGAGTGCATTTGCTCGTGCAGGTTGCGTGCATGCATGGCGATTCGCTTGGGCACGTTGTTGGCGGACGACTGCGTCTGGGCGCCTCATTGGATGCGAGGCGTGCAGGCTGCGTCGCGGGTTGCACCGCAGGTGAGATGATGGCAAACTGGAGGTTGGGGATTCGCGAGGATTCTCTGATGAAAATCATATTGCGCTTCTGGAGAGTCGGGAATGCGAAAAGATAGGATCAACGAATTAGATATGAGATCATCGAAAAGGTGCGGTGGCTGTTATCGCGGTCGATGGGTGAGGATATCGAAATTCGTATTGAGCGCCTTGTCGACGCCTTCCTCCGCCTTTGCAGACTCCTCAAGGGTTCTGGAAGGCCGGGTAGGGTCGCTCTGCGATACTAATTGGTCTGTGGTGTTGTGCAGATGACCTGCCCTGCCCCGCCATTGCACCCAGGACCCTATACCTCGCCTTGAGGTTGGCAAAATTATCAAAGCAGCCTTATCGCCGGTTCTCGTGGACTCTGCCGTGGATGGTGGCACCGCATGAACTACCCAAAATTGCTGACGAATATCAACAAGATCGGCAGCCACGTCGCCGACCGTCGACATTACTCTGCTTGCTTCTCTATAGAAGCGGTGAACGCTGAATTGAATGGATTCGGCGTCACTACTGGTGCTATGGTCGATGGATGCAGGGCATTTACTAGGCGTGTTGATTAGGACTTTGGGTATATTCGATGAGGGTCGGCCTGGGTCGGGCAGTAAAACCGGGTCTGCATTCGTGAACCCAATGCGAGGCTGTGCGTCATTACGTGATGTAGAGCACGCCTTTCTGAAATGCGGAGATGTGGGGTTGCGGCTACGGTTCTGAAGATACCCGTTAGTGCTAACACGTGCCATATGCTAAGAGAGTTGAGTGAAGGCCGTAACCTCGAATTAGCAAAGCGCGGCAGCATGATATGTAGAAGTAAAGCAGAAGCAGTGAGCGAGAGCCGTAACATTGGAGTACATAGTACGGGACGGCAAGGGTGAAACGTTCCATGGGTTGGTGCTGGAGGTCATGCGGCGGCTAGACTGCCAGTTGGCATTCGCGGAAACATGATTGTGGCCTCGAACGGCGGTAAACCACGTCCTCGGTTTCGACGCTATCGAATCCCTTGGGCTGAGAGACATGGCGTGGCACTGACATCTACCGTGGCAGAGTGGGAAGGTGAACCTGTGGTCTTGTTGTTCTAATGTCCAGTGCTGGTAGATCTGACGTGCGTGTTCCGGTGTTGTCGCTTGTAGGCCTAAGCTGCCGTGGTACTTGGGAGGTACAGCTGTCATTCAAGCCGGATCCATAGTGATTGGTACAATAGGCATAGCCGACAGATGGCGGCCCCCTTTCAAACTCATCTACAGGAACTCTGAGGATACCTATTGCGGGGTTGATAGTGCCAAACGATACGATGAAGCCCCTCTCGGATCGAGGCGCATATGTTTACTTGGCCATTTAGCTCTTGGACAGGCGATTCCAAAGTTAGTATCGGTAGGTGGGGAGTGGAATCGCGCTTGACCACAAAGCGTAAAGGGATTTGCGTCGCTAGTAACGAGCTGTCCAGCGGTAGGTGTTTCGCTGTGGTTTTTCAAGCTGGCCGAATTCGCAGGTATCCTGGTATCCCGGCTTTAGCTCTGACGATTAATGGCGGTGTGAGTAGATAAACCCGGATTCTCTGCCTTCGTAACCTCGTCGCGCTTATGCCTGTCAGCTTCCTCAACAAACCTCTCGAGATTTCCTGGGCAGGTAGCCGCGCAGTTATATTCCTTCTGCTGCATTTCATGATCAGACTTCATGCGTGGGATAACAAAGCCTCTCTGAGCCTCACGGGCGCATTGCTTGTGAATGGGTGGGGAAATCGCCATAGGTGTGGAGATGCGAAAGTCCCCATGACCATCGCACGAATCAAATGTCGTGCTTACGCCTGTGGCTGCTGTCGGGATATTAGTTCGGGTCAAGCTGCCCTGACCACGATTACCGCTTGTCGGTACTGCCTGGCCTGGAAGACTTGATCAATGGAACGCGACGCGCTCTTGGCGCTCTGAACGTTGCTAAAGATCGCATGAAGCCAAAAGTCCGCGTCGTGAAGTAATGTTCCCGTGGTGGGCCAACTGGTGCCAGCCAACCAAGAGTCTAGATTGCCTTCCCCGCGATGTCGATGTCGGGAGAACCATGGCCTCTGCGCTGGCCAGCCTCGCTTCGCTTGACAACGGTGCGACAAGACGGGATTCGGCGAGGACGCGAGACATCAAAAAATGATCCGCGGGTCGAACCGACTTCGAGCATCCGCGTGCAATGTTCGTAGCCCTTTTGTATTTTTCTTTTGTCGGTAAAGACTGCGTGACCATACATCGTGTTAAAGGGGCGTTTAGTCAGAATTTCGACGGTTGAAGCAGGAATAGCCTGATGCTAGACGCTAAATCCTGCTTGCAGTGAGCGGGCTCTTCAGATGTCCTCGTAATAATGCCATCACTGTGGTAGAATTTGATCACACGTGAGCAGGCCGCTCACCGTAACTCGAAAAATGGTCCACGGAGAAATCAAACCGGCTTTAAAGCCCTTTTGTCGCATTTAGTCGGAGGAGTTGCATAATTCCGGGCCGCAATCATGGAATCCAGACAGGCGTTGCGAAGCGCGGAAGTTGAAAACTTCGGGCCCGTTGCCCGACTTTGTTGAGGCAGTGCTTTTATGAAAGCGTGGGAGTGATACTGGCACGGTCTCATCCGAGCGCTTTCTCCTCGGCCGTGTTGTTTTCGCGGCGCAACAGCCTCGCGGAGTGGAACGCGATGCGGATTAGCCTCATGCACGCCTTGGCGCCAGCCGTTCAGATGCGTTCGAAGCGATCGACTTCTGGAGGCAGATCGATGGCGGTGGGCCTCGCGGGTTGCCAGGAGTGGCGGGCGGTGTATTGCGGCCCCTGTCTGTTGAATGTCAGTGGCCGAAGGTCAGATTCTGCCAGCCCTAAAAGCGTCTGACGGCAGCGCGAAGTGGGGAGCCAAAGACGCTTGGACCACCCGGGCCAGCTTCGTCGGGGGGCATCGCGAAGGTAAACTTGGCAGCACAATTCGATCTTGCTTTGCGTGCCTTGGAAGTGGAATTCGCTCGCTTGCGAATGCGATTCGAGTTGCCTCGCGGTTGGTGGCTGCCCCTGGAGGCATGGCAATTTCGAGTTTTCGCTGGCCCAGAAAAGGCCGCCGCATATCCGTTCTATGAAAGAGGGGCTTCCCGGACTCCGTGTTTTGCGAAAGGCGGTTGTTTGAACCTTACGAGGTCTCCCAACAAATGATGTCGATAATGGTGTATTTGAGTCTTGGGGGGCCTCGCGGGTGAGCTCACCTTGAGCGTGATGAGGGTAATTTTAGGTTCAGCCACCGAACGCGTCGAACTCGAAACATGCCCCATCAGGCCACGGCCAGAGATACGATCGTCTAGCCGCGCGCAATACGGGCCCCAGCGGTGCCGTGACCGGAGCAGCATTCACAGCCCGCAACTTGGAAGACGCATCAAGGTCCACCGCCATACCGCTGGCCTGTATCTATACGCGTCTCGAGAGTCATTAGCTGCATGTATGAAATCAACCAGGTCTGGAATTGACAATGCGGGGAAATCTGATGAAGCCCCTCACTGCGTGCGCCGCAAGACGACACCTGTCGCGTCAGTTGGGCCGGCCACATAGGTGTCTGAGCTTGCGCAGCATAAACATACCATAGCGGACATGGGTGCTGCAGTCAGCGTTAGCATGCAGCACAGGCGGAGACGGGGTTTCACCTCGCCCAGGAGCCTCGTCTCGCGACGCGATGCAAGGAGACGGGCGGAGATGCCAGCTGCTCTCCGCGCTCCACGGCGTGGCGGCCGGGGTGCGTACGTGGGTAGAGCGGTGCTAAGAAAACGCTGAGGTGGAGCGGAGTCGTGATCGGAGGTTAGTCGAGAGGAGCTGTCGAACCACAGGCGACGGCTCGCTTGGGGCACCCACAGCGTGCAGGGGGCACCTCGAACCACGGCAGGGATGTGGCTTAGCGCGAGTGGCTTGCGCGGCCTGATTGGCCGGATGCCCGACCGCCTTTTCGAGCGGCATCGATCTTCGCCCGTTTCGAGCCGTCGAGGAAGGAGGGGAAATTTTCTGAGGGCGGCGGCGGCAGCGTCAACGAGCACCGCCGCACCCTTATCGCGGGCGCCATCCAGGTACCGCGCCGCCAGCGCACATCTCCCGCACGGCGACAGTGCAATTGAATGAAGAGTTTTCAGTCCTCGCCGCGCACCGTGGATGGGAGCGCGCTGCTCGCGTTCGGCCTCCCGCGGCTTGCTGTTCGCCATGATGTCATTTCTCGCTACCACTTGGCACGGGCGTGCCGCATCGTCACCAGCGCCGCAGCGCGTGGGTGGCTTCACAGCTGGGTGGCGGACAGGCCACCACTCGCCAGCCCGTGCAACGGCCTGCAAAAGCAACGCGACGCGCTCGCAGCAGGCTCGCAATCTGCGGAGCCAGCCTGAATCGGCGTGGATAGAGTGGCCTTATCGGTGGGCGGGTTATTTTCCATGTCAGCCCATGGCGCGTTGATAATCGAGATGCCGCCGTTGACGGCGTGCTTAGTTCTCCGAGCAAGCTGCGATGCGTACCGTACTGTAACAATACAACCGCAGTACCCTAGGTACAGAAGAATGGGGGCGCTGCCGGCCTTTGTTCCACTGTTTCGAGTTGCGTCGCCCAGCGGCATCGCTGCGGCGGGACTTTTGGCCAGTTTGCGGTTTGGCTCATCAGACGGTGGAATCATGGCTCGATAACCCAGAGGAGCCGGTCGCCGGAGGCAAAGTAGCGTGCAGTCCTTTGTTGTTCCTCCGGCCGCCATCGGCATCGACGCCCGACCTAGGCAGTCTCGTCACCGCGCTGTTGCTCGCCGTACCGCCGCGTCCTCCGCCCTCACGGTCCCAAGAATCCGCGAGCCGGTCGATGCCGCTTGGCCCGCCTGCTGGTGCTATCCTTGGTCGCAATCCCTGTTCTGTTGAGTGGAGCAGTCGCTGCAAGCGGGTCAAGCCATTAACTCGCTTCTGCTGCAGCGGGCCCGTGCGCAGCCCAGGCTCCTTCGATTCTATCGCCATCCCGGCTCAGCACGATTCCAAAAGCGCTGCTCGGCCGTCCCCAATAGTCGCGGCCCTGCGCATCTGCACCACCGGCCCTCAACACTCTCTCTCCTCCTCCTCCCAACCCTTCTCTAGGCCATTGCCAGCCTTTGACCTATTTACCAGGCCTGCCAGCGCCCATTGACCTGGCCTTGACCCCCAACGGCCCTCACCGGTGTTATCTCCCCACGGCAGCCTCGACCCGCGCGCCTTTCCCCCCAGGTGTGCACCCCCAGCGAGCCTTCTGTCTCCACGGAAGCCGCCGGCATCGCCTTCTCGCACGCTCTCTTTCACAAGGAGCCTGCTGAGCCCGTCTCGAGCACCCTCACGGCCTCGAGCACGTCGCAGACCCTCGACGTCACAGCTTTGGCTAGCTGTGAAGCCCGCCAGCGTCGCGACCCTCCACCTACGACCGCCCTCAAAGAGCGTTGCTTCTGCGAGCCGCTCTTTCACTTCTATTCTGTGAGTTTGACTTCCTCGTCAGGCGGGTGAATCAGCGGGCTTGATAAATCGCCGCATGTCGCCATCGCCTGCTCTTCTCAACACAATTTTTCGCCGCCTGCACCCCATCAGACACACTTCTGACGACGCACGCAGGCATTAAACCCCTCTTAATACTCTCTTTTGTAATGCACGTTGCGCCCTAATCCTCAACTCGTTCGCTCAACTTCCTCGACCCTGCGAAGTTCGACCGAATGCCTTACACGCCGCCCACCCAGCGGTCGCCTGCAACCTCCAAGCCCAACAGTCCCATCCTCAGCCGCAACCATTCCTACAGCGAGCAGTATCCGCTCTCGCCCGCCAATGCCTCGAGACCGGCGCTGCCTCGCTCCGTGTCGTCCACGTCGTACCTGAACAAGCACCGACGCTCGCCCTCGATCGCCTCCTCCAACACCACTGCAAATGGTCAGGCAAACGGCAGCGTAGTTCCTCCCTCGGAAGCCCACCGCAGCCATGGGCCGTCTTCACATGGTAGCCTCCGTCAGTCTCCACCGCCTGTAAACAATCTTCTGATTCCGTCAGGTGCCGTCACCACGCCTCCTGATTCTTCCGACGACGACGAGGAGCGAGGACGGAACATCGGCAACCTGAAGGAGCTTCAAGAAGCCCTGCAGCACATCGACGTCAAGCGAGGAGCCTCACCCACCCGCGATGGCGCTGCAGACACGCCCAACAACACCACCGCCTCATCAGTCTCGACCACTACCCCCGCTCGGTCCCTCTCCGCTGAGGCCCGCAGGATCTCCCACTCCCGCTCCTCCAGCGAGATAACCCTTTCCCAGCATGCAGTCCCGCCTCTAAATACGGAGCCTATCCTCAGTTCTTCCGAAGATAGCGACGTCGAGGATGACGAGCTGCGGATAAAACCGCCGCTCCTTCGCAAGAAGTCTGGTGAGCTGGTGAAGCCAGCCCTGCGGCCTTCCTCCCGCCGAAGGCCGTCCAGCATGCCTGGGACACCGACCTATTCGAAGGCCGTGCATTTCAACGAGGACATCGAGCAAGTGAGGCACTTCCTACAGGTCGACCGCCCTATTGCCGTCAGTGCCGGCTCCTCACCCGTTGATACCTACGATAGCGAGGGCGAGTATCCTTTCCATGATGACAACCGCACCAAGGAGCCAGACTGGGAGATCAAGCTCGCCAACTTCCCCACAGCAGACACCTACGAGCGGCGGACTGCACCAGTCCGCGTCGAACGCATCTTCTTGGCTTCCGACAACAAGACTCTCGTTGGCAATGTGGCTGTTGCGAACATTGCCTTCCACAAATTTGTTGTTGCTCGATTCACACTCGACTATTGGAAGACGACCTCGGAGGTCGTCGCCGAGTACAATCACGATGTTCGCAAGAAGCAGAAGGATGATGGTTACGACCGATTCAATTTCAACATCAAGTTGGCTGACCAAGCGAACCTGGAGTCGAAGACCCTGCTACTGTGTGTTCGTTATCAGGTGAACGGGCAGGAGTTCTGGGATAACAATGCCTCTATCAACTACCAGGTCGACTTCGTCAAGAAGACCAAGCAGAAGGCAGCGAAGAGCAACACCAGCACTCTGCGTGCCATCCCTCGTAGTCGACACTCGCCTCCTGCTCCTCGACCTCGCTCCATGCCGGTTGGGTCATTCGACGATGACTTTGGGCATGGTTTCGACTCGAAGTTTGAGTTCGGCACCGGTCGAGGCATCTTCGGTGATTCACCCAACTCCTCCATCCGCCTCAAGCCGAAGAACAAGCGCGGGACCATCTTCCCCGACCAGGCACCTCGCCGACAGGGTGCAGGCCAAGCCTTCTCTACCCGCTATGACTTCGGTGCGTCGCTTTCGGCAGCATTGTCGAACGCGCAGACTGCTTTGGGTGACCGCAGCGGCATCAAACCTAACGGTGCTGACAAGGCACGGAAGGGTTACTTCGACCGAGCCTCTGCTCTAGGAAACGTGAATGCCTCGGCCCCAGTTCCTGGTACCCGACCCGATAAGCTGTCTTCCGAGAAGCCCGACCTGCAATCGGCGGAGTACAATGAGTTGATTCAGAAGTTTTGTTTCGTACGTGCTCCACGCCCCGGCGGAAATGGCCTAGACGGACACTAATGCTCCTCCAGTATGGCACCCCTTCCAAGGGCTCCCCGCAGGCTACTACTCCAGCCACCAAGAACTCGCATATTGATGGGGCAACGGACTATATCATCAACAACAGCTCTGGAAGCAATCAATCGTCCGCGTCGAACAGCCCTCCGTCTCCTGCCATACCGGTCTTGGTCGATGGTGCCAACGATTCTAGGTCTACATCTCGTAGCCCTTTTTTATCCCGCTCGACGTCTCCCGGCCCAGTCACAGGATCGGGTCCTGAGGATCATATAACCTCTTCCTTCCAGTATGGATACACCATGCACGGCGGCATCTTTCCTGAGCCGAGCCACACCCCTCAAGCTTGTGTCTAGGAGTTGATAGCCAACAGCAGAACCGACGTGGGGGAAGACCTATGAGGTACGAATTTCCTTGGCCACGATGACACGGTTACGACCCGACTTGATTATCGATGAGTGGAGCGGACGTCTCTGGGATGCTGGTCACCGACGCTCACGAGTCTTCTTCAATCCGGTACGGAACGATGTTGAGAGGCCCTGCGATTAGTTTTCATTGATGTCTCTCATCCGGCGGTGATGGGTGTCGCGTTTCTCTCCAGCATTTTCCAGGACGGCCACTTGCTGCATTTTCCGGAAGGTCTTTTCTTGCATGTCTTTTTCTATCCGGCGTCTTGGGCGGCCTTTTTCGGAGTTGCTCGGATATCTTCATGTCCTACCTGATTTTCGACGAACCATGGATTGGTTGTAATCTTTTGCGACCGAGCGACTCCTCTCTAGGTTTCAGGCGTTCTGTCGGCTCCTTCCTCGTTCTGTGTTGCGATCGGGAGAGGGGAAAAGCTTATTGGTTTAGTCTGCATTTCTAAGCGGTTCGAGTCTTTTATCTTTAGAGAGCCGTCGTTTCCTCGTACATAGGTGATAGGTGATAGGAGAGGCCGAGAATGCGAGCGAGTACATGGTGAAGTGTCTTTTCGTGGTGGTCCAGAATGTTGTTTCGTTCGATTTTGTTAGACGCGGTGTTCTGGATGTTTCAAATTCGAGTGTCGTGCGGTTGAGCAGGGCGATATGGTCGGGCCACCAATACCTAGCAAATGCAAAAACATTGGATAACATGCCCAGGTGGTAAATGTTAGACCCCTCAATACCTGATCTCTGGTAGAATAGGCATCGTTGAGACCGAGCCGATGATGTGTGTGTCCGTAGGAGTGTCCGGGGAGGAGAGGAGAAAAGAAGGCTTCAAGAAGTGGCCACGTGCGGTATTTGTGCAAATTGAAGCCGCCGAGTGGATCGTGAACTTTTGTGCATGTGACCCCAAGCCAACGCCGCCGGAGTTCTGCCGTCCAGGGTCCAGCGCACACCGCCTACCTATTCCAGTAGCTTAGCTACACCGCACACGACAATTGGACTCACGATCTTTCCTCTTCGCGCCCACGCTTTACCACCTTACCCAAACCCGCGTCGTCCACGACTCGTGCCTTTCCGTGTGACACTGGGCTCGGTGTAACCTCGCCCGAGGAAGCTCACATCCCGTGCGACAATGGCACGCAGTTCCTCGTCCTCTGGCTTCTGGGGCAGCTCTTCCTCGACGAAGCCCGCAGCCCAACACCCCGCAGGCCCGCCCATCCCACGCTCCGGCCCCGAAATAGACGCCACAACCATCCTCTCGCTCGTCTTCTTCGTGTCCCTCCTCGCCGCCGCGTACGCCGTCTCGATCCGCCTCCTCCCCCGCTCCGCGACGCTCAAAACGCGCATCCTGTTCATCTGGCACGCGTTCGACGCGCTCATCCACTTCTTCTTCGAGGGGAGCTATCTTTTCAACTGCTTCTTTGTGAGCTATGGGCTGCCGACGAGTTTTAATGTCGCTGCGAGACGGCATCCGTCAATTAGGCTGCTAACGCCGCCGGATGTGTATTGGATGGGGCGAGAGGATAGGTTGTACGGGGCGAATTATGGGGAGAGCGTGCTGAGTAGGTTGTGGCAGGAGTATGCGAAGGCGGATCGGAGGTGGGGTGGGGTGGATTTGACAGTGGTGAGCTTGGAGATTTTGACGGTGGGCGTGGGTGCGCCGCTGGCGCTGTGGATTTGTGAGTTGCTGAGACGGGAGGAGAGGAAGGGTGTGTTGAAGAGGTGGTTCTGGATGGTGCTCCTCGCAACAGGCGAGCTTTATGGAGGTATGTTGCTCACTTTATTATGTGTTCAGCTTTATTTGTTTGGGGACGAATAGGATAAGGCGCATGTGGGTCCGAGACGTGGTTGTCGGGGATGCGGGCGGGTTCGTGGTGGTGGCAGATGCGCTGACACGTGGTTCACCGCCTCAGGCTGGATGACTTTCGCCCCTGAGTGGCTCACTGGGAGCCCGAATCTGGACACGTCGAATTGGATGTATCTGTAAGTGGACTACTTTTTCGCTTGTTGTTCGTCGCTTCTCATATCATCGTATTGGGTCGGGTACCAGCGGAAGCAGAAGTGCGCTGTCCATCCATGATTCGCTATCTCTTCCGGCATACACTCCTCCATCTCCATGCACACACCCTATAGACCCTGTGCTTTTGGCCTGCATAAAAGTTATGCAGGCTCGCGTCCGCTCAGAGATCCCAGTACCGCGCGATTCCGCATACACTTCTAAGCTCCTGCTAACGTTAAATAGCTGGCTATACCTCTTCTTCTTCAACATGCTCTGGGTCGTCTTCCCCCTATGGATCCTGTACGAAGCATATAAGGCTATGAGCTCAGCTATGTCGCAGGCTGAGATGGTTGACCTGGTCAATTACTTGAAGAAGGATGACTAATTCCACCGGGGCTAAGCACGTCATTTGTTCGATGGCGCTTCTGGTGGTAACGGAAGGCAGGGCGTCTCTGCCTTTGGATTTCTTTTGATAGATTCATAGCGTGGTTGTTCTGGGCTTCGGCGTTATTCATTCCAGCAGTGTTTCTATGTTCGCTACCCGGGTTGCACGTCATCATTTCTATGTCCTTGCTTCGAAGTCGCTCGCAATCAGGAGAGACTTTGTTACCCTAGACGTACTGGTCGCGCCTTCCATTGGGCATAGGAAGTTGCGCTAAGACTGGGCGCCAAGAGAATTGATGGCCCGGTTTTCCGTCTTCTGCTCTTCTACGCCTCACCGACACTGACTCTGACGCCCCGTCTAAGCAACATGAGGACTCACACTTGCGAATACTGTCAACGACTCGTGCTGAAAATACCGGAAGCCCCTACAGATTTTGATGAGCTTGATGCGAGGAATACTACCGCTTCCGTGTGGGATCTGAACGACATCGAATGTGCAGCGCAGGCTGGTTGCCCGCTCTTTCTTGCGCTGGTAAACAAGTATACAGAAGGGGGACGGACACTGCAAAGCCTTCTTCCCACTCCAATACTGTACAAGCACTGGCTTTATCGCGAAGAGAACAAGTGGGATTTGTGGATGCAGTTGCATCCTCAGGCTGAACCGATGACTAAATCTTATGCGCCCATTGGATCTTCCTATGTGTTTTATGAGCCTTTCCTTTTGGAAGCCGATGGGTACAAGCACGTTGGTGAGTTCAACACAGCCATTCTTTTTAGGCTGCGTCTTACGCTTAGGCTAGGAAATTGTAACTCCCATGTACCGGGGAGGCGCCGCATCAACCTTCGACCCGGCGCCCCGGAAAGTTTCCTACTTGCCCGTTCATGGATTGAGGAGTGCATCGCCCAGCATAATCACGAACCCGGTGGGGAACCGACTACAGCACCTTTGCGGCTCGTTTGGCTCCGCAAACGACCCGGGACTTACGATCTCCAGCTTGTTGAGCCTCCTGGGAACGCCAATGGATCCAGTTGTTTCGTAGCTCTTAGCTATTGCTGGGGCGGTGACCAAAGGCATAAGACAACCAAAGCTAGGCTTCGGGCTTCCGGGGGTCGGCTGCTCTTCCACGAGCTACCTAGGACTATACAAGATGCGATTAAGATCACGGCGGGGCTTGGCTACGAATTCATTTGGATCGACTCGCTCTGCATCGTACAAGACGATGCCCTGGAGGCTCAGCGAGAGATTGCGAAAATGCCACATATCTACAGTCGTGCAATAGTTACGATTGCTGCAGCAACAGCAGCGTCCGCTTCTGAAGGGTTTTTACATGAGCGTTGCGCTGACGATACGGTGATTACCGGCATACGACTGCAACATTCGGACGGTAGCACCCGTATGGTCGGGTTAGTCAATCGCGCGGAAGATGACCCCGCAGAGCTTAAACTAATGCCCTTAGAAGCCCGCGGCTGGGCATTGCAAGAACGTATACTCTCTACCCGGATCCTTCAGTATCACCCTCGCCAACTGCGTTTCATCTGTCAAACCACCTCCAGCGGAGGCTCCCCGTACTACACTGATGGCTGGGATTGGTTGCCAGACGAGGGCTTGCTTAACATTCCCAGATTCCCTCTACCCTCCGCGCCTCGAGACGAGATCGAACGGTATTGGGAGCGAATTGTCGAACTCTACTCAAACCGTAAATTGACAGTAGATGCGGACAGAGTCCTTGCAATATCTGGAATAGCGGCAAGATTGGGACAGCTCCTAGGCCGGCATATGAAGTACGTAGCTGGGCATTGGCTATATATGCTTCCAAGAGATCTGCTTTGGTCAACGCAGGATCCCGAACCGACCATACCAGACGTCTGGCTCGGCCCCTCATGGTCATGGACCAGTGTCAAGTGCCGTGTAGACTACGAATGGGTACCCGAGGAGGAAGAAGTAAATTGCGGCCAGTATAGATTGACCTGGGAAGTCCTGGGTGTCGACGCTGAGTTGGTCGATGAGCAAGCTCCATTCGGAGCCTTGAAGAAAGGCATCCTGCGCATGAAGGCACCCATATTACGCGTTCACTTGCGAGGAGACACTGTATTGAGCTGGGCTGACGGACTTAGCCTACTGCGGAATTCGGAGTTACGGACTCCCGACGGACTCGACGTCCAACGATACATAGATACCTATCAGCTCGAGATCAGGATGGACACCGAGCTCTATTACAAAGAGCCTGCAGAGACCGTATATTTTAATAGTTGGCTCCAAGTGCATGCAAACATCCAGCACATGGCTTTTCCAACTCAGGGGCCTTATGCTCAAACGGGTAGAGCAAGAAAGAGCAGAGAATGTGAAGCGGTATAGAAGATACGGTGCGTTCTCCTGGGAGCCTATGAGAATATGGGGCAACGAAGAAGCCGACTCGGGGCTCGTAGCGTGGCTCGATAAATTCGAAAACGAAGTCGGAGCACAGGTCTTCGACATTATATAGTGTCATCGCCCTATGAAGACGCATACACGGTAGCTAAAACGCACCTCTAGCACTGCATCATGCCTTCCACCAAGGCGCTCGCGCTTTCGCTAGAAGTACGAGGCCTCGCGTAGCCTTGCGTGGGACGTACGAATCGTCGTCCAATTCATCGCTCAGGTAGTACGCCACAGCAGCCACATTCAATACCCAAGCGTACCGTTTTTGGAGGGATGTCTATTCCCTGGTCAGGCCAGGATATCTTATTCTAACCTCAAGGTGTGAGCTGTAGTCGTCGCGTGGATGATGTCGAGACTTCAATCGCGGTCTCGAGTTTACCCTAACCTTTGAGGAAGATGAGAAACTGGAATGGGCAGGTTGAGGGGATTTCTCTTAGCTCTTGCCGCCCTGGCGTTTATCCTTCGCGGTTTCAGAGCGTCACCATGAAAGACCTCTGCGGTGGCTGCCGCTCGGCATCTGTGTGCAACGTCGGCGACCCGCCCATGACCGAACACCTCATCATCACAGGCTTTTCTATGTCGACGATGGTGACTATGGCGCAGGAGACCGATGGGGGGTAAGGCTATTCCTACACTGGATAGGAGTGTGTTTGCTGGAGGGGTTTTCGGAGCTGGAATTGGAAGAACAATGTCCTAGGCTCCAAATGCGACCATTCAAGGCGGAAGTGCGAAGTCCAGGGCGAGAAGGCAACTTCGCCTACACAAAGCTCCAGACACGAACTTCAATCCAACTCCTGAAGATCGAGCAGGCAACAGACGAGGAAATTATTGTCAGCTTGGCAGAGGAAGATATAAGCGCCGACGAATACTATCCGGCATATCACGCCCTGAGCTACTGCTGGGGCGAACCTACCCGCGACATTGCCATCAAGTGCACGAACTCGATCTTCGGATTACCCGAACTTTAGCAAACGCTCTGCGAGCCCTTCAGTCGCTGGAAGCACATACCTGCAACTATTTCTAGATCGACCAGATTTGCATAAACCAGGAAGACGACACGAAGAAGTCCGTCCAAGTACAGCTGATGAACCGAGTGTTGTAAGCAGGACTGTTCGTTCGGTTGTTCTTCCGGCAATTATCGTCGTCAAGCGGTGTCCCAATGGACGTTTTCTGCGAGATTCCAAGCCGTAGCCACAGGAGGTGCCCTAGGGGGCGATGACACAGCACCTTGCTACAATTACTTTTCCCTGTGCTGGATGCACCTTGTGGGGACAGGACGCTTGGATTGGCATCTCAATAACGTTCAGGCAATGTTTGGAGTCTCAGAGACGATGACGCCCGATCGAGACAAGGCGGAGCGATTCAATCGCTACCTGGTCCTTCATCTCACAGGCCGCTGCTTATTCCTGACTAGCACGGGCATGCTCGGTCTCAGGCCTGCCAAAGCGAAGATAGACGATGTGGTTTGCGTCATGTTTGGATGCGAGCTGCCTCTGATCCTGAGAAAGAACTGGACCACTTCTTGCTTGTAGGGTCCAGCTACGTGGACGGGTTGATGGAGGGGCAGACGCTAAAGAAATGGAAAGATGATGAGGTTGGGGATGAATGGCTCGAATTATAGTGACAGACATGGTGTCGACCCCAGGATGTCGATATCGCGAAGGACCGACCGTCGTGATTAATGGCGAGTACTGAATTCGAAACGAGAAGGTGCATCCCGAGAGTCTTGGACCGTGAAGCGGAAGAGCTATGGGAAGAGGCGCATAGAATGCTTGCGAGTCGTCAGTACAATCTGAGTCTAACCCCCTTTTTTGGTTAGCGCTATTTTGAGTCATGGAACCCCAGCCATCTCACACCACACGATTCGTGCCCACTACCCCTCTCCTCTCTACATCATCACGAAAACGCCGTGATGCGCATCTTTCGATTCGCTCGCGACTTGTCAGCGATGGAGCTCCAAGCGGGCCACGAACTGCTATTGGTACCTTAAACTGTGGACTCGTATGTGGACCAATGGCGTCATCGGAATGGTGCCAGTGGTGCCAGGAGCGCGCTGTGCCGAGGAACTTTGCTCAACTTCACTCCTTCCACACCGCTAGCATCTTATGTCTGGATATACGGACGAACACCGGAGCAACTCAAATCCCCTCTTGCAATCCTATTGTACCTATAGATTGCGGTCCTTGAACAAAGACTAAGCGCCCGGCCTACCCCTCCTGCTCGCAAGGGACGACCCGACATCGAACGTTGTGCCTCACATGCGTAGGAATTGCTTTATAATCAAGTGCTTTGAAATCTACCCCTGAATTCTTAACATCAAGAGGTCCCCTTCCCTCTCCTCCTTCATCGTCAGGCCATACGCTGAACATATCGCTGTAGACTTCCCCTTGATCTCCCCGCTCCTATCACGATGTCAGGCCAACAGACCCGCCAATGGATCCTCGCAAACCCCCCAACAAAGGACCCCATCCTCAGCGGCCCCAACGCAACCTTCAACCTCGAAACCACCACCCTGCCCTCCCCAGGAGCCAACCAAGTCCTCGTCAAGACGCTCTACCTCTCCAACGACCCGGCCCAACGCGCCTGGATCCAGCTCAACACCGACCCGGCGCGCCTCTACACCACGCCCGTCACGAAAGGCGAGGTCATGCGCGCCTTCGGCGTGTGCGAGGTCGTGGAGTCCAACGCGCCGAACCTCAAGCCGGGGCAGCTGGTGTCCTGCGTGCCCGGCTGGAGCGAGTACGCCGTCCTCGACGCGAAGGATTGCCGGCCTATTCAGCCCGACGAGAAAGCAGGCATCAGACCTACGCACTTCATCGGCGCGCTCGGCGGGCCTGGGCTCACCGCGTATTACGGCCTCGTCGACGTCGTGCGCGCGCAGCCCGAGGATGCCGTCGTAGTTTCTGGCGCTGCGGGCGCGACTGGGAACATGGTGGTCCAGATCGCAAAGCACATCGTGGGCTGCCGCAGAGTGATTGGGATCGCGGGCGGGGAGGCGAAGTGCCGCTGGGTAGAATCGCTGGGCGCGGACATCTGCGTCGACTACAAAGCGCCCGATTTCAAAGAGCAGTTGTGGAAAGCGACGGAGGGCTTCGTAGAGATTTACTTCGACAACGTCGGCGGCGACATTCTGGACCTGATGCTGAAGCGCGTCAAGCGCTTCGGACGGATCGCGGCGTGCGGCGCTATCGCAAGGTACAATGACCCTGAGGCGGGCGGGCTGAAGAACTGGATGGAGATTATTGTCAACAGGATAGAGGTCAGGGGATTCATTGTAACGGACGCGATCACGGCGGGCAAGTCTGGGCCCATGGTGCAGAAGATTGTGGAGAAGATTAAGGAGGGGAAGATCAAGATTGGCGAGGATAGCGAGACGGTGGTGCCGACGAGGTTTGAGGATGTGCCGAAGACGTGGAGGATGCTTTTCGAGGGGGGCAATCAGGGGAAGTTGGTTACGGAGATCAAGGGGTGAAAGGGGATGCTGACTGATGTTTCGCGGGAAGTATGGAACTGGATGTCTGGGGGGTGAGTTGAAGTGGACCGTGAAGATAGTACAGAGGCTTTTTCCTGTGCTATAGAAAATTGGTAGTTAGGCGATGCCCTTTCCATGCAGATGTTCGCACGCCATCGTACCTGACCATCATCCACATCCACGCAAGCTCTTCTCCCCCCAATCAATCCCACAGCCCGGTAAACAAACACTTACCCCAAACCAACCAACCCCACCTCCCCCTTCCTCCAATATCCCTCCGTCACGGGGTCACCACTCCCCACGTTCCCCCTCATCTTCATACTCGCATACAGCGGTACTAAGAGCATGCTTCCCCGCTGCATGCGCTCAGCGCCGAGCCATCATCCACCACCCACGCAATATGCATAGAAAGCAGCGATATGACAGAGGAGACGCCTTATCAGGATCTACTATACCCACACCTTGCGCTCGAGTGCCCACGTGCATGCTGCCAGAGAAGGTGCGTGACCTCTGCTCAATAACTCCTCATAGTAGGTACAATCAAGCGCGCGATAGGGTAAGATCAGATGAGATGAGATGGAATGGAAGAGGAAAGCGAAAGCGAAAACGTCGGTCGGTTCTCTTAACTTTCTTCCAGAGAAAGAGCTTCTAAGAAAGAAGCCTTTGCTGTCCTTCTACGCGTCGTTCGTTCCACCGCGGACCTTACCCCTCCCCCACCTACCCTTTCCAGCACGGCCGAACGAAAACCTCCCGCCTTCTGCAGCTTGCGTTCCAGAGCGCCGTCACGGTACTCCCGCCACTCTCACCAAAAAAAACCGCCTCAAGAGAACACTCGGTACCACCGGGCGCAATATCAGCACAATTTATCCGGTGCTTCAACTCGTACTTTACCCGCTTGGCACATCGCAGTAGCAGCCCCTCCAGGTGGGGTGTCCTAGCCCCTCCAAGGGCTGGCGTAACCCACAGCTACCGTAACAAGCGCTGTAATGAAGGAACATCCCACGCGGAAATCAGCGCGCGCGCGTGTGATCGGAGGTGGGAGAAGAACTGCAAAGCGTTTTCTGCATGGGCGCTCCGGCTTCTGGAAAAAAGCCGCGTCTGTTTTATCCAGGAAACGGCGGCGGGATGCGCGCAGCTTGTATGAGGTGTGGTCTGAAGGAGGACGGACGAAGGTCGTGCAGATGGGAAGTACATACTGTATGGACGGGGATACGGTGCGCTCGCAGCGGATAGCAGAAGCCGCAAACCAGCTCTCCGGGCCCAGCACCAGCAGCAAAGGCTGGCAAATTGCAACGAGGAAGGGCAACGCAGCGAGTGTTCAGGAACCGGAACCTCTTCCTAATTCGTAGCTGTGCGGGCCCCGATCCTCCGGTTGTATGTAGCAGAAGGCGGCGGACGCGGATGCAGGGTCGTTTATCTCGTGTCTACTCGAACCGTCGTCTATTTGGAAACATGATATGCCGCCGGATTTTCTTAGATCTGAGGAACCTGGTTTTAGCAGCGCGTGTATATTTATTAGTCTGGTGTGCTCCCGCTGTTTTCGGGAGCTCACTTCCTTCCCTTTCCCTCTTCTGAATCCTGTTGCACTTGCAGTGAGCAGTTAGTGTACACCTCTGATTCAATCGTCCTCAAACAATACCACAGCTATGCCTATCAGCGTCCCCTACGTCGAGCTCAACGATGGCAACAAGATGCCTCAAGTCGGTCTGGGGCTGTGGAAGATGGACAATCCAACATGCGCGGATTCGGTCTACGAGGCCATCAGGGTCGGATACAGGCTGTTCGATGGAGCTTGCGGTACGTAATAGCTTCTTCCACCTCTCTCGATTCAATTGCAGGACGAGGAGCCCGAATTGCCCTTTGCTTCGACCACTGGCGGTAGGTCTGCAGTTGCGCTGTTACCCGCTGTACCTGGATACAGTCAGCCACCATGCCGGGCGTACGTCGCCAGCCGCAATCGAAGGACACCATGGCTTCTGCCTAATCTGCTGCGTCCGCCCGGCATCGCGTGCTGCAGAAGGCAGTGGTGTGAGGTCTCGAGGTTCGGATGGTATTCCCGGAATATCCGGTGGTCGATCATATCCCTGCATTTCGGAATGTCCAGGCACAAATGTCGGAACGATCCCCCGCGGGCTGACCATGACAACCAAACAGATTACGGCAACGAAGTCGAGTCCGGCGAAGGCGTAGCCCGCGCCATCAAGGATGGCCTTGTCAAGCGCGAAGACCTCTTCATCATCAGCAAACTCTGGAACTCGTTCCACGACCCTGAGCAGGTCGAGCCCATTTGCAAAAAGCAGCTTAAGGACTGGGGCGTCGACTACTTCGACCTGTACCTCGTTCATTTCCCGGTCGCGCTCAAGTATGTGGCGCCAGAGGAGCGATACCCGCCGGGGTGGTTCGTCGATGGTGACAGCAAGGTGGAGATGGGCACCGCGTCGTTAGAAAGCACGTGGAAGGCGATGGAGGAGCTGAAGAAGAAGGGTTTGGCGAAGAGCATTGGGGTGTCGAATTACACCGGTGCGCTGCTGCTGGATCTGCTCACATATGCGACCGTGAAGCCGGCGCTCCTCCAGATTGAACACCACCCGTACTTCGTTTCGCAAAATCTGCTCAAGCTCGCTGAGCAGTACAACATCAAGGTTACCGGATACTCGTCGTTCGGTCCGATGTCGTTTATCGAGTGCGATATGAAGCTCGCGGAGGACACTCAGCTTCTCTTCACCCACCCGTTGATCAAGAAGATCGCCGAGGCACATGGAAAGACCACCGCGCAAGTTCTGCTAAGATGGGCGACGCAGCGAGGCATTTCCGTCATTCCGAAGAGCAATACGCATGAGCGTCTGGAGGAGAACCTTGACTCGACCAACTTCGACCTCACGGCCGACGAGATCAAGGAGATTTCGAGCCTGGACAGGCATCTCAAGTTCAATGTTCCCACCAACGTGCGTTTTCCTTCTCATATCCTTCTCCTTGACTATCAGCGCGTGCTAATCGATCTAACAGTACGGCATTCCTTGCTACGTTTTTGCTTAAACGTGGACTTCTTCCTCTTTACCGAAAGACAAGACAGGTACGGAGCATGCGGCGTTACGTATATACGAGGGGTGTGATGGGTAATAGCAAGCATCGGTAGCGATAATAGCATTTGGCTTCTGTTTGCGTACCTGTGCGGCACACATTCTGTTGATGGCAGGGTTGGTGTTGTCGGTGTGTAACCGTGATCGATGCTCAGTGAAGGATGTCGGCATGTCTGCCAGCTCTCCATTGCCTCGGCAACCGCCCATGGACCCCATGTTTCGCTTGAACGTCTTTGCGAAACTGCGTTTCTAAAGGCAGGGTACGTACCTATTAATAGTGCTGCCGAAGCTCTCCAAGGTTGCAATTCCCCAGCGCGACGAGCTTTCTTGCCAACCGGTTCCCGTGAATTATGGTAGACGTCTCTGCCGCAACATGTACGAAACATTCACCCTCGCCTCCAGCCTTCCTCTTCAATTACATATGCCATGTATCGCGTTAACTCCGGTCCGATTGAGGACGGTTCGGCTGCTTCGAATCTCGCGCTGAGCATCTTCACATCCGTCGAGACCGCAAGATGCATCGACCGCCCTGCTCATGTCGACCCGGAAGCACCGCGTCAATTGCCTCTCACTCCTTCGTGCCTTTACATCCACAAGCTAGATGGCAAGGCGATGCGATGCAGCAAGCGCCCACGTGCAGACTCGGGACGATCGCTAGGCTATTCCGCTTGTAGGCAGCGGGAGCGCATTCGTCGAAAAAAAATCAGCCCACGCGTGCTTCCTCTTTAATCCTCATTGCCAACCGCGCGCATATCCTCTTCAAATCCTACACCCCTCTCGCATTGTTTCGCGTTGAGTTCGGAGCTCCGAAACATTGGGTTGCTGATCCTGGGTGTTGATTGGTGAGGGCTTGAATAGGAAGCTCCCGGAACGAAGAAACGGCAAGGCTGGGATTGCTAATAATCCTTGACGGCGGACCTATGATGTGAGGAGGGTGAGCTGTTCGGTTCATGCACGGACTAAGCTGCTTTGGTAGAATGATATGTAGATGGCCAACCCCGCCGATTGAACACATCCCATGCTCTCGCAGGCTTCCGTCTGTCCACTCTCGAGCTTCAACCCACGAGCTCTTCGTGCTGCTACTGCGCTTGTCTTTGGGGGGGTGTTCGCGCAGCCCGGTTTCGTTTTGATGCAATTGTGTATGGGATTTACGCTTTCGCGATCCATGACGTAGCGAGTCGCGCCGCGGATATATCGGACGGAAAGCGAACGGACCGACTGGGAGCCGGAACTGCGCGAGGAATAAAACTCACGCATCGCACCCACCCTCCCTTACACCAGGTCTTCCCTAAGCGTCAAGGCTTTTCTTTGGACTCTCGATGATATCTTCTGGCGCGTCGCAGGGCCGGTAAGTCCCATTTCTGTCGATCCCGCGGACTTCCGAGGGGTAGCTTTCCATAGCCCAGGATGTCGCGAAAGCTTGTTGTAGCCTTTGGGTGAGCTTAATGGACATTGACACTGGTGCTGATCTTACTCGGATAGAGCCCTCGCCGTCATCCTCCCGTCGTTGACGCTTGCAACGCATGCCTTGTCCTTGCTCGCCCTCGAATTTGACCTCCTGCCCATCGCTGCCGTATCGCATAATTTCTGTGGCTGGTTGTTTGACCTTGCGGGCATCGCCGTAAGTGCGATGGGGTTGATAGGCGCTGTAGATGTAAGTCCGTCCTGTGCTGTGTAGATCGGTCTGCACCCACGCCATATCCTTCTTTTCCACCTAGCTTCAATATGAGGGAGGACTAATGCTAACACACCCAAACAGAGAAGGCCCGCCCTGGTATCAGCATTTACCCTCGTGTACGCGTCCGCCTTGAGCGTCATGACACTCATACTGCTCTACAACCTTTTGCCGTCCGAAATAGTATCTGCGGTCCCGATATCGCTACGCTGGAGGTACGATGAGAATTTTGAGAAGAGATTCTGTCGCGAGATAGACGACTTCGGGTGGGACGCGCAGTGGCTCGAACAGTGTAGATCAAGCTTCAGAATAATACGGATCGTTCTGGTGTGGTCCGGGTTACTGTTGGTCGCGGCACAGTGGTGGGCTGTTTTTGGTGTTTGGAAGTGGGCGAGAGTGTTGAAAATGGAACAGCGAGATAGATGGCATGGAGAAACCGATGTAGAAAGAGCCGAGCACGGAGAGGAGAAACGGGAATTAAAAATAAATTAAAAGTTGAAATACAAAGAAGTCAAAACTTTCAAGAGAGAATACATTTTCCGAGCATCTCCAATAGACCTGGGCTTATCAAGGCATGGAGCAAAGGAGAGTAAGTTCCTAACAGACCTTGGGTAGTCCAGCATCACACTCCGCTAGACATACGTAATGCACGGGAAGGTCGATTGTACTCTCCTCTGTGGCGTCTGCCTTATATCAGCTTTTGGTTCACAACAGCACGCAAGCACGCCACATCAACTGTATCTTGACCTGCTGGAGCGGAAAGAGTGATGACTTACCCGGTTCTCGACACGTCTCCTTCACATATAACCGCCCATAGGCTTTCTCTCGTGGATCCGCGCTCTCTCCAGCGGCGGGGTTCCTCCAGAAATGGTACCCCTGGCACTCCGTTTCGTTGTTTAGGTGTCGCGTGTATGTCCGCACCATCCTAGATCCACAGCTTTGACAAGGGCAGGCGCACTTTTCGCCCCACCCCTCGATCGCCCTGCAATGCAGACATATCTTGCGAATGCAACTCTCCCACTTGTTCTTCCCGTTGGGCCCGGTGCGCACTTTTCTCACCAAACTACTAATATGCCAGGAGCAGACGCCGGTCGGAAGCTCAACGATTTCCGGACGCGGGACATCCTTTTCAAAGGACTGTGGTACGCATGCCGTGCTGCTCGAGGAGACGAAGAGGTTGGCCGGGTAAATTTTCTTGCAGAGAATGCATCTTGATTCCGAGGGAGTGCAGTACGGCGGCGTGCGGTATCTTTCGATGGCGTATCGAGCACAGTTGGTCAGTGTTCTGTTCTTTAGTTGCGGTAAAGTGGGAAGCGTATCGTTCAGGATCGAGTGAGTGAACTTGAGCGATAGGATGCCGTCAGGTGGAAGTCGCTCTCCGATTTCTAATATCAGCTCCGGGGGAAGATTCAAAAGTGATAGAGTTGATGTCGGCATTTGGTTTTGCTGCTGAGTATTGTGGCCTTTGGAGATCGCTGGAAGATAAGAGAAGCGTCTGCTGCGCGTTGTTTGAGGAGCATAGGAGTGTGCGTGGATCGCGTGAAGTGAATCAAGCAGTGTTTGTCGCTGTCCAGCGTGTAGTTAGGCTGTAGGACTGTTCTGAGAATGAATGTGTGATTCAGGCATTGAATGTCACAGGTCACATACCCATACCCGTGGGCAAACATCGCCCAACAACAATAATCAGCCACAAGGAACCTTGGAAGGATGCTGAGGTGAGTGAGAAACCCATAATGCGCGACAACGTCGACGGTAAAGTTTCAGGTTTTGCATGGACCGCGCCGCTGGGCTTGTAGAGGGCCAACCTGTTGCTGTGCCTCACATATTGGCAGAATGGAAGGAAGTACCGGGTACCTCATGAGCGGTTTGCGAGTGCAGAGCTGTTTGTGAATGCTTGAGACACTGCGCGCGTGATGGATGAAGATGACAGAAAGGAGAGACGCTCGAGCGCAAGGTCAGATTACAAGCGATGACGGAATGTGGAAAAGGAACGGAGTCAGGCGGCATATGACGTAAAAATTAACTCTGAAGGAAGATGTATACTTATTCTTGCGTCCAAAGCTTGCCATGGAGTCGAACTGTGGTTATGTATACTGCAAAGGCGTTCGAAAGAGACGGGACCAGGGGTCGGCTCGACAGGGAAGCCAGAACCGATGATCGATCCAAAGGGAAGGCGCCCCCTGCGCCTCCCACGACGCTGACCTCCCTCTCCAACTGCCCAACATATTAATCCAACGCCCAGCGCCTGCGCCTGTTGCATTGCGCCTTGCATCCGCCGGTACACAGTAAGCCGGTGCTTTGGGCTGTGGAATGTTGGAGACGTCGAGGCTGATATGTGTAGCACTCCGGAAGCGCGTGCCGACAGCGGTTGAGACTCGCTAATGAAAGGAAAGCAGTTGGAGGGCTCTCGGCGTGGCCAAGGAGGCGCTGCTGCAGTGCGTCGGATGGGTGAACGTCTGTCAGCATGCAGAGTTGCGTTCGCAGCAGCGGGTCAATCTCGTCGCAAGCGCTGCACCCGCAGCGCACGGCAGAGGTAGCTGCATGTCCCCCAACTTCGGTCAAGCCCCATCTGGCAACAAACCCGGCGCCGTCGCTCTCCGTCTCTGGACATCTCGGTCCTCCTGTCTGCCAGATAACTCTGCAGGAGTCAAGATCACGATTGCGAATCGTCTCGTCCATGATCTGTCGCTTTCCTCTGGTGCAGCTGTGCGATGATGGAAGATGGACGCCACAAGCTCGACGTTCTCACCGCAGACTTGCGATACTCGGTCTGCGGGGTCCGCTCATTGGGGCTTCTTCGCAAGGCAGAGCAGCCCCGCACCACCAGGCTGGGAGAGCGGCGATGGTCAGAAATAGTGGAGGGCAGACGTGATCACATTGGCAGCCATGACTGCATCCGCCTGCCGAACCAGGACGGCGCAGGCGGAGAGGGGCGATGCGGGTTGGCTGGCGATGGCGGGAGCAGCGAGGTGGGGTGTGCATGCCAATACATGCATTCTTTTTCTGAAGTTTTCTGCAGCTAGGTGCATAGCGGGCCTGGCAGGGCGGAGGGCAGAGCGCGTGCTGCTGCCGGCGAACGCAGCGTTTGCAGCTGCTGCGAAGGAGACAGGAGAGCGTTTAGAGTGGTGACGGGCTTGGGCGGGACATATAGATCGCGGCCATGGGGTCTCAGGGTCCACGTGCAGACGCAGGCGGAAAAGGAGGCAGCGGGATTTTACCATGGCCTACGGCGAACGAGTCCCGAGAGACGGACCGTCACATCGCTAGCCTCCCAGGCTCAGCACGCTGCAGGTCGCGCAAGCTGGAGGAAACGGGTTGGAGGCGCTGCCGCAACGTCATCCGCAGACTCTCCTCCCGCTTGGCCGGCACTGCGAGCGGCTCCACGAAGGGAGGAACGTGAACGGGGAGGGTTGCAGTCCGCAGGACAGGCGGAGGCTCCGAGGGCGAGGCTGCGGCGGGAGACGGCCGTTGCTGAGCGGACGGCTAGCAGGTGTAATTGCGTGCATGTCCATGGCCCGTGATGGCCGAAATTTGACGTCTGTGAGCTGCGCTCGGCTTGGTTAGCGAGTATTTGACCCCTTCGAGCGCTCCTCGAATCTCACCATCCCGGCGTCTGTCCTCAATCCACTTCTTCTTCACCCGCTCCGTTTGCTGCACTCAGTTCATTCACTCTGCGCGCCTGCAGTGTGAATAGCTGTCGCTCCTTGTGCCTGTGCATCCCGGCCCAAAGAGCGTCGTTTCTCGGTAAGCACCGCGACCCTCTCCGCCCTCTCTCAGGCGCGCCAAAAAAATCTCTTCGGCACCTTCTGCCTCCGCGCCTCGTGTAGACTTTCCCGCCCGCCGCCCGCTCTCCAGCTGCCTCAGTGCCTGACCTTCTGCTGACACGTTCAAAAGGTGCGGCTTCCTTGCCCCGGGAATTACTCCTTCCGGCTACCCTTCCCGTTGCAAGACCTGATCCTCTCACCACCGCTCCGCCGCCCGCAACGAGCTCTCTGTCCTCGCCGCCATGTCCTACTACAACGATCCGTCCTGGCCAGCGCCGGCTCCCGGGCGCCAGCCGTCGTGGGAGCAGCCTCAGCCGCCGTCGCGCTCAGGTACGAGCACCAGTGGCCGTGCAGGCGCGGGAGCCGTCGTGGATAACACTTGGGCAGGCGCAAGTTCGACTGTCAACAGAGACGAGATCAGTGCCTTCGCCTCCCAATTCGACGGTACGTTACCCTTCAATGGCCGTTGGCACGCCTGTCAGGGCCCGGATTTCAAACGCTTGACGAGGCCCGCCGTCATGGCTCAAGGTTATTTGCACCCGACCGCCACATACGCTAACGGGCAACTGCAGAAGTCGATCGTGCGGCCGACAACCTCACGAAGAGCGGAGCTGGCAAGGCCTTTGGCTTCACCCCGTCGACGTACAGCAGTCGCCGCGACTCGATGCCCGTGATGGCCCCCGGCCCGCGCCAATACCCCGAATACGGTACGAACCCTCCCCACCCACGCCCGCATAGAGAAGGCTGACGCAATCAGATCCGCGCATGGGCGGCGGACCGCAGCGCCACCACTCCGTGAGCGAGTACGATGGGATGCGATCCCATTCGGCGTCCAACGTCCAGGGCTACTACCAGAGCCAGCGATATGCCCCGCGACCCAACGATGCGGATCAGGTTGCGCAGGCAAAACGCCGCATGGCAGCCCAGCGCGAGCGGGAGCTGCGCAACTACCACCAGGAGCAGCAATACCACAGAAGTAAGGACTCGGAATCTGGGCAACAATAGAGGAAGGACAGCTGGTTAACTAGGGTAATGCAGACGTTTCTGGGTCCAAGTCCGACCGCTCGATGAGTCCCAATGCGATGAGTGAAGACGAGCGCCGCGAGCTCATCGCTCGCCAGCACCGCGCCCTCTATGGCGAGTCATCCTCCTTGTACAGTAACAACAATCCCACTTCGAGCCAGGACGTGCGAGTTTCTGGCGCCGGCCGTGGTCCGTCTCCGCTGGCCTTTGATCCGTTTGGCATGCAGGCCCCGAACGCCTCGGGTGAAGGCGCGGTTCAGATGCCCCCGAGAGGAGACAAGGATGTCACGGGTGGTGCCCAGGAAGCCCGTGCCAACAGCAACTCGTCTCCCTCTTCGAACCAGAACCCAACCTTTAGCCTGTTCGACAACGCACAACAGGCTAGCCGCACATCCAACTCTTCCCCTGGCGGATCTCCTCCCCGTCAGGGACCCAAGGCCAACGGGTCGGGCGTCGCACCGATCGGCACTCGCCCGTCTGCCAATCAGGGCCAGCCTGCGGGAGCACCCCTAGGCAAGCGCGCGACTACGCCTCTCCCGTCGCCGCTCAGCTACAACTCTTACAATGCCAGCGAACAGAATGGCAACGGCAATGCCACCACGTCCGCTTCCTTGAACCCGTCTTCTACTGTCACGGATAATAAGGGCGTTGGTATTTGGAACAAGGGGCCCTGGGGTAACACGCCTACCCAAGGTGTCCAGGCCTCGGTTTGGGGTTAGACGTCTACATTTTTAGTCGGGAGTTCGATGCTCATCACAATCCGGAGTTTCTGCATTTCAGGTGTCCCGGGCATATATCGCGTATCGGTCTTCCAAATTGGGCGGAGCCAGGTCTGGGTGGTCGGTGAAAAATTACCCTTGGGGTCATATCTTATGGGCGTGTTTTGCATCTGACTGCGCGGACGATAATATACCTTTCTCAGATCGGCGGTTATACGGGTGTTTTGTTAAGTGGGAATTTGGCTCTAGTTCTTTCGCTCTGCTGTACTGGGGGTTGGTGGGAGTTTTTCAGGGGTGGCTTTGGGTCAAAGGAGACGGGGCTCGCCTCAGTCTCCGGTCAAATCGTGATTCTACCTAGCAAAGGACTCGGGGCACATCCGGTGTTAATGGGAAAATGATTCTTGGGGAAAGGGTCTCTCGATCTGCGTGATTGTATCTCGATCGCCTCCGTTGGATGTGACTCCAGTTCGTTGATGATAGCGAAGGGCGCGATGGTGTCCTCTGAGAGGTTATCCGATGGAGAAGTTGACAGATTCTGTAAAGTGAAAAGAGTGAAATAGGATCTTGCAGCTCAAGCGCTTTTCTTCTGTAAGATATGACTTTGTGGGGAAAACCCTTACCCTCCACATGCGGCTAGAGTTGCCAGGGGCTCGGGAGTGAATAGATCTGGTGTCACGTGCTCGTGAAATAGCTGTCCGTGCGGCTCCACAAGCGAGATGGGCGGAGTTAGCCGTCTCGCGCTAGCCTTACCTCAACCCCAGCTCCAACTTTCTAGAAGCGTGGCCTCTACAACCCCATACTCATTACACCAACGCCAATTCCGCCCAAGATACCTATTGCGACTTCTCTTCCACTTCTTCTACAGCCGGTACAAGACGCTCGGATCGATCATGGTAAGTCGGCTATTTTTCGACTGCACACAATGGCGTTGGAGACGTGGAACGGAGTGTCTCGATTGCGACTTGCGGCGACGGAGACGGCGACGAGGGATTGCGAAGTACACTTTCAGAGCGCAGTTATCGGTCTTGTCGCTCCGACCTGTTTGCTGCTCCGTTGCTGGAGGTTCTCCGTCCTCGCCTCAATCGCCGAGGCTCTCCAAATCCACTGCCCCCTGCTCAACGTCCGCTAATCGTTACCGCAGTCTTCTCCACGCCCTACATCTCCCGTCAACAATGCCGCGGGCTCCACGACCGCGCGACCAGCGTCTCCTAAGCCCCCGGGCGGCCCTGCGACGGTGATGCGAAGGAAGGCGGCTGCTGACCGCGCGGAGAAGTCGGCGAACCAGAGGCCAAGCAGCACGAGGGCGGCTGGTGCGGGCGGCAGCTCAAGCACGATGTTGAGTAAGTGGATACCCTGATTTTGGGGATACGGAAGAGATGGGTAAATGGGGAAGCCCCGACGCTTTTGGAGAGAAGGTCTGGCGAGTGGAAAGGCTACAAAGTGGAAATGAGAGGAGCGACTTGAACAATGGGTTGCTGACTATGTCAAATAGAGCTCTACACGGATGAGTCGCCAGGATTGAAGGTCGATCCTGTCGTGGTGATGACTCTGTCCGTCGTCTTTATATTCAGCGTCGTTGCTCTTCACGGTATGCCAAATTCTCATTTCTCACCCTTTTTCGAGAGTCTAACAGGCCGCAGTCATCGCCAAGGTCATGCGCCGGTTCTCCTCGTAAACCAGCGACCGCCACAACCGAATCTACCACTCTTCATTGTCGGTTGGCGCTCTGCAGCAGCGACACCGGCATCCTCCCGAATCTTTTCCAGTTCGACCTCTTTCTGTTTGTTATCCGGCTTAGGGGGTAGATTAAGAGACTGGAAAAGTACCTGACTCCAAATACCTTGATTTCTCGTTTGCACAGGGGGCCGAACGGGCATTGGCGGTCGGAATATCGCATGGTGTATTATAGGCTTGCTATGGAATGGAGAGTTGGCTAATATTCTGAGCCCTCTCACTATTATGAGCACTGTGCTCAGGAGACTGAAGTGCTAAATCTCTTTTGTCCAGGTTACGGATTGCTTCCAAGAACGCTCAGCTGAGGATATCCTTCACAATCCCTAACACCTTCCTTGCACTCCCAATGGCGTTCTGATACCCAGCCCCCGCATGCCCATACTGATGCACAACCTTCACCTTCCTCCCCTCTCCAACCTCTACTTCTTCAATCTCCACCCTCACGCCCCCTTTCCGCCCAGGTCTCAGTCCCACCTGCTCGCTCAGAACTTCGATCTTTGCTTCTTCCCCTGCCCACGGCCTCATCATCTCCTCACACCTCCTCACAATACTCTCGCTAATCTCAGGCGTGGGTTCGCCCGACCAGTTATCTGCATCCTTCGTCCCGCCCAGGAGGAACAGATCTGTCCCCATGCGCGGGACTATATATGTGATGTGCGGCGGAGACTCATGGAGCAGGATCTGCGGAGCGGGCGTGGGATGGATCCGCGCGAGCAGGGCTTGTCCGCGGATCGGATACATGCTGGCATCTTTGCAGAGCGAGTGCGCGCCTAGGCCTGTGCAATTCACCACCACTACCTCCTTTTCCTCTTCCCCTTCCTTTTCAATACCTCCCGCAGTGTTGAGGCATCGCATCGCTTCGCCCACCGCATGTGCAAACCCGCTGGAAGTCGGTAGCTCGGTGGATATCGTTTTTGCGCCGAGACCTTTGGCCTGCGAGAGCAGGGAGCGCAGGTACGTGACGGGGTGGATGGCGAGGGAGGTGAAGCTGTGGCCGCTTTTTGCGCCGTTGGCGGGGAGGGAGGAGGGAGGGAGGGAAGAGAAGGAGTGCACGTGGGGGGTGTACCAGAGGGAGGGGGAGGTGGGGTCGAGGCTGGGGGCGTCGCTGGGTTGGGTGAGAGGAGATGGATAGAGGAGGGAAGGGGAGGGGGTCTTACGAGAATATTGTCAGGGGGACGCGCTGGTTGGGTGGTGGATGCGTTAGAGATGTGGACATTGGAAGGAATATGCGATTTTGTCTTGTCGAGTTGGGAGTTTGTCATACATACCTGGATACCCATTTCCCGCGCTTTCTCTGCCTCCTCTTCAGCAATCTTCATCCAGTGCTTGTAGTTTTGAATATTCCAGTCACACTGCTCCACGTCGTCAGGCAGTGCGTGCGTGCGCCATATTGCGCCTGCCCTACCAGTCAATGTCTCAGTGTCTGCTCCGTCGGTCGAAAAGAGGGATTTTGCCTACCAAGGAGAAGTATACTCTATAGACTCATCGCCAGGCCAGTGCTTCGCGAGTATGGTAACGCTGTAGCCGGCTTCGAGGAGTGTGACGGCGGTTTGCAGACCGATTACGCCGGCGCTGCGAGTGTGTTAATGAGGGTATCCGGGAGGGCTATGTATGGGGGGGACTAGCCCTATGATGAGGATGTGAGACATTTTGGAAGAGTTGGCGGGCATTGCATTCAGCGAACTTCGTTCAGGAAACTGAGAAGGGCGCTGTTCTTGTACCTTCTCATCACTATGCTCGTATTTCGCATTGGCTAGCTGCATCAGGTTAGAGCTGGATGCAAAATGCAGATCGGAACAGTGTCTGCAAGTCTGCAGACCTGCGTCTTTAAGTCCATGGTTCCACCGGAGTGGATTCCATTTCAAAGTCTTGCTGTTGTCATATTTTACATTCCGACTCGTCGTGGGGTCGCCGTCTGAGAATGCCAAAACTACAGTCGGAGTTGAGGCATTCCGAAAACCCAAATCGCAAAAAGCCGCTCTATCCAGTGTTTTCCGTGCCCAAGATCATCATGATATGTCTTTCGGTGGCCGATAGACATTTTCGATAGCTTACATCCTGCCAACATTGCTGGCCCGATCCGTCTCCACCTTCAACTCAGTCTTCTTCTTGATGATCCATTGTGTGCTTTCTTGGCTCATCCTGCTCACGGTTTCCTCTTCGTCTCCCGCGCTCGGTGCCCTATGCCCTCCTGTGACTGCTGTGTTCTGCTTGAACACGTCGGAGTCAGGCCGTAGAGTAAGGGTGGTGTTTTGCGAGGAGCTCTGGGGTGTCGAGGAAGGGCTATTCCGATTGCCGCTCGAGGATATGTTGACCTGATGTGCTTTTAGAGGCTGCATCTGGTAGCTCATGGCGTGTGGGTGGTTTCGCGATTTGGTCTGTGAGTCCCCCAGCGAGGAGCTGGGGACGCTCGGATGGTGCGAGTAGGAGGAGCGGCGGTAGGACGTGCTGAAGGATTTGCTGAATGGGCGGAGGAAGGGGCCAAGCCCGGTTATTGTGGTCGACATAATGGCATAGCCAATGTGCCACTGTGTTGCCACCACGTATTTTGCGCCCTCCAGCGTGCGGTCGTCGGCAACGAGTGTCGTGTGCACATAGTGTAGGCGGAAGGCGGCTGCGATTATGACGGGGAGGCGGGCGGAGAATGCGGCGACCACCATGGCTTTGCTCTTCATCTTCATGTTGAGCTGGGCCACGAGGTAGACGGAGATGAGGAAGATGATCGCTTCGGTGACGATGTCGATTGCGCCAACGGCCTGCCATCGCGGCCACTGCGGCTGTCAGCCTGAGCATTGGGAGGGGATTTGGCGTGACATACTACATTTGAACACTTCCCAGGCCCATCACTCCAGAACTCGGAGGGCTGGCACGGCACTGCGATCAGGATGATGGCTGCGACGGCCCATACGAACGACGCTGCTACGGTCCCCCATGACGCAAAGACGTGGCCTCTCTCGGGTGAAAGACGGAGGTATAGAAACAGCATTGCGCATTTTGAGAGCAGAAGCGTGATGATGTAGAGGAGCTGCGATCCGAAGTCGAACTGCGTGCCGTTGTCAGGCTTCCAACTTTCCAAACACCTTGCGGGAAGGGGTCCAAGCTCCACGATCCGCGGCGGTGTTACGCTCTACGGCAGGAGTTCGACACTAGAGGGCGATCCCGACGTACCTTGCCGATCTGATTCAGATCGGCCTGAGACAAACTTTCCAGCGTCTTCCCGAGTCCCTCGTTCACCACGTGGAATGTCAATCCAGACTGGACTGTGTCCAAAAACTGTGCACGCTGTCAGCAACAACGAACGGCGCAGTGGCACCCAGGCGCTTCCTACCGTCGCAGCAGCGAGAAAGTAGTCGTCGGACCTCCACTCTCTCGTCCTAACCCGCAGGTATATTCGAATCAACAGACAGGTCCACACGAAAGACAGCGTTGTTGCCGTTATCACCACGATCAGGCCCCGCTGGTCGTCTTCTGCGATAACGTACGGCGGAGGGATCACCTCCGGCGCCATCCCCACGGGTGTATGGCGGTTTTCAAGCAACAGGACAAGTGAGAATTCCCATCAAAAGGGCACAAAGTTCAGTGACGGTCGCTTCTTCATTTTTAGGTCGTACGGTTCCTGACCTCAGCTTCGGTTCCTGCCTCGTCTCCCGCGTGCTGCAAGTGGTGGCTTCGCTTCTTAGTATCTCTATCTCAGGAGGCACAGCGTCGCTGACGCAGAATGCCCTTTCCAATCGGATGCCGCTCGAGCGGCTGGCCTTGGACTCGAGAGCATGACTGGTGATTGGATAGCGGCTCAATGCGCAGCGCCATATGTTAGCAAGTGGCCCCGAGTTTGCTTTTGGATACAGTATCAACGTGCCGCTTCCGTGTCGGGCCTTTCCCGGTGGCTTCTTGGATGCCTCGAACATTTCTTCTACATCCTTAGGGACTTAATGGCTGCCTTGGCACGCTTCTTGAAGCCTTCCCGGGGTTAGGACGTCCCAGGACACGATACACGAAACCACCATCGCTAGTACATCTCTCCACCATCGGCCGGTCGATTTGCTAGCGATTGGAGGACCACTCTGTCGGGACATGCAATATCGTCCCGCCTATTCCAGACGGTCGTGATACGAGCTCGAGCATGTGTGTATCTCGCCATGCCGAATTAACGGTGCTTGGAACCTCGGCGCTTTTCTTTTTGGCTTGCCTTTCCGGAGCGGTATTCCTGTTTGCGATAGGAGAGAAAAACTACGAGAACGAGCAGGCGAGGATCCCTCCACTCATTCGTCAGATAGATGGAGCACGGCACGGCGCGCCTTGCCCCACTCCCCGAACTATTGGTCTCGACTCAAATCAACCGCGCGCGGCGTCAGCAATTTGTTCCGCGTCAACACGTTGCCGTTTGTCCACCATTCCCACAGGCGATTCCTACAGGGTCCACGCTGGCGAGCCCTCCGGCATCAGGCCTTAGGGATCCCGGTACGTTTTGTGCCACCTCGCTTCACGAATCGGCAGAACACGAGCTTCGCCGGCATGCATCCTTGGCCCCTTCCCAGCTATCTTTTTCTCTGTCTGGACGACACCTTGTTGTCTCCTACTTCTAACACGCTTCCGACGCCTGCTTAACCAGTCCTTCGGTGCCCTCTGCACGTGGTTGTTGGTTCCTTGCATTTCGTTTGGCATGTCTTCGTATCAGAACATGGAGGCTGGAGGCGTGGAGAAGGGTCCGCATACAGAGCTGCAGACAGCTCTTCCGCGACCGCAGAGCTACGACGACGAAGATGCGGGTGATACCTATCATGATTCTATCAAAGGACATACGAAGAATGATCAACTGAACATGTCGCGCATGGGCAAGGTCCAGGAGCTACGAGTATGTCTATCACATACGCGCCTTCCATCTCAAGTACTGACGGATACGCGTGCAGAGAAACTATCGGCCGTTGTCTGCTCTAGCCTTTACGGTCATTATCCAAGGCACATGGGAGGTTCTAATGACTGCGACTTACCAAGGTCTCGTCGATGGAGGTCCTGCAGGTCTCATCTGGTCATACATCTGGACCTTCTTTGGATTCTTCTTCGTCATGGCCTCGTTGGCTGAGATGGCTTCGATGGCACCGTAAGGAACTCTTAACCCAATCTCCATCTAGTCTCTAATAAATGGACCAGTACCGCGGGTGGGCAGTACCACTGGGTTTCCGAATTCTCGCCTCCGAGCATTCAGAAGCCTGTGAGCTATTTCATCGGTATGTCCTCAGCCCAGCTCATATATAACTGCTAATCGGATTCAGGCTGGATGTCCACGCTATCTTGGCAAGCCGGCACCGCCTCGGGCCCCTTCCTCGTAGGGACGCTTATCCAAGCCTGTGCCATCGTCATGTATCCCACCTACGAACCCACAAACTGGCAAGGCACTCTGATGGTCATTGCGGTCACGATCCTTGTCTGGGTCTTGAACATTTGGGGTTCCAAGGCAATGCCGGTATTCCAAAACATCATGCTGATGGTACACGTCTTCGGGTTCTTGGTCATCATCATTGTGCTTTGGGTGCTCTCGCCTAGGGCTACGGCTAAGGTTACATTCACTCAATTCACGAATGGTGGTGGCTGGAACTCTATGGGTCTGGCTTTGATGGTTGGGCAGATTTCAGCGATCTATGCTTGCATCTGTAAGTACAGGTACGGCGCGTATACCGACTGAAGCTTATATGTATGAAGGCTCTGACGCTACCGCCCACATGGCTGAAGAAGTCAAAGACGCGGGCAAGACCGTGCCTCGCGCTATGCTTGGAAGCTACCTTCTCAACGGCGCTCTCGGCCTCGTCTTCCTCGTCTCGTACATGTTCATGATGACAGATGTGGAGACGGCTCTCGAGGATGCCACGGGCTATCCGCACATCTGGGTCTTCAACCAGCTGCGCAACGTATCCCCCGGTGGCGTCGTCGCGCTCAACGTCATTCCTACAGTCCTCATCTTCGCGGGTACGCTAAGCTTCAACCTGTCTACTTCGCGACAGACGTGGGCTTTGGCGCGAGACAAGGGGTTGCCGTTTAGCGGATGGATCGGCAAGGTCGACCCGAAGCTGCATGTTCCGGCCAATGCTGTTACGGTGACTTGCATCATTACCGTCGCGCTGTCGCTCATCAACATCGGATCAGACGTCGCTTTCAACGCAAGTACGTTTAAGATCCCCTCACCTCTCCTCACCGAATCCTCTCTCGCTAACACCTCTCCAAGTTATCTCCCTCAACGTCGTCTCGCTCATGATCACCTACGTATTCAGCATCGGCGCTGTCCTGTACCGGCGCATCTACCACCCCGAGCTGCTCCCGCGCTGCCGCTGGTCGCTCGGCCGCTGGGGCGTACCCATCAACACATTTGGCCTGCTCTATGCTCTGCACGCTTTCTTCTGGAGCTTCTGGCCTAATGCGACGCCGGTGACGAAGGAGGACTTTAACTGGGCGGTTGTTATGTTTGTGGGCGTAGGTGTGTTGTGTATGATGGATTATGTGGTCAGGGGGAGGAAGCAGTATAAGGGTCCGGTTGTGTTGGTGGAGGGATGGAAAGGGGAGTAAAGGAGTGGAATGAGTGAGAGGAGATAGGCTGGAGTAGTGTATGTAGTGTTGTTAGAAGTACGGGGGTGGTTTCAAGAAAGGAATCATCCTACTGTACAGACCTCAAACAGCCTAGAGTTAAGACTCACCATAAGCAAATCTGCTTGAAAGAAAGATGCTTCCAACGCTATAATTATACCTATCTTGATTTTGTAAGGAAAATTAAGTAGAGGGCAACCTTGAAACTTTCGCAACACGTGATATAGTCTTGGCACAACTTCGAAATTTGCTTAGGATTCCAAGGGTACGTTTCCACCCCCAACCGTCCCATCCCACCTGGAGCTAACGGACGTGCCCCATGATCCAAGCAACAAATCTGCAGCATCATACAACTATCCCGACCCCTGCAAAGAATACCATTGAAAATGTCGGAGGAGGGTCCCGCCGCACGGCCACACCGACTGAGACGAGCTGGAGCCGCCGCTTCGCCAGCTCACAATCCGATTTCGGTCCAAGAATTAATTTACTTGACCTCCCTCCGTTCACTGACGGCTGGGGCGAATGGACGCTCGCCGTCAGCCTTGCCATGAGCGAGGATGAGGCTGAGCGCCAAGACGTGTGAAGGCGGGGCGTGTTCTTCAGCCTGCCCGGGTGCCAGTTTATTTCTGCCTTCTACCTTCAACGTTCACCTATCCATCTCCGACGCCTGCGGATACCTTAATCATGCCGCCGCATACCTGTGAACATTGCCGAAAAGTCGTTCTTCGAGTCCCTCCTCTTCATGCGGGAGGTCGCAGGAAGGTCACAACCACTGAGTGCGACCTGGAAGAGATAGAAAGGGCAGTCAACGATAGGTGTGTTCTCTTCGTCGCTATGGTGAGCGCCTTCACGCTAGATTGGCCTCCATTGGAGAGACTAGAGCCTAAGCCATTGATAATACAAACTTGGCTGCATGATACTCAATACCTCGGAGACCGCGTATATCTAGGGCTGGGGGGGGGAGGGGGGCGCAAGAAGACGTTCACTGCAGACCCTTATGGGCGGACGTGATGTATCAGCTCCTTTTTCCAGAGGATGGCCAAGGAAATGGTATAGGTCAACTTTCTTACGAGTCTGGCTTCTGTATCCTATACTCACCGGTATGCCTAGGGAGTAAGGTCTTTGGGCCATCGCCCACGCGTCCGATCAATGCGCATCCGAATACCCCTGCAACTCATCGCCTCGCTCGCTCATGGATCGACAAGTGTCGCCTGTCACAAGCACGGAATCAGGATGGTAACAGGTTTTCGTCCCACTCGTCTTATTCAGATACGCAAATACCCCAATGGCTACAACATCCGCCTTACGAAGTCATCAGCTCTTAGCGATGAAGAGACCCCTTATACGGCACTGAGTTATTGTTGGGGCGGCGATCAGCCACATAAGTTGACCTCAGAGACACTCACCCACGGGGTAAAGCAGTTTGACGACATGCCGCAGACGATTCGAGATGCGATTATCTTGACAGCTGAGCTCGGATTTCAATACCTCTTCGTGGATTCTCTATGTATCGTGCAAGACGACGACATAGAGAAGCGCCGTGAGATCGCACAAATGCCTCTGATCTACAGTAATGCTGTGGTTACCATCGCTGCTTCGACTGCCAGCTCTGTCTTTGACGGTTTTCTGAACGATCGAGATGTGGAAGACGTAATCATCAACATGTCTTTCGAAGATCTGGATGGTGAAAAACATGCAATTGCGTGCGCTACCGAACGTTTCTCGATTATGCCTCTGGACCTTCGTGGTTGGGCTCTCCAAGAGCATCTCCTCGCATCCCGTATCCTACAATTCCGTCCCCGGCAGCTGCGCTTTCTATGTCCAACCAGCTGCGAGAGCCCTTCCGCAAGCTATACCGATGGCTACGTACCAGGTTCACGTGTCGAGGAAGTTCTACATTTTCCACAGAGCTTCAGCGACCTTGAAGACTTCGAGAGGTACTGGCACAAGGTTGTGAGGTTGTATTCATCGCGCGACCTCACCGTACCCACGGACAGGATCCTCGCAATCTCCGGCGTAGCGCGCAGACTTACGCCGCGGGTCATTGGGTATCTATACTTCCTCGAGATTTGCTTTGGTACGTGAGCGGATCACACGCACCAGCAACTAAGCGGAGGCCCTCATGGTCATGGACAAACGTCTCCGCTCCCATACTATATAAGAGACTCATGTCGAAAAGTCAACTTCCACAGGAGGAGTATACTTTAAGGTGGAAGACCCACGGCGTAAAGTCCACACTAGTGGACGATCGGGCTCCGTTCGGTGCAGTGCGAGAGGCCGTGCTGAGGCTAGAAGCCCCAATTCAACGCCTTTATCCATGCGAGCTAGAGATATCCGCACCCTGGGGCACAGAATGGCGCCTACGCACCGGTCAGGCTTCTTCCAATGGGGCGGACCTTGGGGAACACATTTGTCTCAAATCTGACATATCGGAACTTCAAATCCCAAAAGAAGTCCCTATCTACTTGGCGGTGGGCTACAGGGCACCAGGGGACATGTTTGCGGGCCTTGTCGTCAGAGAGTTGGAAGAATGTAGCGAGTCGGGTGTGACAAGGCACGAAAGGATTGGGATGTTTTACGCCAGAACGTGGTTATTTAAAGACGATGATCACACTCGGATGGACGCATGGTTCAACGGATCCGAGAAACGCATAATAGAAATTGTGTAGGGCCAAGAAACGAGGAGGAGAAAACGTACGATGTCCTCGCATAGCGGCTTCCGCGGCGCGGGTCTTGAATCGTACCTGGAGCCTTATGAAAACGAAGACAGCAACCGAATCCTCACCCGACCAGAATTAACACGAAGTCCTAAACCTCTCAGCTAGTGCTCTTCGCTTCAAAGCATTTGAGTTTTCACTTCAGAGTATGCCAGCTTTCCGTTGCAATCGGCAGAAAGCTCAGGTTTTCATTCCATCCCATCCCATCCCAAACCCACCCCACTCAACGAGCGAAAAGACATGCAGACGTTGGCAAGCCGTCTATCCCACTGCAAAAAGAGAGCGGGATCGGCGACACAAGAACTGGGAAACCCGTCTGTCCGGTGCACCTGCCTGGACGTGCGAAGCTTCTTGAGCGATCGAAGGCATTAGAGCTGCGTTGGTAGTTCTGGAAAATGAGGAGCCGGCTCGCGTCCGCTTCTCCGCCCGTCCACCGATGGCTCAGTAAATTCCGGACTTGTGTTCGTTATTTAGAGAGAAAAGACATCATGGATGCGTAGAAGTGGCATCCTTCCTTATGCACGTAGAGGGGCTTCAGTTTCCGTACTGGGTATTGTATGCGGGTGGAGGATGAGTGGGTACGGAAGAAGGGGATGCAAGATCCAAAGTCAGATTAGCTTGACGAGACATATTCAAGAGAGGAACGTTATACTGTGGAAGGGCAGACGTAGAGGTGAAAGGCAATCATTTTCTTTTGATCTCCGCTAAGGAAACAAAAGGCCTAATGGAACACGCTTTCACTCTAAACCGAAACTACCTATCTATACTAATCCACGCCTAACAGAAACACCCTCGCCAATCCCCAAACGAATGTCCAGATGGGATATCCTGAATACAACACCGGCCCAAAAAAAAAACGCCTAACCCACAACCCCACACAATCCTAGACCAACATTATCCATCCACCCCACCACTACCTAATCCAGAAACTTAGCTGGCGTTCCATCAATCGAAATCTCCTCCCTAATCTCCGCCTCATAGTCCTGAATCGCCTTGAGCACTACCGCGAAAAACTCATATCAGCACAAACACGCACCTCGCGTTACTATCGCCCTAAAAATACTCACAGCCCTTGGTAACCCAATACCGGTCCTCGCAATTCGGACCTCCATCGCTGGCCTTCTGCGCCGCAAATTTGTCGTTGTTGTCGTTCCCTGGACCGTACACGGAATATTCCGGTCCCAGGGTATGCTGGAGAACCCATGCCTTCTGCGCGACGCTGAGGCTGTTGCTGTAGCCTGTTCCCCTGGGGTACTTGATTACGTAGTATTGGCCCATTGTGATGTTTTGCGGGGAAGGGAACGTGGAGGCTGGTTGTTGAATGGGAAATTTGCTGGGTTAACGCTGGTGTTGACGACCGATGGCTTGAGGCTGGCTGTGAGGTTGACTTGGTTGGATAGGTGGGTTGCTGTCCTCGATGTACTGTGTGACTAGTTCGCTCGCAGGATACGGAGAGGTGTGCTGATTGCCGGATCTAGCTGCAAAGATGTGGCATTGTATAGTGTGAGAAAAGCTGCTCTTGTGGATGTGTTGGTGAAGAATAGAGAAGGGCTTTGAAGAAGAAGTTTATATATACCCCTGATATCTTGACTCCCCTGTCTGCAATGACTACACGAAGCGTGGCGAATGTGCGAATTGTTAAGGTGTCTATGAGTCCCCTCTAGGGATTTGGGAGGTTTTTCATCACTTCGCGTGGTTTTCCTTCATCTGCCCTGCAGGAAATATTGTAGATACTTGCATAGCTTCGCAGAAAGCTAGGTCAATTCAATGATTTCAAGCCAAGCCAAGCCTCTAGGGGTTTGAGGCATTATAAACGGTGAGTAGTAGAGGTAGACTCAGCAAGGTTGACGTTGTAGAGTAAAATGCTCGAGGCAAAGGTCCTTAAGAAGCACGCACTCCAAGGTTTGGATGCGAATGGGATTGAAAATTGCGTTAAGGGAGGTTGAGCATGCTCGAAGTTAGACGAGAAACCCAACCCTGATGCGTATCCGCGGCCTGCTTCGCAGTAACTGTACGCTCACGGGTAGCAAATCAGCGCGCGGGACGTTGCGGGTGCTGTAGCTTGCTTATCAGTCGAGCAGGACAATACGGGTGATAGCAGTATAAATATAACCTTAAAAAAAGCCATCTAAGAGCAAACTCGCCAACCCCTAAACGAATGTAAAAGTGGGCAGGGTATCGCAACCAAAACACATCTACCAGAGGAAAAAAAAACCCGTCCGTCGAGAAATCCCCCCACCCATTCCACTACTTCAAATCGTCCTCCGTCATGTCGGTAAGATAGATTTCACTCTTAGCCTCATACTCCGCGATAGCCTTGTGTACTGCGCAATCGTTCATCAGCACCCTATCCCCACAGCCTTCCAGCAGGAAAACCGCAAAGCGGCAAACTAACAAGCGCAGTGAACTTACAGCCCTTAGTTACCCAACCCTCAGTAACACTCTCGTCGAGTCCGCCGTCCGCTTTCTTATGCTCCTCGACCTTTCCGCTGCTCTTATCACCGATCCGGGCAGTCCAATCCGGTTCGCCGGACCTTTCCAGCGACTTGGCTTTTAGAGCCTCCTCCACGATGTTCGTGTAGCCGGTTTGGCCGCTGCCAGAGTAGGAGTAGGAGACGATGTAGTACGATGCCATGTCGGAAGCTTTCGAGGGGCTTAGCGTAGGTGTCGATAGTGCTGCGGTTGTGGGTGGATAGTATGATGGCGCTTCGTCGATATGTGAAAGATGGTCTCGGTGCCCGTCGTGCCGTGGGTTTTGTCAGTACGTTGAGAGGCTCTGCTGGATTGCGGTAGAAGTAGTAGCGTCGTGGAAGGAAGAGCTTGGTGGAGGGGAGGGAATTTATCCCCCCAATCGCTTGACTCCTCCATCCGCAGTTGCGCTCGAGGCGTGACAGAAGCGTAGGATGACACAGCCTCTATAAGTATCCGCCGGGGTTTCGACACATAATAAATGGCGAGCGGTACTTAGGAGAAAGACTTAGCAAGGCTGGGATTTCGCTAGAGTAAAATGGTCAAGGCGAAGCTAAGGTCCTTGAGAAGCGTGTACTCCAAGTTTTAGATGTGAATAAGGATTGGAAAGTGCTTTGAGAGAGAGCTTGAGCATGCTCACGGCGTAAAAAGTCGTGGAATCACCCTGGTGCGTGTTCTAAGCCTCTGCTTCAAAGTGACTGTTCGTGGACGATGACTCCTTGCGCGGGAAGCTCCGGGTGTTGGGTAGGCCAGTGCAAATGATGAGTACGCTCTCTGAGTCCGAATGACGCAGACGTAGTTAGTAATGCACGAGCCACGGAGAGGTCTTGGAAAATGCGTGCCGTTGAGCGCTCGACCACCGAGATGTGAGTATTTTCCTGCAAACGCGGTCATTGTGGCGGAAGAGTGGGATGACTCTTCTGTAATATTCATATTATTACCATCTCAGGGCAACATTCTGTCATGCAGAAGTGTCGGAAAGCCTGAAAGCGGAAAAGCTTGAAAGATGAAGCCGTGCCTCGCTCGATTCGCAACACGGCTCGGAACTCGGCACCCATGACGAAGGTATAGCTGCTGCGTAACTTCGACATCCTCCTCTTCATCGATATATTAATCCGGCAGCCCAACGCCCTTCGTCGATATCTGGATCTCTCCATACTTCTTCTCGTACTCCCAAATCGCCCTGGACACTACGCGCATCCTATTTAGCGCCACCTTTCCCACCCTAAATCCAATCGAAGAACTCACCCCCGTTGGTCACCCATCCTCCCGAAAGCTGCGTAGCGCCACCGTCGCTCGCCTTGTTCTGCGCGTACGCGGTATGGTTGGTCGTGCTGCCTTTCTGGACGTTCCATGATTGTAGGCTGAGGACGTGGCAGAGCTCGTAGGCTTTCTTGGCCGTGGTTTCACAGGTGGTGAAGCCGCGTTGGAGGGTCCCGTGAGAGGTAGGATAGTAGATGAGGTAGTAAGTGCCCGTCATTTTTGTTGCGATAGCGACGGCGGTTACTACGAGGGCAATTGGGGAGATGCGCGAAGACGACGCGTTATCTAATGATTTTTTTGTCGAGTGCTTGGTGAAGCGGTTTTTTGTTATTGCCTGACGTTCGGCTTGTGGCATCGGCGAGCTCGTGGTGAAGTCCGCTCGTACATGGGGTCGAGCAGAGAAAGTTTTGCTGTGTTTTCCTGTAGGGTAGCTCTACTCGACCTTTGCCTTGATTTAGTACGTCAGGTTCAATGAGGCTCCAGATGGACGCCGACGTGCAGAGGATCAGGAGAGCACTAGAGTAAGACATTTTGCTTTTGCGGCGCCATTTCTGCGTGGGAGAAACCAAAACGACAATGTGTAACGGTATCCCTAAATGACGTGTTCTGTGCGCCTATAGGTCGCGAAAAGGATTGAATGGAAGGGAAGAGGTGACCGGAAATAGAAAGCTATCATGTGACGCAAGGAAGCTGGTGAGCTAGCTGAGGTCTTGGCTTGCACTTGCTTTTTTTCAGGGTCTCGAGCCATGGCGTGATGCGTTATACAAGACCCAATGGCTATGTGACGGTGACCCCGAAGATCCTCGGCGACGTAGAGGCTGACGGTGCATTTTGGAGGTGGGAGGGTGCGAGAAAAATTTCTTGGCGTTTGATAGTGGTTCTAGAAAGTGTGAGGACGGGAATGATGGCTTCGTGATAGTTCCTAGTCCCGGTACGAACGGCCCGGTGGACATGAGTGACACTCCAGGTCTAGAACCCGTAATTGGAAAGCATGATCTCTCACTGGTAGCTGAGAGAAACCTGGGGTAATCCGTTGGCTTGGCCAACGCACAGGTAATCCTAAGCAGACCAGTGTCAACATGGTGCTATCAATGTGAGTCGAGAACTTCAGATCGTTGCTAGCAATGGCAATTCTGTGGATCGAGCCTACCGCATTCAAATATACCGATCGCTGTTTTGTACAAGTTTTTGGACCCCCTTCAGTGGCTCCATCGGAATAGGCGTGCTGTACAGCCCTGGCACCCTCGAATTATGATATACCTTCTCACACCATTTGACTTCTTTCTCCGCCTTCTTGACCTCGTAGTATTTCCTCGCCGCAACAAGCGGCGTCATGCTTCCAAATCGAGCGGTATATCCCGTGTTTGGGCGAGTGTTATAGGGTACGCTCCTACAGATGCAATCTGCATACCCTCCAATCTCGCGATCCCACATGAATAGTTGTTTTGGCTCGAGCTGGCGGAATTGCCGGAGAAGCTTGAAGGTGTTGGACTGCAGAATGAGCATGCTCATCCAGTATATCAAGTAGCAAATGCCAGCGCCGAATGCGTGGAAGTCGAAAACGGGATCGAAGGTTCGGTCGTTACAGATATCGAGAAAGCCTTCCATGAAGCCCACGTCGACTTTATGGTATCGGGGACCGCTCCGTTCGAGGTCGGCGAACCATGCTTTCGCTCGGCCGGCTAGCTGCTGCGAATCGTCGATGAGTTTCTCGATATCTGCTGCCGGTGATCCAGCTGCTGCAAGCTTGTCAGTTCGCTCGAGAAGACGAGGTATGCAGATGCAGATGTCTAGCAAGGCCACGTAAGGGTCGACTCTCGCGGCCCTTGTCGTCACGGTAAGCCACTCGGGCGAGTCGAGCATGGAAGCCTTGCGCACATGGTAGCCAATGCTCAACTAGATTTTCGGGTCAAAAAATTTGGACGCTTAGCATGTGGTAAGGCACATACCGAGTTGTATCGTATGGCATGGAATATCTGCATGCTCAGCCTGCTGTTGAACGAAGACGGGCCACGCTCCTTTAGGAGATGGAGCAGTCCTTGCACATGGTAGAAGAATCCATGTCCTTGCGTAACTCCTACGAAGACCTAACGTCGCGCAATAAGCAACCGAAAGCGCCCGCGTCTTCATGAGGAAACCATACCTCATACAATGTAAGGAGATATGTTGCTAGAAGCGTTTCGTCTGCCAGCGCCTGAGTTGGCGATTTGATAGTTTTCATCATCTGCATGAGTGCAGTGCCATAGAGAGATCTCGACCTATGGATGAGAGGGTAGTTTCGATTGGCGACCGCAAGCTGCGCAGCAGACAAGGCATCAACTGCTGCGAGAAGAACCTGGCTGGTTGCTGGAAGGCTAGGTAGGGCAAGGATTACCGCTGATGGAGGCGGCAACGTTTGACCGTCCCATGTTGGCAAATAAAGCGCGAGAAAGGTTCCTAGATGCTGAACGCGTTCGACGGCTATCGGGCTGACCTGCTTAGGCACGAGAGCCTCGACAGGCCTAAGCTCTGAAGGCTGAAGCTGAACCACGGCTCCCGCCCGGCTTTCCGTCGGGCTCGAGCTATCCGGGCCCTGGTTTGCGTATCGATACCGGTTTTCGTCCTCTCTGATGATGGCAGGCCTCTCGGTCTTCTCATTAAATTCGTGGAGAATGAATGATTGCGCTGGCCGATAGCCGGGGCATTTTGTGCCGCGCCGAAGGCAGGTATTGCACTCCGGCTTTGCCTCGTCGCAGCGGACCTTGCGTTTGCGGCATTCGAAGCAGCCTGGTGAACGCTTCGGCATCGGAAAACGGAGCCGGGCAAAGCTCCTAAGAAATCAAATAAAAAGGAGACTTCTCCAGCACGCGGAGGTAGCGGAAAGCAATGGAAGACACGCTGAAAGCGGAGAACGATGTGGAGATATCATCTGTTTGAGCTCCGGACGGCATGATACTCCGGAACGATGAGGAGAGCGCCGAAAATAGTCTCGCGGGGACGGTGACGCTAGCAGTGACAGCCGCCAAGGAACGCCTCGTATTGCAACGGTGACCAATTGGAAAAGACGATAAATGCAAAGGCCCCATCTCCAGCAGTATCGGGCGATGCATATTGCGCTTTCCAGGTTTTTGGAAGGTCGATAGGGGAGAAAAGTTGCTTGAGGATGTCCGAGGAGCAGCATATGCTGGCTAGGCGGCTGCCGAACGCTGGAGAGATCGAGGAGACTACACTCTAGAAGGAAAAGAGAGGATTGAAATGATGAATAGAGGCAGACTCGCAATTGAGGATGTGCTATTGATGAAATGTGAGGATTGTGGTACCTAGCTGACTAGCGTGCGCACGTGATCGGAGAGAAGGCAGGAGCCAGGACCCAGCAAGACTGAGGCAGATCTCTTCGAGAGCGTCACAACAAGGTTAAAGGATAGCATCATGCTCAGTACACAAGTGCAGCCGGCCACATCTTATATCTTTGTTCCAATTGCCCAGCGCAACGTGGGCTCGCCCGTTCGAGAACCTAGCGCGAATACGAGTGCTGTTTTCGGAATGTTCTGCGAATCCTCCTGCGCCAAGGATAAATACACCACTCAACGCCGTGGGACGGAGCGCATCATCCTCCCGCTATGTTACGGGCATCGCGGCAAGGGCTATGGATAGGCGGTGACTGGAGATCAGCAATGCAGAGCTCATGCTGACTGCGTTTCTCCCAACAACGCGAAAGGTGGCAGCGAAGCACGGTGTAGAAACAGTAAAAATATCGTCTTTGAGGTAGTATCGTTGCCCAACGCCATGCAATGCGGTCGATGCAATGTGAGTCTTTGCTCGGATATTATACACGTAGCTTTACAAAATACATAAAGTGGACCTAAATCAAGGCCTCGCCCCTGAACATGGCTTCCCTAACTTCCTTTACGACATCGGCTCTGTCGCCAGGACCAACAAGCACGATACCTCTGCCTCTTCTGCCCATACGCCCTGTTCTACCCAGTCGGTGGATGAAATCGATAGTGGTATGTGGTACATCGTAGAGAATAACATGCCGGACCGCCACGGTATCGATACCTCTCGAGCCAAGATCTGTAGTGACGATGACTTTCGTGTTGGGGAGTTGCCGTTTGCTGGCATCAGCCTTGGAAACTTCCTTCTCTTCGCCCTCTTTGCCGTCTTTGACTTTTTCATTTCCGGTGAATGAACCAAGTATCTTCGCTTGACGAGACGGGTCGGTGTCTCGATGGAAAGCCACGGCATCGATGCCCTTCTTTACCAGATATTCAGCTACTTCTTCGGTATCCTCTCGTTCGTTCACAAAGACCAAGACGCGTTTCGTTGGTACCGCTTCCTTGCCTTCGGATGGATCGTACTCGGCGGCTGCCTTGCCGATCTGCCAAATGGTATCCGCGCACGCCAACATCTTGTTTCCACGGTACGGGTCCTTGTTTACGTCTACGACTCCAAGCTGAACTCGTCTGGGTATAGCATGTAGATTCGGCGTGACTAGTCGCTGCATGTCCGGATATTTGTCGGCCAGGTGCTTGTCTAGATACCGTGGAATTGTCGCAGAGCATAGCATGAGCTTCTTTAGTGATGGCGTGGCTTTCTCGAGGATCTCGGTGGTGCTAGGTTTGAAGGAGCGGTCGAAGAGCGAATCTGCCTCGTCAATGATGAGGTGAGTAACGCGAGCGAGGATGTTGGGATTGCTCTGCGCAATGCTGGCCAGAAGCGGGGGCGTGCTGATCACAATGTCTACGCCATTTTCATTAAAGAGACGGTTGCGGATGATAGTCGCCGAATTTTTAGCTGAAATGGGCGCGGCGCGGAATTTTACGGCATGGGAGAGGGATTTGGCGACGGCGCCGACTTGGGCGACGAGTTCGGCGGAAGGGACGAGGATGACGGCACGAGGGCGAGCTGGATCGACAGCTTTGTTTAACTTTGGAGTCTCTACCGCGAAGATGTCGTCCCTTCTCTTCTCCTCCATCTGAGCTGCTTCTTCTGCTTCTTTGCGCGCCGATTCCTCCCGTTCAAGCACCTCTTCGCGCTTAATGGCGTCAATGGTAGGGAGAAGGTAGGCTAGGGTTTTTCCGGAGCCGGTTTCCGCAGCGAGGAGGAACGATTCGGGGCCCATGTTCCCCGACGCGCTTTTCGTTCGTCGCTGCTTTTGCAGACCAAGCAGAGCTGGTATTGCAACTGCCTGAGCGGGAGTTGGTTGGCGGTATTCCAGCCCAGGCAGCGCATCCTTGACCGCTTCTTGTACGGTATCCATAAGCGGAAAGCTCTGGAAAGAATCGATTTCTGCTATCTTCCTTTTGATAGCGGATCTCGGCCCATAAGGTATCTCGTGCAACGAGCGCTGCATTTTGAGCGCATGGAACGGCTCCTGGGGAGCGCGCCTCTTCCCATCCGGTCTTCGACCAGAGGATCTGTCTGCCCTGAATTCTCCGTGCCTTGCTTCTCGCTCTCGCATGGGCGGAGCTTTTGTTCTGTTCAAGTGTGAGAAGGGCTCGCGCTGTCTCTTGGGCGGCTTTGCGTCCGGTGAAGGGCGAGGAGGCTGCGCGACGGTATCGGAGAGCACCATTCGAGACGGGCGAGGTCTTTCGTGTCCATGCTGCCCTGGGCGGGGTCGTGAAGGGGTGCCGCCTGCACGGCGGGCGGCTCGTTCGCGCTGTATCTGGGCATAGAAACGGGCCTGCTGGAGCTGGGGCGGCTGTCTAAGAAGGGCGCGCACTTCGCAGCGGGGGCAGGAGCGAGCGAATTGGCGCAGCATGGTATACATGGAATGGAGGAAGAAGAGGATGATCTATGACTTCTTCAGCAATGACGAACCCGCGTTCGCGAAAGCTTTGGCGCCACATCCGCGGCGGCGCTAGGCCAATCACGGCGCGGGTGGCGGTGCGGCTGGCTCTTGTTGCTATGGGCGACGACCCACCCGCCTCGCACCCCGGCCGTGTTGACGCGGATCGATCTCACAGGCGCCATTTGAGCAGCACATCCTCTTCTCCCTCACCTCTGCAACCCATCCAACAGCGCCTGCGCCCGGTTCGACGTTCACTTCCGCCTCCGTATTTAATCAGCGCGCATCCATACCAGCTGCGCGACCTCCTCGACGGAGCCGCGCCATTCTTCGCAAACATTCCTCGCCGACGCAAATAGCCTGCCTGCATCGACAGCTGTTGCCGCTGGCGCTGGCCGAGAACCATGTCGCGCAATGAGGCAGTATGTCCCCCGATCTCCCTCGCCATGAGCGCCTTGGAAGCCCTGCAATGCTGATGTTCGCGCGCCCAGGTGTCGCCGCTGCGCATAAACAAAACACCAACTGCCTCGCCCACCAAGGGCAGCGGCGTGTCGCGCCCGCTCTCCGAGATTGGCTCCACAGAGCGCAGGAGGAACTCTCCGAGCTTCAACCAATCGACCAAGGTATGCCCGCGCTGCATTCCAACCCTAGGTCCTGCGCGGCAGCTAACGTGGCCTAGAAGTTATTCCTAAACAAGGAGTCCTCGCCCTTCGACTCTTCTCCGTTTGCAAACAGTCCGCGTCTGTTTTGGAAGGAGCAGACTACCTCGCCCAAGGGCCGCTTTGGGTCGGAGAACGAGTACGAGCACGAGTCGTCCGTGTCGCTGTCGCCCAAGCGCAACTCCATCGAGAACCTGAAGAAGGCGTCTCGCGTCAAGAACAGCAGCATGTTCGCCCGCGAGCAGAAGAACGAGTACGACCCCACCTCAGTGCAGGCGCCCAATCGACCGCTGGCCGCTGGCCGTCCGTTGAGCACCCAGGTCCAAGGCAATGCGTTTGGTGGGAGCGGTCTGGCCGGGCTGCGTAAGCAGAACGAAGAACACCGTGGCCACCGCCGCGGCGAGAGCCTGAGCAAGATCCCCTTGCTAAGCCCCTCCAAGGGCTCTTCCAACGCACTCTCTGCGCCTTCTTCTCCCGCCAAAGATGCGCCGTCACCAGCCGAGGGCCGCATTTCCCCGAGCAAATCCGCCCTCGTTAGCCATGGGCGCTTCAACTCGACCGAATACAATCCAGACTCTAGCATGTGGTCAGAGGACGACGAAATGAAGCACCAGACCCCGCGCCCTTTGCGCCGCCATGCTAAGAGTGTGACCTTCGACGCTGCTCCCCCAACAATCAATGAGTACGAGATGGTCACGCCTGATCCTTCCTCAATCGCATCCGGCTCGCGGGAGGGTAGCTACGAGTCGGACGAGGAGCTAAGCTTCGACCAGGATGACAGCTTTGATGCGTCTCTGGAGGACACTGATAAGACGCCTGTTGTGCTTCCAGAGGACTGGCGTCACATGAGCCCAGAAGCCGCCAACGCATCGCTCACGGATCCTTACGACGATGTATTTGACGGGCACGAGAGCAGTCCGATGCCGAACGCGCGCCCTAACGGTGTAGCGAAGGCGAACCACTCGCGCCATGGCTCCACTACTTCAGACGGTGAATCGAGGCCTCTTCCTCCTCTGCCGGGCATGCAAGGACATGATGACCGTCGCCGGCGCGATTCTAGCGTTGGTCTTTCAGCTGCTGCCGAGCGTGCGTGCGGCCGTAGATCATTGCCCCAGCCTCCCCAAGCTGCCGGCATTTCCAAGGCTGATCTGCTGAACATGCGCGAAGGTTCCATGTCTTTAGAGGACAGGCTGCGTCTCATGAACTTTGACGAAGAGCGCGACACCAGCACGCCGACGCAGGAAAGTCAGGATAATAAGACTGGCCTCGGTATACAGGTACAGGTGGCAGAAGTCGATGACGCGACTGAGTCCGATCTTACGGTTGACGGACCCAAGGTTCCACGGATCTCTCGCGAGTCTATACTGCGAAAGGTCAAGAGCCGCAACTTCGACGAGTACGACAGCTACAATTACGACGCGGAGTCTAGCCCCGAGCGTAGCTATGGCGAGCTGGCTGATCTTGATCCGGATGTTCCAATTCCCTCTCGCGAGGCTTCTTCCAATTTCGACGAGGACCCCCGTGCGAACGCGCAGGACGAGGCCGACAGCGTGATCGACGCTTACTCGTTTGCTGAGACAACTGAGATGTACACCGAGGTATCGCAGCTAGAAGACCAGGAGCGCGAGTCTTCCGTCATTCGCCATGAGGTGAAAGAAGATGCCCGCGAAGATGACGACGCCAGCCAATACTCGTCTCAGCCCGAGGAGCAGCCTACCTCGCAGAGCACGATTGAAACCTCTGGCCCCCCAACGCCGATAGCATTCTACTCATCGCCAACCGCCGCTGAGAAGGAAGCGCGCCGAAAGGAACTGTTTGCTTCCTTCGACGACAACGAGGTTGACTTGCGGCTCGACCCGCTCAAGTCCTCATTTCAGACAGCAGCCAGCCCTCTTGACACAGCACCCAAGATGGATGCCATGAGGCAGTTCCTGCGACGACCCGAGACACCGGAGGCTGAGGAAGAAGCCGACGCCGAAGAGCCTGGCACTCCAGATTCAGTCATCCGACATCCCGTCGTCATTTCGCCGCCTGAACGTGACTCGCCCGCGATTCCAGAGAGGGAGTCGACTATCAAAGGTGCGGGTGGAAGGTTCAAGGCGCGGCCATCGCTCATTCCCGCTGATGTGGACATGGCCGCCGCTCGCCGACAGGTCAGCGGTGAACATCCCCCGCCTGTTCCAGAGCGTAGCCCTAAGCGCCAATCTCTTAGCCTAGATATCGGTCACGTCGAAGAAGAGGACTCACAAATGGGCCTCTCGAACAAGGAAAATTTGACCCTCGATCTGAACATTGCCGAAGACTCCAACGACCTCAGTTTCGGGCTTGACAGGGAGTTCGATAACATCATTGAAGCCCAGAAGGTAGACAGCCTATTTCCTTTGCCCTCCTTCGCCCAGTTTCCGACATCAAGCGCCGCGCAACAAGATGCCGCGAGTCACATGTCTGGCGAGGGCTTTGTGTATACGTATAGTCCCGCTAACGGATACGTCCGTGAACAGAAGGGATACCTCATGCGACAGAACACCAAAGTAGTCGTCGCTAGCAGCCGTCAGTTCAGCGACGAGAAACCGTCCGCGGATGCGCCAAAAGCTGCCGAGAAGGCTTCCAAGTCCGCTAACAGCAGCCCACGCAAGACAAGCGCAGAACGCAAGCCTGCTTGGACAACTGAACCCTGGAATGGTAAGATGAGGCGACGAAGCATTCGCACCACCTCGGGCGCGCGCCGTGGTGCTGCCGCAGGCCCTGCACCTCCCTTACCAGGTCAGGAATCCGCGGTTGCGGGTGGACTAGATTCTGTCGAGGAGCAAGCTGGTGACGAATTTGAAGATGGGCAAGAGCGTGGCAGGCTGTTTGTCAAGGTCGTAGGTGTGAAAGACCTGGACTTGCCGTTGCCGAAGAGTGAGTTGCCTTCTAGACTGTTCAGCACGATTTGTTTGCTCACATTACGTTACAGCCGAACGCACATGGTTTCAGCTCACCCTTGACAACGGTTTGCACTGTGTAACCACGTCCTGGTTGGAGCTTGGTCACACTGCTCCCATCGGGCAGGAGTTCGAGCTCGTAGTGCTGGATGATCTCGAGTTCCAACTTACCCTGCAGACCAAGCTGGAACCTCCGGCTCAGCCTCCGATCGCTGTAGCTCCAGCAAAGGCTGTCAATCACAAGAAGTCTCATTCGGCCTTCCGAAACCTCCTTTCCTCGCCAAAGAAGCGGAAGGAGCAAGAGCGCAAGCAGCAGGAAGAGGCCGAACGCCTCGCGCTCCAGCAACAGCAAGAAGCTCAGGCAAAGCGCAATCATCAAGCCACGGCATGGAACCTGCTCCATGACCTGGTCGGACCAGACGGCTCATTTGCACGTGCCTACGTATGCTTGAAGAACCACGAAAACCAAGCATATGGTCGTCCGCTCAACGTGGATATTCCGTGTTTCAATGAATGGGCCGTTGACGATACCGGCGCAAGCAGCGTGAAAAGCAAGCGTGGCGGCGTAGTCCGACGTCCACCATACCGAGTGGGCAAGCTCGCACTTCAGCTTCTCTATGTCCCCAAGCCGAAGAATGCAAAGGATGAAGACATGCCCAAGAGCATGAACGCTTGCGTACGCGAGCTTAGGGAGGCTGAGGAAATCAAGGATAAGTCTTGGGAGGGTCATCTAAGTCAACAAGGTGGCGATTGTCCCGTAAGTAAAACCTTCCGCTCCAGAGGTCCGGAGCTATACTAACTGTGTTCGTAGTACTGGCGTCGTCGCTTTTTCCGCCTTACAGGCACGAAGCTCACGGCATACCACGAAGCCACGCGACAGCCTCGCGCAACCATCAATCTTGCCAAAGCAACTAAGCTGATCGACGACAAGTCTTCGCTCCAGCAAGCACCGTCGACTAAGAACGGTGGACGCCGCAAGTCCGCTTTCGCGGAAGAAGAGGAAGGCTACATGTTCGTCGAAGAAGGGTTCCGGATCCGGTTCGCCAACGGCGAGGTCATTGACTTTTATGCCGATAGCGCGGAGCAGAAGAACGGCTGGATGAAGGTGCTCTCCGAGACTGTCGGCAAGGATATCGCTGGCGGCCGCGGCTGGGCAGACATGGTGCTTGAGAAGGAGCGGCGGGAGAAGATTCGCGCTCAGGCTGCTCCTCAGCTAGCGCAGGCGAAGGCACTCAGGGAGTCAGCCCACGCCAATGCGCAGCACCAACAACAGCGTCCCCGCTCACACGAAGGCACCGGCAGCAAGTCAATGCCGTCGAGCCCCGTGAAGCCACGCCACTCACGCACACAATCGCACGCTCCCGCACCACCGCCACCGATCGAGAAAGACCCGCGACATAAGGCAGCCACTGCGCCGCGTCAGCGCGACGCCCAAAGCAAGGCAGCACGAAGAGATCAGGTTCGATCGATGATTTTCTAAGCCTCTCCACTTAACCCATCATTACTTAACTTCATCATCGATACCCGATCTCCGACAGGGGATATTGGACCTTCACTTTGGCTTACGCTTTCTTTGCCTCCTAGATTCCCTTTCTGTCGCTTTCGAATCGACTAGGCTTTGCGGCCAGATTCGCAGCTTGGAGGGATGTGTTGCGTCGCAGGGGTGCTGCGCACTCGTGACGATAGCTGTTGGGGTTCATCTTCATTCTCTTCTCCGGCGTGCGCTTCCTTGTATAAAAAAAAAAATCTGAACTTGACCGACGCGTCGACTCCATCGGCTCTCCTTGTGTTTGGTTGATGGAGAGACAAAGTTGGCAGCCGGGTGAAGAGAGACAAGAACGTTTGCTGCTTACGTACTCTATTCTTCTTGTTTACTTCTTCGGGATCGGGGTTTTCTTTGTTGATCTTTCGTTTCGGCGTTGCCGGTGCCGGCATCAGATGAGATTATCCTCTGTTTAATGAACGATTGAAGATGATGCACGTATGCAGAGGGGACGGCAGGGCTAGGCGCGGAGTTTCCAAATATACACACTACTTCGAAAAGCACCTTGTGGTTGCACATACCTAGGTATGCAGGTGTTCATGTGATGGCTGTCGCGCGAAAGCGCCCCGGCGGGATCAACGTTTTCTCTCCTTGATTCTTCATCAACAAGGGTTTGGTATTGTTTGACTCTGTGTCGAGGGAGGTGGTTGAGAAGGACAGGACAGGACACCTCGCGAACGCGGTGGGCATGTTTGCCTCGATAGTGTATGCATTAATGTTCATGCGTGTCGGCGGTCCTTCGGGGTTGTTGGTCTTGTTCGGGGCTGGTTGTTCATTACCGCGTGCGACCTTGAGCTCGCGAGCAAACATTCTCACAGGATAGGACAAACTTGGTTCAGGCGGAAGCACGGAAGCACACACACTCTCTCTTCTCTCCGTCTTCACTTCTTTCGCTCCATCAATTAGCCGTCGCCAGTCATTTCAGACGTCAAGTTCAGCATTGGGGAATTCAGTGCTCTCAGCATAGACCATTTGCATTGTACTCCCTTTTTCCTAATCTCATGAGCCGCTCTCAGTGATAGATCAATTCTTCTCTTCAGTCCCCGTTTCCCATATAATGGGCATAGCCTGCTCGCATCCACCGCCACCTCTGGTCGAAATCGCTGGCTCGCGCAACAAGATTCTCATTCCCGCCGGGACCTCCTTCTCAGTCCACCCACCGCCTGAGCTTACTCGCCGCGGGCGTCGTAGCAGCCGCCGAGTACCAATCTACCATCGCGTCTCATCACCCTATTCCTCATCTGCCAACGATTATCGGCCAATAGGCAGACCACGCGAGCGTGGAAGAAGACCACCAACGTTGTCAGAAGACACAGAAAGCCAGATGAACTTCATGGATATGAGTCCGCCGGGAGGAGCAAGGACGCGGGGTGCGCCTGGTCCTGGGAGGGGGTATGGAGGCGGAGGAATGCCGATGGGAGGGAGGAGGCCGAGACCTGGCTCTGGACCAGGACCTGGACCTGGAATGGCAGGGGCGTATTTCGATCCAGGAGATGTGAGGGCTCGTTCGGCGCCGGATTTGCATGGGGGTTATCCGTATGCGGGGATGCGAACTCCGCGGCCACGTGTTAGAGGGATGGAATCGACGCTGGCAAGGGGTATGAGTCCTGGTGGCCCGGGTTATGTAGCAGGTCCAGGATATGGGGCCGGCGCGGGAGGTTTAGGTGGTGGCAATCCGTACGCGTATCCTCAGGGACGACTAGGGACGCCATTCCAAGGTCGGTCACAAACGCCGATGCAGATACAACCGCAACGTCGTCCATCCCTGCGTCCTCCGGGGCTCAATGAGGTTCCCATGGGGGCCTACGCGGCTGGCCATCCGGCTCCTCCTGTCCGCGCGAACACTGATCCTCCGACTTCGAAACGGCTCAACCGGACGCAACCTACGAACAAAAAGGTCGGACCATCTGGTCAGGAATGGATAGAAGGGGATCCATTCCTAGATGCTTGTACGTGTACGACAAACTGCAATTGTCGAAAGGGGCAACGAGTACTGTATCGGGCGCAAGCTCAGGATGGCGATGGACATAACGGGTTCGGGGAGATTCGGTATATTTTGAAAGATGATTTGGGAAGAGACTGCGGCGATCACTCGGCATGCAGAAACGGAAACCAAGAGGAAAAGAAGAGCGGTAAGACGAAAGGAAAGCTAGGGCTCAAGGAACCGAGCCCTGCATCGAAAGAGGACATCCAGCGAATGACTGAGGGTATTGAGGCGCTTCATGAAAAGATGGAGGGCTTAGGCCTGAACCAGCCAGGCGGATTCGGTGGCCCTTCTAGAATGCCGTTCGGAGGAACCGGTGCACATCCGGCAATGATGGAAAGTATGGATCCTCGCGTGCGTCCAGGGATGGGTGGTGATCCTTACGGAATGAGCGGGCCGGGTAGAATGCCGGTAGGTATGGGTGGGCCTATGGGAGGCAGACCAGACCGTATTGCCAGGATGGGCATGCGTGGACCGATGCCAGGCGAAATGGGCTACGAAGACGACATGCCGTTCTCAGAGTCGGCTTTCGGGATGGGGGATATGATGGATCCGATGGAGATGGGAGGACGACCAGGACGAATGATGGCAGGTAGGCGCTCGATGCCACCTGAGTTTATGCCGCCTCGCAGACCGCGAGGGAGGGGTGGCCCAAGGGGACCGCCGGGTTTAGGGATGGATATGGAAATGGGCGGGTTCGGCCGCGGTCTACCACCGATGGGCGGCCGAGGTATGGGCGGCCGACGTGCAAGATTTGGAGGGAGACGACGTCGGCCGGAGTTCGGTGATGAAGAATTGGACATGGAGATGGGCATGCGGGGAGGGCTGGGCGGTCGCGGAGGAGGACGTGAGGAGTATGGTGATATGGACGATGATGACGACGAAGCGGCATGGGAGGATGAGAACGGTTAGGCCTCCTAATCTGTGAAGTTATATGCCAAACACTGATAAGCAAGCTACAGACGGTGACGAGGGCCCGGGCATGCGGCAGAGTCCATCAGGGAGGCGCAGAGACGGCGGACGACCCCGAATGGGTCGAAATATGAGTGGGAGGGGAGGCACAGCAGGAAGGCAAGCGCGCGTTGAGGAGGACGATGACATCTGAGCGGAGTCACTCTGATGGAGCGTTGGTCCAGGCCCTTGAGTCTCGAGAGACGGCGGAGGGGGTTTCGTGTTTTGTTGCGTTCGGCGCCGGGCATGTAGCAATATGTGCGATTCGATTGCGTCACACCACCCCTGCCCCAGGACCTCGCGCTGGGGCCGTGAGGGGAGCGTCGTGCCGGCAGTCAGGAGACGTGGTCTGTGAGGCGGCGGCAGGAGACGGCGGCAGGAGAGGGCGGCTCGGCATCTGGCCGGATTGCGTGCAGAGGAGGTGGCCCATGCTGCTTCATGTCACGAACGCTGCCGGGAACGGGAGCCCCGGGGGAAACTGCGGGTGGACTGCCCAACTATCAGCGCACAGTGGCCGGTGGGGACTTCCTCATTCTGAGATCACCGGGAGTTCTCGGACAACATTCGGGTCCCCAAAGTGAACGCGGCACGCACAGCTCCACCAACTGACTATTCTGACGACGAGGCGGAAACTGTGCGAGAGGCACTTACAGCGCGTTCAGAGAGGAGGTGTAGAGTTCAACGGCCATTCATTCTTACCCTGATCGTGAGATCGTGTAGCCAAAGCCCTCTTGAGCCATGGCCTTCAGTCTAGGGATATAGGAGAAAGGAAACCGTACAAGTTGCCAGCTCGCTCGAGACTCAGACGGAGTGAGGCGTGTATGCATGCTGGCATCCATAGACGCCGACCCAGTCCGAGAAATGCATATATCCCACGTGCGCAAATCGCCCATCGTAGCACCAACCGTACATGCCGACCTGGAACTCCTCGCTCGAAACGCAGATGACAGAGGAAATCGACGGCATGGCTTTTGAAAGGAAAAAGGAAGGTAGGGTCGAGCAAGGAGAAAAGGTCGGCTCCTCACTAACATATCCGCTCAATCACCACTTCGGACCACTCCAATTCACCGAACTTCAACTCCCACTGAAGCTCTGCTAGCTCGTCGGCAGCCAAGTTCAACCTCATTATCCTCTACGGCGCAGTCCAGCCCATGCCGCTGCTGGACAGGCCAATGGCGAGGCTGAGGCGCTTACCCTGCTCGTTGAGGTGGAGGATCCTGCACTTCTTCTCGGCCCACCAGTTCTCGAAGTCGTTGATGTCGCTGATGGAGAGAGTTGTGCTGCGCTTGGCCTCGTACCACTCCGTATCCACCTTGCGGGCGGCGTGGCGGAGACGGGGAAGTGCCTCGGTGCGTAGGTGAGAAAGCTCCGTCGCGTAGTAGGCATCATGCGGCTCGAGAGGGATTGAGAAGGACCGCTCACGGGACCGCGCACGGTTGTCTGGGTATTGCAATTCAGACGGCGTCAGGCAGATAGGAGACACGGGAGACGTGACTTGCGACGCCGAAAGTGACGGAGACGCAGACTCCGAGTTGGGCGAAGCAGGAGAAGAGACGTCCGACAGGAAGACGCTGCTAGCATTGCTGGTCGTCCGCATCTTTGGCGGCGGCAGATCATCCATCTGGACGAAGAACTCGTCTTCCTCGAGCCTGTGGGGTGGGCGGGCACTGTCGAGTCCTTCAGTATGCTTGTCCAATCGCTCGAAGCCTAATCATGTTAGTGACCATGCACGAACCTACAACGGGCGGAAGGCACGTGCTCCACGCAACTGCCAATTGGATGCGTGTTCAGACGTCACACAAAGAGAGAGGCATTTACTAACCAGTCAGAGCTGCTGCGCCCGCATGTTGCATCGAGGCCAGGGTAGATTGGAGGGTTGCTGGGAGACGCTCCCAAAGGTCCTGGGGGATATACCACGCCGGCAGATGGGACGGGTTGTAGCTGAAGGCGTCTCCATCTCGGGGGCAGAGGGTGCGCGGCGACTCGATCTGGGGGGAGGACGGAATGGCCATGGAGGTGAAGCTCTTGCGGGTAGAGCTACGGCGCTGGTGGTTGCGGCCGTGCTGTGGAGAATGGTAGATGGGAGACGGAGAGGTAGCGACAGCCATTGTTGATGTTAGGTAGAGGTGGTGGGAGGCGATGCTGGGTTGCAGGTGATTGCTCGAAAGAGTGTCGGAGTTGGACCGAGTTGTGCTTGCTGTCACGACACTGCCGCTGCGTGCCGTCAAAGGAGGGTGCGCGAATATTTGTAGGCGAGGAGTGAGTGGACTTGAATGGCGTGCCGTGAGAGAGGGTCTGCTTTGGTGAAAGGATCGCGGGTGGAGGTGAGGATCGAGGCTTGGCGGGTCCTCGGAAACAGGAAATGATGCGGAGGTTACGCCGGGGTCGGGGGGAGCTTATATGTGCGTGATTCGCGGGCCTTCCATTAACGCCCAAGGGACAGATGGGAAAGTGCCAATTTCCCCATAAACGTGACGTCGCTTCCTCGCAGTTCGCTGATGGGAAAGTGCGATGTCGATGCCGGTGGGCGGGCAAGCGCCTGTTCCGCGTTAGAGAAGCACACCACCACAGCCCAGGAACAGCAGCATCCATCCGCAACGTCGGCCTGCCGGCGCAGCGCTCGAGACCGTGCCGGCCTAGACCGCTGAGTCGTGTTGCAGCGACCGGGGCACACGTGTTAGCAGCGTTGGCCCCGCGATGCGTGGCGGCGCGCGACACCAGCAGCCTCCTCGGCCGGCCGTGCCGGCCAGAGGGTACCTAGGTAGAGTGCTCTTTCTTACGTACCTACAGGACACAGTACGTCGAGCTCCGTATTGGGCTGGAACGAGCCGCGGCTGGGTTCCGGATCCGCCGCGCACGGGGCTGAAAGCGGCAGCCTTTGTCTTCGCTGAGCTACTCCGTGTGCTGTAGCCGTGCGGTGTCGTCAGGTGTGCGTGGGGTCGGAACGAGAGGGGTGCAGGGAAAGTCTAGTTAGAATGGTGAAGAACAGTAAACTATAAATAATGGGAATGGGCCCTACCCGACGCGACGCGCGTGTGCGCCATCATGAGAGGTTTTATGATATACGATGGTGTGATCGGCTTTCCCAACACCTTCCCCACCACGTCTGAAGCTTCCAGAACGTGTCGCGCCAACTGCCCAGCTGCTTGCCGTCGGCTTTGTTGATGGCTGGCCCTTGCTGACAGCCCCAGCAACCATCAATCATGCGATAGATACGAGTCGTTATTACAGCCGATCGGGGGCCAACGGGAATTGGTCAGTTGTCTTTATTCGGTCGAACCTACAGATACGAGGCGCCGGTGCTATATGCCTCGATAAGACTTGCACCACTCGTTGCTAACTTTTGAGCACGCCTCCCTTTTGTCCTGGCCACTATTCAATGTGCTATTTGCCAAAGACGGCGAGAAAAGAACTCGCCGAGCAAACCCGCCTCCATGCGTTTCCGCACATGGACCGCCCAGAGACTGACGCCCTAAACGCCGTGCGGATTCTTGGATTATTACTCCAACCTGATGCGCGTTGCGTATTAGCTCATGCGATCCACATATCTTGCGGAGGGGACCGGACCTCTGAATCAAGTGCACTCCAGACGCCGTGTAGACTATATCGCTCACTTCGCCCTTGTTGAGCTCAAACGCAGCCTCTTCGAATTCTTTCTGCATGTCGCCCCGGCCAAAGAAGCCCCTGAGCGTAGTCAGCAAATGCCCGAATGGCAACCTCCTGCGAGGGGCGCCTACAGGTCTCCCCCCTTTCGCGCGCTGCTGCAGTCGGATTCCGTTGTCGCCAGCTCGGAGAGAGACTTTCCCTCCGGGTCATTGGGGTTCGCCTCGTATTTCTTGATCACGCTGCGGTACTCCTCGATGAGGGCCGTTGCTTCGTCCTTGCTCCGCGTAATCCTCGGCTCACGCCAGCTAGCCGGTCGCCGACTGTCGCGGTGCTTTACAAGCAGATGTGCGCATCGGATCTTGCCATCCTGAGGCCCAAGATTGGCGGGCGCGACGCCCTTGGAGCTGTGGTATTTTGCCATGTACTCCTTCAGCTTCTCCGGGTCCGTGCCCGCGGGCGGTTCCCATCTCGAGTCTTTGGTCGCGGGGTGGAAGTAGTACGGCAGGTTCTTGGTGTTGGAGCGGCGCACCTCCCAGCCCTCGGGCAGGCCAGTCTGGTCGGCTGACTGCGCACAGTGTGAGTCGCATAGATGACTGTGAGGGGGCGGTGCGCGGCGCCAGTGACTGGGGAGCCTACCATCTTTGCTGTCTGGAGAGACGTGGAGAAATTGGAGGCCGAGAGAGTCTGTCAGGTAGGGGATGCTTTAGTTGTTCGAATCGATAGTTGGGATGTGGTAGAAAGAAGCTCGTGGCACGAGGTGCAGAGAGTGGCCGCTGGTTGGGACGATCGCCAGGAGCTCGACTGCGGGGTGGTGGCCCAGGTGGTTTGTGCTCCCGTAAACAAAGGCCCATATGGCGCTAGAGCGCCTGAGTCAGCCGGAAAGTGGCCGCTCTCGTTCACTCTTTGGTTCAAAGCTGCGACAGCCGCCTCAGTCTTCTTCCCACAGCAACCTCCTCGCCGCCGATAGCCACGCTTCAGGGCGAGTATTTCGACCAGAGCACATTCCGCATCCTCCCGCCCCCCACTAAGTCGAAATCCTTCGACCCGCGGAAAAGAAGGCGCAGCCACGATGGCATCTCCCTCCAGCTACGAAAACGACCAGAAGCAGGACGACAGCAAGAAGATTCTCTTCCGCTTCTGCTCAGAATGGTGAGTCGGCCGCCCGTGCGCAGTCACCCAGCGGCTAACGCTCCGCAGCTCCAACCTGCTGTTCCCCCGCGAAGACAAAGCCGAGAACAAGCTGCTATTCGCCTGCCGGACGTGCTCTTTCGCAGAGGAAGCGCCCTCTTCATGCGTCATGCGCCACGAAATCGCATCAACAGTCGGAGACACGGCCGGCGTCACCTCAGACATTGGGCAGGATCCTACGGTTGGTCTCTCCCGTTCACTTTCCCACACCAGCCTCGGCGAAGCATTTCCGACGCTTTGCACCATGTGCGGCCAGGACATTGTCTGCGAGGAATGCGGTGAGGAGTCGGCTCCGGGCCTGGTGCTCGAGACCGAAGATGAACACGAGCTGCACACGAATGCCCAGCTCGGAGTTGACAAGCAATCCTCAAAGAAATGAGCATTCTCGCACGTTGCTTCGTCGCTTGCCTGCTCGTCTTTGACGCTGCTTGCTGACTCTGCTCGCATCTAGTTGCCGCGCGTCCAGAAAGCGTGCCCCAGCTGCGGCGAGCACGACGTCGTGTTCTTCCAGTCCCAGCAGCGAACTGCTGACACTGGCATGGTGAGTCTCTCTTTCTTCTAACGCCACGCATGCTGACTTGTGTAGAAACTGTACTTTGTGTGTGTAACGTGCGGTCACGTCTGGCAGTGAAGCATCTTTGGCATTTAGACATTTTCTACGCGATGGAGCGTCTCACCGTGGAGCATTGGGCTGGAGTTTGGTGTCTTTCATAGCTCTATGATACGGTGTCCCGGGAAGGTATCCGATACCCATGGATATTGTACACTCGCGAATACACGTTTTATACGTCCGCCCCATGCCCGCCTGTACTCCTGAAAATGCAGCATCTCTTGGCCACGGCACCGGTTACACATGCATCGGCGCGAGCGATAATATCTTTGACCACTGCTTCTGCCTGAGCTCGCCTGCGACGACGCCGCTCACTCGCGTCCCAATGGGCTCGCCCGCCTTGTTCACCAGCACGCAGGCGTTGTCGTCGAACTTGACCACGCTGCCGTCCGGTCTCTGCCACTTCTTCGCCGTCCGCACCACCACCGCGTGTCGCACATCGCCGCGTCGGACCTTGCTCGCTGCGCTGATGGAGACGCTGCTGCCGGTCTCGGGGCCGAAGTTTCGCTGCTTCTTGACCACGACCACTATGCGATCGCCTGCATCCGTCAATACCCCTTCCCACCATGCCTTGTAGCCTTCACATACCAACTTTCGCCGGGCGCTTCGATCGCAGGACGTTGACACACTCGACTATGGCGGCGCCGGAATTGTCGATGCAATTGATGAGCGTCTAGATTGCCGTGCATGAGTGGCTTGTCTGAGTTTTACTGGAGGCGCTTGCCGTACCTTGAGCTGGATCATCCTGCCCGCCTTCCTTCGTCCTCTCAGACAGTACTGCCGTCTCTGGAGCGGCTGTTTGCTGGCTGCGCGCTGTCGGCGGCGGCGTCTAGGCACAAGTTTGCAGTGAATGTCGTCGGGAGCGTCGGCGGTTCCCGGCCTGCCGGCGCATTAGAGGCTAGAGGCTCTCGCTTACACGACCGCCTCGCCTCTCCTCCGCGTTGTTTCGCCCAGCCGATGCAGGAGCAGGGGCTACGCCAGGCCTATTTGCGATTCAGCCCAGCCTCAGTCTCACTCCATTGACCGCGTCTTGCGCTATTTCCAGCCTGTCCGCCTGCTGCTCTTCGGCGGCGCCGCTCCTTCCTTTCCTTTGCGCCGCTCTTTGGCGTCTCTTTGTCTGTCTGTCCTTCCTCCCGCTCGTGGTTTGTTTCCTCGCCGACAGAGTGGCAGAGTGCACCTGCATGGTCGCTCTCTAACCTACGTCACCCAACCTCCCCCTTTAACGTCGCCAGCTCCGCCCTGGCTGCACCTCCACGCGCCAACCGCTCTCTGGCAACATCAACCAGCGACTTCGATTGAAGCGACACGCGCGCGATCATGGCGCCGAAAGAGCAGGAGAAGAAGGGCGGTCTGACGCTGGAAAAGCTGGCCTCGTACGACGACGTGATAACGGATGCGCTGGTCGACAAGGTGGGTTTCTGTCCGGCGCACGCGGGCTAACGCGGTCGCGCGCATCTTGAAGAGCGCGTCAACTAACTGGATGCGCCATCTCAGGTCTACTACTGGACTACAATCCGGAAGAACCGTGGTGGGCGCTTTTCCGCATCGCGTGGGCTGCAGGAAGAAGAGATTGCCGACATGCTCCGCGAGCACATCATTCTTGACAGGGACCCCTACGAGGCGGTACAACACCTGTTGCGCTTGCCAGCTTTGCGCAAGTTCCTGGCTAGCCTGAAGGATGAGAAAGACCAGGAACAGTTCAAGCGGCATCTGCGGCGCTATGCCCTCATCTACATGCCAGACTCGCCGTTTGAGGTGACCACCACCAACCGATACACCATCACTGAGCATGAAGCGTCTATTACAGCGCGAAGAGACATCAAGCCACGCGAGGAGGTTAAGTACTTGACGGGGGTGCAAGTTGCCATGACCGAAGAGCAGGAGAAGAATCTGGAGCTGCTGCGCAAGGACTTTAGCCTGGTCATTTCCAGCAGGAAGAAGACTCGATCACTCTTTCTGGGCCCGGCGCGCTTCGCCAACCACGACTGCGACCCCAATGCTAAGCTTTCCACCACGGGCTACGATGGCATGCAGATCGTAGCCGTCAAAGCCATTGAATGCGGGGAGGAGATTACGGTTTCCTACGGCGAAGATTACTTTGGCGAAGACAACGAGGAGTGTCTGTGCCGGACGTGCGAGACCAGGGGGGTGAATGGTTGGGCCCCGTTCAAGAGGGTCGAAGACTCGGATGACGAGGAAGATGATGATGAGAAGCCCGCTGCAAAAGAGCAGACTCCTCAACCAGATGAAGGGTCCTATTCTTTCAGAAGGAAGCGCAAATACGATTCAACGCAGGAAGACACCTCGCGCGATTCAACTCCGCCAACCAAGCGCTCCAAAACCGAACCGAAGGGCAAGCTCCTATCCCCTTCTAAGCGGAGTGTGTCGGGGTCGTTACGAGGAACGGGTCTGAAGAAGCCTTACAGTCCCTCAGCGCTTCGACAAGAACTTCCAATCTCTAGCATTGAATATCCGACTACAAACCTCGTGCCTTCCTCGCAAGTCCTGCGCGACTTCCGCACCCAGCAGCGAGTCGGCTTGCTCAACGTAACGCTTGACGAGACATCATCGTCCCGCGATACCACCCCCCAGTCATCCATGGCAGCCGCCTCGCCGAAATCCTCACAGTCTACTGACGCCACGTCCGTCGACGAAGATCACCCTATGACGGGTACGAATCCCAAGATCAAAGTCGATCCTGAGACCATCCACGCGAAACCGACTTTAGGTGTTGCCACGATTAAGGATGAGATTACGTCTATCATCACCCCGGCATCCGCGCTATTTGCTGACGACACCACGTCCGAACTAAGTGAGCTGTCAGATGGCGAAGACTTTGATGACGAACTACTGGAGATCGTGAAGCACAAGCGACCAAAAGCAACCATCACTCGCCGGACTACGCGGTCGCGGTCGCGGAACGAGGTGCAGAACCGCGTTGGCACTCCTATCCCCGACTACACCACCGAAGAAGGCTGGGAAGAGAATGAGCGCAAGCCGGGCGACTACATGACATCAAAGTCCGTTCTCTCAGCGAAGGGCAGCAAATGGAGCGAGTGCCAGACCTGTGAGGAAGAATTCGTGCAGACAGACGGCTTCCGTGGCACGCGCAAGGAGTGCCCGCGATGCGAGCGCCACTCCAAGCTTTATGGGTTTGCCTGGCCCAAGACGGACAAGGAAGGCAAGTATGATAAGGAAGAGCGTGTACTTGATCATCGGACGATCCATCGTTTCGTGGATCCAGAGGAAGAGAAAGAGCTGAAGAAGGCAGGACAGAAGCGCAAGCTTAGGGAGTCGATTGTGCAGCGGTTCTCCACACCGCGATCGGGACGCGAGTCCTCGATGAGCGTGAGCATGGACCCGGAGAGTGGGCGCAAGAGGAGGCGGGTAAGGAAGACGATGTAAACCCTCCGCCATAAACGACAAGAGGTGGCTTCGGTGGAGTACGGAGCAATGGCGTACAGCGAACTAAAGCCTTCAACGGCCTTTTGATCCTTTCTGGCTACGGCATTGGCGTTTTTGGAGCGAGCGTGGCATATGGGGAGCATATGGAGGCGCGCTGCATACCCTCATAGTATCTTTTCTGGCATTATCCTCTTCTCGGGCGCGAGCATATTTTTTCCAACATCTCCATGATTTAGCAACTGTACGATAGAGCATGAGGTCTACCGAGCTTTTTGGGCGGGCATCTTTGAGCCTTTGGGCGCCTTCTTTTTTTTTGCCGCGAAGGATTTTGTACTATAGTAGCATATGCCGGATGATCTGGCTTGTTTTTGGTTATTTGCCAGATAATGCAAGATTTTCAAGATGTATATGATGGGTCCGGACATGATGGTTGGTAAGAGCGTGTATTCAGGGAGTAGTGTGTAATATGCTAATGAATCAGCGGTTAAAGGACGGGCTAACAGTCGCAGACCATAAACGAGGCGACTCGTATCTCATACAACTCAGAAACACCCCCTGATCTCGAACGGAGCATCTACGTGGTGCTCTCCTAGCGCCTTTCCTTTTCACTACATGCTGACCAGCTTCCCAGTCCACCGTTTCTCAGTGACTGCTCCACGCATGCATTCACCATGGTTTACCGGCGTCTAAGGTAAGTATCATGAACTCGATTCACTAACACTCCTCAAGGTGATCTCACCCCTTCCCTACATGAGCTGTTCCTACGCCCCTTGGTATCTCACAACAATCCTATCACAACCATCCCCCACAATCGTAACTTCAAGCTCACATCTACAACCTCGCATCGATCTGGCTGGTATAGCTCCTACCATGTCCAACACCCCAGATCTTCCAACAACCAGCAATGCGTCCGAATCCATACCCGATGACGTATGGTCCGCGGACGCCAATATGTCTCATCCCAGCATCTCAGTTTACAAGCTGGAAATGGGCCGGGAGTCTTCGCCACCTTCAGAAGAAGAACAAGATCCAGAGCCGGAACCACCAACAGCCCTCGCACCCGCAAACCCCTCTCCCACGTCCTCATCAACATCCCCCATCCAACCCACACCCTCTCCTCAAGCCCTATCCATCCTATCTTCCCTCCCACTCACCGCCGCCAATAACCCAACCCTCACCTGGCTCTTCAACAACCTGCCGCCAAACACGCAGATCTACTACCAGCAAACGACTCCCACAACGAGCACGCTGGTCATAACGCTCCAGACCTCCACTGGCGAATTCCTCCAAGAAGCGACGTTCTCCGTCGCGGATGACGGCGACATCCATATCGACGGACCGGGTTTTGGGCCGGGTCGCGACCCATGCTCTCAACACCGCAACGCTATCGCCTTCGTGGATTCCCTTGAAGTCGCGCACGTGTCCGCATTGCTGGATGCCGTTTGGCGTTGCGGATGAGGAGGAGATTGGGTTCTTGAACCGTAGTAGTGAAGAGGGCAAGGACGATGGGAGGTGGGAGAATGTGCTGCTGCTGAGGGAACTGCCGTTTGATGCGAGCAAGCCTGATAATGCGCCGGTGAGGACGCGGTGTGGACATGTTTTTGGGCGGTCGTATTTGGTGGAGAGTCTGGAGAGGGTGAATTGGCTGTGTCCGGTGTGTAGGACGGCGTTGGTGGATGGGGAGGCTTAATTGAGGTGGGCTAGGCGTAGTGTGGGTGGGATGAGAGTGAGGAAATGAGGAGTGGTTTGGTAGGGGAGCGGGATGGGGGCGGGCTGCTTTGCTTTGCCTTGCTTTGCTTCGCCTTGCTTTGCTTTGCTTTGGCGAAGATGTCCTCCTGGTTTTGGTTATGGGGCATTTAGGAGATGCAAATGGTATTGCCGTGAGAGTTTGCGCTCGTATGGTATGTGAGGGAATGGGTTTGCGAACCGCGTCCCACCTCACATTGCATTGTTTAGCATTGAAATTCCTCGATTGAAATGGAAAGAAGGCGTATCTTTTCAAGCTCGCATTACACAAAGACCGATAAGCGGATTGTTTGTTTCTTCCATTGAGTTTATTCTGACGTGCGTGCTAGTCTGCGTCATTCGCGATTTGCCCGTATTCCATTCCTGTACAGCGCGTGCAGGCCCGATACTCCGTCCTAGACGTTGTAAATGGACCAGGCCCATCTCAAGCAACAGCACCCGCGTTGTATGGGCCATGCACTTTCAGGGTTCTAGAAGACCTATCCTTAAGAGGTAAATTGCCTATGAGCAAACGCTATAACCCTAGAACCCCTAGATAAAGATACTCAAGACGGTGCTGCCTAACTCCAACTCGAAATTAAAGGCATGACCTCAATGACGCCCAAGCAGTTCCCAACCCTACTACTACCCTCCAGTAGCCTCTTAGATGTCCTCCAGGCCTTCTCCCCGGACCCATGCTCCTTTTACCCCGAGCTCTGAGGGAAAGGTGCGAAGTTCCTCCGACACTTCGGACACCTGGACCCGCATTTCTCCAAGCTCTCAATCAAGCAGTTTCGACCGAAGAGATGCCCACATGGGGTCCTCACAGGGTGGTTATTCGGCCTGCTCTCGTCGAATGGTAGAGCTCCCAACGCGGCCAGTATTGGATCTTCAGGCACCTCAGGCACGAACAACGGGTCATCGTAATCAGTCTCTCCAAACTATAGGATACACATTAGCAAATGCCTTGAACAGGAGGAGTCGAACACACGGTATTCCTTGCGTCTTTAACCCAGTAAAGGTTCCCAGAAAGGACCTGCCACAGTTGGAAAAGGGAAAGCAAGACGGGCCAGTAGCTGCACCGCGATATACGTACCTTGAGCCAGCAGTGCGGGCACTTGTTATCTTCCGGAGCAATGGCGCTTAGCTCTACTTGCTCGAGGGAACCAACGAAGGCGACTGCGTCGAACCTTGAAAATATCGGGGGCCCGAAGCCAAGGTCAGGAAGGGCAACTCCATGCGGGATATCCGGAAGATGCAGGGCTATGAGCTCTCCGCCGAGTTGGTTACTCAGCTGGTCTAATGTTGTTTGCACCTCGGGAGGCGGTGTGACTTCGAATGGGCTACCTACCGTTGCGGGTTGGGAAGTGGGCGCTTGTAGTCCGGCTGCTAGGGGTTGAGAGCCGCCAGGAGGAGGCATAGCGGACGGAAAATTGCCCCAGGCAAAGGTATACGGCATAGGGAGTAGACCTGTGGAGTCGGCGCCGCTAGCGACAGCCATTTCATTCATCAATTGGCTGAAGAGAGCTGGTAAGCCTGCGGGCAGTGGAGGTATGGGTGTGTTGCCTTGCAGCGCGGTCGGAGGAGTAGGCGGATTTGCGCCGGATGTTGGCGATTGAGAGTCCCCAGGAGGAGGTAGAGAGTTCAAGATATCCCCCGGGGTAGACAACTTGTATGCCGTCGGAGGGAAGGCTGTGACGTTGGCCTCGGTGCCGACAGGCGCCGCTTGAGGCATGCCGCCGAAGACATGATGTATCGGTCCGACCGTAGCAGATGAGGAACCTTGCATTGTGGTCGGGGGATCAGGCGCGTTTGTACTGGTTGTTGATGGCTGAGACGGCTTTGCAGAGCCTGCGATTGTAGCTTCACCGATATTTAGCGTACTTGCCGTTTCGGTCAAACCCGTGTTGCTGTCATCAAGGTCGTCGGACGCGATGAAGTCATCGAGCTCGTCGTCCTCATCATCTTGGTCAAAGGAGTCATTCTCATCTGCGGCGGCGGATTGCGTAACCATGGTGCCTTGTGCGGGCGGCGTCGCTTTGTTCGACTCACTTCCATGCAATAAAGGGGCAGCAACGGCAGTGCTAGCGCTCCCGAGCGCGCTCCACGGAGCGCTGTTCATGGGCGATTTGGCGGTACCAGACATGGCGGCAGTCGGGTCGCGGTTGCGAGGATGCAGACGACGAGGTGAGAGTAAATTACTAGTGGCAATTGTTGTAGAAGCGGTGAGAGTGAAAGAAGATTGGTGTTTGCCCCAAACCATAGCAAGCAAAGCAGGAGCGGACGCAATGTCGGCACACTGATAAAGAGAGAAACACTAGAAGATGCTTTCCGGATACTGCACACCTACGATTACGTTGCTTTTGTCTAAGAAATGCATTTCCTTTGCTGTCAGCACCGTACCATTCGATGCAGCAGGGCTTCGTTGTGCACAAACGTTGAAAGGTAACGCTCGATGTTAGGCGCCGCTATGACAGGCGGCAGCCGACCGGAGTAAGTGTGAACCTCGAGTACGAGATTCTTTTCAGAAGCAACCACCTCACTTGGAGGCGATCTGGTGCGCCTAACGACTACCCGTCTACACTGCCGCCGCCACCCAGCTGCTCATCAGCGTCACCACTAGATGGACTCTCCCCATCTTCGGAGAAGTCCTCCATATCCGGGTCTTCAGCAGAGTGATCACCTCCAGTTCTATCCGATGAGGTAAATGAAGAGTCCAGAGATGCAGATTCACTCTCTTCATAGTCCGGAGCTCTCATCGGCAGTGGAGGATATCCCACGCGGGGAGCGTCACCCTGCTGCCTATCCAGTAATTCGTACTTCGTCCCTGTCCAACATAGTTGGAGTAACTGATTCTTGGTATCATTTCGCTCGAAAATCGTCCCATGCCAGACATGATATTCCAAGATATGCTCAGTGATGAATGTGGCAGAGCCTCGAAGCTCCGAGCCATAGCTACCAGGACCTGCAGTGACGATTTTAAGAGAACGCAGTTCGGGGAATCGGTCCTGGTGAAGAGAAAGGAGGTCCTCGATTTGAGGACGATGGATCTTGTAGCCCGCGACGAAGACAACATCAATCAAGGATGGAGGAAGGCGATGGTAGAGACGATCGGCATCCGTCAATATTTCCCATTCTTGTTCGACTCCTTTCCCTGCTAGGTGGGGCCACATCGCAGCCGCGGTTTCAACCCTCCTCAAGCAGTGGAAATCAGCGAGAGAATCGATGGCCCAGGAGCCTTGGGATTCGTCGGGGACAGAGCACATGTATAAGCAGAGTTCTTCGAGAGTCTCCTTGTGCGCAGCTAAGAGCTGCAGCAACTCGTTTGTCGTGAGTCCATCTGGCCCTGAATGGGAGGCGCCCCTGGAGTAATGGAAGCTTTTGAGGATGCAACATGCGGAGAGTAGTGTTTGCATGTCTGCATAGGTGAAATTGCACCATTGAAGGACCATTCGGGTGAGGCGTAGTGACTCGACAGGCAAGCGTAGAGGGCTGGGAACGTGACCGTTGTCATTCGACGGCCGCCAAGATCCTGCACCATTTATTTCGAAGGTTTCCATTGCCTTCGACTGTATCAGGCCGTGGAAGAATGATAGTGGCCGTGAAAGATTTCCGTCGATAGCCTTAGCGCTGAACCTACGTAAGGTGCGGAGTGCATGGACAGGCAAGCCCCAAGGGAGCGCATCGGCATCGGTTGATCCTTCCAAAAACATCTCGTGCAAATTGGGGAGTAGGGCCATGAGAAGCACCACGTAGGGATCGTCGAGACCAACGCGCAGGAGCTGACAGAATTTGTCATCATAAGGGACGTCCTTGATGTCGAGACCAGCACCGTAAATATCGAGGCACCAGGAATCATCGAAGCGAGAATCCTGGTCGGAGTGACTGAGAACTTTCTCCATGATGCGACTCTTCTCCGAGAATGGTGGGATGGAACGTATCACCCCAACAGCTTTGGCGGCCTCCGTAAACGTACCGTAGTCGATATCGCTCGGTTCATCTCGCAACGGAAATATGAATGAGGTAGACGCAAACGCTGGATTCAAGTACTTGAGGGTACGCCACCATCTCAGATCCAAACGGTGTACATGCTTGGCAAGCTGTGGTCGATTCAGAAGTCGCTTCAGAAATGGTACAACAGATCTGTCGTACACGCGATGGTTGCTGTATTCGCGATATAGCTCCGGCTCTGTAGTATCATGCAAGCGTTTGCACGTGAGGGAGACATTGAGGAGATCCATCTGCGAAACGAAGGACGCTACGCTTAACAGAAGCTCCGGGCTGAGGTCGAGAAGGCCCGGCATTTCTGAGGGGTAAATGAAATGATCAGGGTGCTATGTTCGAGCGTATTCGTGTCTAAAGCGGCAGGCGGAATTGGAGACGAGCAGTCGGGCTGTATTATCGAGAGTAACGGTGCAAGGCGGCGTCCGACACGGCTTGATGCTCGATGTTTGGAGGGAGGAGAAGCAAGCGTGGGAGACGACTCGCGCATGTGACTCACGGATGTTGATGGCAGGTCTAACCCAATTTAGCTTAGCGATTCTACCCACAAAATCGACGTCGCGCTCAAAGACATATGTTGCACTCATGAATTAGGGTTAGGGCTTCAAACGACTTATCGCAACTCCATCTCATACACGAACTCAAACGCCGCAGAGCCGCGATTATAGACACGATTGCGGAATGTACGACCTGGACGGCAGCTTCGAGAGACAACAGCTGCGCTCTTGCCATTCTCAGTAGGTCCGCCACCACTAATGGCGCCGCCGATGAGCATTGGTATGCGCGCGCTTCTACTCGGCCTCCATCGCGTCATCCATCCGAGCCTAGAAAGCTTCACTCTCATTCTTATCCTCATCCTCATCCTGCGCTTCGACCACTTCAACCCAGTCCTACAGTGTCGTTTCACAAATATCCACATCAAGCTCCCGACCTTCACAAATCCACCCCACAAAGGTAAACTTCCTATCCGGATCCACATCGACGATAAGGTCTGCAAGGAGTTCCGAATGGATGACGCCGGCAACGACCATCTCCTTCAGCATGGCGTTCCGGCGCTTCATATGGGGACTGAGTGCCATATCGGGAGTTATGTTATTCCAAATACTGTGGGATGAGAAGGTCTTCTGTGCATCAAGCGCCGGGACCTCTATGCCCACCCGAGAGATTTAGGCAGCCACTGGAGGTGTCCAAAGGGACGAGAGCGTTGGATGATTCTGCCGTTGCGGTGATGTCAACCGTGATGCTTGCTTCGACGTGTGAGCGAGAGCCTTTGCGACACACCATAATCGTTCCATGCGGCAATGGGATGGGCTGAGCTGGCGTTCGAAAAAAAGTCCTCCGCCGCCCTTCGCAGAAGCCTGTAACCTAGGCGCGACACTTGGCCCACCGCCTGATGTGGCGCGCGGATTAGGACGGGATACGATGGAAGGGCTTCTTCTCGGCATAGGGGTGGGATTAGGGCAAGACTGCACGGCTGGGGTTAGCTACCCGCGAACATGGAGCAACTGTCACAAATGAGATTTGTGTATTGTATCTCTGATACACTTCCATGCCCTCGTGTGCAGTCTTCGGGGCTTCCCGCCTTTGCGGCCGTTATAGTGTACAAAACCTCTCATGAATGAGGGTGGCGCGGCTGACCGGTTGTCGCCAGCGCTGGTCGTAATATCGTTAGAGCACCCGAACGCCTGTTGCTTTCCTTCAAGCAGAGTGCCACCCCGGATAGTTTGTTCCCCGACCAGCGCGATCTCAACTCCTGAGTAGCGTCCCTGGCCGAATATCCTCGAAACGCCTGCTGTTCCTGATAAACCTATGCTTCCTCTCAGCCCCTCACTGCACCTCGTATATCTCCATCGCTCTCCGCACTTGCTTCAAGTTCGTTCTGTCTCCATATGCCGACTCGAGCAGCGCATTCCTCTCGTGCTGTCCGTTCGGCCTCGTGCGGCTGTCATCATAGCCCGCAACCACCTTTTCCATGTCCTCAAGGCTAGACCGGGCACCCCAAGAATTCAGTAACGCTCGATTCCGCTCTTCCAAGGTAGGTTCGAATGCTTTGTTGGCCCGGCGGTTGTACTCGTCGAGCTGCTGGGTGATGCTGAAGTCTATTCGGCGGTTGGCTTCGCCGAGGGTGAGGTGACGGTCCGGCTCCTCGAAGAGGCTCTCAGGAAGGAAGTATATTCCGACGGCTATCGCGGCCATGGCTGGGAGATACCTTGGTTGCGTGAGCAAGCAATTGAACGTAGCATCCTGTCGGTGCTTACCATCGTCCTATCCTTCCGAGCTTGGGGGCGGTTTCCGCTGTTGCTGCGAGCGCGGCGGCATTGTATGTGTGGAAGTTTGCTGGAATCGCTGCGGCGCGTGTCGCAGTTGAGAAGCGTTGTCGCATTGGCGGTGGCAAACGCATAGGCATCTTGCTCGATGTTGATTCAGGTAAGATGTTAAAGCTGATAGTATGCTTTGAGGTTTTGGTTTGGCCTGGTCGACTTGATGTGGCTTGTTGATGTCTCTATACGGACGACTGTAGTGGTCGGCTTCGGCAGATATATCTCGAAACGGACTTGTACGAGTTGCAGGAGGGTGGCGGCGATAGAGTGACTTGTGACACAGTGTACGTCGAATAAGTGGTCCCAGGCGCGTGGGGATGAGGAGAAATATAGACCTAAGTTGCGGGGAGGTGAGATGTCACGAGTGGACAATGCCACTGTCTCCCCACCGACCTCATCTCCGCATCGCAAAGTGTCAGCCCACGAATCACAGGACTGCTTTGTCCAACCGCTCTCGTGTTAGGCATCGCGTGACGGCCCAATCCGATACATTCTCGCGTCGCAGGCCGGCTCAAACAACTCCCAGGCGTGTGTGCCCATTTCGGGCGCTCTGGAGTTCGGCCGCTGTGAACAGAGTTGCTTCTCGGCCGCGCACGTATCGCAGTTATGAAGGTGGCATGCGTGCAGCGGGCGTGGAATTGAATAGGCTAAGGGCGGGAGTAGCCGAGGATTGGGTACTTCTCTGGGCTCCGGGGCGACGGAAGTAGGACAGGAGAGGATTGGCGGCCTCTGTGGTGCGGTTGTGAGGCGACGAGCCGAGAGGTGTGGTGAGTGTGGAGTGACCCGGCTGGCAAGAGTTGCCGAGGCGCGCGCCGGCCGTGCCACTCCGCGGCCCTCTAACCTGGATTTCCTAATCGCTTCACAACACCAGCAACAACACCCGCGGACTCATTCCTTCCACCATTGTTCGTAAGACTCCGCGAATGATATCGCTGCTATTGCAAACCCCGCCGAGCGCCGAAGTCCTTGAAATCGTGGGGAAGCCGACGATGGCAAGCGGGGACGGCAGTCTTCAATAGCACAACATCTCACTTCCCTATACAACGCCAAGATGAACGTATCGGGTCTCTCGGAATGATCGCTGGTTCGGCGCCGATTCGGCTTTGAAAGTTGCTGGGTTGCTCGACGCTTCGATCCGCGATTTGGCTCCTCCTAGGCAGTTATTCTTCTCGAATCCTCGATAAACACTCAAGAGTATAGGCTGCCACCAACGCACTCAGTCGTTTGGAATCACCCCTTCCCAAAACGCAGAATGGGCAATCTACGTCAGGCAGTAGATTCCAGGGGTCACATTATTGTCCCTCTTTGGAATTCCCAAGGGGCATCCTGATTAGTATGCCTACACTTGCAACTGAATTTTTCTGGCTTTTTGGAATGGCCTTTCCTATAAGTACTCAAAGTCTGTTCAAGGTATGAAAGAGAAAATATTTCAAGTCCATCTCCATTTCATTTTTGAACAAGACCGTTGAGGAGTATGATATGCAGAACAGCTTAGTGCCGACATTGGGAGATCAATTGCCCAGGCGAGGGAAATAAGGTTTAAGCACACGTCAGTAGGGTAAGTGAGATAAGCACGCGAGCTCAAGCCATCCCTTTTCGCGTATCAGGACGGCACGGTTGACGCCAGCGTGGTGGACGTAGATTCCATGTGGTTCGTGAGTAGACTTCGCGGAGGTGTCGACTGGCTGGACAGCGCGAGGCATATATGGCTTGACCGCATGGCCGAGGAGCAAACATGCGCGATCTGAAGCTCAAGGGTAGGATGCAGCAACCGGAGAGCTCGGGCAAATAAAGGAGGCCCAAGAGCTTGAACTCAAGACGCCTTGGGGAAGGAGAGCGTTCTTCGAGATTAAGGAGCTGTCTGAGCCGACATTGCAAACACTTAGCAAGAACATTGCGGACGCATTGCGTTTGATTACTACGAGAGAAATACGGAACCCAGAGAAGTCCAAGTAGTAACACGTCTTCTCTTCCTTTAGAGCAGCATGCGGTCGTCGTTCAGGAGGGCCTGAAGTTCAATCGCGGCACAGCGAACTCGTCTCCTCGAAAGCCCTCCATAGCTTCTGGAACAATAAACTATCAACAGCTCATGCGATATATGGATGCTTGTTGCCTACCTTTGGAGAGAAATTATTTACGTGCGGAGTGTTGTGGGGGAAGTCGGTCCGTGGCCTGGTTTTCCCGCCCATGGCCCCTAGCAAAATCACCATAAGTCATTCCCGGCCTGCATGCCCCTATTCTCTGACGCGTACATTTCCCCACCCTTCAAGACTATGCAGGCTTTTCTGCTGTCGACTTTTGCGACCGGTTCTCTCTGCCTCGAATACGATCTGCGCATCCGCAAATTTTTAGCGTATATATTTGCTTTAAATGTCAAAATATTCAAAAAGTCCTATGGTCTAGTGGTATGACGTTCGCTTCACACTGGTCACGTGGCCACGATAGATAAAATGCCAAAAAGATAGCCCCACTGGGATTCGAACCCAGGACCTATTCCGCTCAACGTGTGCTGTGATTTTTGTTAGCGCATGGTACAACGAACCGGAATTTTTTTTCGGAGAACCCACAAGGAAGCGTCATACCACTAGACCATGAGGCTGATGAATTTTTAATCATGTTTCCGTTAATTGACATATATATACACTATATATAGCAATGCCTATCATGCTTCTACCACCGTAGTTTTCTCTTAGCGTTCACGTAACTCGCCAATTCGCCCCGGGGGCGCAGCGTAGCGAGACGCGCTAGAACGCTTGGGGTTTAAAACCGTCCAACGTCAAGCGCCAAATATCCAGTGCGTTCAACCACGTTTTTCTCGTTTTGAGTCCGACGCTGCCTAAGTCATCGCAGAGCTAAACGATCTCAGGAAGGGTGCTCTGACCAGCGCTCAGTTGCAAGAGAGAGCTGCAAAACGACAAGATGGTACAGCCATTGTCGCAGATCTACGCTACCTTGAAACGCAAGGGTAGAATGGTGCCGGGATACAGAGTCATCAGTTCCGAGGAGCTCAGCAGCATCAGATATGTAAGATCACCGTAGTCCTTCCGTGTATTGGCTAATAACACTTCTTTAGGTCCTTGTTCGGGGCAAGGAACAAACTGTAAGACATAGTAGCAAAGCCTCCGAGCGAACTGATTGCTAATTCTCATAGAGCATTGCCTCCAGAGATAGACAATGGGAAATGGCGCTAGTAGAATTGATGCGCATCCCTGCACGGTACAACGACATGTACTCACACTGGACAGGGCATGGTTCTATTCTGCGGTTACAGCCGCGGTCACCCCAATTCTGGAGAGCGCCAGAGGCAAGCGTACAGCTTGTGGACCAAATCCATTGGATGCCTTAAGAAGAACCAACCTGCTGACTGCGACACTTTTCTTCGATGGGCATCGAACATCCGGGAGGGTGTCAGCTACTATTTTAGCGCGGCCCATCCTGTGGACTGCATCCTTGACATACCTAATCTTCTATGCTGTTTCATCGAAGGCCACGCCATCGCTGGGTGCTACGGTTCGGTTCGACCCGAGACTTCTTGACGACACGAAAGCGATGACAGTCGCATGCCGATCGGTACATACATAGTTGTCAGACCTAAGGATATCAGGGGTATTCAATAGCTCTATGACACATGAGGAGGTTATGGATGCTATTGAGCGCCATTGGTATGCTCACATTGAGAGACTAGACCCTTCCTATGCGCGGGTTGCGGGAAAGAAGAAGATGGCAGGAACCTCTCAAGCTCACACGCTCATTGGTTCAAGGTCCCTTGATGGTACAGAGATCTTAATACAGCCGCACAAGATGGCTCTGAATTCGTCACAAATCCGGCAGGGCTTGCGTTGGGTCAACAACCAAGGGACCATTTCGAAATCGATAACTTCATTCTCCCGAGTGGAGTGATGCCAGCAGACCCGAAGGACAAACGCTTCATATTTTTGTGAGTCTTCCAGCTTCATACTTTTACAGCTAAGATTATCACTAACATACCGATAGTACACCGCAGGGCGTGGATATATGCGACGCTTCTGGCCAATCCCTGGGACTTTCAGAGGCCACACGGCGAAAGGCATTGATGCCCTTGGTATCAACAGCGCAATCGAAGTCCAGTAATCGAGCAGTCACATTGCCGTTGCCCAGCATTATAATGTCTCTGACGGGACAGCCAAGCCTGAAGGCATTCCTCGCACTGTGGGAGCAGCAAACCGGTCTCTCTGTTGACAGAGCTCTCAATTCCGCCGTCTCCCAAGAGAGAGAGGCCATCTCTACATTTTCGGATACATCCTCGGTGGGACTATTTTATTTTGGCTTTATTTTTGTTTTTTTGCGCTTTTTCCGTGTGTATAAATAAACAAACGCCTGAAATGTCGGTGGGTCGTGTTTGATTTTTGGGATGATTTTTTGCGTTGATGGACCTTTCCCCGTTGCTTATGTTCTCCGCTGATCGTATTCTTCCCCCAGAACTCTACCTTCGCATTGATGTTCGCCTAGGAAAAGTAACTGAGCTTCTTCTGTTCATCGTTTGAAAAGTCAAGCGGCCAATTGATCTCATTTAGACCTGGCGCTTGGGATACGTCCTTTGTCAACCAGTCATAGAGTATTCGATCACTGTAGCAACCAGCTCGGACGTTCCTTTGACCGCATGTCCAAGGGACCCTCTTCTGCATCTTCACCGAAAGCAATATTGAACGACTCGAAGAATGCTGTGAGGACTGAAGGGCCCTTTATCTTTGGAGCGGAGCCTTGATTCCTTAAGCTCAGTATTCTAAAGCTGGCTATGGTCAGACGCGGGTTTGATTCGGCCCGGTGCCTCTACCGGGACATTCACGAAGTGTCGAACCGCCTACAGATACCTGGAGCATTGCCTCGGCTCTCTTTTGCCCTATCTATGAGGCAACACCAAGATCCTAAGGCAATCGCTTCTAGCCTTTGACAGAGCAGCCTTGCAGGGTTTTACAAGGAGCGCAAGCATGTTGAGCAGTGGACGACGGCTTCGGAGAAAGGCTATTCGAGCGTTCGGCAGGGGATATAGCAGTACGTCCGGTGCTTGATGAAGCCCGCCCGCCCTGGGCGGTGCGGAACCAGCCTATCTGTGTGAGTCCTTTCTTGGATGCCTCGAGTGCGGATAGCTAGCCAGAAGTCCTTCAGGGCAGGACCAAGACGCTGAATTCCAAAATGTACCGAAGCCGCCTATGGAAGTGTGGGAGACGGCGAGGAGTTGCGAGAAGGGGAGAAGAAATCTCTAGACATTCTTAGGGGGGATTTCAAGAATCTCCTCAAGGAGGGCTGGCACAGTCCGCTGATAGACCGGGTCGTGGATGCCATCGAGGTATTTCTCCAGGCGTATCGAGGAAAACTCCTTGTGTTCACGGAGTTTTGGTGCGCTCTTGACGTAATACGTAGTGGCGTACGCTCTATAGGCAAAAGGGCGTGATGTTCTTCGTTTCGACGCGATGGTCAGCGAGCCTCCCGACGGGAAACTACAACGGCCTTCCACGACAACTAAAAGAAGAGGATCATGGATCATGCTCGTGACAATCAAGACCCCGGGGGGGGGGGGGGGGGGGGGGGGGTACGCCTCGACTTCACGCCTTCATGCTGGCAGAGCTGGTCTTGCTCTTGAACCCCAAACAAGAATGGTATACGTATGGCATCTCCATTGCAAGGACTCCATAGAGGATAATATCCTTGCGACACAGGAGCGCAAGCGCACGAAGGCCACGACCCTTCTTGACCCTTCTTGACCCTCCGGACGAGATCGGAAAGCACATGAGAGAAGTAGGAGCATGCAATTCACAAAAATTCGCATCCATGGTGAGTTTGCATATGAGCATCTGAATAGCGTGATACTGATCCAAGTCTAAGCTCATCTTCGCCGCAAAATGCGTGACGGATCTCAAAGAGGAGATGGATCGCCGAAGGGAAAAGAGGGTGTTCAAAAGTAAAGAGAATGCGCAAAACTCCGACGACGAGGATGGGCAATACATGGATGAAGGAGATGGTCTAATAGACGAGGATGACGATGCTGAGCCTTCAATTCAGTCAGAAGGCCAGGATGACTCAAGCGTCCAGTTTGATGACATAGTCGAACCTCAGTACCTTTTCCAATCAGATGATAGGCTTTCATAGGATGAGGAAATGAGGGATGCGGCTGCGCTTTTGGACTAAGAGCCTTTTGACGGCAGCATGAAGCACAGAGAAGCGAGGTAAGACGCTGAGGCAGGAGGATAGGACGGCCATGGTGCCATCGGAGTAGCACGGCGTTTACGTCTCGAACGTCTAGTCTATCGCCGCACTGAAACTTTGCTTCTTCGTTCTGATACCGAATGGGCGGACAAAGGAGTTCCTTGGGTAGATGAGAGCGTTTCCGTAATCTAACGCTTAGGGTTTACTAGCCTTACCTGAATAGAACCTACAAGCCTACTGTTTCGTTAACCTCTTTATACCCTTATATATTTAAGGCCTTCTTAGAGCTAAGGTAGCCTTAGTAAAGACTTACTTAAAGAACTTTCTTTGGTACTAAGTATATTTCAAGGAGTCTCTTAATGATAATAAGTTGCATGCGCTTTTAGCCATAAAGACGCGTAAGTAAATGTCCCCCTTCCGTAACTCCTATGCTTGCGACCTCTTGGTATGAGAAGCTTACAGGATAGAGGCCTTCTGTATGCATATAACCCCTAGTAACCCGCCAAAGCAGTGAACGCCAGCCACTGTTGTCTGAAAAGAGAGCTATGAAATCCTTGCGTGCTCACAAATCCCGTAAAATAGTTTCGATCATCCTCATTTCAGCCTTGAACGAACGGATCATTTCGGTGACCGTCCTCTCGCCCTTCGCGGCCGTGCTCCCCTTGGCCCCCTTCACCCCTGCATCTCCCAGCGCGGTATCCTGGCCTTCTTTTTCATGCTCGCGCTTCCATGCTCAGTATTTATAGTACCTTTCTGGGGGGGAGCCGGTCTTCATCATGTGCTCACGCATTTCTCGGCACAATTCGATTGTCGGAGATTCCGTCAAATGCTCACCTTCCTGTAGCATGCGGGCGTAGAATTCCAGCTCGGTCGTCGAGACTTCGCGGATCTTCGAGTATAGAGCCCTCTTCTTAATGAACGTGTCTGGGAACTGGTTCCATAAGGGAAATTCCGGGCATTGTTGCCGCGCCTTCTTCCTCTGAGCTACGTCCTCTTCTTCATCGGCGTCATCGGCGGAACGTTTCTTCGCAACCAACGCGATATTTTCTGCTCTCTGCTTCTCCAAGACGCCCGGGAAGTTGACAGCGAAGTCTCGTTGCATGCGACCTACCCACGAATTCTTACCGAGACGGTCATACAATGAATCGAGGTCGATGTCCCCAGAATTCTACTGGTGGCCGCCCTTGGCGGTTCTGTACCATGCGGTCCTTGGTTTCGCGTCTCCCTTATCGGCCACCATAGAGATATGAAGCCATGCTTCGTCGTTATCTCGGGTGAACGCGACCAACATTCTTCGCGTGTCCTTGTTGACTTTGAATGACAGGTATCGAGTCTGTGAGAGACGTTAGCTCCACCCGATACAATTCGTAAGCTCCGTTGCGTACGGTCGTCATGGTGACTGTTTTCGCCGTAATTGAGACGATATCCTTGAAAGTGTTTGAGTAGACAGTCGGTTGAGGAAAGGGGTTTTGGGGCCGACGATATAATAAGTGATCTTCGACTAGCGCGATTTTCCGGTGAGAGAGACGGTATCCCGCAGTAAGCTCAGAAAAGGCGGGAAGGTTAGCGTGGTCCGGGAGTGAGAGAGAAATGTAATGTAGCTGAGCCGGCAGTGTGAAGACTGAGTTGAAAATTTTAGGAATGAGGGGAGCCTTACACGCCGGAATGCTCGAGACCAGCGATTTCAAGAAGGCGGCGTGCGAAGCTGTGAGAGCTCTCGAAGTGGTGCTGCACAAAAGTGGTACCTGGAGGGAGGAGATGGCGCTCGCTGTAGTTCCAAGGTTGTCCATATTTGGTCTGGTCACGTGGCAGACTAACTTCTCTCAGCCACGAAATAGCGCTTCAAATTTGGTCCACGACACATCTTTCTAAGACCCTGGATGTTTGCAAGCGAGTCGCAAGTCCTGAGCGTGTGTAATATCCGCGGTAGCGCGAGCAATCATTCGATTCTCTCAACCTCTTATGCATCATGCTCGAAAATAACGGAGCTAGAACCATCTGAATACCCAGGTCAAATATCTAAAGCAGTATTAAAACCAACAAGCTCATCCCAAACACGCAATATCTAAGTGCTCACATACCCCCCTCTCCGCCTCTCCCTAAAATGTCACAGCATCCTCCTTCACACCCTCCAACGACCCCCTTCCTCTAAAAACCTCCACCACCTCCGCCTGCTCACACAGCACAAACCTCTCTGTCTGCGTCCCAATCTCCGCAAGCCTCCTCCACCTCTCAAAATCCTCCTTCCTCCTCTTATCCCCCTTCGCCTCCTCGCTCTTCTCCCAATGGCCCCTCGAAAACGCAATCATAGTAGTAACCCGCCTCTCTTTGATGTCGTAGACAAGGGAGACAATAGTGCCCGTCTCTTCGAGCCAATTGCACTGCCACAGCTCCCCGGGGCGGATGCACTGCCACGTGCACGTCTGGTAGTTGCTGCGGCCCGCCATTGGCCCGCCGTGGATGGCGTAGACGCAGCGGGTGGGGGAGAAACACCATAGTTCGTAACGCCATTTCTCCGGTTCGCCTGTTTCTGAATTTTGCGCGGCGTAGTCGTAGATGAGGTGCGTGTCGCGGATGTCGGTGTCGAACGAGGGGTGGAGAGGGGTGTTTGTGAGGAACTGGGGGTAGGATGATGTAGAAGGCATAGTTGGGGGGAGAGTGTGGAAGACTTATGGGAGGGTAGGAAACAGGAGGAATTGAGATGGATCCTTGATGCTCTCGTCTCTTTCGTATTTAAGGAGGAAGAAGACATGTGAGGATTTTTAAAGTGGTGTGAAGATGAAGGCTAGAATTCCATGTTACGTCACCACCCACTCCGAAGTATATCCGCGATCCGGCGGTACCGAAGGACATCTATCCAAACAATCTTCTCTTTCTTGAGAACACGCCGGTCTTCTACGCTGTGCTGTGTAGCTCTTTGATATATACCTCTTTTGTTAAAACGGCGATTGGCCCCGTGTACCGACGCCTAAATACCTATATGTACTCTCAAAGCACCCCAAGTTGTCTGTCTACGAGGGCGCCAAATCCGAAATATATATATATGTACACTGGGTAGCTCACTTTGGCTGCGGCCTGCGCAGCGGATGGGCTTCTGTATTACTAATCTCTATTAGCAATCGCTTCGCCCTCAAGATATCATACTCACAATACGTATTTGTCCAAGCTGACAAGATCTGGCTCGGAGAAGACCAGATAGAAGTACTTTAGGGTCTCCGCCATCCAAAAGCTCTCACACTCATCCAGCTTCTCAGTCTCCTTCCCTTGCGGACACGTCACATCTGCAATTGCGGAGTTGGCAAACTCGGTCTGGGTGGCGTTCTGAATAGCGCTGAACATACGCCAAGCAGCATCCTGGAGGGTACGATCACCGGTTATGCGGTAGAGGATAAAGACAGATTCGATTGCTTCGGGACTGTATACTTGTCAGATCACCAACGGAGTGAGGAAGTCGGAGAGGTGACCAACCGAAGCAGAAATCTCCTGTCCCCAATTTTCGTAAATCCCGGCTCTAGACCGTCCTCGCGGATGATTTCGGGGGCGTCCATGGATCGTGCCCAGCCACTTTGATCCATGACTCCTCGGTGCCATCGCTCGGTACTATAGGAACAATCATCGGGGTCAGAACACGGGATTGCATGGAAGTTCTCTGGCATGACGCCCGTCGGCATCGAGTCGTAAGCCCAGATGCAGCCATCAACGAGCTTTCGTGCGATATCGAGCTCATCCGTGCGGTTGAAGATCTTGGCGCTGATGCCAACCATTCCTCCAGCGAAGCATGACAGATGCTGGCCTTCGGATTCCAAGTCGATGTAGCCTAACATGTTCTTTCGCGCAGAGCCGGAGACGAGTATGTCCTGGTTCTGAGGGTTCAATGGACGGAAGAACAGGTATTGCTTCGCAGCCGCAATAGCGCGCTCATATAGGGTTTTGTACTGGTCGACTATTCCTCCGAGGAGCATGTACTGCTTCGGGAAATACTCGTATAGGGAGTCCGACATACCGCCGAATGTAAAAGTTCGGTCGATATTGAATGCATTGTCCTCCGGACTGACTTTGACCGGGAAGAGGCCAGGAATGGCGGTATCGTTCTGGTGCTCCTCGAACTTGTTCGTTATTCTTTGGACCGCATCGTAGTATTTCGGATCTCCGGTCAGCTGCGAAAGACGCGTAAACTCTAGAGTTAAAGTGCCTAGCTCAGCGGTGAGCGCATGAGATGGTGACTGCTTGTAGTCTTTCAAGACGCCACTGAAAAGGTTAGCGGAGAACAGAGGGGAGGAAGACAGGATGTACTTTTCCCAGTCCCACCTCGTAATTGGCAAGCGGTTAGGGGTGTCAAATGCTCCGTACAGCATATCGCCCAACCTCGTCGCCTGGTTGAGCAGAACATGATGCACCCCATCGGTCAAGTCGTATGCGCTGAGCAAACCACCCAAATATCGAATTGTTGTTTCAAAAATGTTCAGAATAGGCTCCGCTGTAGTGCTAAAATCAATCTTCTTGACCGCCTTGAGCGCCGCCTTAAAATCATCTTCTAATCCCATTATAAGAAGTGTATCCAAAGAATCGACGAGAGTAGCGCCGCGTGCGCCAAATGCGTTTCTATATCGTCCTGTTACCGGAGTGACCTCATCCTGTAGCCAAGCGTGCTTCTTGTATCCTTCCCAAGAATGCAAGAAGGCTTCTTTTACCGCTGCCTGCCTGTGCAGTCTCTGCTCTTTATTGTGTACCGTCTCGACGCCGAAATCGTGCTGTATGCGAGGAATGGGGGACGGGGAACCCTTCGGGAGGGCAATCATGGACGAGACCGGGTAAAGCTGCGGGATATCCTTCCATTGTACTGGATGCTGAATCTGCGACGAAGATGTGCCGGTTGGAGGAGGAAATTCGTCTCGTAGCGTGAGTTGGCGGAAAGCGAGAACCAGGAGCGTTGCTGATAGACATAATACGATGAAACGACGATAGTACATTCCCATAGCGAGGGAGGAGAAAGTCTAAGAAGGGTATCTCATTTGTGTAGGCTAGGACAGAGTCCGAAAGACTGTCTATGACGGGGAAAGCCTGACAATTAGAAGGAACGACTAGGAAGGAAGGGAGGCAGCGAAGAAAGATGCAGCGGGTAAAGGGCTCGGATCGAGCAGGAACGGTGCAAATACACCCTTTGCAGACGAAAAGGAGACAGCAGAAACACGAAAGGTGAATGAAGGAGGGGGAATGGAAGATCCAAGGAAAGGAGAGGTGGGAGTCGGGGATAAACAGGCTGCGGACTGAACCATGGAAGCATCCCCGATGGCTGCATTATCGATAAGGAAGAATGGGAAGCGGCGACGCGTCGTCAGCACTAAGCTGGCAGGCACATCCCTGCGCAGATCCCTTGGCTGGAGCCATGGACCGGAGCCTCGAGGTGAGGCTCGCAGCGCCGTTCTGTTCGCGACCACTATTATTGTACCGCTATTGTGCCTCAACAGCCCCAGAATGGAGAAAAGCTTGCAAGTATTGGCGCCTGATTTGCCTATATAACTGACTTTTTTCTGTCTTTTTTATCCGCATCGCTTTACCACCTTGCAGTATCCACGCAATTTACCTTCCCAGCTCCCACAGGCAGTGCGCTTGCAGACAAACTACGATAGAGCACCGGATTCTCTTACCTAGGTACCTTGCGATCAGGACGTAGCAAGGCGCACTAGCATCATCCTAGCCTTCAGCCCCCACCATACACCCATAGCGAGACCACATATCCTCATTCAATATGAAATACAGCGGCCTTTATTTCATCTCCAACCCGGGAGCATCCCTGGATGCTTCGCTCAACACCGTTCGCTCCATCGTTGACGGCATCGAGTCCAACATGCGAACGGCGACACAGCAAGCCAAGTGGACGCTTAACCATCGGCTCCTCCGATCCACCGTACCTCCTCCCTCGAAGCAGAATGGCGACGACGCCAGACCACCACAGCCCCCTTCTTCGCAGCACCAGTACTCGTACCAGCATCTCCTCACCCTTTCGTATCTGAGCCAGAATCGAACATACAACTACATCCACACACCACCTTTGCAGAATTCGCAGAACCCTGGCGCCTCTCAAGACGCGCCGGCAGGCTCCTCGACGGGGACAGACATGGCAATACCTTCGCAGCAAGCGGACACCCATTATGATCTTCTCGTGACTCAGTGGGCACAGCTCTGGACTCCGCGACGGGTGCTTGATCTGCCCAACGGAATCACGTACACGGTCAGCAACTTCACCATATACGTTGGCGAACTGCGAGCTCAGCGCCAGGGGCCACAGTCCTCAGGGGTTCTCTCGCCCGGTGTTGTCGTCTGCATATCTACCACAGCCGGCGACCCTGTATGGGACGACGAGTCGGGCGTAGATGACTCCACATTCCCAGCGGCGAACGACGATGGATTCGACTACGGGGATTACGATCTAAGTTCTGCTCGGGATATGATCAGAGAGGTTTGGAGGATCATCAGGGAAGGCAAAGATTTCGGCAAAGCCGAGATTCGCGAGTCCTTCATGGACGAGAAAGACTTCTGTGCTGGCAAGGAGAGAGCGCGTGAGGCGGAGGTGCGGATGTGGTGTGAGGCGTTGAGGCAGAGGGGGTGAGTTCCAAGCACATGACTTGGAGCACACTCGTCCTTCACTCTTCCCTCGAGTTTTGGTGCGTTATTGATTGCTTGAGAAATAGGGAGGCAGTAGCCTCGATTCGACAGCTGGCATCACGCGGCGACGAAGCCCTTGCTTCTACCATTGCAACCGACCCTGAAGGCATTTACGACAGCCCCTCCACAATTGCAGCCGACGTCGAGAATCTTCAACCCAGCACTTCAACCATTGCAGCCCGCTTTGAGGATATCCAGCGTAGCCCCAGCTATGAAGTAGCTCTCGATGTCCGCGGTGCGGAAAGTCCTGACTCTCCAGCCACCCTGTCCGCGAACAGTCCCGAAGATACCTGGTATCCTCCCAACTATGGAGACCTAGCTCCCGATGACGGTGGTGCAGGAGGTCCCGACCCTCGGGCCACTCTGTTTGCACACCCAGAAGGACTTCCGGCCTCATCCCTCACCTACAACCCTCCCCAGCCCCAAGGTTGTTATATGTGCCGCCTCTATCGATTAGAGTGCGATGGCGTCCCGCCATTCACGCCCGAGCATCCATGCGCCAGGTGCCGAACGAAAAGACGGAAATGTCGCAAGTACATTCAGCACAAATACCAACAGCGTTGCTGTGATTGCATAAGGAATGGGGTGGACTGCGATGGCAAGGATCCTTTCACGGAGCCATGCTCAAGGTGCATCGCCCTGAACCTGCGGTGTTAGCTTCACCCGGGATCAAACGGCGGTTTCTTCAATTGCACGCCTTAGAAAGTGGTCGAGAGGACTTCAGGGCCCTTGGGGATAGATGGAAGGCTTCTCACGTTTTGCATAGCCTGTTCTTGATAACACGTAAATATGAATAATTCCTCTTTGGAACTCGCTGAAGCGCTTCATACTCCCTTTTCCACAAGTCAATACACGGATTCACAGACCACGATGCCAGTATCAGGTCGGAACAAGAAGCTATGATGAACGAGATGAATTATTCCCTTTCTACTTCTCGCATGACTTGCTGTCCTCATCCGCATTCATTCCCCCGCTCCCCACCTATCCTAACCTGGCTTATCCCTACAGGTATCTAGAACTACAGATCTAGCGATAGTGTTACCCATCGCTGCATTGACTTCCAAGGTGTGCTGATCGGCCCATCCCACTTAGCGCGAGCAACACAGTAGCATTGCAGTAGTGAAAACAAAAAAGAAATCAGAGAATCAAGGAAGAGTAGTAAAACAGAGTCGGGTTGGGGCAGTATTAAGGAGTGTGAATTGATGCGCACAAATGGTGTTTCCAAATTCGATTACAACAATTATATCAAAACAACACGAGGTGGCGCCATTTCAATCCCAAACCAGACCCAGGAGATGCAAAAGGGGAATATAAAAAGGAAAACATGGTGGGTAACCAAGAAAGCTACTAAACTGGTTAAGTGGAGCAAGTATCGCACATTCGAAAAGAAGATCCGAAAAAGCCAACGATTACTGCGCACCAACCTCCTCTTCAGCCCAGCCGGGAAGGCCACCGTCGCCTTGGATTGCGAGGCCGTAGCCGCCGTTTCCGCTGCCGAACCCGCCAATGCCGGAGCTTAGGCTGCCGAAGGAGTTCTGCTGAGGTGCCTGCGATTGCTGCACGGGCTGCGTGAACGGGCCTTGCGTGAAGACCGGTAGGCTGACGGCGCGAGAGTGCTGAGCGCGGGCGTTGAGGTTTGATGGGGCGAGCAGGCCACCGACTGTGGTGGCACCTGATTGGCTCGAGGTACCGTTGATGAGGCTGAAGCTCGACGTGCTATTGTGTGCTGTGTGCGACTGGTGCGGTTGTGGAGAAGGGTTAATGTCAGCGCCATAGAAAGCAGCCTGCGGAGAAGGGTACGCCTGCTGCTGTTGTTGCTGGGCTTGCTGTTGTTGCTGCTGGAGGTTCACCTCAGCCTGCTGTTGTTGTTGGCTTTGTTGAGCCTGTAGGTACATCATCAGAGGATTGTTGACGCCGGTGTTCAGGATACTCGCGGGTGTAGGCGCTTGGATACCGGGAAACTGTCCATTGGTGCTGCCACCTGAGCCAGGAGCGCCAGAGCCAGTTGGCGAAACGGAGGGCCCAGTGTTGCTGCGGTTGGGATGGAGACCGTTGATGGGCGAAGGAGACTGGACACCATCACTTCCAGCTTGCTGTGCCTGGCCCTGATTGGAGTTCATCTGTCGCGGCGGGTTACCGCAGCGGTCCTTCCCAAAGTTGACCTTGAATCGCTTGTACTCCTCCCGGCCTCGCACGGCCTCAATCGCCTTGATGGCATTGGCGATGTTGGTGAAGTTGACAAACGCACAGCTCTTCTCGCGCAGCGTGTTGACCAGCTCAATCTCACCATATTCAGAGAAGTCCTGCCTCAGGCGGTCCTCGGTCCATGACTCATCCAAGTTGCCAATGTAGACATTACGCGAGGCTCCGCCGCTCACAGCAAGAGCGATCGCCGGAGGGAGGGCGCCGGAGTGCTTTCCCCATCCAATCTTCAGGCGTCGGTTGTGGATCATTAGCCCTTGGAGGTTGCTCAGAGCGTAGAACGACGCTGCAGAAGTAGGGTCGATGAACGTCACGAAGCAGATGTGCTTGTCCGGGATGTATCGTATGTGGTGCAGGAGACCGCCGCGGACGACGTTGCAAATCTCTTCGATCGTCGTCTCAGGATGTATGTTTCCTAGGTACACTGTCCGGTTGCCCAGGTTGTTGACGCCGCCGGCGGATGTTGCAACTGCCGCGGCAGCGACCGACTGCTGTGCGAGGGCGTTGGAGATCATGTCCCGATCGGCCCCGTTCAGCACGTGGGCATATCCAGGCGCGATTCCAAGGTACTGCGCGGCGTTCTGCTGCTGAGTCTTCGAGACATACGCGCATCGATCTTTGCCGTAGTAGACGCGCCTTGGAGGCTGCCATTTCGGCTCTTGAGGAAGCTGCGCAACAGCCTTTATGGCATTTCCAATGGACAAGAAATGCACGAAGCCAATGGCCTTCTCCCGCACAATCTTTACGGTGTCGATCGGACCGAACTTGCTGAGATCCTCACGCAGCTCCTCCTCAGTGACGTCTTCTGGCAGATTACCAAGGTAAACGTTACGCGAAGCGCCTGACTGTTGCACGGCCAAGGCTACCGAGGTCGGTACCTGCGACGGTTTTCCCCACCCAATCTTGATGTCCTGGCCTCTGATCGACAACTTTTTCAAGATTGCATCAGAATGGAAATGGGTGGCGGAGCTGCTGTCCAGGAATGAGATGAACGCGCAGTTCTTGTCCGGCAGGAGTCTGACAGACTCGATCTGACCACTCCTCACATGACCAAGAATCTCTTCAGCAGACGTCTCGGGGGGAATGTTGCCTAGATAGACGGTCCTGCTAGTCCCAGATACTAGGCCCGGGGCAATGGGCAGAGACGAACCCAGTCCACCAAGACCCTGTGCACCAAATCCAGAATATCCTCCCGTGGGCGACTGCGGTCCACCAAAGAAGCCAGGGCCGTTTATACTCGTAGGAGAGACCAGGTTCTGGTAGAGCTGGGGCGAAAGCGGCTGCTGCATCTGCACCGGGCTGCCCATGTGGTTGGCCTGATTCTGTTGCTGATGTGACTGGTTCTGTCCGGCAAAATTCGCATACTGCTGGAATTGCGGCGACGCAAAAGCTGACGGAGACCCCGGCTGGAAGGGGCTGCCGAGGAGCAACTGCGACGGGAGCAAAGGTGTGAAGTTCATATCGAAGCCCGTACCAGGGGTCTGCAAGTCGGTGTTTTGGTTGCCCGGCGCGAGCCTGCCCGTGTTGATCGACGGGATGTTCGACCTCTCGGGATGTCTATCGGCGTAGCCGCCTGGCTGGTTGGTGTGGAATGCGCCGTGCGAAAAGCCGGTATGACCTCCGTTCATCTGCTTCTGGAAACTCGTCTGAAGGCGGGGTCCGCTGGGTGCGGTCGGAGCGCCGTCGTGGTGTTGCATTCCAAGAAGATGCGGGGGCAGGACGAAGCTGTCCCGCGCGCTTTGAGATAGGACAGCCGTGGCGAAGGTGTATTACTGCGTCCGGTCCTTCAAAGTACCGGACGGCGAATATGTAAGGCAGAAGATATACGTCCAACCTGTGATAAGGCAGTTGCTATTGGCGCGAAGTGAAGAAGGCCGATATTAGATCTCGTAAAGAGAAGGCTAATACAGGTCAGCCAAACGCCTTCGAAGGGCGTGCCGGTGGAGAAATCAGGGGCGAGACTCACTTCTGGCAATTCAATGGTAGGTCGAACTTGGGACAGAGTAGAAGGAGCCAAATCGAAGACGAACAAGGAGTCCAGCTGGCCGGTCGGTTGTCAATAACTAGGACAATACAGGAGCCAGCAACACGGTGGTGGAGTCCAGGCTGAGTCAGACGAATACGGATACAGTATCTCTGCCGAGAATAAGAGCTGCAGAGTCTTCCGGGGCGGTCGCAGAAGGGTCGAATTACGGGGTGGAGGACTGGAGTTCGGGGGAACTGGACCTCGGGGGCTTGTTTTGAAGATGCGAACGGGTTGAAAGAACGACCACAATAATAATGAACGGCGCAGAGAGGTGATGTTTGTCAGCGACCTCAATGCGAGAGAAGCAGAGATAATGAGCGGATGGGGTCGAAGAAGAGGGATCGTGGGCTGGCGGTCGGAGGTAGAGGATGGAGCCCTGGAGAAAAGCGAGAGAGAAGCGCCAGAGACAGGAGGCAGGCGCAAATGAGCATTGCCCGAAGCGGCCTAGCGCGCTTGCTTATTTTAAACGCGCGTGCCCCCATCCATCCTGAATCATCCAAACCGCCAACGCTCGCCGCGACCCTGCATGCAGGCCGCCTGAGATGAGGCTGCGAGACGCTTGTGCGATGTGGCGTCGCATTGCGTGCAGCTGGCATGCCTCTCCTGATCTCAGACGGACATCGCGTGGGCCGTGGACGCCGCAGACTGTGTCACTGTGGAAGCGGCTCCAACACCTTGCCCAGGCATGCGCCGGATAATTGCAGCGAACAATATTCTCGTTCCTGACTAGGGCTCGCTTCTGCGCATCCAGCAGCCCTGGAGCCGTCCAACACGCCGACACGGCTGGCGCATATCAGAATTGGATAGCGCTTGGCGGCCTGCGCTGGATGGGGACCGGAGGTGTGTGGCACCAGACCCAAAGATCCATCAGCGCGGCCGCTGTCAGGGGGGCCGCAGGCGGTTCGCGTCAAAGGAGCGCTGTTTCAAAGCCCACTTCACGTGGGACAGTGGCTCCGACGGCTTGTCATTGGCGCCGAAAGGACGTTTGGGCAAACGCTCAACCACAGCGGCATTCCTGCAGCGGTCAGCGTCGTATCCTCAATTTGCACCTAGCCGGAAAACGCATGGCGATTTGCTACCTAGGTGCTTCGAAATGCGTTTTATGGGAGAATCGAAATTTCGGGTGCTTTTGCAAATGGGCACCGTGCGCAGACAAGGGCCCTTCTCAAAATGGATTAGCGCCTTGGCATATAGACCTCAGATCCCGCCAGATCTGGCCGTTCCTCGCGTCTTATTCCACCACGCGCAGCCAATGTGCCATGTCGGAGTTGTATCCATCAATCGCCCAGTGCGCCGTCGTGGCCACGGCGCTGAAAGTCTTGCTCTTGCCCGCCTAGTACGTGAAATTCTAAATAATCAAATCATATACTAGCTTGCCTGCTGACTGTTGTCGCCAGCAAGTCCACCGACTTCGAAGTTCACCGCAACTGGCTCGCTCTGACCCACTCTCTGCCGGTCAAAGAATGGTATTACGAGGTGAGGACATCCGCAGAGCCTATGCAACCGAAGACTGCATACCAACATCTCCCTAGAAAACCTCAGAATGGACGCTAGACTATCCCCCCTTCTTCGCCTACTTTGAGTGGCTTCTTTCTCAAGTCGCGGCCTATTTCGAGCCCGGCCTGCTCAATGTCAAGGCTCTCGGATATGACAGCTGGCAGACAGTCTACTTCCAGCGCGCCACGGTCATCGTTTCAGAGCTGGTCCTGGTCTATGCCTTACACCTGTAAAAATGTTCCACCCAACACCGTGCGCTGCCCAGCTGACTGCTTTAGCTATGTCAAGAGCTCAAAATCGAAGGCGACTGCACACGCAGCTGCGCTCTCCGTACTTCTATCTCCGGGACTCTTGATCATCGACCATATCCACTTCCAGTACAATGGCTTCCTCTACGGCGTCCTCATTCTGTCTCTGGTGCTTGCCCGCAACAGCTCTACTCTTTTGTTGAGCGGGCTGTATTTCGCCGCACTTCTATGCTTCAAGCACATCTACCTATATCTTGCCCCCGCCTACTTTGTCTATCTCCTACGGGCATACTGCTTGGATGAGCAGCCATCGTTCCCTTACCTCCGCGTTCGATTTTTCAACTGCATCAAGCTAGGCGTTGGCGTTGTGTCAGTCTTTTCCATTGCCTTCGGACCATTCGCAGCGTGGGGCCAGCTCGAGCAAGTGTTTCGTCGACTATTCCCGTTCTCGAGAGGCCTGTGTCACGCTTATTGGGCGCCGAACATATGGGCCATGTACTCCTTCACTGATCGAGTCTTGATTTACTGTGGGTAATGTTTGACATACTGGTATGTCTGGCTGACTCTTACAGTGGCTCCACGTCTCGGATTACACGTCGATCGAGAGGCAATCAACAGCGTGACTCGAGGCCTGGTGGGAGACACGTCCTTTGCCGTGCTTCCCGATGTTGCACCCTTGACCTGCTTCCTTTTAACTCTCAGTTTCCAGATAGTATGTAGATGCCTCTTTGGTTTGCGTCCCGTCTGCTCACGTTGCTTAGCCCGCTCTCATTCGACTCCTTCTCCGGCCGACGTGGGAAACTTTTATCGGTGCTATCACGCTGTGTGGCTATGCATCCTTCCTTTTCGGCTGGCACGTTCATGAAAAGGCCATCCTCCTCGTCATCATACCTTTCAGTCTAGTGGCGTTGAGAGACCGTCGATATTTTGGCGCTTTCCGACCGCTAGCTGTCGCCGGTCATGTGTCTCTATTTCCTCTCCTCTTCACGGCAGCCGAATTCCCGGTGAAGACGGTCTACACCATTTTCTGGCTCATAGCTTTCTTGTCCTCCTTTGATCGCCTCGCCCCGGCGTAAGTATCCTGCGTGCCACAGCTGATACTCGCTGACCCCACATAGGTCACCGCATCGACGAGTCTTCCTCCTCGATCGCTTTTCCTCCGTCTACATCGCGTTATCGATACCCTTGATCGCTTATTGCTCACTAGTTCATGGCATAGTGTTTGGAGACAAGTACGAGTTCCTGCCGCTTATGTTTATTAGCTCCTACTCCGCCGTCGGGGTCGTCGGTAGCTGGATCGGCTTTTCTGTAGTGTACATGGACTCGTAGAGCAGAAACACAATCCAACACCCTGCTAGATTGAAGCAGGACATGTTTTGTGCATTTTTCTTCATTCGTCCCTACTTTGCCATTTCCGTGAGGTCTATAGCCCCTTCAATCCAAGATTGACATCCCGCCCGCCTCATGCCAGATATAACGATCACTCGAAGTGAGCATTTTCCACGCTTATTTGAAGTCGACGGAGTGCATGCGGAGCATGTTGAGTGCTCCGGGTCATTGCGGCGTCATCTTGCCCCGGTAAGGAAATATGGGAGGCAGGAGAGTGGACGACTTAGTATGCCATGGAGATGAGATAATTACCCCTGACTGCTCCTGATAGTGCAGAATATGTCCTTCGATTTAGAAATGATATCCATAAAGTTTATTTCTGCGTGCGTGGGCGAATGCGGCAAGAAAGGTGGATATGGCGTTGCGTTTGAGAAGGTGGGTCAGGCTGGTGTCTGGGGTGGCTCAAAGGCATGGAGCCGTCGTGTGTAGTGGTGACCTCACATGGCCCGCTCGGGACTCGATTCCGAAAATTTTAGACTTTTCCTGGCTTTTCCACTGGATTCTACACGATCCACGGATCAAAACGAGTCCGAATACGCTCGCGTCGCGAGTGCAGTGCTGCGCGTTGTGTGCGGGTGGAGGAGGAAGCCGTTTGGGTTGGTGCTTGCCGACCCTGGCTAGTTCCGAGCTACCTCCGCGCTCTCCAGGGCTGGGCATTTTTGCTGCTACCTTTGAGCCTCCATTCATCGCCTGCTTCTTACTTCTACCTCTCCACCACCCTCTCCACCGACCGTCTCCCCGCCACGCCCACAAACCGACCCCCATCTCGAAAGGACGCGCAGAGCGACCTCTAGACGCGTCTCGGAACGGAAATCGGATTGACCGCGGTGGACGACGACTTTTCCCAGGACCCCCTCCAGCGCTCGGTATAGCTTGAATTCCGCTGGGTCGCTCTCCGCAGGGCACATCGCCACCGTCCATCGCGAGAAGCGTCTCAATACACCCATCATCACGCGGAACCGTTACCGCGACAGTTCCGAAGCCTACGACGCGGACCACCAGACCTCGAGGATCCTCTAGATGAGCTAGGATCGAAGCCAACATGGTATGGGACGCGTTCTGAAAGCTATCTCTACTCGCCCAGCTAACAGCTTCAGGTGCAATTTAAACGCAAGACCGTCAAACCCGAATCGCTCCCCCCGTTCCTCGATGACAACACCGAGGTGCGCCCTTGCTCCCTACACAAACAAGAAGATGGATGCTAAGTGTGGTGGACAGGTCTGGGTAATTGACGCGACCGGAGAGGTTTTCACAGACTATGAGAAATATCTCAATCGGTACGTGTTCACTATTAGTGCGAACACACTGAGGTTACTAACCGACATGCAGGCGCGATTTCTACCTACAGGCAAGCCTTCCCCTCCCCCACATCCCACACGTCAACCTCGGACCAACTTCTGACTCGATTATAGAAGAATTTCACGTGCGAATCGACAGGTCATTCCGGCTACACATACTTCGAGGCCAGGGAGAGCGAGGTATGTTTAAGAGATGGCTTGGACGAGGGCCAGAGTGTAACAACGCCGCAGATGGAAGCTTCAAAGGAGATCGACAGCATATTTCCCGAGGGCTTGCGGTCCCGTGTGCTGGAATTCGTGCAATTCCGAAATACGGCGCGCATGGACGACTTGGGTAAGTCTGCCGTGAACCGCTTGAGTTTTGAACTATTACTAACACTACTTTTAGTCAACGCTGTTTTTGACGTATGTTCGTGCGCTCTTTTCCATTGCACAATACTAATACTTTGTACAGCATTTCCGCGAACATTACATGGTCGGCGACCGTGTGTCAATCGATACTGATAGCGGCCGCCGCTATGGCACGATCACCCAGATAACAGACAATTCCAGGCTCCACAATATCTTCAGTGGTCAATCTACGGATGATCAGTTCCGCTCCTTTACGTACATCATCACTACGGAAGATACCGGCGAAGAAGCCACACGATACAAAGCTTCAGAGCTTCAGCGCGATCGGAGGGTGTATTCAAAGCTCGTTCTGAAGCAGTTCCTGCGCAGCGCTGTTTCAAGAGAAGCATGGAACGGAGCGCCTTGGATGGTCAAAGACCACCTGGCGAAGCGCTACGATATCCCGACCAAGGTCCCTGAAGCAAAGACTCGAGATGCGATTATGGCGGCGAAGAAGGCAGCAAACGCCGCACATGCTAACAGTGCGACTTCTCCGGCAAATTCTCCAAACATGGTCCATGGACCAGATCCGAGAGGGCCCTATATGAATGGTGCGAGACCGCCGATGGCTGGTCCGGGGCAAACCACCTTTGTCAATTTCGCGGCAAACGCTCCTCCCCACTACCTGCAAGATTCCGTGCGTGGCATGATGCCGCCACCAATGAACGGAACTAGTCTTCCGCCGTTTCCATATTCTGGGCATCCACCTCTACCGCTCATACACGGACGACCGCCGATGCCACCGTTGCATCCCCCACCCCAGATACCAACAAATCTTCCCCCGCACCTTGCTCAGATAGCGCAGCATATGCCTCCACCGGGGTCAGGGCTACCCATCAGCCTCCCTTTCCAGAACAACTTCATGCAGTATCAGACTCTGGCGCCAACTAATCCTCCTCAACTGCCAGCCGTTCCTCTTGCGAAGCCTTTCGAACCAATCAAGTATCCCATTGAAGATCTAAGGATCAAGCAGCCACGCATCAGCGTCCAGCGACCGGCGCTAAAATTCTTCTCGGACGACGTTCCCGATGGTGCTGAAGCACCTCCGGATGAAAAGAAGACGGGTATCCTGATGAAGAGCATGGGCCCGCTATTATGCACGTGGGAGACACTCAACGTTCACGACACCATCTACATGCTTGATTCCTTCACGCTAGACGACTTCGTGGAAGCTATGCGCTTTTCTTCAGCGGAGGTAGAGTGCGAGCTGTTGACCGAGGTGCATTGCGCTGTCCTGAAGCAGTATGTCAACGACTCTGGCAAGCTCCAGGTACCTCTTCCCCACATTTCGGATGAAGATGAGTCTGGAGATGAAGAGTCCAGCAAGGAGACCACGCCAGAGCCAGAGCCCGAGCCTCCAGTCCGGACAACGCGCAGCAGCCTAAGGAAATCGGAGGCAAACATGATTATGAAGCAGCGCACTCCTACGCCCGAGCCACCAAAACAGCTCCACAAAGCCGCCGAGTTCCTTGCGGATTTTGACTGGGTCGAGCAGTGTGGGATCCGAAACTTCAGGGAGGGAGGATGGGAGGCGATCCTAGTTGGTCTGCTCCACCGTTTATCCTTCAATCCAACTCATAAAGACACCTGCGACGAGATCCTCGCCAAGCTCGTGCCTCCAGATGAAGTGCCTTTGGTGGAGAAGATTGCCTACAACTATGTTTATTTGGACGTAAACCTCCGAATAGCGGCGCTCGACATAGCATTACGCCTCACTGTAACTACCGAGCACTTCCGCGACCAGCTTGTTGCTGCTTCACAGGAGATGACGCGTCTCCGAAAGGAGAAGATTGATTTCCAGAAGAAGCGGAAAGAATTGTACGTGCATCATATTGCTTCCACGAAAGTCAACATTCTAACACGCAACAGAGCCGATGAACTATTCAAACTTGACATTGAGCGAAAGATTCATCTGCCTCTCAACACCCCAGCCTCTCCGGTGGAGTCAAAAGAGAATCAAGATGTCTCCATGACAGGCATGGACGAAGTCAAAGATTCGGAAGCTGAGAGCGAGTCTGCTGAAGAGCCACCAGCCGGCAACCGTAAGCTTCGCAAAACCGTGAAGCAGAATAAGCGCAAGCGGGAGAGCGAGGTTGCGAAGAAAGAGAAGGCGAAGAAGGCGAAGGCGGAAGCTGCGAAAACCAAACAGCAGAAAGAATGGGAAAAGCTTCTGGACGCCATCGAGAAGAAGAAGGAAGAACTTCGAACTTGCGAAGCCAATATCAACGAGCTGGATGACGATCTCCGGGAGACTCTGGTCCACCGGAGCAAGGTCCTCGGAAAGGACCGCTTCCTGAACAAGTACTACTGGTTCGAGCACAACGGCATGCCCTTTGGGGGTGTGCCAACAAGCTCTACAGCAGAATACGGTTACGCCAATGGTCGGGTCTGGGTCCAGGGGCCCGACGAGTACGAACTACAACCCAATTTGGAGGAGCCCGCTGTGTCGCAGGACATGGCAGAGTTTGGCTGGACGGTCCCGATGCGGAAAGAGAAGGAAGAAGGCTCGACTCATCTATCCACCTCTGCTGAGTGGGGCTATTACGACGACCCCTCTGATATCGACAAGCTCATGGGTTGGTTAGACGAGCGGGGTCTGCGAGAGAAAGCACTGCGCAAGGAGCTTCAAATCTTCCGTGATAGGATCGCCGAGTACATGGTCAAGATGAAGGAGCATCTTGATGAGACGGAGAAGTCGAAGGCCGAGGAGGAGGATAACGCACCACGGATATCGACCCGCAAGAAGACGTACGCCGAGAAGGACGTTACCAAGAGCCGCTGTCTCCTCTGGACGAACAGCATCATGCGGGACGAGGTTGGGCACAACCATTCTGAGGAATACGAGCCGCCCAAAAAGCAGAGGAAAGGCGTCGCCAAAGTCACTAAGGGCAAAGGGAGGAAGTGAGCCTAAATGCGGTCCTCGGACTCGTTCTCCGATCTGTTGGCTTTCTCACGATTTATGGCAACAATTACATGGCGTCCCCGGTGTTCCGAATATTTCCAACCTAGCATGTTACTCTACTCGATGAAGCATGTTACCGGTCTGCATTCTCTCGGAGTTGGGGTTCATATGGCGAAAAGATATAGAGGTCACCGTGTTTTACTAGCTATTCTCGGACCGCTCTGCTAACCTGGTGTAATGGGGTGTCTGATTAGTGTGCTACTCTCGATGGAGCGATGCGGCATCACTGCACGGTGCGTGGCAATGGCCAGCACCGCGATTTCTGAGCTATTCTCAAGCGCTCAGTATTTGTAGATATAACCATGTAGACAAGTTCAAGCTAGGGTCCTACCCAAATTCCCAGTCAGTGACATCCTGGATCAGCGCAAATCAAACATACTCGCTACAACATCGTCCCTCTGTTCTTCTCATTGAGCCTGGCCTTTGGCAGAAGGCTCATGACGTAATGCGTGTGTACCCCATTTTAGGCTTAGCGCTCACGTGATGTTATCAGAGCCGCAAAAGCGGAGGCCGCATTCACGCCGCAGTGTTCATCACACCCCACGCTATCTCATCACCACAGCCAATTCTGACACGTGCAACATCTCGGGCACGTACCAAACACTCTTTCGATTGGCTTTATATACCGCCGACGTACTCCGCGGGCTCCAGCCGCCACCTCACCATGGCCGCAAATGGCGCCGCCCGTAAGGGTGCGTTCGGTTGCACCGAGTCCCCTCATACCGCTACTAACATGCCACAGCGCCTGCACCCCCGGCCTCCTCTACGAAAGCGGGCTTCATAGATACTGGCTCAGTCAAGGACGGACTAGGCGAGAAAGAGAAGAAGCCTATCATTCTGAAGATCAAGAAGCCGACTCCAAAGCCCTCGTTACCGGGCAACTGGAAGGAGAGCGACGGTATCAGTATGTTTCTCCCTACGAACAGCGATTTCCACTTGTGTTTCGAACTACATTTTGTCTACCTAGTGCTGGAGCTAACCATCCGCTAGATACCGAGAACAAGACATCCACCCCCGCCAGCACCTCACCGATCGTCAACCCCCTAGAAGAGAAGACCCTCGCTGGATTCCAGACCGGCCGGCCTCTCGACGACAAAGTAGACGTTGTGCAATGCAAGCACTGCCGCCGACCTGTCCTCCGCGTCTCCTCCGCAACCCACATCCGCGAATGCCTGAATAAGAAGCAAGAGAAGCTAAAGAAGAAGAAGGAGGCCAAGGAAGCGAAGGATGCTGCGCTCCGAAAAGAGAAGGGTGAAGATGACGAGGGTGGTAAGAATGCCCGGAAATCTGCGGTTAAGGGTGCGGTTGTTGACGGCGAGGGAGCAAAGAAGGGAAAGAAGAGGAAGCTTGAAGGCGATACGGACAAACCCGGTGCGAAGAAAAAGAAGAAGGATGAACCGAAGCAGAAAGCCGCGAAACCTAAAGGACCTGTCGATGTAGAGAAGCAGTGCGGTGTTGCGCTACCAAATGGCGGCTTCTGTGCAAGGAGCTTGACCTGCAAGAGTCATTCTATGGGCCTGAAGAGGGCGGTGCCAGGACGCAGTTTGCCTTACGACATGCTACTAGCGCAGTATCAGAAGAAGAACCAGGCGAAGCAACAACGTGAGTATTTCCGTAGACTTGTAAGATACATGCGCTAACTATTTGTAGGTGCCGCAATCGATGCAAACGCTCCTCTTCCGGAGGACCTCGAACCATCTGGGGCAGTTGATTCGGACGAAGAGAAAGAAGCGATCATGGCTGCCCTTGCACGCCATCGTCCGCGACCGCTGGCAACCTTTACCCCCGTATCCCAGAAATCGAAGTACCAGTACATCCGCATGAAAGACATGCTCCGATCAGCCCTTGGTGCACCACCCGGCGGCTCCATCTACTCGGCCATGGCCCCTGGGTCAGAAAACCTCGGTACGGGGCGAAGCCTAGCGCTCGGCATGATGGGCGCGCCTGGTAACGCTACCGCGGAGAACTTCCCTGGAAGTGCCGGTGGTATGGGTGGTTTTGCAACACCGCTGAGCGCCGGGTTGGATGGCTCAGTCAATCCGGGTAGTAGAAGGCAGAGCTCGATCAGCATGGCCGCGCCTAGCAGTGCGGGACCGAGACAGATTCTTCCGGGACAGCTACCTGGTCCGGGTCCACAGCAGCGCAAGGGGAGTATGGCCAGCGTTGCAAGTGTTGGGCCCTCTTAAAATGGAGGCCCTGGGCTGGGATTCTGGCTGTCACTTGCGTGCACTCGACTTCTGGATGCTGCTCCAGGAGCAGCAGATGTCTGATCTGTTATTTATCACGGCGTTTTGGGAGTCGTTAATCTGCCTTTCAGGTGGGCGGCGGGATCTGGTGTGATATTGCACTTGGGCGGCGGTCTACAAGATACCCCTTATTTCCCATCATGGCTTCTGAATCCATTCTTCTATTCTGACCTTTCGCCCATTTTCTGGGCACCTTGAATTCAGCTACCCATCCTTCTTGTTCATGCATGTCCCTTACGTCCCTTTCGCATGTCCTCAGACACTCTACACCTCAACCCGGTAGCCTCACCTCCTCAATATCCCAGTAAACATGCCAACCCACATCCGTCTGATCTCCTTCCTCTCCCAGAATCAGCCCACGCCCTATCACTTGATGGTCCTCGTTGTTCCTGGTGCTATGTCTGACTGTCTCCCCTACATTCTTTGCCTCCTCTTCAAGTGCGCTCACTTGGGTTTCCAAGGTGTCCTGCGCGGCGGAGAAGGAGACGGCCCAGATATTCACGACTTCGACCGCACCACGGGTGGTGGAAGACGGGGTTAGGGTTACGGTGGCGTTGTGGGGGGATGGCAGCGTGAGGCTGTGGAGACTGGAGTGAGGAGGTTGGCTAGGGTTGCTAGCGGTGCAGGAGATGCTGTAGCTAGGCTTTATGGAGCTGCTGGATTGCGATTTGATGATGAGGTAGACGGTTCGCTGAGGAGGGTTGGGAGCCGAGGCCGAGGCAGAAGATTGGGGGATGTTGGATGGGGATGCCATGGTGGAGTTCAGGAGCGTGGTTGAGGGGTTGAAGGGACTTCAGGAGCAGTGACGGCTTATTTATTAGCTCTCGCTGGGTTTGGTGTTGGCGGTGTGCGGGCATAGCAAGCTTTGCTTCTCGCAGAGTGTGCTCGTGCTGGAACACATGACTTCGGCATACAGTGAGGCATTGTTGAAGATGACTGCCATAGAGCGTAAGATGCTGTGTGAATAGCGAGCCTGTGTACGATGAAGGCGTTTGCATCTTAGCATTTATAGAGTCTTGGATCCGTTGAATTCGGTGCCTCTAGCCTATCCGCACTCAACCGCCAACGCTCATGCCGCGCTCTAGACTAGCATCGCGGTATTGGGCCTGCTCCACACCACCTATATAGTCCACCAACGGACGAATCCGCACCTCTACAACATCAAACCAAACATAAGTCCAGTCTTCGAGCTTGACCATCACCTCTCCACACACTCCATCAGTTCCATGCTTCCACTCCGGCTTTAAAACCTTCCCATCCCTCTGCCTCACGGCGATGAGATCCTTGATCTGCTGCTGCTGCAGCTTCTCCTCCACGGCCTTCCGATCCTCGGACCAGCTCTCGATAGATACTATACAGTCGCCGGACTTCGGTCCTTCAATCTTGACGTCGAACTTTTCTACGGCCCTGGCAGTGGTGTGCGTCACCACAGTACTGACATAGACATTGTTGAGCTCGTCTTCTCGGTGATCGGAGGGCCAGCCGGCGGGGGTAATCTCGGCGATCTTGTAGGCCGGTTTGGTCTTCGTGGAGGACTGGAGTTTGAGGAGAATGTAGACCGGAGGAGGTACCATTGCTTGCTCTTGGCAGAAGTAGACGGGTGATGAGTTGGCTGTAGGCGAATCCGTGGGGGTACCGTCTACTAAGTCCAGTCCGCGCTGCTGGCAGTTCTGAGAAAGGAGAGTTTCTGGGGACTGCACAGTTTTTTATGCGAAGGCTCGCCGACAGGTTTTCCGCCTTTTGAAAATCCTTAATCGGTGAACAGGCGTCGATTGCTAGTAAATTTCCCCCATTTAACCCTCTAGCCCATGTGAAGACTTCAACGCCTTTACTATGCCATAACCATGCTCCGAGAACCAGCCAGTATTGCACGAAAAATCCGGAACTCCGCAAATATGCAAACACAGCGACTGCATCAAGCACCTGCGGCGAAAAAGCTCAGGAAGCTTCCGGCCGTCAGACCAGCCACGAGGCACAGCGACATGAAGCCTCCAGCAGCCTCGCGCTCGTCCGGGTCCACCCACTCGACGAAGCCCATCATGCAATTGCTCCCAAGATATCCGTTCGAAACGCCGAAAAGAAGCTGCACCACGATGAGGTAGAAGGCATCAGAGCTAATTTTCGCGCCTTTGCCGCCGATATTGCAGAGCAGGTACATGGGAATGAAAACAACTCGGCAGATGGCAAGGATGAAGAGCAGCCGAGGATGCGAGGTCATACTCAGGCCGGGTAGACCTGGAGCGACCCGGCCGATGAGATCTCCGATGTTCCAGAACAGGAAGGCAAGGGGTATGAAAGAGGATGGCCGGAAGAGGCGAGGCGCAGAGGCGGGCTCCCGGACGCTCAGAATCCGTTGAGTGAAGACGGGGAAGATCATTGTGACGGCGAAGGCGAGGAAAACAGCTCCAGCCATCCAGAAGAGCTTCTTCAGTAGTCTCAGCAAGGGAACAGTCTTGCGGCCAGTAGATGCACACCCCGTATCCACTTGGTCTTCATCCAAAGTGTGCTTGATGCGCTCTCGGGAGCTATGCCGCGACAGGAGGTACACGAACGCAACCAGGGCCATTGTAGAGATGACAGTAGCGGTCAGAAAGTAGGCGAAAGCCGAGGTACTGGATTCCTGGGGTGCACCTTTCTTGGTTTCCTTTTCTGGTACCGAGAGAACGGATATGATCTGGGCGACGCACGGCAGGACTCCCGCGATTCCTTGTCCAGTCATGATGCCCTGTGTGTACTCCTCCTGCCCAAAGCCAGACACGTATGCAAAAACGCCATTCTGGCACAAGGCGGTAGCTAAGCTAGCCCCGAAGACTACCAACATCAGAAACGCGAAGTATAGTCCTGCTGAGACGTCCAAAAAGAGGCGGGTTGACATTGCCAGCAGAGTGAAGACCCCAATGTTCAGAGCGAGGGATGCAATGATTCGCTTCGGGTAGGAGGCGCGGGCTTGGAGCTTCGTCAAGATAATCATGGAGCCTAGGTTGCCAACAGTAGACACCGAGAGCTCAGCGGACTGGAAGTTGCGCAGGAGCCGTTCGTCGGATTCGAAGCGCTTCTGGAAGTAGGGGGCCGCAGCTAGAAACATGTTCCTACAATACTGTTAGAGAGTGTACTATAGCTCAAAGACCCTGGCCATACCATGCCCACAGCATAGCAACCCCAAGCATCAGGAAGACGGAGTAGTCGATCCATGAGAACCCCGGCCCGATTCCATGCTCAATCCGCTCTCCATCTGGGCGCTCCGAGCCGCCTTCTAGGGGCTCATAGGATGCCCTTGAGGTCTCCCTCTCGAACACACGCCGTATCCGGTCCATGCTAGTAGATGAGTGGATGAGGTGGAGGTATCGGTGCCACGGATCGGCAACAAGGGAATGAGCGGAAGGGAAGGAGAGGACGTCGTGAGGGACGGCGGCGGAGAATTTAAGCTGGTGATGGACAGGCAGACATCTTTTTGACTCCCCGCAGCGTAGGACGAGTGACTAGACGGCGCAGATGACTGAGTTGTCGCGGACGCCTGAGCACCTGATGTCGCGCTCACTGCCCCGGGCTTGGCATGATTAGTCAGCGCCAGTCTCATCCCCGCGGTTGCCCCGCGAAAAGCTTCGAGCCATCTGCGCGCCGACCGCAACCTCTTCGCTTCGAGAGATACAGACAGATAGCTCTCGTCCACGTCGCCCGTTCTACCCGCTGCTATGGCGCCGAACCCGCCGCAGACACTGTCCGTCAAGCGGAAGCGCACCGAACCCCCGGTCGACTCCATAGTCGTGCAAGAACAGGACAAGAAGCGACTGAAAAGCGAAACGTACGCCTGGCGCCTCGTACAGAAAGCTGGTCCCAAGACAGTTCCTCAGGCGCTCCCGTCTCCTGCGCTCGAGGCACCTCGCTTCCTTCATTATCACTCCACGACCGGCAATCGCGTCATCTTGGAAGCCAAACCTAGAGTTGATAATCAAGGTGTTGGAGCGAGCAAGGAGGGCCAGGTTCCGACACTACCGGAGGTCAAGCAGCCGGAACCAGCCTCGCAAGCGGAAACTCCTCGCCCTCGAAAGCGTCCTGGTGCAGGTTCGGCACTGCACCATACGAGGCGGGCGCCTGCGGAAAAGAAGGTGGAGCAGAATGGCCCTTCAGAAGACGAGGTCCGCCAATTCGAGCAGTTTTCGGAGCAGGTCGAGAACGATGAGCTGAAAGCTTCCAAACCTCCGTCGAGTCCTTTGAAGTACAAACCCAAGGTCCCCGCCCTTCGCTACAAAGACCGGCATCCGGACAAGGCCGCGGCTCTTGGAATACACGACCCGGATGCTATGGATGTGGATGAATACGTGTACGATACCTACGTTCGGGAGATAGTTATGCCCGATGCGGACGGGAAGCTGCCCGAACCCCAGGGTACCGTTGGTTACATCGTTATCAACGAAGAGGACGAGGAATGGTGGAATGGGGACGATGAAAGCGATAGGGAGTTTGACACCGATGATGAAGATGAGAACGCCGAGGACTACTACGCCAACGACTACCCAGAGGATGAGCTCAGCTCCGATGACGAGTATGACCGGAACCTGTATCAGAAGAAATACCGTCATGGATCAGATAATGAAGATTTCAACTTGGACGACGAGGACGATGATGCTGGCGCTCGAAGCGACGAAGATGAAGATGACGAGCACTTTCGTCGCATTGCTCCGCCGTCCAGGCCAGGGTACTGGGGCCGGGTTGGGGAGTGATGAATTGAGCTTTTCGCGAGCGCTCTTGGTTATGTCGTGCCTGATAAATGACGGAGAGGTGCCGCATAGTAGAATATCAAGAGCTACAAGATACCCATTGCACTAGGCGGTTTGCACGAAAATAGGCTCGATAGATCTAGAAATACGGAAATGTCAGGCAACCCAATGGAATCCCTGCAACGGATCTTAGGCCTCCATTTTGGTATTGATTCAACCCTATCACAGCCTCACAAACTACCGGTCGGTACTCAGGAAGGAACCGGGCTGTGAAGGAACCCGCCGCCATGATCAGGTCATAGGCGCACACATACGAAGCTGAAGACTCCAGGATTGGGTTTGCGACTATGAAACTGATTGGCATGAAGAGTGCTCGCTCAGGGATTGTTCTACTCCACTGTAGTGACCAATGCTTCTGCTGACAGAATGGCCCTTAGACACGTGCAACGAAGCTAGTTAAACATGCGATATTTCCACTCCCATGTCACAGATTCCATCAGCCGTCCGAACGACTATTGGGCCACAAGTTGACCCTATCGACTGGACTTTAAGAGCTCGTCTACGACTCTCCCTCTGGCGTCCTCGCCCGGGAGACCCTAGTCAAAAGGCGAACGGTACCACCTCGTCAGAATCCTTGCCCAGTGGGGCTACTCAGAGAGACGAACCGTATGTCGAGTATATCTTCCAATTCATCCCCCTTTCACTCGTCGAATGTCTCCTTGCATAAGTCGTAAAGATATTTAGCGACGCGTAGAAGACTCGTCCGTATTAGTCGCTGCTGTCTGGAGGTCCGTCACTGAATCGACTAAGACCTTTTTGCCACCATGAGGGGCAGCTAATCATATGTTATTGCAATTTAGGAGTAGTTATCAATATGAAGATGAAGTTGGGAAAAACAACGAGAGTTTCACTCAATGAACGCGCTGGGCAGAAGCATACATAGCGTGGGCCGGAGATAACGGATTTAGACCCGACACATGCAAAACTACACCCAGCTGTGGAGACACTTAACTTTTTCCTCTACATCGTACATCAACCAACTCATCCCGACGAGAACCCCGATTTAAAGACTCTCATGGAGCATTTACGCACCGTGATTTACCTCCGGACCTAATGCGTTCCCGCGCAAGCACATGACCTTCAGCAAGCTCGGGATCGAGCGGGGCAGTAAGCGACTTCAGCATTCCAATTCAGTCACCCTTCATTACCTCTCTGGGATGAAAACCGGTCAGAGATCACGATCATCGCCACAATAAGCAAGCTGAATCATCTTCGTCTTCGCATGGCGCACGCTCCAGATGTTCAGCGGCACGCCTTCCAATTCGCGACACCACCTCTCACCACCGTCGTGCAACAAAATCCACCATGACTAGCCGCACAGAACGCCAAACAAGCCTTACCACCCAATAACACTTCGTTTCACTCCTTTCTCGTTTAACATTTCTGCATTGCGCTTATTCTTATGATCGCTCTAATTTTGCAGCCGTGATTCGACGCAGAGTGCTCAACCACGCTTATAGGCCGGTTACAGGATACGATCACTCCATTTCGAGGGCTCGCCTACGTTCGTACTACTGTGGCTTGAGCTGAAGAGATGGATGGTGAATGTGTGCTTCACGCCATGGAAATGAATAGAAAAGGTGGTTCGGAGAGGATGGGTTCCGGCGAGGTGGTCAGCGTATAATATCGGGGCGCATGCAGATCCTCCGCGTTGCATTCTGCGACCTGTTTCCTGGCTAACCAATTGTTACATCTCCATCCTACACCATTCCACAGTATCAATGTTGTACTGTTTCAGATCATAATCGCTGCTTTCACGCCAATCGTAATCGGCGAGCCTCGCACTGGCACCAATGGCACGCTCGCACCGTCCCGCATATGCCGATATTGACGTTGAGTCCGCTTATTCGAGCAGCTCAGTCGATTCCGATGATTCATGGTATACTCGGGATCACCACCTACGTGTACCCGTCAGGGTTCACTATGGACGCCATAACGGCTCTCCGCACCGCAGCCATCACGGTCAAAGGGACCGAGTTAGTGTTGTCTTTCCACCAGCTCCTCCGCCAGTGCCGGTCCCACCAGTGTTTGTGGAGCAGCCACGTGGTCGACCTGTGCAGGGAAGAAGCCAGAGAGCACGTTCAGTCGATCGGTACTATGAACGAGATATCTTCCTAGGCGGTCGCTCGACGGTCCCGAACCTTCACGTCGATATCCACAATCGCAATTCAGACGACCATGATCACTCCCATAGGAGCGAGTACGAGCACGGTGTGGGCTACGGCGCGTGGGGATACCCGCAACCCGCTCCGGCGCCGGTTCTATACGCTCCAGGCTATACCCCTGGCATTAGCCCGGCATATTCCCCCAGCGTCGTGAGTGATACAAGGGCTAGGGTCAATGACAGAATGTCGCTTGACCACGGAGAAGTAATGAATCAGCAAGTCTGGGTTGATGGTAGGCCACAAGATCCGTACGGACGAAGGCATCGGCACCACTACGATGACGGCTTCCTGGACCCTATCAATCTCGAGATCACGAACATTCAGAAGACCGCCGTGGACGACTATGTCCACCAACAACGTCTCGCAGATGATGCCAAGAATTCTGCCGTGCGTCAAGCGAAGCTGGACTGGAAGGATCACGTCGCCGAGATTGATGACGCGCGTGACAAGGGAGTCCGCAAATACAAGGATGATCTGTCGGAAAGGAAGAAAGCAGGCGAAGAAGCAGTGTTCACTTACAAGAAGGACCAGGCGGACAAGAAGGCGGAGCTCGACACCGCGAAGAAGAAGTGGGAAATCGACAAAGCGCAGGAAGAGCAGGAGGAGAAGAACAAGAAGAAGCAGTGGGAGGTGGATCAGGCGAAGAAGAAGCAAGAGAAGGAAGAGGAGGAGAAGAGACTTAAGGACGCGTGGAAGGCAGCCGAAGAGAAGAAAAAGAAAGAAGATAAGGAGAAGGAGGATAAGCTCAAAGCTGAGGTTGAAAAGGAGCTGTTGAAAGCAGGCTTCGGGCCGCGAACAGTGGAAGGCGCACTAGACCCGAAGAAGGCTCCGCCGCGGATCTCTAATGAATGGGCATATGCGGGTGGCTCATACCGCGGATACTCCGCCTTCGAGCCCTGGGAGGAAGGCGGAAGGAGATGGATCAGGGTCCATCGCCGGTACGTGATGCCCGACACACTGAATGTGTACGATCTCCCTTGGGAATGGGATCATGTAAGCGTCGCCTGTAACTCCGCTGACTGTTCGCAGTTGAAGACTAATATTCTTTAGGACGACAGCGATTATCTTATTATTCGGCGTCCGTTTGATGATCCAGGCATCGATCTTCGTATCCTCATCGAGCACACGAGGAAACATTGGTATAGCCGCAAACACGATGTTGCAATTGAAGCACCTAGCTGGGGGAGGAAGAGGTTTGTCCGAACCCATCGTCCACATACCTGGCTCTGAAATAATGCGGACTTCTAGGAGGTAACTTGTGGCTACTTTGAACACAGAAGTCCCAGCGTGGAGTAATTCGGGGTCTGACGCAAATGTTGGGGAGAGCGCTTTCTATTATTCTCCGCCGGGATTGTAATGCCTCTTTTCTTTCCTTTGCTGCGATTTTTCGAGTTAATGCGATTTCACAACTTCCAATGCTATCGCTTTGTAACGTCCGACCTTTTGCACCGTCGCTGGGCCCCACACAGCGTAGCATGAGGTCATGCCACATGTCGAAACTCCAGCTCCTACAATACCACTCCTTATTATGAACCGAAAGAGTAGTATCAAATCCTTCTTTGCCCCGCAATGGGCCAGTGGGGAATCTGGCAGGAGGGTTAGAGACGGAGGAAACACTAGCCTGAGGCCTTCAGGTGGCTAATGATACATCACTCATCTATTTCACAGCCGCCAGGATCTAGTCATTCGTCGCGATTTTGGTCGAATATAAAGCGGCTGTTGAGGCGGCAAAGTGGAGCGAGGGGAAAGACTGACTAACAGGGAGGGCCTGGGGGTGAAGTGCTAGAAGTGCGGCCTTGGGAGTGCGGCCTTGGGAAACATCACCCAGGAGGCCTTCAGTTGGTTGATGCTTCCCACAAATCCTTTCCCTTGAACTTAACAACACAATTCTAGAGCATTAATGACAAGTGTTGGATTGAACACAATCCTCTTGTGGATCATAGAGCGTGACTGGCACCAAGCTAGGATGTTCCATATGCTGTTCTGTGGAATGTGGGAGAACGCCACGATGTAAAGAGATCTAGGAGTCTATTCTCATGGACAATCCGTCCACTGCCTACTAGTAAGGCCAGAATTTCGAGGGTCTCCGGAAGTGGAGGGGTATCCTGGTATCAGCGTACCTAGTGGGACTCATTCCAGGAACCATCCAGGAACCAAAAAGCCGATAAAAGGACGTATCAGCCCGAAGTAGTAAGACAATATATGCGTCTGGCGACTCGATGAGTGGGGCTGATGCTCTGGTAGGGAACCAATAGTCATACAGGTCCTGTAAGGTTGCAAAAGACGGCAAAAAAAAAAAGGACACTCGAGCCCGATGCGGGGGTCGAACCCGCAACCTTGAGATTGCAATCGATCCGTTAAGACGTGAATACTAAGAGTCTCACGCTCTACCGATTGAGCTAACCGGGCTTCTGATGTGTTTGTTGACATTTTTGGAATGTGGAATAGTATATGTACAATTTTGAGAAGGAAGGAGCGACCAGCACAAGAAAAGAGCGACCCATGATGAGGTGCGGGTGATGCGTGAGTCAATTTTTACGTTGTGTGTGCCGTGCCGGCACTGTGCAGCAGGCATCACCGCCTCGGCTCGCGCTACCGAATAGAGACCGCTCGGAGCACATGTCAAGGCCTTCGACAACCGTGGTTCATAGTGATGGGCAAAGAGAACACCATGACCACTCAGGTGGAGTCAGGGGTAGCATCTCAGACATCACTTCCTTTACCCCTGAATTCACGCCCACCATGGAAGGATGGCAGGCATCACGCATTCGCTTGGCGGAGACGGACACCCCAAACTCGATGAGAAACACTGAGACGCACACGCAGCCCTGGAGACGTTGACCCATATTGTAGCGCTTTACTATTTAAAGCAGCATAGCCGCTCGCTCAGTGTAACTCTACAGTGGCTCAAGGCCGTGGAGGAAAGTAAGCCCTAGTACGCATTCCTCGGAAAATCGAGCCAGCTAGAGAATATCTTGCGAGAATAGCACCCCATGCTGTCCAGCGTCTTAGGCGCTTGGCAGTTATGCGGCTGGGTAAGGAACGACGCCGTTGGAGCAGTGTTGAAATATCGCATTTCAATCACGGATAAAAGCGCTATTGACTGTATTAGGAGTCTTGAGACACACGTAGCAGTGGTGGTGTGCAGATAGAGTTCTGGCAGAAGTCGCGAGCTTCAGACTTGGAGCGTGGCTTGGCAGGCGACGTCAGTCGCGGCTCGCATCCATCACCTCCGTATGGCGCCGCGCAGCCAGAGGCAGCAACATACCCACTGTGTAGGTACAAAAATACAGAATTAGCGGCGCTGTGCATCCCCCGCATTCAATCTCTGCAGGCACTTTGATCTCGGATAATTGCCAGAGAAATCGCCAGCTCACGGCGTCGGTGCGCGCTTCCTGTAGCTTTGTCGAGGCGCAGGGCCACCCGCACTGCCCCAAGGGTCCGTCCGTGCCTTCACTCTGCCTCAACCTCCTCAATCCACCAAACCCTCACCAAAGAACCCCAATCGCCGTCGCACATTCCGATCATTTACGCTCGCTGCCGTGCAATCCGACCGTCGCGGACCGCCGACCTCATCCCGCTCGCATCTCGAGACACCGGCCAAGCTGCGGAGGCTGTGCGGCGCATCGAGCAGTATCCCGCGGTTTTCTACATCACCACCACCACTGTCACCGCCGCACCCCCGAGCGCGCAACCAAACACCGCGGAAGAGAAGGAGCTGCACAATTCGGACATTCCGGATGAGGCTGGACGGATAACAGTGTAGTGTGGAGACAAGCGCCCGTATACCGTTAGGCCGCGATGGCCGGTCGGCCTCCTGGTGGACCGCCGAGTGACAATCTAATCGACTTCGACGACAACCAGCCTACATACTACTCCGGCGCGCGTCCGCCAGTAAACGACGAAGATCTCCTCCATCGCTATGACATAGATAATACGGACACACCGCAAGGTCGGCCCTCGGTATCATACGATGAGTTCGTGGGAGGGGCCAGGCCGACAGCAGGCCTTCCGGGAGGGCCTGGGGCGCCGCCTGCCGGGCAGACGCCGTATTCGGCGGGCGGAGCGAGGTTATATTCGCAAACATCAGATTTGAACAACTACCAGAGGTACTCTGATGCTGAGATACCCGTGGACGATGACCACTCCATGCAGGGATACTATGCATCTGGTGGGGGCTACGATACTCCCGCGGGGATGCGGCGCACGACCTCCAAGAAGGCGAACAGGAATAGTATTCTGAGCCTGGGTGGGGGTCTCACCGGCCGCGTTAAGAACATGTTCGGGAGAGGGCCGGAGTACTCGGAAATGGATCTGCCTTTGACAGAGCATGCCGCGCAGCAAGGTCGGACGGAGAGTGGCGGTTTCGATGAATCAAAGCAGGCCCCAAAGAAACGCCGTTCCGGGACATTCAAATTTGGGTTCGGGCGAGGAGCGCCAGATCCATCAACCCTAGGTCCCAGGATAATACACCTCAATAACCCGCCCGCGAACGCTGCGAACAAGTACGTCGACAACCACATCTCCACCACCAAATACAACGTCGTCACCTTCCTCCCGAAGTTTCTGTACGAACAGTTCTCAAAATACGCCAATCTCTTCTTTTTATTCACCGCTATTCTTCAACAGATTCCCGGCATTTCTCCCACGAAGCGATATACTACTATTGTTCCACTCGGCGTCGTCCTGTTCGTCTCTGCTGTCAAGGAATATGTCGAGGACCACAGGCGCAAACAATCAGATTCGACATTGAACAATTCCAAGGCGCAGGTGTTGAAGGGGTCCTCTTTCCAGGAATCTAAATGGATCAATGTCGCCGTAGGAGACATTGTTCGCGTGGAGTCGGAGCAGCCATTTCCTGCTGATCTTGTGCTGCTCGCCTCTTCAGAACCCGAAGGTCTCTGTTATATCGAAACCGCAAATCTAGACGGCGAGACCAACTTGAAGATCAAGCAAGCAATTCCAGAAACTGCGGACTTTGTCAGCCCAGCCGAACTCGCCCGTCTTGGAGGCAAACTCAAATCAGAACAGCCCAACAGCAGTTTGTACACCTACGAAGCGACATTGACGATTGCAGCCGGAGGAGGAGAAAAGGAATTACCTTTAGCGCCAGATCAGCTACTCTTGCGTGGAGCGACCCTCAGAAATACTCCATGGATCCACGGCGTCGTAGTGTTTACCGGTCATGAAACGAAGCTTATGCGAAACGCCACAGCTACGCCTATCAAGACCACCAACGTCGAAAAGATGGTGAACAGGCAGATTCTCATGCTTGTGGCCATTCTGATTGCGCTTAGCATCATTAGCTCCGTCGGCGACGTTATCGTCAGGACAACAAGAGGTGGGAACCTTGGCTATCTCGAATACGACACTTTCAACGGCGCGAAGCAGTTCTTCTCGGACCTGCTGACTTATTGGGTCCTCTACTCCAACTTGGTTCCCATCTCTCTGTTCGTCACGATCGAAATCGTGAAATACTATACCGGTAGTCTGATCGATGCTGATCTCGACATCTACTACGAGCCGACGGATACACCTGCCAACTGCCGTACTTCTTCGTTGGTTGAGGAGTTGGGCCAGATTGAATACATCTTCTCTGACAAGACCGGCACTTTAACGCAGAACATGATGGAGTTCAGGCAGTCCTCGATCGCAGGCATTCAGTACGCAGACGAGGTTCCCGAAGACAGACGAGCTACCTTCGAAGATGGTGTTGAGGTCGGCATCCACGACTTTGCCAAGCTAGAAGAGAATCGCAAGACCCACAGAAACAGGGACATAATCAACCACTTCCTGACTCTGCTCTCGACATGTCATACAGTCATTCCAGAAAGAGGTGGTGAGAAAGACACAATCAAGTATCAAGCAGCTTCACCCGACGAAGGCGCCTTGGTCGAAGGCGCTGTCACATTAGGGTACAAATTCCTCGCGCGAAAACCGCGATCTGTCACAATCGTCGTGGACGGCCGAGAACTGGAGTATGAGCTACTTGCCGTCTGCGAGTTCAACTCCACAAGGAAAAGGATGTCTACCATCTTCCGCACACCAGAGGGCAAGATCATATGTTATTGCAAAGGGGCAGATACTGTCATCCTTGAGCGACTTGCTAAAGACAACCCTTACGTGGAGGTCACCCTGACACACCTTGAAGAGTATGCCGCTGACGGTCTCCGCACACTTTGCCTGGCAATGCGCGAGATTCCTGAGAATGAATTTCAGGAATGGCACAGGATCTTCAATACCGCGCAGACCACCGTTAGCGGCAACCGTGCCGAGGAGCTTGACAAGGCTGCCGAGCTCATTGAACATGACTTCACTCTTCTCGGTGCAACCGCTATCGAAGACAAGCTTCAGGATGGGGTACCAGATACCATCGCAACGCTGCAAAGCGCAGGGATCAAGATCTGGGTGCTCACAGGCGATCGTCAAGAGACCGCTATCAATATCGGCATGAGCTGCAAGTTGATCAGCGAAGACATGAGCCTGCTCATCATAAACGAGGAGTCAAAGGAGGCCACAAGAGACAATATTCAGAAGAAGCTAAACGCCATCAACAGCCAGAGTCAGGGAGGAGCCGAGATGGACGTGCTTGCCCTTGTCATTGACGGCAAGTCACTCACCTACGCTTTGGAGCGCGACCTGGAGAAATTGTTCTTGGACCTCGCCGTCAAATGCAAGGCTGTCATCTGCTGTCGCGTGTCCCCGTTACAGAAAGCTCTGGTCGTCAAATTGGTCAAGCGTCATCTCAAAGCGATTCTTCTCGCGATCGGCGACGGCGCGAATGATGTCTCCATGATCCAGGCGGCGCACGTCGGAGTTGGTATAAGCGGTGTCGAAGGCCTCCAGGCCGCTCGAAGCGCAGATATCGCCATCGGTCAATTTCGCTACCTTCGCAAGCTCCTCTTGGTTCACGGCGCCTGGAGCTTTCAGCGGGTCAGCAAGGTTATCTTGTATTCCTTCTACAAGAACATTGCGCTGTTCATGACACAGTTTTGGTATTCTTTCCAGAACGCTTTCTCTGGGCAGATCATCTACGAGTCCTGGACGCTTACATTCTACAACGTCTTCTTCACGGCTGCTCCTCCCTTCGTCTTAGGTATCTTCGATCAGTTCGTCAGCGCTCGTCTCCTAGATCGCTATCCACAGCTCTACCGTCTCAGCCAGACGGGGGTTTTCTTCAGGATGCATTCTTTCTGGTCCTGGGTCGCAAACGGCTTCTATCACTCCCTTATCCTATATTTTGCCTCGCAAGCCTTCATACTCTGGGACTGGCCTCAGTGGGACGGTCAGAATGCCGGTCACTGGGTCTGGGGCACCTCGCTCTACACTGCGGCACTCGCAACGGTGCTGCTTAAGGCAGCGCTCATCACCAACATCTGGACCAAGTACACGGTCCTCGCAATCCCAGGGTCTATGGCCATTTGGTTCATACTTATACCCATCTACGCCACCGTTGCGCCCAAGCTCAACATTTCAACGGAATATATTGGCGTTATCCAGCGCATGTTCCCAGACCCAAGGTTCTGGGCGATGCTCTGCGTTCTGCCTCCACTATGCTTGATGAGAGACTTCGCCTGGAAGTACGCTAAGCGCATGTACTTCCCGCAGAGCTACCATCATGTGCAGGAGATTCAGAAATACAATATCCAAGACTACAGACCTCGGTATGTCCCCCCAAGCTTCCAGCTCCAGTTCTTTCGAGAGTTAACCATCGGAACAGCATGGAACAGTTCCAGAAAGCCATCCGCAAAGTGCGGCAAGTACAACGCATGCGCAAGCAGCGCGGCTACGCGTTTTCACAGACAGACGAGTCGCAAGCACGCGTTCTGCAAGCATACGACACGACACAGGTGAGAGATCGCTACGGCCACATGGCGAGTTCGAGGCGGTAGAAACGGGTGTAATGCGCATTCCACTCATATTGGGACTTTTCTCTCTTCGGCGTATTTTCATCCGCGGGAAAGGAACAGGGAATTGGAGTTTAAATTTTTGTCTGTGTTCTTGTACGGATGACACAATATTCATGGCGTAGCTCAAAATGGGCAGATGAACTGGTTTGGCAATGTATTTCTTGTAACAGGCATTAACATGGACATGTTCTACCTTTAAAATCGAGCGACATGCACTGACCGTATTCGTCCGAGGGCCCAAGTTTCCGGTCGGCGTCGGGCTTCCTGCTTACAAAGACTACTCCGAGTGCAGAATTGCCTTCTCGGCCCCCAAAGGCGAGCCGCCGCTACTGACAAACGCGCACCGCCGGCGCGGCGTCTTCAAGCTTGTGACTCAGCAACAATTTGCTTAACTCATCCCGAAGACTCAAGATAAGGCCTATGTCCGCGACGTATCCTCCGGTACCAACCCTACGCTAGCCCATTTTAACAAGGCTGCGCTGGTGGCGCTGGAGCCTATGCTTATACAAGGGTCGGCGTTTCGGTAGAATGGTCGATGGAGTGAATGTGCCTGCGTATGTTGGTATGTAGGAGCGGCAGCTATGGTACCGAGGAAGAGATATATAAAGGTGAGCCCGATGGGCAGCTTGGAAGGACAGAACAATCGCAGCCTTCCGTCCGGACAACCTACAATCAACATATCCCATCTATCTCTTAACTCCCATACGCAAACAAGATGTCCACCAAGACCATTGCTATCGTCGGTATCACGGGCAACCAGGTACGTTCTCTCCCCGCTCCCTCCATCGCCACAGAAGACTAACCAGCATCAGGGCTCCTCCGTCGCCAACGTCTTCCTTAACGAGCCCGGCTGGCACGTCCGTGGCATAACCCGTGATCCCAGCAAACCGTCATCCAAGACATGGACCGACAAAGGCGTCGAGCTCGTAGCCGGCGACCTCGACGACCTCTCAACTCTTAGGGCCGCATTCGCCAACGCCGACGTCATCTTCGGCGTAACCGACTTCTGGCAGCACATGAAAGATCCCGCCGTCCACAAACTGGCCGCTGAACGCAACATCACACCCAACGAAATCGCGTATGAGCGCGAAGTCGCTCAAGGCCGCAGCATCGTCGACGCCGCTGCTGCTAATGTTGAGACGATTGAACGGTTTGTACTGAGCACGGTCAATTCGAGCAAGGAGTGGAGCAAAGGGAAGATTACGTTTAATTTGCATTTTGATGCGAAGTGGGTAGCGGTTGAGTATTGTAGGGAGAAGTATCCGGAGCTGTGGAAGAAGACGAGTTTGCTGCAGCTGGGTGTGTTTGCGAGTAACTGGAAGCAAGGCATGGTGCCGAAGAAGCAGGATGATGGGACGTATAAGTTGAGTGTGCCGATGGGGGCGGATAGGAAGTTGCCGATGGTGGATCCGAATGAGGATACAGGTGGGTGCCCTTTCGCTTCTCTCCCGTATCCTGGTCACTAACACGACATCCAGGACACTTCGTCAAGGCACTCGTCGCGCTCCCCCCAGGCAAGAACCTCATGGGCGCCGGCTCCTACCTCACGTGGAACGAGTGGCTTGCCATGTGGTCGCGCCACAACAACGTGACTGCCACCTTCGAACGCCAGGATCCCAAGGAGCTGGAGCAGTATATGGGCACTGCCGGGCGCGAGCTCGCGGATATGTGGCAGTATATTGATGAGTTTGGGTATGATGGCGCCGATCCGAGTGTAGTTTATCCGTGGGATTTGGGCGTTGATGTGAAGTATACGACGATGGAGGAGTATATTAAGAGGCAGGATTGGAGCGAAGCGTTGTAGAGGTAAAAGAGGGGATGTTTTTGGAGTTCATAGCGGAGAGGTTGTAATGGAATGATCAAGTGGATGCATTTGCGCACACTTCTTGGACGAGCAGGCCGACCCTGACGCTAGAAGACAGTGAGGTTCTAATTCCAACTTAATTGAAGGGTAGACACTCAAACGCTATTCTCATGCAGAGAGGGATACGCATGTTGGTTTATCAGGAAGCTTACGTACACCTGCCATAAGGCAGGGCTGTGGAGAGGGAAACGGATACCGGTTCTAGCTTAGCGGATGCAAGCAACGGAAAGCGGGACGTGAATGCATGCAGCACGAATACTGCGCAGGACGACGAAAACCGAGATGAAGTCAAATCAACGTTGCCCCTGCACCATGGCCTCGAGGCTGGGTTGAGGTTTGGGGCATGGGGCATGGGTCGTTCCGAATCCGGTTAGCGGGAATCGTGAAATTCAACACTGGAGAACGAGCAGCCCTCTTCGTCCCCTTCCCACAACCACACCTGCTGTGTCCCATCACACATCGCTATAAGACTCGCCCCTTTCCCAGCCCCTTGTGCGATAAAGAGCAGCTTCTTCACAGCCAGAGCATCGAAGAGACTTTCGCGCACAGCCTCAAAAGCCCCCAGCGACAGAAGCCATTGCGACAAGAGCCTGCAGCACGTTCCTAAGCGCCAACGCCCTCTGCAATCCATGCTGCAACGACAGTGCCGGAGTCACGCCATCCATCTGTGTCCTCAATGGATATGATCGCCGTTTCTCTTTCAGCCTGGCCATTCGGAGGCGGTAAGGCAGGGCGCGATGCAGACGTGGCGTGCGAACCTGCGTCCTCCATCCTCGTATCGGAAGTTCGACACTCTTCTAGGCCAGCCGCCGACTTCCCGACTGCCTCGCCCTCGAGCCTGTCACCAAGCAATCGCACAGCCATGTGGTCACCGGGAGATTTTCGCCCAAAGCGGCATCTCAACTCCCGGACGGTGAACGACCGGCCGAACCACTGGCGGGGTAGCGTGGGAAGCGCCGCGACACGCGCCAAATATCAATCCGAGTCCGCTGCCTTCTACCATCGATGCATAGGCGCCGAACTGTCCAATTTCATATCGCAGAGTGGAGTGGGCGGCAAACGGACTGGACTCGCATACCAACTTCGGTAAGCTCCCACCTTGGATGTGGCTGGAGGGCTTAGCGGGGGATCACATCTCGGGATCCTGATAGCCCCCTCCACGCGAGCGATGCCGTGCTTGCGTTGGCTGCTTTCCAATCATCCTGGTACGTGTATTCTCGAACGGGGCCTTGGAATTGGGCGTGTGGCCGACCGTCTCTTCAATTTTCCCGTTCGGGCGTTCGCTCTGCCGCCGCGCCTTCGATTCCTATCTACTTCGTCACCGCGCGCCCCGCTCTTGCTTCTTGATAAGACTTCACTGCCCGTTATCCACGCGAATATCGCAAATATCAGCCGACTTTTCCATGGGAGGTCTTCTTTCCGTTTTGATATAAGGATCCGAGCTTTTTCGTTAGCATAGCCGGTCGCTTCACCGTACCTCTCGCTAACTATCTCCCCTCCTGCTGTGCAACTTGTCGAGCCCGCGCCCACGCCTCCCTCGGTAGAGCATCCGCTTTCCCACCTTTCTACCATTCTACTGCCTCTATTCTTCTGCTCTTTCTTCACCTGGACACCTCCTCTGCCTCCTCTGTCAGAATGCTCAACATACTATTGCTGCTGCTTGGTGCAGCCTTTGTGGCTAGCTCAGCCTTTCTATTTCTGTTCAAGCAAGGAAGACGCGATGTGATCTTGCATCGAATCCATATCCGACGTCGGCGGGCGTCGGGCTCGAACACCCCTCCTCGATCTCTATCGCCGGGAAAGAAGCAGCCGGAGGATATACCAACACCCGACTACTCGGATGCGTTTCCCCCATCACGCCGATTCACTCTCGCCGAGATTCCTGGCCTAGCATCGAAACTGGACAAGACCAAAGAGAAATTGGTTGCTCCGCCTGAGAAGAAAGAATGTGTACCCTTCACCACCGAAATCCGCGATGCGAAGGACACAATGTTCGTCCCGTGCGACTTCTCAGTAGCCGAGATCAAGGCCCTAGGAGACTTCCCGGATTATGCGATCCTAAGCGGCGTGCCTCTTCCCCAACCATACCCTGAATTTGACATCAAGAAAGCGAAGCCAAGGCCTTACAGGCCATTCCGATGGGCATACCACCAGACCATGTGTAAGTGAGTGCGAGGAAGTATTTTAATTAAGGGTTAATGTGCGACCAGCTCTCACGAAACTGGAGCCCGATTGGTGGCTTGAACTCGAGGACACGTACGAGCAACGCATCAAGCAGCGACAGGATCTATTCGCAAAGCACGGCAAGGCGGTCTTAGATGCGCTCCCCGGCTCAGAACTCGCTTGCAAGGAGTTGATGGAAATGGCTCTGCAATTCCTATGCGCACGTTACCCGCAATATTTCCGCCTCGACAAGGAGAAAATGGTATTCTACAACGGCATACTGAACACCGAATCCGATCTCAAGAACACGCCTCCCCTCCACGTCCTCCTGAACAACGTTCCTGAAGACTTTGCCATCACATTGCGAGATCCGGAGACTGGATACTATTCTTTCCGAGCGGGTATGATCTGCAGTGCGCTGGGCTGGAATGTCGCAACTAAGATTGGACTCAACCTTGCTGAGATCCACAAGCCGATACCTGATTATAAGGAGAAGATGCAGTTCTCGATGGACAGGTAGGTGTCACAGTGCTTAGAGAAGAGCTGCACAGGAGGTGCTAATTTTCGGGGCAGATATTTCACGAAGAAACCCACGGACAAAGCTATCCAGCGCGGATCCTGGGGCCTGGAAGTCGATCAGCCGCTCTATATGCCGCCCGGTGATCCCCATGAGAAGTACCGCGATGTTCAGATGGCCGATCTCGTGCTTTCGCGTTGCAACCTACGCGTTGACTGGCAGACCCTGCGGCGTCTCCCGCTCTCAGCCGCTATTGTGTTCAACTTCAAGGCGCTATTCACCCCGGTGGAGGCTTTCCGTGACGAGCCGTATATTCCTGCGCTGATCCTGAAGATTCTGAACGAGGGAAAGAAGAACTTGATGGAATACAAGAATACCTGGCATACAGAGCATGTTGTCAAGCCGGCGCTAGAGCAGTATGCGAGAGAACAGGTGGAGAAGGGGTGGGTGCCAAAGGATTGGGAACCGCATACGCTGGATGATAGTCCGTATTTCCCCGGGTGGGAAGAGAAGTGGCATCGTGAGCAAGGGTTCTGAGAGCCCATAAAATGATCGGGACACTATACTACTGGAGGTACACTTTCCTTTGCACATGTGTACGGCGCCAGAGGCTTTCATTTTTCATGCCATTTCGAGCAGCAGCATCAAATGGAGGGAAGCATGAAGCAGTCATCACCCAAAACATGCATGTTATGACATAGTACGATACCAACCTTATTTCAACTACAAGATTCGACTCTTTTCTCACTCGCTTTTGTGTTCGGTTAGGAGGCTCGACTCGCTCTCGTCGACTCGGCCAATGACATCAACCCCCAATGTAGGTTAGCGCTGACGCCACAACCTTCTTTCCCCACACTTTGGAGAAGCTCAGCCCCGGTTATCCGCCACATCCCACAGAGAGCTTTCCTCCCCTCGCGAAAAGACACGAACGTATGCTACCAACGATGATAAACTAGATGATTTGAAGCGTCTCAACCCATCAGCTTGCAAGAGGAGTCGGCTCTCTAGGAGACGGGGAAGCACCGGGGAGTGACTGCGTGGCAGCTACACTAGCAACGCCTATCCGTAGACCATGCCGAGGAGCTAAATAGCTCGTGCGACGGTCCATCGGGTATGAGGGGAGGGGTCGCAGCTCGGTTGAGCTCGACGGAAAGGTTCCGCTCGTCGCTGGTCTGACTATGGTCCTCAAATAACTACTTTGCGCACGATGCACTCCCACCCGGAACCCCGAGGCTTGCACGCCTTCCGTTGCGGAAGCTTACCTCCAGCTTCCCTGCTCCGTCTCTTTCATCCTCTTCTTGCTCTGCCCTCTGTGCTCTGTGCATTGTTCTCCCCCACCGTGCTTCTGGCCTCGTATACGTTAAAGACGGCCCGGAAAGATGGGCGGAACGCAGCCGTGGCCGCAGGTTCCTGTGGGGAATAAGGATCATACGCAGGCGGCTGTCGTCATCATTGGGGCGGGGATCTCTGGTATGTGGATTTTGGGGTTTCGAACTTTGTCTTTCTTGGGGGAGAAGGAAGGTTTTTAAGCTGATGTGATGTGGTTTAGGGATTTGTATGGCTATTGATCTCGTCAAGCGGAACCAATGCCACAACTTTATCATTGTGGAGAAGAGCTCTGGTGTGGGCGGGACGTGGTAGTAAGTTTCTTTCCACCATGAGGGTCGGCAGCGGGTGAGAGAAGAGATACTAACGGCAGGTAGTGATAACAAATACCCTGGCTGCTGCTGCGATGGTAGGTTCAGAAACCCTGGGGCCATCGGAAATCCACTGAGCTGATACATTGCAGTATGGAGCATGCTCTACTCCTACTCCTTCGAGCAAAACCCCGACTGGACGCGCGAATACCCTGGCCAGGAAGAAATCCTTGTACGTTCTCCTCTTCCCTCTTCCCTCCTCCCTTTACCTCCTGGCTAACCCCCTCTGCTAGGACTACCTTCGCAATGTAGCCCACAAATACCACCTTTACAAATACATCCGCTTCAACACGTCGGTCGACGCTGCAACATGGGACGCCTCCTCCTCGCGCTGGAAAGTCGATGTCAGTGTCACGGGCGGCAAGGACGCTGAGTCCAGCCCCGGCTATACGATTGAGTGCGATTTTTTGGTCAGTGCGGTGGGCCAGTTGAATCAGCCCATGTACCCGGATATCGAGGGGTTAGAGCGGTTTCGAGGGAAGGTTATGCACAGTGCTCGGTGGGATTGGAGTTACAGCATTGAGGGGAAGAAGGTTGGGGTTATTGGGAATGGCATGTCTCCTCCACCTACGGCTCCACCATCCTCTTAAACTAAATACTGACTTGGGACAATCCAGGCGCCACCGCCGCCCAAATCATCCCCGAGATCCTCCCCTCCACCAAAGACCTAGTAATCTACCAACGCACCCCCAACTGGATCATCCCCCGCGGCGACGGCCCCGTCTCCTCCCTCCGCCGCTTCCTCTACCGCTACCTACCACCCCTCCGATGGCGCGTGCGCGCCCAGCAAATGGACTACCGCGAGTCTTTCTACTCCGCCGTCACCGCGCCCGAGTCGCCCTTCGCCGACCAAATCCGCGAATGGTGCCAGGACACGATGAAAGCGCAAATCCCCAACCGTCCGGACCTGTGGGAGAAACTGGTCCCGGACTACGCGCCTGGCTGCAAGAGAGTGATTATCACGGACGACTACTACCCCGCTGTCGCCGACCCGAAGACCACGCTCGAAACGAACAAGATTGTCCGCATCACTGAGACGGGCGTCGAGGTCGAGGATGGCCACGGCGGCACCGTGCACCACGAGCATGATTTCCTTGTCCTGGCGACGGGCTTCCGCACCGTGGAGTTCCTCTTCCCGATCAAGATCACCGGCGCAGACGGCCAGGCGCTCTCGGATATCTGGGCTGGAGGCGCCTCGGCGCTGTACGGCACTACCGTGCCCTCGCTCCCGAATTTCGGCATGTTCTACGGGCCGAACACGAACCTGGGGCATAATTCGATTGTGCTGATGATCGAAGCGCAGAGCAGGTATTTGAACGAATTGGTGCGTGCGGTGCTAGATGCGCGGCACAGAGGGGAACGAATCGGCATCATGCCGAAGCAAAGTAAGACGGATGTCTTCAACGAGAAGATCCAGGCCATCCTTTCGAAATCCTCCTTCGCGGACCCGAAGTGCGGAAGCTGGTATAAGACGAAGGACGGGAAGATTACGCAGAACTGGAGCGGGACTGTGGTGGAATATCAGGAGGTGTTGAGTAAGGTTGACTGGGAGGATTTTGAGGTCACGGGTGGGAACCGTAGTGGGCAGAGTGCGAGCAAAGTGGTGTTTGGGGATGGGAAAAAGAAGACGCGGATTGGGCGGGTGAAGGAAGAGACGAGCGTGAGTAATTTGGGGTTGCTGGCGGGGGCTGTGAGTGTGGCTGCTGTGGGGGCGGCGTGGGTGTGGAGGGGGAAGTTGCCTAGGAGGCTGGGCTTGGGTTCGTCATAGGTGCGGAGTCTGAATGGTGTTGTTTGGTAAGGTAGTTACATGTATGTATGTTTGACTGAGGTATCTTGATTCGTTTCATGCTTGAGACTTCGTGGCTGCTTCCTAGTCATAGGCATTGCGTATCCTCGTGGCTGTCGTAAACGTTCGTGTATAGCAGACGTATATCCCGTTACTGCTGAGCATCGTTGGTCTGTCCATGCGCGCCTGGCGCAGCGTTGCCCCCTCCCTCGGATTCTTCATCTCTCTCATACCGGAATACCTGCACATTCCCCCACCGCACCCTCTTCCGCACTGGTATCAGTCTGACGGCCCGCATCCTGACCCACGCGTCTCTCATCTGCGCATTGGTTAACCCGGGCACGGGAGCCCTACATTTCGTCCTCACCTCGGCGTGCTCGAGTTCGTAAAGGGAGGGCTCGGAAGGACGCCATCGTGGGGGAACCGTTTGTGGAAAAGGATGAGAGGGAGAAGGAGCCGCAGACCTGTGCCGCTGTGGAGGCGGTGAGGATGGTGGTGAGGACGGAGGCGTAGGCTCATCATCATAATACGAGTCATCGGAATCGTCGTCGTCGTCTGCGTTCTCTGCAGCGCAGCGCTGGCGGTATCGGAAATGGCGTGGATGCGTATCGAGGAGGTGATTCAGTGCGAGGAGGAAGAGGATGGCGTACTGGTAGGCTATTGCCGAGGAAGAGGTAGCTTTGATGTTGAGTTTCGACGAACGGGCCATGGAACCTGCAGTAGCGGCTGCTCGTTGTCGTCTGGTTGAAGGCAAGGTCACAGGCTGGCTTCGACGTTTGTGCGTGATGATAAAGTGTGACAGTTGTGGCTTCGTGTGCGGTGCTTGTCAAGGCTTGTTGAGAACTCCCTGAAGGAGGGGTATTGAGGTTGGCTGTGGGTCATTGTGTGACGATAAGGTTGGTTGGTATGAGCGCTGCCCGATGTTGGTGCTGTGCCCAAGTTCGTCTGATGTCGTGAAGTCCATGTTTTCGTGAATTGCTATGTAGTGTGTTTGGGAGTCTTCGAAGTAGGAGTGTCCAGCAAACCATGCTTTCCACGTGAGACTGATATCCAACCGCATGATGGAGTTCTGATGCAGGAAAAACTGTGGGATTTAAGGGGTTGGCCCTAGCCTCGTCGACTTCCCTCTTCGAACCGAGTGGGCCATCCTACGAAGCCTAAACACACCCTCTGGCCTAGACATCTCAAACAGGAGGAATGCAGCTGATAACCCGAAAGCGGTCTACATATCTGTGGATCCGCATGGGATCCCTCGTCCCAAAGAGATCAATCTCCGGATGTAGGTGCTCGGAGCACTATGGGGTCACTGTCTGGTGCCTGGGCAGATGGCTAAGAGTCTCCAAAGCCTATCCCCTCGTGTTCTCTGACCGCATGCGTGTTCCCTCCAGGCTGTTAGCAGGGGGGTGTACACTACGCTGGGAAGGTGCTATCGAGTGCCATCAGCTTAGTGAGGCCGCCAGGCCAAAGGGTCTGTCCGCCCGTATCTGACTGTTACACAGCATAACCCCCAGGCAGCAGGTAAATGATAGAAGCGTGAGCCACTGCTCTGTTCCTGTGGCTGATGGTTGTTGAAATGGTTAGCAATATATCTTGGTCGGAGATCAATGAAGCGAAGACGAAGGCAATTTGGCCCTTGACCGCGGACCCGGCTGGCGTCTTTATCCAAACAGGCCAAGCGTCAAGGAAAATGGGCGTAAAGAAGAAACAGAGCAAGAAGGATGTTTGAACGGTGGTCGAAGCTGCCAGCGATAGAGTGACGGTTATGAGGGATGACGAGGCACCGTTTGCGTTCTGTTTCACGTTCCACGGCGTGTGGTGGGGCACCGCACCGCTAACCGCTGGTGTTGTGGGGGGAAGCAATCAGGGACAGGGCATATTTTTGGCATCGGAGAGTTTGTTGATGACTCCCGCACGCAATTGATGAAATATTGAAAAAGCAATAGCGGCCAGACGGCCTTGGAAGACCGGGATCGCACCAGGGCGTTTGCAGTAAAGAGCAGCGCGGTGTGCTCCGCGCTGTGGGATGAGGCATTGCTCTTCGCGCCGCTAGCGACAGTGGCTTCAGGAGTGGCAGCTTTCGAGGCCCGGAAGGCGGGGGAGACAGCTGCAGACCGACGCAGCCAAGGCGGTTGCTGCACGCGACTGCAGCTGGGAGAATTGCGACGAGGAATCGCGATGCGTCGCGCTGCCACTCGCTCGCGAAATCGATGACGATGGGCCCGGTGGTCGCAGGGCTGGCTGCGCATCTGGGCAGATGATGGGCAGCGCGCAGGAGCGGTGGATGGTGATTGCTGGAGCGCAGAGTGGTGGCGCCGTCCATCAGCAGACTGCTGGTCAACAGCTTCATCGCGCCGTGGGCCGCCTGTCCAGCCTCCAGCCGTGGGCGCGCGTGATTGGCCCGCGCGGTTTGGGTGCCCGAAACAGGCCCCCGGTGCCCATCAATCCAGGCCCCCTGCTCGCCGCCTGGTCCCTGTCCGCTCAAGCAGCCGTCTGAAACGAAGCACCTCCTGGCAGGCCGACGGAGCCAGGAGCCTTGAACCACTATTTCTTTTCTCACGCCCGCACTCTCGACCGCCCCAGCGACAGACGTCCCGCACGACCGCGCGCATATTCCTTACCACGGTAGCATTATACCTGTCGTCGGCTAGCATTCCTGTCAGAGACATGAAATAGCCCCCTCGCGTCTGTCTCCCGTTCCGCCAACCTTCCCTCCCGCGTCGCCGGGGAGCTTGAGCTGCCGTTGTACCACTTCTCCCACGCTTCGCCCTCTCCGTGTTGCAACGACAACGCGCACACCGCAGCAGCGCTACACCGGTTGCCTACCATGAAGAGAAAGTTTTCCTTCAATCTCGCGCCCGTGGTAAGTGCTCAATGGCCCTGCACTCGCCCACTGTTCCAGCACCCACTTCAATTGGTACCTAGGTGCTCTAGCTTACCCTTCCACAGAAGGTACCTCCGAAATCCGACGCGCATGCCAAACAGACGCCGGAGCCGACTCCAAAGCATTCCTCCTCGCACCGCAGACACCGCTCAAAAAGCAGCAGCATATCTACCCTGGACTCGCCCTACATAAACCGCCGGCTCCTCGACCCAAAGACTAACCAGGAGCTGCGTGCAGCATGCGCCCTCATCCTCCAGAACTTCAAGCCCTCCGATCATGACTTCGCCGACACCGATCCGAAGCTGGATTTCAACGGACCAGCCAGGCGGAGCGAACAGAGACCCCAGGTGCAGGTGCGCGCACCCACAGGCGCGCCAATCGAGGCGAGGAACGTGCACGATGCAAGGAGACACCATCACAGCCACAAGAGCGATCGCACTGATGCCACGGCGAAAACCTACCCTGACCTGCCCATGCAAGCAAATACGGGCAGGCGAAGAGCGGAGCACGCTGCGGACAAAGAGGCGGAACGAAGGAGACACGTCAAGTCTGCCACAGCGGAAGCTCCCAGAACAGCAACGATGCGCACCGAAACGACAGACTCTGACGATGCAAAAAGCATCGGAACGCCACTGTCTGCTTCAACCGATGCCCATCTGAACAATGGCTCAACTGCACCTACCTCCGCCGCCTTTACGTCATCGAGGAGCTCAAAGCGGACCTCTCGTCATTTTGAGAGTGCAGCCGCAGTCGCTGATGCTCAAGCTGCAGAGTGGATGCGTCAAGAGTTGGAGAAACGACGGCAACAGCTCGCTTCGCAACCCCAATCGGCATCGCAGGAAGCACACCGGCCGCCCAGTCGCGCAAGCAGCATCAAAGCTGGTATCAGAGAATACATCTTCCCTGCATCAGCCGCCTTGAGCCGGAGTCAGTCCCGTGAATCCCTACGCACCATGAACAGCCAATCATCGCAGGGTCAGCCAAAGCGCAGCGGCTCGTCTCACGGATGGAGAAGCTGGGGCTTGCAGCGCAAGTCGAGCTCCCGAAGTAACAGCAGACCAGTCACGTCCAATGGACATCTGGAGCGTCCGGAGCAGGAGAAGAAACCGGAACTGAACCTAAACAGAGAGCTGCCTCCACTTCCTAGTCTGGACACATGGAAGGACTCTGAACAACAGAGGAAAGAGCAACGCAAATCGCAAATACAGAGTGCCCACATCGCGACAGTGATGCGCTCTCAAGACAAGCAGCAGCAAGAGTACGCAGCAGCAGTCCGGCGGCACCATCGAAGAAGCGGATCCGACTCCTTAGCTGTGCGCTACGCAAATGCTCATCCGCAAGTTTCAGCCAGCGCTACACCCCGACCGGTATCAATGCAGAAGCGAACTGCTCCACACCTGGAGTCTTCCATGGACTTTGATCAAATGATGTCCGCCATGTCATCAACCCGTCACCTCGATGACCACCTCAAGTTCAGCATGAACGGTGGCCACGCACCGCAGCAGAGTGCGAGCGCCCTCTCCCGCTCTCCAAGCATCAAATTGAGCAGCGATGGCCGCTTGCAAGCACCCAATTTCTCGCGCAAGATCAGCACGGATGTAGCCCCCGCTTCGCGAGGCCGTGAGCACGCATACTCGAATGTGGTCCAGCTCCCGCCCAACACGCGAAAAGAAGAGCAGAAGTCGAAGCTGCGGAGAGTCCTCAGCGGGTGGATGCTCAAGAAAGAGCGCAAAGATGGCTGGATGCAGAGGATTGAGAAGGAGGGTGTCAAGGGTGGCGTTATGATTCAGGACGAAGCTGCGCTTCCTCCTGTCGTCCGATACTGAGTCTATTTTTCCTTTGTTGTTCCATTCCTGGATCTTCCCCAGAATGTCCGCATTCGCCACGCACACACGTTTTCTAACGGCCTAGTCGCGCCTTGCGCGTCACGAATGCATTGTAATGCGTAATGAGATGCGACGAGTTTACGACGGTGGGCGCTTTCTTGTTATTTGTTTGCGGCGGCACCGTTCAGCGGGTCTGGTTTTCGCTTCTTCATCAAGGCCTACGCCATTTTCTTTTTCTTTTGTACACAGGCCCACTTCCAAGCCAAACAAAAGCCGATATCTAATCCAACCTCGGCTCAGGCTCAGGTCATTCATTCATCAACCACATTCCCACAACACGTCTCTCCCAGTCTCTTCTCTATATTACTGTTCTTATGCCTTTTGACCTAATCTTAGCAACCATGAATGCGAAACCGAGCCGCGCCGCACGAGTCGTTCGTGCTGCGGGGATCACCTGTCAAACGCGGCATCCCGACGCTCCGGCGGCTAGAAACAACGGCGCCAGGGGTCCGGGGTCGGGGATGTTTCATGTGGAGTGTAGGATCTTAGGCTCGGCAGATTGGTCCCGAGCTGGGTGTGCGGATGGGCTTGTGAGAGGGTAGAGCGTGAAGGGGGATAGGGAGGGTGAGGTCATGTGAGTACGTGGTTTGGATGTAATCGGCAGAGGAGACGCATGCCGCTGACGGATCGAATGCTTCTCTTAGAGATGGGGACCAGTTTGTCAGGTTCGTCTTGAGGTTCTTGTGTATCTCCCCGCGTACAGATGTGCTGACACTGTCGTAGACTTATGATTGTTCCATACACATGCTCCTCATTCGTAGGCCATCGGCCCATGCTGCCTTCACAAATCCCTTCGCTTGGAGCGCCGTTCTTATACCGCACACCTCGCCCAAGCCCACAGGCTCTGCCAGGTTCTCCGGGAAGCGCTTTCCGACAGCACTCGTGCGACATCTAGTTGAGCTTATTGAGCACATGCCTCCGGACGGAAGTATTTCCCTTGTTTCCTTCTTGCCTAGTCAGCCATTACTCTTAGGGTCGAGGCAGGATAGGAGGATCAGATGCCTGGGCCCCGCCGTCGTCCTGTCATGCTGGCCTCCGCCTTTTCCGTATCGAACGAGAGGGCCAACATAGGCGGCTTGGCCGCGATGTCCGACGCGAAGACCGCAATGCCCCCGATGTAGGCAGAGCCGATTTTAGGTTTGTGCTGCAAGATGAGGAAGGCGGAATTTATATCAGCAGGAGATGCTGAAGGAGACGGCCAGCAAATAGTTTGGATATCAGCGGCGTGCCGTATACCTGGAATGGCTCTTCCTTCGTCTGTTTTCGCCGAGGTAGACTCGCCTGGATTGCTACTCGTGGCGAAGATCGCACCTTCCCTGCGTCAGGTGATTACGTACCACTATCGCGATTGGGTGACGCAACCGCGCGCACCCCGCCTCATCGATACATTTCTCCGACCCTCGCCACGGCATCGCTTCATGTCGTCAGCGTTATCAACCTGGCGATTCGTGCGCGTCTGCATCGCGGTGATACTGCGGTGCCAAGATGCGGTCCGACCCCGTTCACTTTCACCGATTTCCGATCACTCACCATCACTTTCACTCAAGCTGACAAGCCGGTCATACCTAGGTACAAACGCACGCGATTAGCCTGCAACTTTCATGAGACATTGGTGGTGGCTTGATTCCGCCAACTCTGTGTCGGCTCCCGGCCTCGTCTTATATCTTCTCCTCCTTCTGTCCAACCACCCGCCTCGTCATCTATGCGTTAGCAGCTTGCGGCGTGCTGTGCCGACAATTCGACTCGCTTCCGGTGGGATCTCCAATCCCATAGCTCTATCTTAGCGGACCTGGGTGCGACTCACACCTCACCACGAAAGCTTCCGTCTTCTCTGCCTTTGAGATAGGACAAGTAACCCACCGGGAGTGCTCTCCTAGTCGCAAGTGAAGTAGCAGCAGGCCAGTGGGACGCCGGACGGACATACCCTTGCATCACAACGCGGCAACATTCGACTGTAGGTTGCCCTTCTGCCTCTACTGATTGCTTGGTAACTTCCCTAAGCAGGAGCCAGAAGGTATTCCGACATTACTCGGGAGCAATACTAACCTTACGACATAGCAGGTCTCCATTAATCTCCGCCTTCCGGACGCGTCTCCCGGGGCAACGCCATATCGGGACCTTCTCCATCACTGCTTCTTTTTACGTCTCAATCAACCATCTCTGCGGATATGACCTTAGTTCCACCAGTTCACGCGCTTCTTCCAAGCTTCCCAACTTTCGCTCTGGCCAAGACTTTACCTGTCAGTCGATGACCGAGAAGATGTGCAAGGTCATCCAGTTCCAGTTTACTTGCCATCATTCCCTCAAGTTCCGCAAGTCGCGCTGTGGAGGCACCTATCACAAACCAACCCGGTCAAGCATCAAAGCGGCTTGTTGCGCTGAGGCATATATTATCCTTAAGGTGCCGCACAGCTGCGGAAAATGTCAGCAAGATGCATGGACCTCGTCATGGAAACGCAAGCTAGACAGAGCCACTAGTTTCCGGAACAGACTGATGGAGAAAGGGTCGCCAGGAGCCGCAGAAATATCAAGCTTGGTGAGCGAGCTGGAGAACGAGTACGCGAATGCTGCTTGGGATGTCAGGCAGCACTTCCCGCCAGCCAACCATAGGACGACGATTGAGAGGGTGAAGTTCAAGGAGAAGGTAGAAGGCGAGGTGCCAAAACCGCCAAAGTCCCCATTGAAACTAGAGATTTACCCCGAGGACGTGGTGGTGAAAGAAACAAAGAGGATGAAGACAGAAACAGAGGATGCCGATGATGATTATGTCCGGAGTACCGACCCCATGCACCCAATTACGACGGATTACTCCCATCCGTTGGACAACCTCGACGATAGCTGGGTCCTCGAATATCTCTCTTCTGAGGATCTGGAGGCTTCTGCTGCCATTGCTGACGGATTTGACTTTGCGTCCGATGGATGGGACTGGGGCGGCAGTGCGAACGTGAACGGCACTGCGGACACTGATGATTGGAGCAGTCACGAACCGTCACATGCAAACGGGTCGTCGGAGCTGACAGTTTGGGGACCGGATGCAGAAGCTACCCCATCATCAGCAGTAATCGGAATGAACGGGCTCCAAACGAAAGAAGACGTGCGGAAAGCACAAATCGAGGAAGCCATCAAAGCTTTCTGGGAAGTCGTAAACACAGACACAAAGGACCAACAACCTCAACACCCATCCACGCCAATCAAGCAACCCCCGAAGTCTCTGCTCGAGAGCCCGAGCGTACCACAAGAGTCTTCCAACTGTATGCCTGATTGTGACACAGATGCCTTCAAGAGCGATTCTGATGGATGTCCAGAATACCTATGGACGGACGGCCCCTCCGACGAGCCCTTCCAACATACCGCTTCCCCGCTCGCCCTCACCCTACCTCCGTCGCCGAATTCAACCCGTTCCAAGTTCGACAAGATGCGCCGACAGATCCATATCTACAAGGACACCAACAAGGAGAGATTCTACAGCAAATGGCTACAGATCTCGCGCATGGAAATACGACAGTTCGAAGGACCCGAATCGCAAGTGCTGGATCCGGCTCGCCTTCGGAATGCCAAAGCGACGAGCCAACAATGAGAAGAGGACGTTCGGATCTGAGTGAGGTGCAAAGGCTGTGCTTGCTTACGGATACACTGTGGGGGTTTCCAGTTTCTATTTGGTTCGAGATATAACCCGATCCAGGCACTCCTGTTTAGAATCCTGAGTTACTGCCCGAATCTTTGAGAATGTAGCAAGAATGAATCGAGACCATGGCATCCATTGCACTGGCATCATATAGCCGCAGCGCACATTCGAGCATATTTCACGCTCAGGCTATGGAAACTACTCCTGAGGGCCTTCAACAGGCGAAGACTACCTGCCCCGCCCTCTCTCCGAGGCATTTACGGATGTGTATAGTAACGTTTTACTATAATGACGTTCAATGTGCAAACGCATGCCAGGATTGCGGAGGTGATCATTTTCTCATTGTTGCGGGTCTAGTGCTTGCCTGAATGTTATGCTAATTTTATCCCTGACGGTATGCATGTTCGTGAAGCAATTCCTTCCATTTCGCGCCGTACACGTACCCATGCATCAATTGGGCAATTTGAGTGTCTCGATCCTGCAGCGTCTGGCCCGGAGAAACAAGGTCTGCTGGTGGCAATCCTGACCGTTGCGGCCGAACATTGGCCAGCCAGGAGGCCTTTTGAGCCCAAAGTCAAGTCAACTGCCGCCAAATACGGCAAATGACCAAATCAATCATGATTCGCCGGAGGGCCATCAGATCAGGCTGCGATCTCCTCTAGACCACGAACCGGACCCTTCGAACGCGCCCTGCGGTGCCCCATTAGCCAACCCACGCCATAATGGGATAGTAGCGCTTAGTAGTCTGAGCAGATTCAGTTCATGACCACCGCTCATTTCCGAACTGCCGTCCAGAGCCGCCGCTGGCTCCGATGATAGTGTCGAAGTATTGATTAGAGCCACCGCCATCGTAGCCTCCGCCCAGCGGACCCCTCCTGCTTTGGCTCTTACCGTTCTCCACAATCTGGCTTTTCTTGCCCAAATCCTTTGCGGCGGATACGGAGTTGGTGATAGAGGAGAGGAGCTGCACGAGCTGGACGTCAGAGGCCTCTTGTTGCGATTCGAGCGTAAACGCTTCGGCGTCTGGCGGGGCAAGAATGTTAATGCGGGCGAGCGTGGCGGATATGCTACGGAGGATGGAGTGGTTGAGCGGAAGTGGGTGGTCGGCGGTTGGGGCGGGGTTCAGGGGAAGTGAGGGGTCTGAGAGGTAGGACGGTGGGAGGGAGGCGAGGTAGATGCGGAGAAGGGTGATGCGGCGGCTAAGCATACGGATCGCGTTCATCTTCGCGGTGAGTGTGGAGAGGACTAACACCTGTTAGCTCTGCATGAGAAATGCCGTGACATTGCAACTTACGCTCGTCGTCTTCCGCAGTGAGCACAGCGGATTCGTCGATGGTTTCCTCCTTCGCTTTCTCCTTCTCCTTCTGTTTTCCCCGCGTCTTCTTGCCTTTCTCCTCCTCGACTTTGCTCGACTCAGCCGTAGCCTTTGGTACGGCGGCAGCCGATCCGTCAACGGCAGTTGCGTTACCGCCTCCTCGTGCTACGAAGTCCACACCAATCATCTCCGCCTCGCCAGTCTCCACACTGTACACTAGCTCACGAAACTTCAAGGCCTTGTTTTGCACTGCGCCATCGATGTCCATGGCCTTGTCGTTGGGGCCACCTGTTGCGCTCTCGTAGACCGACTCGTACAGAGTGAGGGGAAGTTTGCCGGCCGCTGTAGCTTCGGACTCGGCATCTGACGGATGGAATAGGCAGAGAATCGGCGATTCGGTGTACAGCTCTGATATCCGCGCGTGGATGGGCAGAATGTGCGATTGCGGGCCTGAAGCGGGGCCAAGTGTGAACCAACCGACAAGGTCGAGCTGCGGTTGCTTGTGGACGTCTTTGACTGTAGGAGTTGTCAGTACACTGCCTTATGGAGACTAGAGTAGCTACCGCCAGTATGCTAGAAACACTTACAGTCCTCCAGTCGCTTGCTGAACCACTCATCATCCAATACTACCTCGCCCGCCGCATTGGGTGTCAGCTTCGCCTGGAAGGCAACCTCCATTGTGACCTCCTGGCCATTTTGCTGCCCAAGTATAGCGCCAGCTACCGGTCCTGATTGTTGACGTAGCGTGTGTCGAGTTATACAATCTGATATTGTGAGGAGTACCAACGGATGGAGCTGTATGGTGGGGCTAGTATCGGAGGCGCGGGCGGTCGAGAGGAGTGGATTTGCGGAAGCTTCCGCCATGTTTGCGGTTGCCTTTGTATGTGCGGTTCGATTAGAAGTTTGAAGAAGGGGTGTAGTGGGGTACTGCGAGCTTGGTGTTGAAGTAGAAGTGAGCGTGGAAAGCTTGTGTAGGCAGATGGGCTTGGCGCGTGCTCAGTCGCGGCGGGGAAGCGGCGAAACAGATACTCCGGGCACGTGCTGACGCAATGCGGACTTTGATGGAAGGGGAAACTGATCGACATCCTCGTCAACCTCACCTCTTTCACTCGGAGTCTCTTTTCCATGCCTCCAAGATGTGGGGATGTGGTCGTCATCTTGACCTCGAAACGAGGCTCTAAGACCCCTTCCCCCAGGTATTAGCGGTGAGCTGGGTCGTCCAAATACCATGTAACTTCATATGCGGCCCGACACCCTGGACTGGCGCTATCACTAGGAGCGGCGACATTCTGAAAGATGATCATTCCCTCAACCTGGGTATGGACGTCCCATGTTGATTAAAGAGATAGCAGTGCAATCAAAGTGTCGTCTGCTGGGCGTCATGGTACAGTTCGCTTACGCGCTCGACGCATAGATACGACTCGCTCGGACAATTCGCCCGAGGGCGATCGAGAGACGATCTGGTACCTCTTCCAAGCAATCTGCGACACCCGAGATCTAACGGGGAGGAAGATGGAGAAGGATGAAATCGCCTCCTTGTGCCTTGCACAAGACACTTGGAAAGAAGATTTCGCTGCCCGATCTCAATTCCTAAGCTGCTACTTCTACCTTTTCCCTTGATTTGCGGATATACTGGTGCGAGGGTAGACGGGCTGCTTGAGGTCCCCCGCGACTCTCAACCTCGAAGTGGACGCCTGGACGATCAACCTGCGGTAGCGCACAACTACAACACAGGCTCAATCAAAGACTGATTGCTTCAGCGATTACTATACTAGCGTCCACCATAAAATTCCAGGTATCCAAATTTCCCGAATTCCTCCAGTCTAACCAACGGTACCGGAAAACCGAAAACTACCGAAACGGGCTCGACTTGGTATCTCTCATCATTCCCAAAAACAGAATCCTCAAGAAGGGCTTCCAGACGCCACCCTCGACCGGTTTTTGTTCCCTGGTGCCTCTAAATCTTATCTATCTCGTCGTTATCAAGCAAGGAAAGAGCGGCGAACCCAAATCCAAATCCAGCATTAGCAGAGTGTCGTACAGAACAAATAGGGGAAGACCTAAGCTTCCACGAGGACTTTTAGGACGAGCTTGCCGTCCTTGTCGACAGTCTTTCCAGCCAGTTCGAAAGCTTCTTTGGCTGCGGCAAGGCCCTTGAACCGATGGGTGACCATGTTATCAAGACTTGGTAGGTAGCCAGAGGAGAGGATCTTGATGCCGGTGGGATATGTATTCGCGTAGCGGAAGATGCCCACAATGTCGACTTCTTTCAGATGGGAGGCAGACATGGGGAGAGTCTGTATTGGAGTACCCATACCGACCATGACGAGCTTGCCACCAGGTCTTGTCGCCTGTTGGAGGTCAGTAGCTGATCTTTGAGTAAGAATAGATTCAGAACTCACATAGAGTCCGGCCTGCATACAGATCTCCTTTCCGGTGCAGTCGAACGTCACGTCAGCGCCTTCGAAGTCAAGATCATTCAAAGAAGCAATCTGGATGACATCACTGGCGAGATCTTTCGCGACCGCGAGCTTCTCCGCAGTCTCTGTCAGGTGTTTCCTCGGGGTGACAATGTAGCCCTTGTGCGCAAAGCCGTTTGCAAGAGCGTAGTTCACGCGACCGCTATCGATGTCCGCAATCACCACGGTTGTGGCGCCGGACAACTTAGCCATCGCCGCAACTAGCAAGCCAACGGTGCCCGCACCGAAGACAATGGCGGTGTCGCCTTGCTCTATTGTCGCTCTCCGAGCCGCATGGATTGCGACAGAGAGCGGCTCCAACAGAGCAGCAGACTCCAGCGACACGTGAGAGGGGAGCCTGAAATAAGGTTGTCAGCTTACTTGGCTTTTCGGTGGTTCATGCAAGACATACTTGTGGCACCATTTTGCAGGGTGGTTGATGCGCTCCTGGAGCGTGCCCTGGAAGTGAGGCACAGACTTGGCGCTACTTCGGAACCTCATGCCAGGGCAAAGGTTATATCGACCTCGCTGACATGACCGACAGTTGTCACACGGCACACCCACTTCCAATGCGACGCGCTCGCCAATCTGGAAGCCAGCCACAGCTTCACCGACTGCGACGACAATCCCCGCAGACTCGTGGCCCAAAGATAACGGCTGCACGGCCTGGAGATCGCCATTGCGGAACTTGTTATAGTAAGAGACGTCGCTGCCGCAAACGCCAGTGGCTTTGATAGCGATCTGGAGTTCATGGGGCCCCGGGTCTGTGATGGTTCGAGTTTCCTATTTGAACAATTAGCTTCCATCGTCAACACATAGAAAACCCCCACGAGGGTGGAATCGTGGGATTTTAGTCAACGGAACGGGACAAGCATACGAGCCGCAAATCCCTTGGCCCATGCAGGACAGACGCTACGACAGTGGTAGCTTTGGAGTAGTGCCTCGCTGGGATTGGATAGATATCCGCCAAAGCTGAAGGAGCCATTACGGAAGACTTTTGGGGGATTGGATTCACGGGAAGAGATTGGGAAGGAAGAGAGGAAGGGAGAGATAGCTAGCTGAGCACCCCACGGGAGGCGTGGAGAGGCGCTGTTATAACATGTTGGGACTACCCACGATCGACCGCGAGCTAGGCCTGCGTTCTCGTTTGTGCATCGGTGCGAGATAGTGAATCGCATGAAAAAAGTTCCCAAAGCAACCACGTCATTTGCTGGGGCGGGTCAATCTGGCGGTAGTACATGGTCTAGGGAATGCGCAGGGAGGACTACTCGGGATGGCTTGCTTCGCGTAGCCTTTTCTTTATCCCGTTACGCTGAAATATATATGAGGCTAGATCTCCATGTGGAGACTGACCGGGGTTGTGGGAGCTTGGGCCAGGATGGCATGGCAGGGCATGGGGCTAAGAGCTTCGACGCACTTTCTACCGGATCCGCAGCTTAGGAGCTCCGGTACATGAGGCGATTATACTGCAGCTGTACTAATAACATGCTGTCTGAGGTGGGCCGTTTCGTGTAGCCTGCCGTCTATCAACGCGCGACGGCGGCGTCTGTGAAACAGCGATAAGGCAGTATCGCCGTGGAGCCCGCATTCTTAGGCCTACGTTAGAGTGTAGTGCAGTTTGCCGGCTGGTAGCTGCAGAGGTCGCGCGTCCTTCTGCTGCTGCTGCAGTGGGCCCATTATTCCTGGGCAAAGCCGCAGGAAACGTTCAGGCTGATATGCGGGCTGGCCGGTCTCAAGTCTCTCGTTGGATGCAACTCCCCAGACCAGCACCTTGTTGACCACGCCCATCACGCCTCAATCTCGGGGCGTACGAAAATGAGCGGCAGGCGTGGGAAAAAGAGGGCGCGTCCGACTGGCTAGAATTAACCTTCTAGCCTCTTTTCGAGAACATTCGGAAGCGGGACCCCCGGTATTGCGTGCGCAGTGGAGCCCGGACCGCCAGATGTCAATATCAGATATACGGGCCTATACTCAGGGGCGAGGGCGCTCAACGGGTCGCCTCCAGAGCGAGTATGCTGGCCGGTAGTGCATGTCGACGGATCCGTAATGTGGTACCTTAGCTGGAGCTGGCGGACAGGGGATGGGCCGCTGGACGGCTTGCGACGGTCGGCCATGCGTCGCGGCACTGCTACCGAGGGAGGTTGACGAAATCTCGAGTGGCCGTACCGGCCTGCTGGGACGAACCAGGTGCAGGGCAAGCTTATCAGAGCATCACCACAGCGAGAGATGAACGAATGGCCGGCCCGGGCATAGCACTGCGCGGCGCCGCCGTCGGATGGTTGCTCTCGGCATTGACACATGTGTCTGCTGCATGCGCTCTTCGATCTAGAGTAGCGTGTAGAAGTAGCGCGCTGCAGTGCCGTCCCAGATCTGCCCAGCGCCGGTGGGTGGACGAGGTCGACCATCGCGACCGACTGATGATGCAGTTGGCGTGCGCCGTTAACAAGGAGCGTTGCGAGTAGTAGGCAAGGTCGATGGCGGCGCCGCAAGTTGTACAGTACCACAGAACGGCTCGCCCGACCACCTCTCCGATTGCCCGAATCGTGCTCATTTGATAGAGTGACGGGTGATGCCAGGGCCTGCGCCCTACACACGGGCCGGGAGAAGTGAGGTGCTGGTCTGTATGGCGGAGAACGCTGGTTGTTCCGAGCACGCCTTACTTGGAGCTAGGCGAAGTGAATTGGCCCTCCCTCTGGCCACTCTGGAGGCAGAAGACGCCCGGCCACGAAATGCAATCGAATAATGCCAGGCGCAGGCCAACTGATAAGGCACGTTTCTGAGATTTATATTGCAGGCATGGTCCCTACAGCCCCGATCAGCGCTACAGGCACGCTACAAGGCACGCTACAGGGACATCCGGGAAAGGTACCCTGTCCTCAAGCGACGAACGCACCCGACCCTTATGCATGCCCGACTCAATCCAGTAGGCGGTGAGCAAGCGCAAGTTTCCCACGCCTTCTGAAGACATGCGGCGGTTCCGCAAATTTGACTTTGAGTTTCGAATAAAACTCGGGACATTTAACCTCAGCTTGCCGCAGCGGTGAGCTCAGCGCCAGCAGCTCGACCTGGCTCGTCTCCCGCAGCACCGCGCAGCTCATCACCGGACCTTGATGCTGCGAGTCGAGTGTCGGCTGTCAGCTACCCTTTCGTCCTTCTTTTACGAAGCAGCGCCGGAGAGAAGGGTCCGTACCGGTCCTGATAATAAGACCGCCAGTTAAGTTCTTGCTTTCATCCACCGCCGAGCCACGTAGGGCAACACTGCTCCCCACTGGCTGCAACAGTTCCAGATCAACAGATATCTGCATGAGAGGGTCCTTCATCCGATCCCTTCAGAACGCCTCCAATCCCTGAGCGACAATGATGACGATACTTGGCGACAACTCTTATCCACCGAAGCGACTAAACCGACTGAACCCCAAGCGACATTATGTCCACATCGCACATTCGGAGTTAGTGCGTCGGGAGGCCGAATGAATGCCCCGTCGATTGGCTATCTCAGGTCTCTTTTGAGCAGCAAATTGGAGTTGGAGCGCTCTGCATGCAGCCAGCAGATCCCTGAACATGTGCGAAGCCGAAGAGCCGACGGTAAGCCGACTCAAGGGTAGGGCCAACCTCCCGCGGATTCGACGCCTTTCTGATTCGCGGCTCGAATCCGACCGATATCGCAGTTGAAGACGGTGAAGGTTGGAAGCACTTCAATTGCTTTATCAGGACCCACAAGCGACTAAATTTCGGAGCCACAAAACCTGACCGCTGCACTTCGATTGCGGAGCCGAAGACCCATTACCAGAAGCTTACAAACTGCTCTTGGTCCCGAAGCCTTGACCTTCCAGCCATTTCGCGATGATGGAGTTGACTTCCGCGGGCTTCTGCATCAAAGCCCAGTGCGTCGCGACGACTTCTGCCCTAGTCAGGCCCGGCAAAAAGACGTCCATATTCTTAGACATCTCAGGCTTGAGAACCGAGTCATGCGTAGCCTGAACGAAGAGGGTTGGGATCGAGATTGTCTTCTTGTCAAGCAGACTATGAGCGGTCAGCTGGTTCAGAGTCCAGTCGCGATTTGCCGCTCACGCAAGATCATCTTCGTAATTGATCCTCCTGGTGCGGTACCAGTTTACTGATATTCGTCAGTCGCGTTATTGTGGGGAGATACGCCACCTCGTCTTACGGGTACTTTCGATGCCGTGGCGACAATACTCCTTCACATAGTAGTCGAGAATCTGTAACCCTGTCAGCAACTGTCGGCATACCCCGAAGCTTCTGGCCCTCATCCCGTGCCGAAGAAGGATGAAGGAATGTCGGTAGCGACCGCATGACCTGGACGGATCCCGCGCTCTCGATAGAATCTGATGCATACAGAATTCCAGCCTCTCGAACTAGGCGTAGACATAGCGAGCCGGTAGGGTAGTGCGGTGCCGGTTGGTTTTCCTTTTTGGTGGCCAAACGCCCCACACGCGCTTCGACGTATAGGCAGCCGGCAGAATGAACGGAGACGCGAAAGCCCCGAGACTCACCTTTCCGTTCAAGAGCTTACTCTCACCAATAGCAGGGAGATTCTCGACAAGAACGCCCTTCCGCGAATCGAAACCGTATTCCCCGTTGGGGCCTTTGCCCCCGTATATCGCTTTGAGGAGTTGGCGAATCGACTGCTCGTCATTGACACTCTTCCCCACATCCCCAGAAGCGAGATGAAGCTGGTAGGCGAATTGGGGCAACGGGCCCTTGGCAAGATCCTCGGTGGAAACGTAGTCCTTATGAGGGGGTGAATACGGAGTGCAGATGGAGAAGACGTGAGTGACTAGTTCGGGATGCCTATCAACGTCAGTCTTCGCCCGCTCTTGGAAGGGTCTCCACGAGAGGGTGGCACCATTGAGCAGCCCGCCACACCACGAAGCCTCCCCTGGGTGCGCTGTTAGCAGGCAGGCTATACTGGATGATAGGATCTGCCTACCAGTCATGGCCTCCAAGCAGGATTTGCTCCGCACCCACTACTTTGGCAAGTTCCGCAATGTCGTCTGAAGCACGCTTTAGACTATAGAGAGAAATATCATCTGGTGCATCCTATACTCCAGACTTAGCCTTGTCGTTTTCCCATGGTGAAACAGGGAATGATCTCTCAAACCCCCACGAGTCCCGTGGGATGCGGGGGAGGCGTTCTGCACGAATGGTCGGAATAGTGAGACCTGAGTGAGGTGTGATATCATGAAGCAGATGAAAATGGAAAGACAAGCTTACCGTGGCCCCAAAGCCCATCAGATCCGGAGCCACAACACGAAAGCCCATATCCAGCAGCAGAGGGATTTGAAAGCGCCATCCTGCCGAGCAATCCGGCCAGCCGTGAATCTGCGGTGCGGATGCCTGGGTCAGCCTCTAGGAGGTATGCTCTCTCTCTCTCGCTCGCTCTTCATGGCAACTGCAGCAGCCATCTTTTATCCACCGGCTGATTATTTCATCGGATAGGATGCAATGAGGTACTCACCAAGAAGACAGTGGCTTTGGACCTGCCGCCCTGTGGCTCGCCGTAAAGATAGTGATAAGTTATTCCATCTCGCAGGCGATGGAATTTGTGGTCAATGCGCGGATCCTCCACGGGGTTGATTGGTTGCAGCGCCATGACGCAATGCACGAGCGCACCTTAGTCCTTCAGTCGTTATCGCAATGTTTAGCAAAAAGAGACACGGAAGATGAAAGGGCGCGCAAATAGATTGATCGAGACGTGGGAAGAGTCCTAAAAGTGAGGCGACAGAGTACAAGGGTGATTTGGCTTCGCTGTACCGCGCCTTCTCTGGTGCAGCTAGACCTCGGTGCCGAGGGCCTCCACTTTTCGTATTATGTGAACAGCCATAGTCTGCTGTCAGTGTTGTCAGTCTCGTATGAACCATTCTGCCCGTCTTCTCGCTGCTCGCCGCTCGCCCAGGCTCTTGCTAAATGCCACGTCCCACGATGGCATCAAGCTATAGAGCGTCTCTGATCTGGACTCATTAGGCAATTTGCATCCCGCTCTTCGTGGGGGCAATTATAATGCCTTCCGCTGTAGCGGTAGAATAGTAGAACTGATATGCGAGCCTGTTACCAAGATTGATGCAGCCAGCAGGCGGGCGTGCTGTCGGCCGCTGTGTTGCTATTTGCCGGCGTTCATGCAGGCGCACGGTATGACGGGCCAACAGCAGATTGCGTCTGCAGACCCAGCAGCTCGGAAAGGCATCTGCAATATTGCGACTCTTATCTCGCTCTTCCTGCAACCCCTCGAGAACAGCGGGATGATACAGCGAGCAGGACAGGGTCCGATAACCTTGCGGAAAGAGAAGGATCCGAAGTCAAGGTATTCAGGGGCACCATAACAATCTCGTAACAGCACAGGACGTTTTCCTGTCCAAAAGCCCACAGTGGGAGACAGTAAAGGCGGGAAGATGGAAAGGACGTCGCTTACGTCCCCGATTCTTAGAACTGCAGTTTGACCATGCTGCCTAGACGAGATACTTAGGAGGGTGGGCTTCGCCGAGCGACAATGCAGAATCGCCCTTCTCTGCACATTCCAATTATGGACTCGCAAGCTGAACAGTGCAGAGAGATAACCCAGCTAGTATCACAGTACGGGAATAAAGAAAACGCAGCCATCCCGAGGACACAGAAGGACAGCAGGGCGCTAACGGACCGAAGATCCAGGAGTATTCAAAGATCGGAACATTCAGTGCCTATTCCAATTCAGTAAATGACCGTATCCTCCGCGGCTTCAACTATCTCCTCGCCGTTCTCGTCCAGGGCCTCTTTGCTGGGTTCGTCAGCTGTAGCCTCATGAGTCGTAGCATTACTGTGCGACGCGTTGTCGGCTGCGCGCTCTTCGCTCACCGCCTCCTTCGCGAGGGGCTCTGCATGATCGTCCTGCTGTGCCTGGTCCCTGGGAACGGAGTCTCTGCCATCAGTAGGCCCACTATTGGCTGCGTCGGGCTGCTGCGGCGTGTCTGTGTTAGATCCCTTACCGGAAACGGGGGCGTCTGCATTGCGGTCGGCTTGCCCCTCGCGGGATGCGAGCCGTTCCCGCTCAGCATCGTCCTCCTGGCCACTCCCGTGGTCTTCCAGCTCTCGGCGAATGATTTCTTGTGCGTCGGCGATTTGGTCGCGTATGCGGTCGTTCTCGTCTGGGGTTGTCTCCCAGGGCTTATAGTACTATGCATAGTGTCAGCGTTCTGAATTTGAGACCCTGTGGTGTAGCGACCGCATGCAAATGTCAATACGTACCAGTCGCGGCTCTGATGTGGTCTGGAGGAAGTGGGCCATGGCAAGGAGATTGTCATGTCGTATCCGCACCTATACCATGTTAGCTATCGCCAGCAGATTGGACGGTAGAACGTACTGAGTTCGTTTCGAATTGCTTCTGCTCTTTCCAGCGCTGAGCTTTGCGCCTCGCCTGCCGCTCCAGCTTCCTCTGTTCGCTTTCCTCCTCTTCAAGCTTGCGCTGTGCTTGCTGTCTCTTTTCGATTTCCGAGCGGCGTTTCTGTACTGCGGTAGCAGAGTTCTGTGAGAGAGCGCCTAGGGCTGCGCCGAATAGCCTCCTCTCTCGACCTCGCTCTCGAACCTTCGGTGCAGGAGCGGATATTTTGGAATCATTTGGGGAATTTCGGCGGTCGGTAGATGCATCATCACCATTGAGACGCGGTCGTTTTGCATCTTGTTCGAAGACGGACGATTGTCGCCTCTTCAGACTGGTGGGCGACGAGGCTGTTGGTGGTGGAGACTCGGGATCCTGCTCGGGGAGCACTACTGCTGAAGCAATTGGGGCATCCATGGTCAACGGGGTTGATGACAGCGGGCCCTATAGATGAAGAGAATGTGCTAAACGCGTGTGTAGTGCTTCACTGCGCGTCCTCCGCCGCCAGAGAAAGTGAAAGTTGAGCTCGAAGCTAGTCGAAGCTTCCGCACGGAACACGAGTTCGCCCGAGGTTCAACCGTCTGAAGCTGACTAACCCGATCCACTTAAATTTCCCTCGCTCTCTACCTCACGAGTCTCCAACTTCACACTTCACACGAACCGAAAGCTCGAGTACTTCAGGACATCCTTTCTAGCATACCGTTTCCTACGAGCGAGAAGGCGCAAGCAACCCCTCCAAACCGCCACGATGTCCCGCCACCATCCGTAAGTCACCCCCGCCACAACTTCCTCCCCCCTCCCACAGCTACTGACGCCCCCTCTAGCGATCTCGTCATGTGCCGCAAGCAAGCTGGAATCTCTATCGGCCGCCTGTGCGACAAATGCGACGGTAAATGCCCCGTCTGCGACTCCTACGTGCGCCCCACAACCGTCGCCCGCATCTGCGACGAATGCTCCTTCGGAAACTACCAAAACAAGTGCGTCGTCTGCGGCGGCGAGGGAATCTCTGACGCTTACTACTGCTTCGAATGCACCCGGCTAGAGAAAGACCGCGACGGGTGTCCGAAGATCATAAATTTGGGGAGCAGCAGGACGGATCTGTTCTACCAGAAGAAGAATTTCAGGAATCATTAGTGAGGGTGTGGAGCAGCCGTACGTTCTGCAAACTTTCACCGGTCCAACTGGAGAGGGAAGGAGTCTCAGGTTCTGCATGATAAGTGCAGCGTCTGTTTTGCTGCGTGCAGGCTGCTAACCTGCTAATCTGCCATTTGCTTAAGCTGCTTTTGAGGGGAGGATGACGGCGTGGGTGTGGATTTGCACGGCGAGCGCATTTTATAGGAGAGATCTATATCTGCACATGCCGTCAGAGTTATCAAATTCAGGACTCGCGCTTGGAACAGGGGTGGCGAAAAGCAGAGCGGACTATGGATGGATTATGCATTGATTGCGGATTCAATAAGACGCTCGGGCGTGCAAGAGCGGGGATGATAACGTTCAAACTGGTTGGAGACGGTACTGTCCCCTTCAAAGCGGTTCCCCTTACTCCGCTAACTGCCCTCAAGTCGAAAGATACCCAGTACTTAGCATACACGACGAACTGCAGAGGAGCAAGATTGGGCTCATTTGCCTGGATAGATAGCAGATCAATCGAGAGCATTCAGGGAAAGACCATCCACGTCACTGTATGCACGTGAGACTCTTCCTCTTCTCCCACTGCCACATCACCTCGTACAAAACCCCTCCAAGATCCCCCACTAGACAAGGATACCGCACACCGAGTCCCTTCGGCGCTACCCTCCCCATGCCAGAACAGCGTACATACACCTCGCGTACACCTCCGACTTTGAGACGACAGCAAACAGGCACCTTGAACGAGATCTTAGGCAACACTACACAAGGGATCGCAAATAACCCCCCACCCTCCTCTTTCATGCCGGTAAATTGATCTTGTGGGAGGTCTTGTGTAAGGCGTCTCGCCTGCGAGGTAGGCTTGGCTGTCATCATTCAGCGACACAGCTTCAATAGGATAGCGACCTATATGTCCGGGATGGGTGCCAAACCCAAGCCCTATAGGATCACCAACATATCTCCGATAGCCCTAGCTAGATAGGCGAGTGATAGAGGAAGCCTCGCCTTCGAGAGAGTGCTGTAGCATAGACTCCTGCTCTGAATGTAGGTTCCTGAAGTGCTTCGAGGACACTTTGCGGTCCATCAGAGCTGATCGACCGCAGTCTATTTGTAAACTAAAGCCTACGATCATGATATGATTCATTGTGCTACCTGTTGCTGTCGGCCACGAGTAATGCGAGCCCAAGGAAGGAGCGGATATGTTTTACCCAATAGGATAAGCCATCCGAGGAGGAAGATGCCTTGCCAGCGCGAGAAGAAGCCGTACTGGTACAAGGCTCTCGGAGACACCGAACGTGCCTGTGCAAGCACCCGAAACGAGGGGAATAAACCAAAGGCAATAAACGAGGAAGTGAGAAGCTGGTACGTGGGTGTGGTGGGGGCGATAGCACTAGATAGGAATAAAGGAAATGTGGGAGGTCAACTTCAAGGGGTATCAGATACCGCCCACGCCTTGCCAAACGCCAAACCGACAACAGTGACAGAATTCAAAATAAACGCGGCGTTAGGAGCGATGAGGTGCACGCCTAAAAGCGGGCTGCGGCATTCCAATGCTCGTCTTCTTTCTTCTCATCTAGCCAACGTGTCATCGCTGGGCAGAGGGCGTTGCTAGAGGATGCGGTCAGTGTCGCGGAAGGGGATTGAGAGAAACCGCTGGATTGGTTCGGGCTGTCCTAGCATCGCATGCCTTAGAAAAGATAGCTATCGTAATGGGAATGTGACCATGTACCTGATGCCCAGTGTTGCCTGGATCTCGGAGGCTGTGACCTCCATCGCGGGGTTGGGGTTGATTCGGATCCGGGTTCGCCATGCGGTGATGGGCGTGCAAGGGTTGTCTCCCACGCTTGGAAGAGAAGGATAGGGACTTGGGGCCCCAAATGTCGAAGTAGGATTTTCCAACGGGCAAGGAGGAATGCTGTGGGTACTGGTCGTGCTGGGAAAGGGAGTCCTCGGCCTGGGAAATGATTCTGAGGAGCGTGCTTGCCAGGTGATGAAGACGATGGCAGTGCACTGACTTTATAGAAATCGAGTCGGCATCGTCGCCCCCAGTGAGTTTGCAGTGCGCGATTTGACCACAAATGAGCATAGTCGCCGTAATCCGGGCATCCATCGAGCAGATTCGTCAAGCAGCAGTTTGATTGGGCTCGGCCAGGTGACCAAGGTGACAGGAACCAGTGGGTTAGCAGCTGCGAGTGAGGCTCAACGTGCATCCTGTGTATATTCAATAGACATGTACGTGTCAAGGAAGGATTATCGCTGCACCGATTTCCCCGTTGGGCTTGTTGCAACCTCCACGTGAAGGCTTGAGCCTGCGTAACCCTCGTTAAGCAATGGCATCAACGTTAAGAAGAATAGTCATACAAGCACTATAGGCGTATACTCATCTTGTACGAAGTCTGGTATAGCCATTGGATTAAGTCGGTTCTGTCTAAGTATAACGGGTAGGCGCAGCACCCTGCAGACCATCGAATGAAGAGGGCTCCATCGTTGACTGCCATCGCCGTAGCACAGAGCCCCTCATCCGTCTCTAGACAAGGCGGGGATGCAGGGCTTTGCATAGTTCTGACCCATGGTCCGGCTTAGGGTTGGGACCCTTTAGGCTACGAATAGTGGGTACTTTATGAGAATTAGCTCCCGCGAGGCATAATTTGGGTGCGAGGGGGCCGTACTGCATGTAACCCGCTTCGCTGGTACCGTGTCTGCGTCTTGTCCGAGTATAGGAACTGGTAGCCAAGACGAATCATGTGGCCTCCGCGCGATCCTGATGCGCAGTTAATACTAGGAACATGCGCTATCAAGGCTCGGGTACCTGAACAAAAGTGGGTCCTTACCTCAGATCTGCTGTGAGGTACCGTCTGGATCGACGATACCCTTGGCTGTTGTTCAAGCGGGGGTGTGAGGCCACATTTGCGACATCCCGGCCAGTCTTCAGCGACAGCTCACAACGGACACAGTAGAGTTCGCAGGGGTCCGCGGCGTCTGCAGGGTCCGTGAGTCGTTGCGCAGATGTGTGGTACACACCATGGGATAGTGGCTCGGTTCTTCGCCAGAGTCTAATGGTTGCCGATAGTACCTCCGTGAGGGAGATGTTCAAGTTGGGCGTATGTATTTTGGCCGCGAAGCTTCTGGATTCGTCGTTCGGCCGTAGGGAAGACAGGCCTATAAGGCGCGTTCTAGCGTGCGATGGTGGAACGTCGTGTTAGCGTAATGTGACTCGCTGCAGTTTCTGCCAAATCCAGGATAGAGAAAGTGAAAGAAAGCTCTGCCGAGATAAGCATCTGCCGAGTGAGCCGCGTTTGCGTGCCTTGCTGCTGAGGAATAGCCGCAGCGGCCGCTTGGTGAAGAACCGTAAATCTGCTGGCAATGCCTTCACTCGCGAGCTACTGCAGGTAGTATGCCACGGTGATGTCCCCATAGAATTTTCTACCAACATCTTCATGACTTCTAATCCACTTTCGGAGCTGTGATTCTCCGAGACTGTCCCACCTGGGGTCCAAGAAGGCGGACACGTCTCCATTACTGGTGGTTTGCTGTCGATCTTGACGAAGGTTGCGGACAGTGCCTGGAATGTAGGACCGGATTTCAGAAACTGTTAGATCGAGCGGAAGCCCTTGGAAAAAGGGGATAGAGTATCGCGGATTTGACATGGGGCCGGGGGCCTTTGCGTGTTCAGTATCCGTGCGCAAATAAGGGCAATGACGCAAACAAACCTTGACCCGGTGGACAGTAGCTTTGACAGCTCCCTCAGTAGCAGCTTCGAAAGCATTTCCAAAATTAACCACGAATGTGTCGTCCACGGGCGGAGCTGCGATCCAGTTCCCACTCGCATCAAGCACTTCAAGTCCCTCCTCTTTGCCAACTTGATAAAGGAAAGTTAGCCAGCCACTGGAATCCTTATGGGCACCAACACCTTGCTGGGTATCATTGCACGGGTTTGGTGGGTACCGAACCAACTTAATACGGTGCTGAGGCCTAAGAGCAACGTGTTCGTCGTGCACACCTTCATGAGCCGACGTAGGCCGTGGAAAGAAGGCATCGAAAGTGCTCACAGGGATGCCGAAGGCTTCTTCAACAAGGTGTACAAAGCTATACGATAGCTCTTGCAGTGCATCATGATACCTTTCGTACTCTCGTCAGCCGCTCTTCCATTTTTGGCGGGTGAGCATGCGGTCTAACTCTGTGAACGCCTTGCGGAAGCCACGGACATAGCCCTCCGACGGCCATTGATTGGGGCCTCGAAGGTGCCAGTAAGGCTTTGAGAAATTCCTGCGCGTATCCGTTTGTGACGCCAACGGATCGTAAACGACTGGCAGCTCTGTAGCAAGGTCGAATTGTTCTCGGAGATCCTTCTCGCCCAATGTGGTTTCCTCAGCATAACCGCTATATCCTAAGAAATGAGGTGAGTTCAGTTTTGTGAGGGAGGCCTTCGCTTCCGCTGGCTGGTTAAACAGCGCAGGCAGCAGTGCAGCCAAATTTGAGATCGTCTGGGAAGGGACACCATGGTTTTTTATATAGAGAAACCCGACATTGAACAGAGCGTCATGAAGCTGCTCGAGGAGCGTCGCCTTCTGTTCCGGATCCTGTGCCATGGAAAGGTCCAGGACGGGTAAGCCGGTGCGCTCCGCCATGCAGGTGGGAGCTTAGCGTGCACGGTCGGAAAGAGGAGTGACAGGTGAAAAGTGACAATAGAGAGAATGAGTGAATGACCGCCTGTCTTACCGTGACAAGACCTGTCCTCGTGAGTGAAAGCCGGAGAGCGTGTCGCGAATGACGTGATGCCAGGGCACGACCCATCGGGATCAATCGGCCCGACAGCAGGCAGCTTCCCCGCCAGAGTCCCCTCCATAGCAGCAGGTACAAACAACTTAACGGCGCCAACTTACGCTCCACATAGGCCCCCATACACCCCGAATACTATTCACAGACATGGCATACAACTTTGTGAGATCGTACATAGACACCTTCCGCGAGCGAACTGCAGCTATCAGCCACACGTCGACCTTCCGTGAGACTGGTCAGATAACGCCGGAGGAGTTTGTCCTCGCGGGAGACTTCCTCGTCTTCAAGTTCCCTTCGTGGCAGTGGGCAGATGCCTCTTCACCGTCAAAACGCGTATCATACCTCCCCGAAGGAAAGCAGTTCCTCGTAACGCGAGGCGTGCCATGCAACCGCCGCCTTGACGACAACTTCGCTGGAGAAGCTGGCCAGGACGAGACTATTGTTCGGGATGGCTTTGCAGCCGGCGAGGGAGACGCTGATGATGACGGCTGGCTGAGAACCGGCGGCATGGGCGCCAGCCAAGAGGCGAAAGTGCGAGATGTGCGGACGGTGGACGAGAGCGGAAACCTCGGCGCTCCGGATGAGGAGGACGAGATCCCAGATATGGAAGACGATGACGACGACGAGGAGGCTATTATCCGGGAGCCACAGGGCGGTTCTAACACCTCAGCGTAGGCAGCCACAACGTCCTCCCTCTTTATACCTAGCTAACAAAACCAGGCCTATGCGAACATACACCCTCTACATATGCTATTCCGCCCACTACCGAACACCACGCCTATACCTCTCAGGCTACGGGTCGACATCCGTGCCGCTAAGGCCACAAGAAATGATGGAGGACATAGTCGGAGACTACAAGGACAAAACCGTCACAATCGAGGACTTTCCCTTCTTTGAGCACGCCCTCAAGACTGCTTCAGTACATCCTTGCAAACACGCCTCAGTCATGAAAGTACTCCTCGATCGCGCAGATGCAGCCCTAAAACTGCGGCTTGCCAAGCTCAAAGCTGGCAAAGACGTCGGCAAGGTAGACAGCGGAATGGAAGGCCTCGTCGACGACACCAAGCTGCTGAAGCTGACGGAGCGGGCGAAGAACGGGGATGGCGACGACAGCAAGGATGACTGGGAAGTCCTCGATGAAGGCAGCGAGGATGAAGAAGTTGCCATCCGGGTAGATCAGTATCTCGTCGTCTTCCTGAAGTTCATGGCCAGGTAAGCGACGATTACTCTCCAGGGTTAGTGCATATGCTAACACGCAACAGCGTCACGCCCGGCATAGAACACGATTTTACGATGGGTGTCTAGTTCACCTTCGCTCCTGTACCGGTTTTGGGATTTCTCCCCTTTGAGGGATTTGGCGTTTGACCGGACTCAAGGAATCATATTGGGCATTACGGATAGCGGGCGCTTGCACGGATATGGTGTGACATCGTATTTCTAGGTTTAGCTAGGCAGTAGAATGCAACGGAGGGCTATCATCGTCCAATGCGAGGGCAATCCGCAATCCGTCCCTCCCAAGGTGCAAAAAATGTACGTGCCACATACGGCGACCAAGCAGCTACAGAGCACCCATGACACAAGTATTCAATTCGTGACCCTATATTCTGGAGGTATGTACTCCAACCCCAACCCTTCAAACACCTTCCTCTCCGCATCCTCCGGTGTACCGTTCACGCCGTTCGGTCCCTCTAACTGCACTACCTCGCCTGTACTTCTGCTCCGTATACCGCTACTGTCAAACTTCCATCCTTTGATGTGTTTCGCGTACCGTCGAAGATCGCGCTGGAACGTCGTCCCTCCGCTCCAGCCCATGACCGCACAGCCCACTGTGCGCCACGGCGCGATGATGATATCGACGCGACGGTGAATGTTGGGGTTCTTCGCTTTAGAATTCGCAGCAAGATCCTGCTCGCGAGTTGGCCAGCGCGGGTCTTGCCAAACGACGAGCGCTTTATCAAGGGTATCGTAGCCCGCTCCGGAGGCTTTCGTCGTGCGGAACTGTAGCGTGTTCTGCCCTCTGTTGGTGTTATTCAAGCTTAGTGTCAGAGTGTGCGTGATCCATTCCGCATCCTCCAAGGACTCAACGATGTCCTTGATGAGGCCTGCCGTAGCTTCTAGCTGGGGATGCGAGACGATCATATCGACATCGCCAGAGGCTTGCTTTCCGCGTCTGTATCCGCCAACTATGGTGACGGTTATGCGCTCGTCTCGAAGTTTGACGGCGTGCTGCCGGGCGACCTCGGCGATCTGTTCGACCTCAGCCCGCGGGATCGGCACTAGAAATTCATCGTAATATTTCAAGCCGATTTGCTGCACTCTATCTAAGTCGGACCAGCCAAATTCGATAATATCGTCGAGCTCAGTCCAGTGATTATTATAGTAGAAATTGCGCGCAGTTTTTGCGCCGACGCCCCAGATGTTGTAGAATTCGCGGAGGACTTTCATGGCCTCGTCGTTTTCGAAGTCTTCGACTGCTTGGATTTTGCCGGTGTTTTTCCATTCGACGAAGAGAACGGCTGTCTTCTCGTCGCAGCCAGGCAGTAGTGCGATCTCGCGTGGATGTGTGAGCTTGTGGGGATACGCGGCTATGGATGCGATAATTGTGGAATAGGCGCGGACGCCTATCTCATCGTCGATCAGAGTTCTGGCTGTTCGTATCTTCTTCAGCTGTTCGATGAAATCTTCGTTCGGCCCGTTTGCTGGAGTAAAGCGCTGACAAGCGTATTTAATTCCTTTCTTGACCCAGTCTGGGAGTGGTGGGATATCGTTGTCCTCGCTTTCGTATTCGCTGGTACTCTGCTGCAGCAAATGGGCAGTTTGCGACGCAAAATTGCCCGCTTTCTGTGCCCTAGAGGCAAATGACCTGCCTTCGAATCGCCGAGAGCCATGGCCGCCGGTGCGGTGACGTTGGTAGGATGACTTTGGCTCGGTTGCAGACACGTCCGATTTCGCGCGTTCCAGGATGTCCTGCTCGGTGTGTGGGCGCGCAGCTAAGACAGTTTGTGAGGCTGCCTTTGGTGGGTTTGAGAAAACGGCCTTGATGGATTTGTACTTCGGCTCTGAAGGCCGCGGACGCTCTTGGACTCTGCCTTTATACACCAGGCGCTCGCCCAATGGAAGTAAATGACCCGCAGAGACGCAATCATCGAGCCAATCTACTCTAATAACCCAAATAATGTCGTCGGTGGAGTGATTCTCAAAGACCGGTGGGGTAATTAGAGCAGCCCTTTCTAGCTTCACAGGCGACGTCTCCGAGGTATCTCCTTTCAAAACTAGCAACTCATCCTCGGTCTCAGGCCCGCCCGCCGTTTCCTCTTCGGTGGTAGACCCTTCATCTGGCACGGTAATCGGTTTGCCAGCTGAACCAGACAGTTTTCTCCTCTTGCTAGGAGGTTCATCCGCCTCCACTGAACTACCCGGCCTCTTCGACTCCACCACTTCTTCGACCGTCAATTTCCGAGACCTCAATTCAAACGCGGCGCGTCTCTTGGACCCGACCTTCCCAATGAAGACCTTCGCTTTTGAGACATCCGCGGTTAGCGGTGCACCGTGTTGGCGCAACGTTCCCCTGACTTTGGCCTCCTCCTCATCTTTGAAATGCGCGCTGAACACCGCGATCGGTGGTATACCACCAAGATCGAGGCTGGTTGCTCTTGGCTCTGGTTCTGGCGAGGATGACTGCGCTGCCAGGGTTTGAGAGGAAGGGAGCTCGTCCATAATTTGATATGTACCACGTAGTAAGAAAGCAAGGGTAAGACTAGGGTGTGTCCAAAAACCGAGTCCGACGCCTTGGGAGAACAGGGTGATAGCAAGAGGAAAGACGACGCATCATCCAGAGAGACCAAAAGCAGCACGCCAAAAGACCGAAAGATAGAAAGCGGCGGAAGAAGTATCGCAGTAAAAAGCGATGACGACAGGGCGAGCTCGTGGAAGTCCAGTCGAAAGCGACGACTGGTCTTGGCGTGTTTGCTTTGTCTGCTTGATTAGTCATTCGCTGGTCCGCGGACCTGGCCAAAAGCCACCTCAATTTGTTTCCCGCTCTCTTTCTACCTGCGACATACTAGCTAGCATCTCACTCCAAGGAATTATCACCGCCTATTATGTTTCGGCTACTGCCCCGATTATATCGACTTCCTGTCGCTCGTTTCAGAATCCAGTAAGCACGAGCAACCTCGATATTAAAACGGCCGAACCCGTCTCTCCCATCAGAGCAATGCATGAACGGCATGGAAACACAGGATATTAATCAACTAGACCCGCATGGCACCATTACCAGGATGGCTGAGTTGAAATGTCGCGCCGTTGGAGGGAGTTCTAGCCACGACCTCCAAGTGACGACTGCCCTTGCATTCCCGCCCTTCCCACCACCAACCACCAACTTTCGCGCGTGTCGCGGCCGCGCAATCAGACCGCGCCAGCCAAGAATCCAGCCGCTACCATTTCTATCAACCTCATACGAGCTGGCAAGAATTCTGCAGTGTGTTGTTGATTGGGAAAAGACCGCATTTCTGAGCTGCCAAAAGTGTGGCTGTCACAGGCGCGACCGCGTGAGTATTGTATCGGTGTCTCTCCTTACCGCCGATCTTGCCCTTTCTCATATTTTCCGTCCCGATTGGTCTCATGGGTACTATCCAAGGGAGGAGGTAGCAAGTTCGAGATATAAGAGGGAGGGCGGCTCGAGATAAGAGACCTCAGGCGAGCCTGGGCCTCCCCGCTGGACACCCACCCTCCCTATTTCTCCTACATTTGTCCGCTCGTTGGGTCTTTCGTTTCTTCTTCATGCTGCTTCTCTCCTTCTTGAGGAAAGTCGTTCGTTCATCCAAGCACATTGCCCAAGGCCTCAAACCAGAATATAACCGCCTGCGCCCACCGCCCCATTTCGAGCTCACGCCTATCGAAGCTAAGATCCTCACGGCTGCTGCTTGAGAATCAGATCCAGACATGCGCCGCTTCATGTCCGTAGCCTTTCTGGCCCTTTTCACTGCTGTCTCCGCAATCCCCATCACGCCTGCTGCCCCAGAGCTGCAAAGGCGCGTCGAGCAGTTCAGACTCCATGGACTTGATGAGGTACGGCCGCTACTTTTCTGATAAACGCCCTTACTCACATTGACAGCACGAAATTGCCGCACGCCTCGCGCTCGAATCCGAAGCGGCTGAGTCACAGCCCCTCTTCTCCCGGCTGTCCACCAAGATGCACTCGCTCTTCCACCATTGCACCGAAGAGGAGGAGGAGGACGATGGCGATCTCTCAGGTGATATTGCCCCGGGCTCCCTCGAAGCGCCACAGATGCTGCCTCGCCCTGCCAGCATAGACGGCGAGACGCTGTCCAACAAGATCATCGCCTTGCTACGAAGAGAGGACGCTGAACAGAAAAGGTTCGCATATGAAGGGAAGGAGCTGGAGTTGCGCAGGCCGACGGGAATGAGGCATTGGGGTGCGGAGGATAAATGGAGGTTGTTCTGATGAGGCCCGTTTTGTTGCGCTTCTCACATGAGTGACTTGCGCTGTGGCCGTCTAACGATATATGTGTGAGGAGTACCATGCCATCTGGTAGATGCAATGCCTTTATGATCCCTTCACTGTCTTCGCTTCTTTGGGCTCTTTCAAATTCTTCAACCTGTCAATGGAGAGCATTACCACCGTCCTTACTGTCTACCTTCTTCACCGTCTTCCATACTGTCATTACCGTATACCAGCTTCACTAATACTAATCATTCTTCTTCTTGCCAAAGACACCGCATACATCATCACATCTCACACTTCACACAAATCGCTCGCCTCCCTTCACGATGGGGCCACCTCCAACCCTCGAGATCCCTCCCTCCTTGGACACCTTCCGGAAACACACATCCAAGTACACGGCTACCCATACACGCCACCAACCATGCCTTCCTTTTCCACAGCCACCACACTGAATCTAAATTCCCCGCCTTCGCAGAAGCTAACGCGCAGCCAAAAGCGCAGGCGGAAGCGAAAGCAAAAGAAAGAACAAAAGCGAAAAGCGAAACAAAGGCAAGAAACTACGCGGAAGCCCGATGACGGAGCCTTCGGCCACCTACCACACTGCATCTTCTGCAGGATCTCCGCATTCCACAAATTGCACACCAAAGAATGCTGCAATGAGCTCCAAAAGCGCTACAAGCGCTGCGTAGAAAAGCAGCCTCTTAAGACCATTAAGAAACACTGGGTCCCTATCAAGAGAATGTCAGTCTTCTTCCCGATATTCGGGGTATCAGAATACGTCATGGTCTGGGCCCTGCGATTCTGGGTGCTCTCGGGGTACGAGGAAAATGAGCATAGACTGCTGTACATGGCGATATTCTTTGCGGCGTGCGCACCGCTATCCGCCTGTCTAGGCTTCATCTCCGCAGGTCTCTACTACCTCTGGAAATGGAAGAAGGAAGATGAAAAACAAGCTCCCAAGGGAGCAGAAGCTGACACCTCGACCTGGACGGGAAGGTATGAGGATCTGGAAAGAGTGATCGTGCAGCCTGTCCAGCAGTCACCCACGGTCGTTGTTACACCAACGCGGCAGCCCGAGCCTGCGCTTACACGGCTATGGAAAGGTGTGAGTGGGAAGTGGCAGACGGGGTATGATGGGAGGGAGCAGCGGGCTGTGCTGTGGGATGCCGACATAGAGGGGAGCGAGATGAGGGATTGGAATGCACAGGCGCGTGAACAGCAAGAACAGAGATGGCCGGGGCCAAGAGAGGTAGCAGAGGACAATCATGGAACCGTGAGTAGGCTCACGACATGGCCAATTATACACCCTGGGGGTTCAGTGTATAACTGAAGGGAAAGGAGCTTTGATGGATGGATTATACATTACCTACCACACTGCTATCGTACATTCACATACCTCGTGCCGTCATCCCAGCCATAACCCACCCTGACCTGATATATCCCCACCGCCCACCCTGTTTTAACCAAGCCGGACTTTCTTCCAGATCCTAAGACACTCCTGTAAATCACCCACCACACTCCCCATCGGCTCACTAACCATGCCCCTCATAACAGCCAACACGCAGCTCGCTAACGCAAAGATAACCTGGTCCTCTTTAACGGCCAAGTAATGGCTCTTTGTCATGCCTCCTGATTGCGCCCAGCTCTTCCACAAATCTAGCATTATCGAAATCCTCTTCGCAAAAGACGTATCTTGCGCCATACCATAAAGTATCTGCTCCACCAGCACAAGCACCGTGACACCCTCAGAAAGCCGAAACTTATCAACAAGGTATTTAACGTGCGCATCAGCAACAACATCAATAGGCAGTCGTTGACTCTGCATCGCCTCCGCCATCTCCGACTCTCTCCTCTGATCCTCCCTCATCCTCCGTCTTCGAAAATCATTGTGAAAATCCGCCGCCTCGTGCTCCAGCCTCTTCCTGCGCGCTGCTTCCCGCTGCTCGGGCGGGAGTCGTGCCTCCTCCGTCATCTTGCGCCCTTGCTCCATGAACTTGACGTGCCGCTCGAAGCGCTCGGCTTCCTCGTCGTGCGGTAGGCGCCATGCGGGCACTTGCTCGTCCGTCATGGCGCCGAGCAGCACCATGACGCCGCAGGGGACGGTGTCGCGCCGCGCGAGGGAGAGGATGTCGTCGGGGACGGAGAACGACCAGAGGCCTCCTTGGGGCGCTTGGAAGGCGGTGGCGGCGCTGCAGAACCAGAAGCCGGCTGTTGAATCTGTGGAGCCGTTGATGGAGCGCAGGTGCAGTAGGGGAAGCTTTTTCTTCGCATCATCCTCCTTATATGCTTCTTGTATCCCTGTCGCCGATATCCTGACCCTGACCGCGGATCTCATATCCCCCTCTTCCACACCATCCGCGCTATCGTCATCTAAAAACCCACCCTTCTTGTCAACTTCATTCTGCTCTTCCGTCTTGCCTGGCGCCTCCAATTCATTCAGCGCAGCTAACACATCCACCTCTTTCCTCGGCGCACACGCCCGCACCCAATACGGCGGCAGGCTATCCCTACTCCTGCGATCCCATTCGCTTCTCCAATTCAGCGCCAGACTCAGTATTCCATCCGAATCATCGCTCATAGCCACACTCAACACCTCCTCACTCGACACAGGACTTAGTAGCAACTTCGTGCCCGCCGGTGTCCACAGCCCCGCGCCCCTCAAATCCGCCCATCCTTCTTTACTCGGCACGGCACCTCTATCCAACAGAAACGCTATCAGCGCCTCAAACTCAATCTCCGCCTGCGGCTGCGCCAGCTCATCATGATATTGCAGCCTATAACTCTTCACCCCAATAACCATCTCCTTCCAATTGAATATCGTCCAACTGCCTCCCTTCAAACTGCTCGGCCTCTCTCTCAGCCCAAAGTATTTCGGATCACCGCGATCTAGAGGAATTATACTGCGTCGCGGGATCTCGATCTCGACGATGCCGGAGAGCAGCGCGCTTCGTGTGATTGCGACGACGCCATTGCGGTGCAGCGTTTTCGTGATTTCGCGCAGCGTGAACAAGGACTTCAGGCAGGTGTATATAGTTGGAAGGACGCCGAGAACCGCTAAAGGAATACCGATGTAGGTTATGATGTCGACTGCGGACACACCCATGATGCCCGGCGGGGCATGGAAGAGGTTGAGAAAAGGTCCATGGTGGGTCGATGACTTTCCGCTATAATTGCGTGCAGTCTACCCCTGCATGGTGGCGGAGATTAGGGGTCAGGGGAGCGCGTCGGAGTACGGAAGCATGTGACCGTGTGGCGCTGATGCCAAATGGGCGAAGAACCGAACAAGATGATCCACGACGAGCAACGCAATGGCGGAACTAAATTTGAAGAAGACTATTATTGAAAGCTATGATTTGGATAAATTGAAGCGCATGGAAGGAAATGAAGGAAAAGGTATCGCAAAGCTTCGACTCACCAGCGCCAGCAGGTCACTCGCCACCCCTTTGCGCCTATCAGCCATGCTTAAATCATCACTACTTTTACTGCGCCAATACATCTCTTCACGAAGACTTCTTCGCCAGATTCAAGTGCCACTCCATGATCTTCTGGAAGATGCCCTTACCTCCAGTTTCAACCACATCGCCGTGACAGGGAATAATCCTCTCAAAGTCCCACTTGTCAATCCTCTCCACCGACTTCGCGTACCCCATCCTATCGCCCGAGCTAATCCCCCACCAAATCAACCTCTTCTGCCCATTCCCCCTTGTATTCGTCAGCGCGCCAAAGATCTTCGTCAGTATCCCACTCGTCGCGCTCACGCCAGTCTTGCTGAACTGCTCGGTCGGCGGGTAGTTGAAGATCAGGTCGGCTTGGATGAGCGTCTTGGTAGACTTGTGGTTGAAGACGAGCTCCTTGTTCTGGTGCGCGTACACGAACTCGTATTCGAATTCGGCATCGAAGTCGGCGTCGATGGAGGTGAGGGGCTTGGATTGCGAGAAGATGTAGGAGAAGGGGACGTCTTCGTTCTTCTGCTTTGCGCGCTTTTCGGGGAGGCCTTCGGGGCCCAGGACTTTTGCGTTGGGGTAGGCAGCGTGCCATGGGCCGAGGAAGATGTGGTGCTATATGCGTTGTTAGTCGATGCCGAATGAGCGGGAGCTAGAAAAGGCGTACTTCAGCGTCTAAGGCAGTTATGTACTTGACTTCTCCCATTTCGGAGACTTTGCGCTTGACGTCGTCTGTCAAAGCAACTGGCGAGAAGACGGCGAGGCTGCCATTCTGCATGCGCACTAGAAGTGATCAGCAATTGAAAGACGCAAAGTGAGTGTGCAACTTTACCGACAGTACCACGGCCGCCGATCTTTATCCTGCCGAATCGCCAGAATGGAACGGAGAACGTGGTGATTGTCCTTGGAACGACCTCTCGAATGACCATGACCTTCGCTGGGTCGCTCGGAACTAGTTTAGAAGTCATGTTGGATAATTGGGAGCTGCGGTACTAGACAGCGACAGCGAAGAGATGAATGATGGCCACAAAGGAAAGTGGTTAGTTTCGGAGATTTTCCCCGCCCGTTGAACTGCGGGTTAGTACGCAGAAGCAATGACGCAATTGGAAGCTGGATAGGTTTGTTCGGGCTGTCTGTTAGCAACTTGGGAGTATTCGAGAGTGTTTAAATGCTTCTGCAGTCTCGGCCGACACCGGTTAGAGCCTACAGTCGCCCAGACGCTGGCTCCATGATGTTTTGTCGCGAGAGATCATGTTGTGCTCGGGAATGCAAATAGCTGGGCCGCGGCTGTAGTGATTGGACGCCCCACCTGCTGTGTCAGCATGCACTCCAGCCAGCGTCATCGTACGAGCCCTATCACAAAGAATTCCAAATATTGGCATTCGTCCGTAAACAGCTTCGGATGGAGTAGAGAGATGGATTTGAGTTACGGCGGCAATGAATAATCCAAGCCACTATCTTTGGCCCGCCTCAAGCACACCCTTCAGCGATGCTCCAGCTTACCCAGGAACCACACTCTCGCAGCTGCTTTCGATCTTCCCACCCCTCCCATGGCGGGAGACTAGTCGCGAAGTTCTGAATTTCCTCCTTTGCGCAGGACCAGCGTGACATCTTCTAGGCTGTGGTTCCTTACAGTAATCGGCGATTTCGGACCGGATGCTGTGCGTGATGAGGCTCAGCCTCGACGCCGCGAATGAGCAATTCCGCCCCTTCCCGGGCCTCATTCGAAAGATAATATGTGGGAATCAACCCTTCCCCCACCTTTCTTCATCTGTCATTCTCTGCGCTGAGCTCGGCCAAGAGTCCTCCAACGTTCCGCCTCTTAGCGTCCTCGTCAAGCTTCATCTGGATGAATTTGCTCATCTCCTTAACCTTTTGAAGCGCGATATTGGTGCAGTTCAGGAGAGCAAGGGGGTTGACGGTCGCTCCGCCGTACTTCGCAACCTGGCAGACCTCCCCATGTCTGTTCATGGTGACAATTACTTCGCCCTGCCGTACCTGCTCTTCCGCAAAATTCGCATCCACCAAGAATATGTCGACTTCTTCGAAGTAGGAGAAGGTCACACAGAGCGGCTGATGTAAGATGGACAGCGGTATCGGTTCTCGCTCGCGGACGCTGAGGACAGTTGCTTTCTCTCCCTCTACTAGTACGTCTGGCCTGCGGAAGTGCTGTAATGCAGCCATGACTGCGATGCAGGACGCGTCAATCAGACCGCCGTCATGATCAATGATGTGGACGTCGGCTCGCAGTGCAAAGCATTTCAGGCCCGCGATAATGCACAAAGATTCGGTGTCGAGCGCGTTCGAACGGCGGATGGCTTTCTCAAGGATCCGCGAGAGGATGACTTCCGCGTCTGTGGGTCTATGGACTCAGTTAGGTGCTTCTGGCGCGGCAAGACACTTTGTGGCTGGAGTAAAGCGTACCGTCCAACTTCGAATGCTGGAGATGCCATTGGAGAGAACTCAGTAATGATCTGAAAGACGCCATCGAATTTCCGCTCCGGCAATGGTGTTGTCACGTCCACCGAAATCCTTGCAATGACTCTGGATGCTCTTAGCTAGCTGAACCATACACATAACTTATACTGCGCACCTTGTCTTCCCGAGCTGCACATCGGCGACACCGTATTCATCCCCGAATGTTAGTTCCAAAGGACGGAATGCGTCGAAAGCGCGTCCATCGAGCCGAATCTGTTCCTGCAGCGCTTGTTGGATGAAGGCGCGTTCATTGACCGATATCTCAGCTTCTCGAGGCATCTTGCCCCACCAAAGCAGCTGTGGTGTTCGGATAGGTGAGCTCTGCAGCTCTGCAGAGGGAAAAATACGGCGGGGTCGGAGAATACATTCACCGACAGTCTTGGCACTTGTGGGTTTCACGATCCCAGCTTGAGCTTGACCTTTACTTCTGCCCATCCCCGGCACTACCGCCATACTATCGCGCAAGACTCCCGAAACTCCAATCATCCAGGCCTATACTCCTGCCGCATCCCTCTGCCGCGATGACCACCGCACACAGGCCGACGTTTGATCCCGCTCGCGGCAAAGACGCCCAGCGCGGGCCCGCATACCATCAGCGACTCCTCCCAGCGCACACATTTCTGAAGCATAGACAACCAGGCCAGGGCGGCGAAGCCGAGCCAACTAAGCGCGATCTTCGTGCGGAGCTCTTGGAGGCTGAAGCGCGTCACTTTGCGAAGAAGAACGGTACCTATGTCCCGGATGCGGAACCTAGCACGGAGGCCGGCCCTACGTCGAAGCGACCGATCGATGCCGTTTCTGCAACAGAAGACGGCAATCAAGACGACGCAGATCAAAAGCGGCGGCGGATAGAAATGCTGGAACAATATAGGGAGGTGGACGCGGACGACAGCAGTGAGAGCAGCGAGAGCAGCGACGAAGAGTACGTATTTACGTGCCTCAAGAAGACTGTACCCGCTAACTGATAGCAGGGACGATGATGAAGACGAAACAGTGGCCCTCATGCGCGAGTTAGAGAAGATCAAAAAGGAGCGGGCCGAAGCCAAAGCCAAAGAGGTACGCAATCATGTCCATTTGCTCCAGTAGAACGCTAACGTCTTGCAGGAAGCGGAACGTGCGGCAGAAGAGCAGGAGCAGCGCGAAATCGACATAGCACGCGGCAACCCACTCCTCAACGCGCGCGACTTCACCATGAAGCGCCGTTGGGACGACGATGTAGTCTTCAAGAACCAAGCACGCGGGACCGAGGACCGGAACAAGAAGAAAGAGTTCATCAACGATATGCTGCGCTCAGACTTCCACAAGAAATTCATGGTGAGTAGTGCTCTTTAGAGAGAAACAAGTTCGATGATATCCTTGCCGGCTCGACAACGAATAGGGCTTTGGTTCCTTCCAGGAGGAGCTAACCTTATTCACAAGCTTGAGTTCTTTAACCGGCGGGCAAGGATGCGTTTTTGAACTGTTCAGCTCTGTACCGCCACGTGAGAAATGCTGACGAGTCGCGTAGTCGAAGTACATCCGATGAGGTCAATGGCACTCCTACATCCGCTCATCGTGCATTTCCTGGCGTTTATTGTCCCTTGGCGTACGGAACAATCGAGTTCACGTGGGTTTCTGCCGCGAGCGTGGGATACCCCAGAGTTTGACAAGTGGGAGCCGGTGACGCAACTACCTAGGCGCTTAGGTAGACCCTTATCTACGATCGACAATCCACTACCCTTTTGGGAACTCAGCTATCTTTTCGTTTCCACCACATGCCCCGGTCGGAGAATACATTCCATCTCGTCTCAATCTCCCGCTCGCAGTGTGACAACAACTATTCTGCTCAACCGCAACGCATCGCGTTCCATCTTCGATGAAGTGGAAATCAGGTGGAGGGGGGGTTCTCATAGTCGTAGATAACTATCGAGACTCTACCCTGTCAAAGGCCTGCTCTTCGGCATTGATTTCCATCAATAGCAGGCCCGAAAGCGATAGCGATCCCCCAAGGTTCCAGAAGCTGAAGAGTTTGGATCTAGGCCAAGAGGGGCTAGACCGAGCCCTATAGGGGTCTTGGGGGGTGAACGATCAACGTGGGAGCTTACTCTTAACAAGTACTGTGACGACATATGGCTTGAGCTCTTCATCGGTGGTATGCGTATCTCTTCTTGGGACCGTAGATGGTAGGTATGTGAAGGATATATAGAGGTCCCTCCCATTATACTTCTTATAGTTCCACAAGCTTTAATCCTCAACCACCAAGACAAGCTTTCTAACTAACGTCTCTTTCCTTAACCACATTCAACAACCAACACACAAGTACAATGGCAGGGTACGGCAACCGCAACGCCCCCGACCTCACCACCGAGGAGTCGGACCACCTCGGCCCCCAACACAGCGAAACCCGCTTCGGCCGCGACGACTCGCACGCCTACTCCAACCCACACGAGAAATACGGCTCCGCCGCCACAGCCGGCGCGGGCTTCGGCAACAAGAGCGCGCCCGACAATACTGAGAACTACGATAACAGCGACCTCCGCTTTGGGAGCCATCAGGACACCGCGCCGTATAGCGGGAGTACTCAGCATGGGAGCGGTACTGTGGGTGGCGCGGGGTATGGGAATAAGACGGGCGGGTTTGCGGAGAGCAAGGGTAAGTTATGTTCTTGGTGAGAAGAGAGTAAGAGCGTGGGAGTGTGGGCTGATGTGTGATAGATTCGACGCTGGGGAAACTTATGGAGAAGGCGGGGCATGTGATGCATAATGAGGGGTTGGCGGAGAAGGGGAGAACGAAGAGGGAGGCGCAGGGGTTTGGGCAGGGTGAGTCATAAGGGATACGTTGACCGGCGGAGTTGTAAAAAACTAGGCATGCTTGGATTGGATTAGATTGCTCGTGATACCTCTCTGTACAGTTGGAAATTATATCAACGATGGATGATTCTTCTGCTCATGATTGTTTGGGTCGATAAATGGGGCTCATGTGGAAGGGTGTTTTGAAGAAATCCAAACAAGATTAACATTTATGATCCTCCTACAGATGCATCATGCCAACCCAGAAAAAGGGTATAAGAAAGCGGTGTAACAGTACAAAGAAGGTAAAAGAAGTAAGAGTCGGACCTCCAGCTCCGCTCAAGAAGCAAATGCAAAAGAAGACCAACACCCAGCGATTCTCATTACGAGACGTCCAATCCTAGCTTCCGGATGTGCTAGACCCTTTGTTATCATTGATCGTAAGCCGTTTATGCAATGAACTTAAGAGCCCTCTTCGACGCCGGCACTTCGGGCACGGCATCATCAGGCGGGAACTCCTTGTCCTGGCAGATGGACGAAGCTTGGCTCCAGTTGACCTGTTCCATGGTGCCGTCCTGGGCAAACTTGAATTCGCCGCCGTCTTCGAGCCAGATATGCACCTATACACTCATCAGTTAAAGGTACAATTCAGGTTGGGAGGGAGATGCTCACATTAGCAGTATAATCCCCCTTGTACTCGCCCGACATAGCTGTCGCCCTGCAAAACACGCGCTGTCCCGGCTTCAACGCCGTAGAAACCGAATACGCAAGCTGCACGCCCTTCTCCTGGGTGCTCTCCTCGGTAGACGACCGTGAGTATTCATACTTGAGCGTCGTGGTTGAGGAGGCGCCTAGGTCGAGGATCTTGCCGGACAGCTCGATGGCGTTGGACCAGCCGAAGGTGTGGGTGGCGGTCTGCGAGTACTTCTTTGACGTAGTGCGCGTTTCCGTCTTGGTGAAAGTGAAGGTCTCGTTGGAGTCGGTGTTGGCGTTGGTGTGATCGGCGTAGTCGAGGATGACGGTTTGGAGACCCTTCATTTGCGCGTTGAGTTGGTCGGGGGTTTCTTTCTGTGGGCGTGTGTTAGTTAGGCTGGTAGGGAGATGAATTAGTGGGAAGCATAACGTACGAAGACCATGTCCTCAACAGTAATCTTGTCGATCTTGCTCTTCAGGAAGAGAAGGCCCAGACCGTCAATGACTTCACCAGAACGACCGAAAGCACCGAGCAAGATGCCGGAAGCCGTCTTCGACTCATAAGTATCCTGGCCATCAGTATCCTTTCCGACGTCGAGCTCAGCACCGCCCTTAGTGCGGATATACACGCGGCCCAAGGACTCGCCCTTGCCGTTACCCCATGTCTTGACCTGCGAGATACCGTCCGTGGACGAGTCCCAGTCAAGACGAGCATGCTTCTTGTTCTTGTCGACCTTGCCGAGCTGGCCGCTGTTGGTGCCGTCGCTGTAGTAGAACTGTATGGCCTCGACCTCCTTTTTGGAAGCCCAGACCTCGATGCCCGTCATGACAGTGCCGTCGAGGTACTTGGTGTGGCAGTAGGGACTACCGCCCTGGCCGCCGACGTACTGGACGTCTTGCCATGGACCTTGCGCGCAGTCGTCGGCGGCGGAGAGCCCGAAGAAAAGAGCGGCGGCGCCAAGGAAGAGCGCCCTGGCGTTGAAGAACATGGTGAGGGGTGGAATGGGGAAAAGACCTGGCGTTTGAACGAATGGAAGTGCTAGTTATATAGCGAGTAGCGAATGCAAGATGGTAAAAGAGTGACTGTGCCAGGTAGATGGAGAGCTAAGGAAAGAAGAGGAAGTGATGTGCTGCTGCCGATGGAGTCTTTGTGGACGGCCTTGCTGTCTCCGTTATATAGATATTCCAGCGGAAAACATCGAGGTCCGTAGACATCTTGGCTTGGAGTGTCGAAACAAACGAAACGAGTGGCAGTCTAGGGGGAATCCTACGGTTGACGCATGAATGAAGGCTCCCAATTTCCGGCGATCTGTGTGGGTCGGAATGGGCTTAAGCTTAACTACAAGCCTATGCGATGTCAGGAGGTATTTTGGGACTTAACCTTAGTGATCCTTCGAGGAGTCTGTGAGATGAATGGATGCTGTGTAACCCTGGGGCCGCTGTTACGCCAATATATCGTGATGTACATGGTTCTTACTCTTCTATGGCAACCACTACTAATGGGCTATCGTCGTTCCTGAGAAGGGCGCCCTACATGGAGGGAGCGGTAGGGTTGGTTCTCTTGTCCCAAGGAGCCTCGAAAGCAGTTCCAAGCATTCTGCTTCCTCCCATCGGATGCCCAGCGTAAGGGACCTTCTCCGTCAGGATTGGCCTTCCCGTCCAGAACTCCGCACGAGGACCTGCGCTGCCAAGTATTTGGCTCTTTGAAGCAAAAGGGTAGACGTTGTTACGGGATGATTCCACTACGCAAGGAACACAGCCTCGCCACCACGAACTGTCACTCCTGAGCGTTTCCTCTCTTTTCGCCAATCAAGAGGCATCGCCAGGCGGACCGACTCCGCAGTCCGTTTCACGATCTTCAGGACGCCAACCGCACCACGACCGAAGAGGGCAAGTAAGCGAACTCCGGTGGACTGAGCCTCATACCTTAATCTCTGGTCACACGAAAGTCCGAATGCGCCTTCCTTCTCGAGATGTAGCTGTTGGTAGTCCGGGGCCCGAGTTGGAGCGTTTTTCTGGCCATGAGCGCACGCACGAGAATGCGGCTCTGAGCTGGAGCTCCTTTCCTGATTCGGAAACGCTTGGGGTTTCAGACGCGGCAGACACGAGGGGTGCGCGTCGACATCACCTCCCGCACCCCACGCAGCCGGCCCCGATGAGGGGTTAGTAGTCCTGTAATCGAAATGGACTTTGTTGGTAATTGTGATTTGCGCTCTCAGGACACGGGCTGACGGCGTGCAGTGGACGAGGCTCCTGGGCGGCTCGTCGCAGAAGAGGCAGGCCGCGGCGAACGATCCCCAACAGCGTCTGGCACGCTTCAAGCAGCGGTACAACAACGTCCTGGTGCGGGAGCTCTCTGCCTTTTGTGAGATACTGTCTAGACTGACATGGCGGCAGCAAACATGGCAGAAAACCGATTCGCTGGCGCAGGACCGCGAGGCCCTGGGCAACATCCGGCGGGGGTTCCAGGGCCTTACCAAGATGCTCGACGACGAATCCCGCCTCCCAGCACCGCACCTCTGCCTGAGCTTCGCCGCTGCCCAGCAGATATACACGGCCGTCTCCAAGATCGCAGCGACCTCGCACGATGAGGGCATGGTCCGAGATGCCGTGCAGTTCTACAATGCGCTTATCGATAGCGAGGAGGAGGATTTCCTGGAGAACGACGTGTTCGCCGTGTCGCTGATGAACTTCATCGGCCGGTCCATAGGGTCGGGCAGCATGGGCGTCGGAGAGGACATCGAGGCCGACATCGTGGAGCTGCTGTTCGGCATCTCTGCGAAGATCAGGTTGCAGCCCGAGATTCTGCCCGTCTGGTTCACCACCGCGTCCGCAGACGCGAACGGGCGGGTCGTGAATCAGAAAGTGGACTTCGCGGGTGTCACGCAGAAGGAGGATTTCCCCCTGTGCTACCAGCTCATCGACCGGGTCCATCACGAAGGTCGAATAGGAGAATTTGCCCGCATGGGTCTTCTGTACATCTTCGAGTCGGCATCCAAGGCCATCACCCTGGAGCAATGGATAGTCAACAGCGACCTCCCTACGCTCATGGCGACCGGTCTCGGGGCGTTATACAGTCAGCTCAGCAGGTCTGACACTCCGCCAATCGGAAATGCTCCAACTGACACTTTCAGGAAACTGTCGATTCTGCATCCGCAGGAGAGCCTACCGCTCATCTTGCAGCTTTCAGACTATGCAGAAATGCGGCCGAACGCGCAAGCAGAGAGTCTCTTCTCAGAAGACTTTCAAAATCACATGGTCACTTTCCTCTCATACCTTACGTTCTGGCAGGATGTGCTTGAACACTGCAATTCCCTCGACGTCAGGCATACTTTGATTGATCATTTCCAGGTCCTATTCCTTCAGCAGTTACTGTTGGTCAACCCCATAATTCATCTTCCGAGACCCAGTACTAACATCGGCAGATACCCCTCGCTCCTAGAGTCTTCTGATGTCGACGGCGGCTCCTCCGTGGCTGTGCTCACGTATCTACGACGCATCCTCGACGCACTGGACCATCCAGAGCTAGTGCATATGATTCTGCATTATCTACTCAATCTCTCCGACTACTCCGCTACCTCTCCCAGAGCTCCTCGCTCTCCGGCGGCGTTGAAGCGGCGGCAGTCGCTGATGCTCCTAAATGCTCCGAAGGAGGAAGATGACCGGCTCAATCCTTCGCTGTTCAATCTGGTCGACCTGGTTGTGGGCAACACGGATTCGCGGAATCCGCAGACCGTCATTGCGGCTTTGAAACTGACTACCGTCCTTCTCGGAAAGAACCACGGTTACGCCCTGAACTCTATGGTTAAGATCATGACTGTTAACAACAAACAACCTCACCGAACCATCGGCGCCTTGAATGTCGAGCTGGAAACATACCTCAACCTGGCAATCAGCCTTGCGGGCGAAAGCGCCGTCGATGAAGCATACGAGAGCCATCTGAAAGATAAGCTGAGCCTGTTAGAAAATCACCCATGCTCTCTGAAGGCCCTTGCTCTCCCAACAACGCCGTTGCAGAGCCCCGGCTACTTTGACTCAGATGTCGGCCCACGCGACGTTCCCCCACATTATTTATTACCCGAGGACCCACTGTTCAAGACGCTCGTCGAGCTCCTACTCAGGTTCCTGACTAATGATATCGAGACGAATCTCGCTCTTACGGAAGCTATTATCACACTTGGGAGTTGTTCGCAGCTACGCCTCGAAGGATGGCTGTCGGTCGAACCTACGGACTACCATTTCCTGGACGTTATTCCAGAGCCCATGGACCTTTCTAACCCGGGGCTGCGCGAGATGCACAGAGCAAGCCGGCAGCCGACATGGGATCCTGCTGCTACACCACAGCTGCTTGCATGCTTGCAACAGCTTCAGACACAGGTCGAAGCGCTACGAGCCGATATCCAAGATTGGGACGAGCATGTTGCCAATCGGAAAGATGCATTCCGCTTCCACGAAGAAATGAACGAGGCAATGAAGTCATCTACGCCGCAGCCTAAGCCCGCACGCCCGTCTACAGAAGTACAGCCCGGTTCATGGACTCCGCAAGTGCCCAAGCATATCAAGGAGGCGTCTGCCACGCCATCCAGAGCGCAAACCCCCAGAGGAAGAAAGGAAGGCGCAGACCTGCGACACACCCCAACGGCTTCTCCCGCACCTTCCAGGCTCGGCGGCCCAACCCTTGTCGGATCGCCCTCCCGCGGCATGTCACCACTACCCGCACCACAAGCATCAAAACGCCAGACTACACTCTTCACAGACATCGATGCTAATCTAGCATCCGTAAGGCACTCTGACTTCCTGAGACGCCGCATCCGTTTCCGTAGGCCGGCCGGCTCGCAGACGGTGGAAGTCATGTTGTCCAAATACCAGCCGCCTCCGAGAGAAGATGACGATGCGACGACTGGTGCGGAGAGCGAAAAGGAGAAGGATGATGTACGAGAGGCAAGTTTACTACATATCATTACGAATGTAATAATTTTACAGGAGTTCGTGCTGGAGCTGGTAGCGCTCATGCAGGTTAGAGCGAGTCTGTTTAGTGAGATTAAGTTTGCTTGAGCTTGGTTTCGGTCTTTTAAAGCATGCAGACAGTGGTGGAAGGCGTATTCGGTAGTAAAGGCAATATACCCCCTTTGCATTGCTGAATCGAGTCCCTTCCAGCGTCTTTGTAACGTTCAGTTCGCCAGCCAAAAGCGTTGAAGCAATTTAGGCTGCTTCTATACAACTTTGAAAGGGAGTGACTGCTAACACCTAAGGCTCGAGGCTGTGTAGTGGGATAAGTGAATCAACATCTGCATCCTAAGAGTGTCCAGTGATAAGGAAGCTGCATGCCGTTAGAGCCGTCGTTCACCACGTGGGCCTAGCGCAAGGCCCGTGCACATCCTAGGAAAGAGCTCGGCTCGACGAACGTCATTCTAAGGTCTCACAAGCAACATCTTTGCAGCTTTCGAATCACCCCCGCCCCGATCCATGGCCGCGCCAAAAATCCACAGCTGCAGCCCAGAAATGCCATCGCTATTATAACAACAATTGCACGACCTCGATAACTGCATTCATAGTTCCAACGCGCGCCAACCATGGCGTCGAGCTCGACGGAGACAACGCCTCTGATATCGTCCATGTCTCATGCTCCATCCGCAGGCAAGCCGATAGCACCGAAGCCACAGCGAACAGTCACATTCAATCCCACCGTCATCTCGAGCAGCCCAAAAGAGGCTCCGCGATCGTCTTCGTATGTCGGCACTTCTTCCTCCGTCACAACCGTTCCCACCAGCCATGGCGGGCAGCCAATGCTCTCGACGCTCAATAACAAGCTACGGAGAAGGAATAGCTCGGGCGCGCCCATCCTACCTCCCCACGTACCGGCTCCAAAGATTGGCCCGCAGAGAACCACCAGGACTGCACAGAAGCTTAAGCTTCTGCCGGATCCGGAACATGGCGAGGAAGACCAGGATGAGGAGAGCGGGCGGGATGTCTATGTGCAGTATACTCGGATAAAAGATCCTACGGCGAGAAGGGATGCTGCAAGGCTTGGGAAAGCGGATCGAGAGCGGTTACCGCGGGTGACGGCATACTGCACCGCCGCATCGTACAAAATGGACGAGCTGATGCGGTTCTTGAAGGGAAAGGCACGGATACGGGGCGCTCATCCAAAGAGATTCGACGAGTGCATATACTCGCCATATAATTACGGGAGAAAAGGGCCAGAGGATGTCACAAGCACCTCCGTACCCGATGGGTTTTCAGAGGAGCGACCGCGAAGATTCTCGGACAGCGCGATTGAAGTCAGGGCACAGAACGAAAGGAGACGGGAGGACCTCATAGGTCTACATTCTGATGGCGATGCACCGTCTCTAGAAAACGGAGAGAGCTCGGAACGGTTACAGCGGCCTGGACCGATGCATGCAGACTCAGATCCGTCGATGGAGACGCCGGATTTCGATACGCAGGTCCACACCCCCGAGGTTTTCCTTTTCGAATACGGCACCGTCGTGGTATGGGGCATGACGCTGCAGGAAGAGAAGAAATTCCTGAAAGAGATTGCAAAGTTCGAGGTCGATAAGCTCGGTAAGGACGAGGTCGAAACGGAGGAATTTAACTTTTACTACACGCGTGAATACCAGGCTCGAATATACAACGACTTCATAAGCTTACGGGATAAGAAGAACTATATGATCAAGCTCGCCATCAGCCACGGCCTCTCACAGAGCGTCAAGACGTCGCTTTTCGAGGACCTCGTGGATAACACCATCGACGACACGAAGGACATTCCCGCGCAGATCGCGAGCTCGGGGAAGATCAACCTTAACAAGAAGCAGATCAACATGCAGATCGGGGAGCTATTCATCTTGCGCATCAGCATACATCTGCAGGGCTCGGTGCTCGACGCGCCAGAGCTTATGTGGGCGGAGCCGCAGCTGGACCCCGTATACCAGGCTGTGAGAAGCTATCTAGAGATGGACCAGCGGGTCCAGTTGCTGACGGAGAGACTAAATGTCATTGGTGATCTCCTTGCGGTGCTCAAGGACCAGCTCACCGTCACACATGTAAGTCTAAGCGATCGCTTCAATTGGAGACTCGGTAACTAACCAGCCTATAGGGAGAACTCCTCGAATGGATCGTCATCATCCTCATCTTCGCCGAAGTCGTCGTAGCCGCCATTAATATCTTCGTCGACCTGCATGCCGCCGACTAGCCCTCTTTTGTTCCCACCATATTGTACATACACCCTCCTTGCTTTTCGCCTGTAAATTCATCATAGCGTGGGAGGGATACTTGAATTCTTGTACCACAGCAGTGTAGACTCGTGTAATTCGGCGCTTCTGGCGTTCCAAAAGGCATACTGGAGGCGCGATTGCGATAATGTAGCGAAGGCCACCAGGAGTAGCTTTACTCCGTCCGACTTGTGTTGTTTCTGCTTTCATCTCACAGCTTTTCTCTCTTTCTCTCTCTTCCCACGCCACACCCTTCTACAACCCACTCCGGACCTGCCGGTATCCACCCCAGAACCGCTTCTCCCTCTCCACCAGCACCCTGTCCTTCCTGTCTTCCTCCCCCTCCCGGACAACCCCAACCCTCCCCTCACCAGCCCCCACAGCGCACACAACAACACCCAATCTCGTCTTCCTCTCCGTCCCGCCTCCCACAATCCACCTCTTCTCTCCCCCACCACCAGTCTTCAACCCCATCCTCTCCTTTCCAGCTCCCCGCCCCCGCTGGACCCCACAGACCTTCTGCATCTTCCGCACCCCCGCCGCCTCCCTGGCTCCCATCACCTGCCAGCTCCTCGCGCCCTCGTAGCCGCGCATAAGCGCGTAGTCGTCGTGGATCCGTGCGTTGATGCCGGCGAGCCCGCGCTGGCGCTGGGCGATCTCTTTCTTGCTGAGCGGGCGCTTGCGGCCGCGCCGTCCGGCGGCAGCGGCTTTCCATAGCGGGAGCACGTCGTTGAGTAGCGCGGAACGCGCTTGCTGGGGGTAGGTGGAGAGTTCTGTGCCGTCGCCGAGGAGGAGTGGCGGGCGGGGAGAGAGAGTGCCGGTGCGTGGTGAGGTGGTCATGTTGGATGCTGGCCAGCAGCAAGGGTGCAGTAGGAGATGTGATGATGTAGATGCTGGCCTGCAGCAAGATGTGGAGATGTGGATGTTGTAGGATGGTAGGATGGTAGAGAGATGTTGTGGGGATAAGGAGAGGATGGAAGAAGGGGGCGGGAGACAGCATTTTGTGAGGTACGGGGACAATAGGATGCTGAATAGGGATTGCTATTATCTGGTGGATGTTGCGTGGATAAGGAGGTTGCTATTGTATGTATTCAGCGCGGAGTAGGGCGGAGGGTTGTTGGGGTTAGAGTGAAGTGAAAGGTAGGGAGTGGTGGTATTGTACGACAGCACAATAGCGTGGGAGGTAGAAATTGAGAAATGGATCATGGAAATCGGAGCCTGGTGTGCTGCAGCACCTAATCCGCATTCCGCACAGACAGTGTGGTGGAAGATAGGACTAGTTAGGTAACGGGGAGCCTGATGTACCTCAGTACCCTATCGACTGTCCGCTGTCTACAATGTTCTCCCAGTGCAATTATGTGCAGTTATCTACTACTAGTCAAAAACAAGCTACCCCATGTCGCCACATTATTCGCTTCTCAGCTATTTTGCGGTTAGGAACGTTATACAGAAGACGGTGGGAACGTACGCTGCGGCGTCCGTACCTGTTTGCTCTACGGTGTACTCTGGGGAGCTTCCTTTCAAGATCTTCAATAGCCGGGAAAACCAAGGTAATGCTAACACGTTTCTTTTAGATAAAAAAGTCTTCGTCTTCCTCTTCCTCGGACTCTGACCTGTCCGAATACTCTTCCGGCGACTTTCCCTTCCTTAAGTCACAAGCGATGCGTGTCTTTACGCTATCGTAGTGCGGCGATTTCGGATCCTTGCATGCAGCGAGCAGGCACTCTGTCCATTGGGCACGCGGCAGGTCGAGCAACACTTCAAGCCGGGCCTGAAGAGGACTCGCTTGTGATGAGAATGTCCATTCCCAGTTGCAGGCGATTATAGAGCCCCTGCTCTTCAGTTTCCTACAGGCTGGGCGAATGATTTCGAGGAAACTGAAAAGATATGCTGGCCTGATCTCTCTCAGGTCAAATGTGACTTTGGGGAAATTTTTCGTCTGCGGAAAGGGAGCGTCAAGCAAGAAACGAGAGACCCAGTTAGCGTAAGGTTGCGGTATCTTCGTACCGCTCACATGATGGGGATAAATCGGGAAGATGATTGTGCTAAGGTAGTCGGTTGGGGCGAGACCAAGGTCGAAGAAGTCGCTGGTGAGCCTGCGACCTCGGGAAGCCCTACCTGCATCTACGACGGCGGGTACGATTCTGTAGAAAACGGCTCCTGCTTCTTCAGCGGCTTCTTGTCCAACAAACTCGGGCAAGACGAAATGAGGCCAACTATTTGCGTAGGAGTTCCACGGGTCATAATTCGGGCCATACTTCTGGAGTTCATCATTCCAGCAGAGCTCGTAGATAAGATCTCGGATCTCGCGCGGTAGCTTCTCGTTAATCGCATGCGCGAGCGTGGGCGACTCCGCCTTGGAGCAGGAAACCGCGGCGTCTTCCAAGAGCCTGGAGGAGTAATAAATTAGGTTCGCTTCAATTCATGTAGACGCCAGCTTGGCATACTTGTCTGCGGAATCGAGCGCTTCTTTCGCATCGTCCTGGTGTTTCCACAGTTCTTTCAACTGGGCCTCCAACCGGGCCCTTTCCGCTATAATCTTATCTAGTCTTCATAAAGCGTTAGCTTGCGAGCTGGCAGCACTCTTAGAAATTACCCACTTCGCCTTCGCTTCATTGTGCTTGGATTTGACTCTGCACAAGTTTTGGTTAGGTAGAAGTTGGCATCTTGTGTTGTAAATGTGGTGACTGACTTGCAGAGACGTTGTCGTGACGCCACGCGTTCTTCTTCCAGAGTCAAAGGACCGTATTGCGCCATTGTCTCTGAGTGAGCAAGGGCGCGAGGGAGCTTAAAGGTACAGGTTGTTTAATGTGTCGAAGGGTGTTGAAGGGGATGTTGGGAGGCTAGAGAACGGGCGAGGTCAGCCCCGCACCTTCTCCCGCCGAGAACGCAGAGTGTTATGAAGTACAACAATCTGTTCTACGAGCGGTACGATTATTGGCATGAATTACGAATCAATCACACCATTTCCGAGACACTTCAGACGAATTGTGTAAGCGCGTATGAATTCACGTTACTATGGAAATAGCAAGCATCCTTCGCAACGCGCTAAACCAGAGACATAAACTCCAAGACATATACTATGTTACCGAACTTTGCTTGCTCGGGAAGCTAGTTTCCTTTGCTTTGCAATATCAGCCTGCATCAGAAAGATTGCCCTCCCAGATTATAGGGGCCGTAGGCCAGGTAAGCCTCCTCTTCCATCGTATGGGAATACCAGCAGTCGGGGAAATAGGTACAGGAGTACCCCCATCGGCATGGATCGGGGGTTCGCATTTCGCGGAAGCTGAACTCATGAAGATAATCATCGAGATAGTGGAGCGTGAAAAGGTTCCCCCCAAGGTTCGTGTACCTCCTAGCAAGACAGTGCTTCCACGACCAAAGCTGGAACGGAAATCCCCTCCTCTGTATTTTTTCCACTGTTGGATGAAAGTCGAGGTCGCCAGAGAGAAGCACGAAGCCGGCTTTAATTCCGGCTGCTTGGTCATCAGCTGCCTGTTCGACCATGTCGGCGACGATATTTGTGTCAACTCTTTTTTCTTTCCCAGTCACTCCCTGTCGATCGTATGTCTCCACATGCACATTGTGGGCCCTCATAGCATCCCAAAGCGAATCGCTGTTGGGAGGGGTGGACCCATACAAGTTAACATAGACCTCAAAGGGCTCTCCGTCGGGCGCGAACATGGATTCCCTGTGGAGGACCTTCCCTAGTTTACCAAAGTCGATTCGCCAGAACGGGTCAATGGCAGCGCCGGTCTGTTCGGCATGTGCCTTTTTCCCTTCGATGAAAATGTTGGAATTGTCAATGTAGATGCGTAAGACTCGCTTCTGCGGGCTGGACGGGGCCACGTTGGTAGAAGAAGGGGACATGGTCGCGTTCAGAGCATGCGAAGTGATGGGTCTTTGGCGTACGTCAAGCAGAAACCTGTGTCAACACTATTAGAGAAGGAACAAACGTGTTTGGAGAGGCGAGCGACAGAAAAACGAAAGCGGCTGAGTGATGAAGGGTGGCGAAAGGGCGATCGGCATTCAAGTACCTCTGGATTGAAATTTTCGCAAATATTTGTAAACGAGAAGTCGAAGAACTTAGCCTCGGCTCCGTTATGGTCTTAATTCGCCTGGGAGAGTCTTCCCACTGACTGAAGTGAAGAGTAGGAGCGTTGAAGTCGTTCAGATGGGGGGGGAAAGACACGATGGGTTGAGTTCTCCGAGGAGATGAGGTAAAATTTGTAGGGCAAAGAGGAGGATATAACCAAGATCTTCTGCTAGAGGCAGACCTCGTTAGGTCATTTGACCTCTTCGGCGTTGATTCTCTCTTATGTACTTGGCTACGCCATCAGGCTGAGCCATCTAGCTGTCGTCCCACTACACCTCCAACCGTCATTGGTAGCCTCGCTACCGCGCCCCATAAGCAGAAGCGCTTCAGTGGTTTTGAGGCATACTAAATTTACGTATTATAGAGGTTCCGTGGCTAGGAAGATTGCAGTTGCAAGCCCTATTGGGTGCCCGCCGTCGCCCTCTTCTGTTGCAATAGAAAAGAAATTCAAATGTCGCCAACAAGTTGCCGGTATTTCAGCCTTTACATGCAGAGAGGCCCAAGAAATGAGCGTGGGGCTAGACTCAAGAGCTATGGCGCCCATGGCTACAGCCTACTCGATGTTAAAAATGGATTTTGCAGCCCATTTCCTATCATTGGAAACTATTACCTATGGAGCCCGGTTTTCACATTGATATACCAGGGTCCGAAATGCTATTTATAATGAGAAGTGTGGGACAGGCTCAGGGTTTTCTGACTATAGAACACAGGCTTTGCTCTTCCTACTACTCCACAGCCCCTGAGGAGCATCTACACACTTGACTACTGGCTGAATATGTTACTCCGTACTCCAGACGACTCTGGTGCTCACCCATTGCTCAATCCTGGATGATCAGTGCTCATGTCTGCTAACTCAATCAGTACACCGTTTAAAGACAGGTGTGACGCTAGACAAATTGGATTGAAGGCTGTTGGACGATAAGAATCTCATTTTTACAGGGAGCCCTCTACTGCAATAGGTAACGCAACTCTTTCGAGAGCGTCAGAAGCTAAGAAATGAGCATGGAAATAGAAAGATGGGGCATTCCTCTTTGCTATAAGCTTGTTCGAACTTACATGCAGCTGAGTAATGAAGTAAAAGCACACTGCCACCACCGCGAGAAAGTATGCGTCCTTCGATCTATTTAATGATGAGACGCACCTGATCTGCAAATCGGAACGGATTCGGCAGCAATAGAAGGACCACCTGACACTCGTTTGAGCACGACGATACTAGAGGCAAGTAACGCCCAAGGAACCGCCAGCTTCACGAAACAAGGTGATCATGCTCCCGACGCGCAGCTGCTCGCAGGTCCCTAGATCGATACACACCACTCCGTTTGCGGTCGGGCTGCTCTTCTGCCGCTCGTTGACCCTCCCTTACACCACTATCCCAGCATTCCTCCCTTCTTCTACCGTCCCGCCTTGCCTCTTCATTTCAGCCTTGGTCTCCTTCTCATGTTTCCGCTTCACCAGCATCAACATCACACTATTATACAGCAGAAACAACGCAGCCGCCACCACCGAACTCACCGCCGTAACAATAATCGTCGCTTTCGCAGTGACAGAGTATTGACCTAATACGCACAATCAGTATCTCTGCAATCTCCACAGAAAGCCACTGTGTGCTGCCTGCTTACCATCCTGCGCAGAGTAAATATTAACCAGCGTAGAAATCAACCCCGCGATACTATTCATCAATGCGGGGAGAAATATCCGATTGATCACCCAGACATAGTTCTTCCGATGCGTCCACCACAGCCAAAGGCATCCGATGACGCCGACCCCGCACGCGAAGGCGGCGACGTAGAGGAGCGGCACGTTGCGCACTGTCTCGAGAGCGTGGGCTTTCAGCGCTGAATTGGCTTCCTTGTCTAGATCTTCGTCTGTCTGGAGCTTGTTGAATGTCGCGGGGAAGACGATGTAGCCTGCGAGGAGGATCCAGGTGAAGAAGGAGGCGAGGATGTTGTGCAGCCTGGGGACGTTGTCGAGCTCGAGGAGCATGTCGATGTAGCGCGTTTGCGCTGTGGTTCGGCGTCGTTGGAGGCCTGGTCGTGAGGGCTTGCTGGTATCTCTCGTCGAGGCAGTGGGCCTGCTGTGCTGCTTGTCTGAGGGGTTGCGCTTTATTTGCGAGGGTGCTCGTTGTGGTTCTTGGATTCGCGTAGATAGCGTGCGCGTCGGACTCGGCTTCGTGGGTGACAAAATGGTCACGCTGTCTTTCCTTTCCACATCCTCCTTCTGCTTGGTGTCGGCTGTCCCTTGGGAGCTCCTCGACTCCTGCACCGTGGGCAGCTTTCCTGGACCGCCTTTCGTCGAGGAGGAAAAGAACGCCATGTTGAAAGTCACATTCAACGGTTTGACGGATTTCGAGAAAAGACTGAGCAACGTAGACTTGAGAGAAGAACAACTACTTCAACTCTCGCTTCAAAACCAAGAACAACAGCCCTACCGTCCCATCACCTACATATACACGCCATTCCGCAAGGTCGGCACTATTTCGCCCCTCTCCCAGCTTGCAGGTCTCAAAACCGGTTGTTCCTGACCAACCGCCCTCTCTCGCCACCAGATTCCCCGGATAACGGCCGCTTCGGCCCATTGACAGCTGCCACGAGCTGTCGGCTATCGGGAGTCGGGCCTTGTTTCGTGATGGCGAAGTCCTGCGGTGGTGTTTGGCGGTTGGTGGTTGGCGGGCTGTGGATGCAGGGATGAGGGCGTCGATCGCTTGCGTCATTGCGCTGGGCCTGCGAAGTCATGCATCTTTGGGGGAAGGAGATACCGAGGGAGGAGAACTATAGGTTAGCGGTGGCTTGAGGTTTGAAGCAGGTTTGTGTAACATCAGAAAGAAAAGCTGTGAAGATACAAGATCGATGCCGCCCCAGACCTGACCAAGCCCATACACGTGACACTTACTCCTCCGGTCCAAACCCAATCTCCAGTTATACACCAAGCCCTCAGCTATCCACCTCATCTCCCCAGCCTTGTGATCGATCTGTCCTCTGGCAGCCACACGCGCCAGGCTTGCGAACAAAACCGCAGCCGCAGCACCACCGTGTCCTATTAATCTACTTCGCGTGACTGGGCGGGGGCCCGACCCCGGCAGGTTAATCTGGAAGGCCGGAAAAATTTTGCGGCAGCGTCTCAACTTGCCGCTCCAGGCAAGCTTCGAGAAGAAGAGGACAGAGAAGCATGAACGCTTTTGCTAAGACGTGAAATTGAAATTGGAGGATGTGGGTATATGTATATAGGAAGGGAGCTATGCTGTGTGAATAAAAGTTTGAAGCCGTCCTCTCCTCTGCAGGTCTCAGGCTTTGTTTGCTTGCTTTCTTCGAACTTTTTCTGAGGTTCTGCTATTGCTGCAATTGTTGCTTCATAGAGTAGTGTTACCTGCATTTCTTCTCAATTGAACGAACGCAAGGAGGATAGCAATCCACCATGAGACTCCTCACCCTCCTCTCCCCCGCGCTCCTCGCCGCAACCGCCTTCGCCTCTGAATCCGACGTCCCATCCTCCGTCTCCAGCGGCGAAGTTCCCTCCCCCGCAACGCCGTCCTCGTCCGCCGCACCGGAGGAGCCCACCCCTATCGGCCAACTGTACACCGCGCAATGGAAAGACGCCGATATCCCGGCGTCCCAACGCAAATGCGTCTCAAAATCCACCTACAAAGCCGGCATCTACAAGCTCGGTGAAATGTATCCTGCGCTGAAGACCTGGGCGCCGCAGCTCAAGGTCTTCTACCACAAGCAGCACTACGAGGGCACCTGGGAAGGGGTTGATCATCATGGGACGGATAGGGAGCTGCTGAAGATGGACTATGAGGAGCTGCCGTTTGGAGTGCGGGAGTGGATTACGCGGAATCCGAAGCAGAGGCATTATAGTGTGCAGGATGAGGTGGTTTTCTTTGCGCCGGGCGCGATTTATCCGGTGTTACCGCTGTGGGTGGAGGAGCCCGAGGGTGAGACGATTGGAGAGTGTGAAGGTATGTATAGTATAATTCGTGGGGGAGAGATGTGGTATGGAGAGCTAGGGCTAATGCGTGAGCAGGTGTCTTTGAGGATCTTGAGAATTACTCGCCGACGACCAAGGATGGTGTTGTGCTCGGGAAGGTGTCGCATGAGGCCAAGGGCAAGCACGAAGTCGAATTCACCGTCGAAGCGTTCCAGATCAAGCAGACAGCCGGGGACCAGAAGCGCGACGAGTTGTAGATTCCACAATCGTAGATCCACCTCTCTTCATCCAAAATCAGCTATCCGGGTATCCAGCGGGGCGTTCATAGAGAATAATTCAAGCATCCTTTTTGTTCTTCCGCTCCAGAGCCTTCCTCTTCCTTAGCCTCCTCGTGTTTTTCGCATGCATAATCGCAGATACCATGTTGAAGAAGAATATAACGCAGAAGATAAACGCGATCAAGGCCAGCACGGCGGCCACGCTAACGATGGAGAAGACGACGAAGCCGTAGCATGTGCGGCGGAAGAGGTCGTTGCCTTGCAAGGGGTCCACGCCTGCGCCGACCTGCATCGCGGACAGCACCAGGGAGAAGAAAACGAAGACGACGAGGACCCAGCTGAATTTGCGCTGGAAGAATGCGACGTAGCGATTGTAGCCGTAGAGGTAGCCTCGGACGAAATGCGTGTGCGCGTAGCGTATGCGGTAGATGGAATTGATCCTGCCCAGGCGCAGATCGCCGAAATGGTACCGCTTGTTGACCTGATCGAGCGCGTTCACGTCGACATGCTTAACGAAGTCGGTGACAAACTCCTTCCACCAATGCCAGGTGATAAAGCTGGGCAGGAGGTTCATTTCATGAGCCATTTTGTGATCGACCGGCGTCGTCAGCAACCACACGTAGGAGAGGAGGAAGCCGCACGCCGCGCCGTGCAAGTATGGGTTGTCGCAAATCCACTGCTGCCAGAATTCGTAGCCTAGCATCCATTCCGGCAGCGGCTTCAGCATCAGCTTGTTTGAAAACTTGAGCAGGTGCAGATCGTGGTTCTGCGCATACACAACTTCAAACCCCTCCATCTTGTATCGGTGCAGCGGTCGGGCGCGCATCGGCCGTCCGGCCATCCAGAGGTGCCCATGGATGCGGTTCAGACGCGTGAGATCCAGATCGTATTCTAGGAAGCTCTTGATGTCGTCATTCGCTAGGTAGCAATTGTTATTTTTACCGGCTATCGTAGGCAACGAGTCGAGCGGTGTGAGTGGGAGGTTGCTTGCGCTGTCGAGAGTGGGCTGCTGACTGGTATCGCCGTTTGATGCTGATACTGTGGATTGGGACAATGATCGAGGGAGAGATGGCTTGGGAGGAATAGGGCGGGCGGTGAAGGGAGGCCTCAGGGCAAGGTCCTGTAATCGTCGTGGTCAGCGGGGTGTCGTTCTCATAGTAGCTCTCAGCTTGCATGCCAGGGGAAGCTTCAGCATACCGTCTTCTCGTTCTCGGCCATAGCGAACGTGCGCGGATGATCGCGAATACGCGCTCGTGTCCGGCCATGGGGGGAGCAGATCGGTTTTTGTCTGCAGCACGAGGCTGAGCATCGCACGCGGGTGCCCCATGATGCGGGAAGCCGGCCAGGCACCAAACAGGGGAGCGAATCGATGTGGGGGCTGAATTGCTTGCTTTCCGGAACGGATCGGATGGGAATATCTCATTTTCCATCCGAAACTGCACGATTGATTGGATGCTCGTAAGCCACTTGCTATTAATGTCTCGAAAGGGAGTCTCAGCTCACATCACCCAAGAATTCACGTGGGCAGGATCGCGTTGAGGGAGAAACTTGGATGGTAATTTATACGAAGATACGACCGTGACTCCATCCGGTTTTCCTCCTCTAATACCACCATTACCAATCGCATTTTGGGCTATCCGATGCAGAAACCATGCCATGCCCACTATGCGCCGAAGCTTGCCAATCCTCCAAATGCCGCAACGATGCCAGCAATTACTTGACGTAGTTTGCCGGGAAACTGCCTCTCTGGCCTCGCAACTCGCCTTCCCACCAGTCTTGCGAGCTATTTGTCTTCTTCACCACCCGGATGCGGTCTCCCTCCCGGAAGCTAAGGTCACCCTCGCTGTGGGCGTCAAAGTCGTACATGGCTGTGACATACTCTCCGTGGAACGATCCAATCTTCTTTGGGGGTGGGGGTGGTGGTGGCTTCTTCTTCGCTGCTAGATTCGGAGACATGGCTGCTCCCGCGGAGCTCGATGAAGTCGTTGAAGCGATGCGTGGCCTACCGAAGTAGTCATCGTGACCATTCGTGCCAGTCGTGTTGGACGAAGCGTACGACGCAGCCGAAGTACGCCGGCCTAGGGGCTCCAAGGAAGGGCTCAAGCCGGGTGAGTGGGAGCCGATCCTCGGCGTTAAAGTATTGAGAGAGCCGTTTGAAGGCTTGCTTGCCAAGTTAACGGGCGGCTGACCATTCTCTGCATGCGGTGGCAGATTGTAACCAGGTCTTGGTGTCCTCACCGGCAGAGTGTTGACGGATTCGTTGCTGCTGACTCTCCTGCCGGGCATGACCTTGTTCCTGATTCCCAGCCCGGTCACCGTCTCTCCCTTGTCGGGCAGCCTCATAGGGTTATGAATCGCCTTGCCAGTCCTCAACATCTCAAGACTATTTTCAATCTCCTTTCGCAGTGGAGTAAACGCAGCATCCCAGATAGGTATGACTTCGTCAGGCTCAGGAGGCGGGTCAGGGTATCCCTGCTCGTGAGAGTACTGGTTCAGAACTGTGTAGAGATTTCCAATCAAGTTGTTCTGAAGTACGATCTGGTTCGCGAGTAGGTGGGGGAGGAGCGAGAAGGTGGCGGCATTGAGTCTAGGCAATTGGGTGCGAAGGGCCTCGTCTGCGTACTGGTACTCGTGGGTGGCCTTGGCGAGATCGGCCTCGTGCTTGTTCAAGGCAATGTTGTCGCGATCGGAGCGTGTCTTCTTCTTCTGGAGGGTTTCGGCGCGGCCCTTGTATCGCTCGTAGTCCACCTAGAGGCAGGCTTATTAGTAGTCGTCTTGCCATATTGGCAGCTATCCCTCACCTTTTTGTCCTCGCGCTTCTTGATTGCCTTCTTCATAGGCTTGAGCGAGTCCCTGGCTAACTTGGCCGGTATGATGAGCTTCTTCTCAATATCCTTGACTTCCTCCATCATGTCCGTCTTGAGCTCCGCAAAGGCTTCCTGCAGCTTAACGCAGCGCTCCAAGGTCGCCGGTGGGGTGTCCGCATGGTCGCGGGAGCCGAATTCTCCCCCCTTTGCGCCTAATGGTTTGTATAGGCTGTGCATGTGCTCGATGGAAGCGAGCTGGTGGTTGAGGATGTTGGTCCACGCGTCGCGCCATTGCTTTGCGGCCTCTTCGATCTGCGAGGGTTAGTGAGGGAGTCCATGTCGATTGTAAAGACGGATCTGTGAGTGAGCATGGGGAATAGGTGATGGGATTGTTCGCGAGGGGATGGGTCTCTGGCAGGGCGCACCCATCTGGCCGACCCCACCGGTTCCTGCTATTCACGCCGCCTGGCAATTCACGCTCGAATGGCAGGAGCAACACGTACCCTTTCCAGCATCTGGTCGGAATCATTGAAGTCGCGCAGCATGCCCTCAATGTCGGCTTCGTTGGGCGTCCGGGGCAGGAAGCGCCCAAAGGTCCGCTGCATGCGCTGCATGGCGGCGGCGGCGGCTGGCTGCAATTGCGGGCGACGTGAGGTGATAGCAGGTGGAGAGAGGTGTTCCTAGGTAGTCTAAATGTAAAGGAGCAGCGAGGCTAGCTGGCGCGGTGACAAGGCGCACGGAGTCCGCGTCTAACGGCCAACGGCGGCGATGGTGAAAGCTCGTGAGCAAACGGCGGGCATGGGGGCGCAGTAGCAGGCAGCAAGGCCCCGCGTTTCATCGCTCTGTTGTGCTGCTCACCCGGGGCTGAGTGGAACTGCTGCGGCTGCACGAGGCTCAAGTCGCATCCTTCGGCGCGACATTATTCGGTGGCGGGCTGTGCAATGGGTGCGCTTGCGCCTGGGCGGGAAAGGCCAGCTCGACCGTCGTGGGCCGTCAACGGGTCATGTGCTTTGGCGTTTAGGCCCGCCGCTGGGCTTGTCTACGTCGCGTCAACCCCTCCTCAACACCGCTTTTGGCACCATTGACGCCGCCCTCATGTCCTTCGACGGATCCACGACGCGTCGCAATCGCTTCCTGGCGCGATGACCGCACAGTTTCGCAGCACTCCACGACTCACCGCCATCCCCGCATCGCAGAACACCGCACCCGTCACCGAATTCCGATGCCTCTTCACGCACGATGTACGCCGGAAACAGAAGCGCTGGCAAGATGGCTACCTCAAGTTCCACACCTTCAATAACCGTGTCATGGTCTATGACACGTCGAGGAATTTTCTGGGCGATACATACTGGAAGGAGAGCAATGAGGTCCAAGAAGGCGACGCGCTCACGCTCGACAAGGGAGTCATGGTGGAGGTAGCAGATGCAATAGGCGTTACGCAGACGGACTTGACACCGCTCTTTGAGAAGAAGACGAAGGAGTCACCCCAGAGAAGCAATGCCGCACCCGCACAGCGACCGCCGTCCAAGCCCGCCCTTCCTGCGAATAACCCCCTCCGAGCCGGCTCTCAGTTGCGCCACAAATCTCTAAATACCCTGCTTGGGACACCCAGAGGCCCAATTGGCAAGGCAGTGCCTATAAAGTCGCCATTCGAGACAAAGCAACGCAAGGAGAACCGCTTTGCGGACGAGAGGGCCACCAAGAGGCAGAGGCTGTCCCATGAGCCTACACATCAGACAGCATCTAGTCCAGTGAGAGATGACGATGCCGCACCGAAAACAAATCTGCCACTGTGGGCGCGGACATCGGATGCGAAGGTCGCCCGGGCACCGCCGAAACCAATACGTCGCGGTGCTGCAGTCATCGCTCTGGACTCTGAGACCGACAATATCTCATCCGACATCACCCTGCCAAGCACTCCTCCCGGAATGAGCAAACCGAGGCCTAAGCCTAAAGCTACTTCGGCATCACTCAGCGACCAGGAAGTGGTAAGACAACCTCGCCCTCATACGACTCCCAAGTTGCCAAAAGGCAAGGTACCTGTTCCTCAGGTCAAGGCACAAGAGACGCCTCGACCACCGCCACAACCATCGTCCCCGCCCGTCAGTGCTTCAAATCGTCTTTCCAATGTCGACTTTGCCGTCCAGCCTGTACGGCAAATGCAAAAGGCGCCGCAGCAGGAATCGCGGAAGCAACCATTAAATGAACCGCAAAAGGAGCTGTCTCCGTCTCAGTCGCCGCCTCGAAACCCTAAAGCAAGGTCTCTACGTTTAGCCGCGGGTGTCAAACGCGGGATCTTGCTATGTCAAGCAGTGCCCCGACCGCGCGCGAAGGCACCGCCCACTGAGCCGATAGCGCGCCCGTTGAAAGTGGGGGCGAAGGCAAAGAAGAATCATGTTGGCAGGCCATCAACAGATGATCCTATTTCCTTGCTCACAGATGACGACGTCTTTGAGTTGCAGAATGATCCATCGGGATCTAGGGCCCTCTCCAATGAGGCGAAGGATCAGCAGACACCATCAGCAGCTACAATGGGAGAATCGGAGGATGTTGGAGTCGCGCAACACTCACCCAACCCATCATTCGATGCGTTCGACGATTTGGAACTTATACACGGCCTCATGGATCAACAGTTGATAGTCACGCCGCCCCCTCCAAGACCAATGTCTTCGCCACCACCGGAGGCAGCAGACCTAACGCCAGCTCCGGCTAAGAAAGCATCCAGCAGGAAGAAGAGAGGACATGAGGAGCTACCAGCTGTGGATCCTGTACCAAAAACTAAGAAGCCCAAAGCGGCGGTGGCGAAAGAACCCTCAGAGAAGCCGCAACCAAAGAAGAAACGAGCCCAAAAATCGCAAGCCCCTCGGAAAGGCTCACCTACTGTTGTACCTGCCGAAGCGCCTGCAAAGCAGCGACGGCAAGACGAACCCATATCGCTCATAGAACCATCAGAAGAACCCTCGCGCGACATATCCACCTCTATGTCTCCTAAAAAGGTCGCCCTCTCCACAGGCGGCTTCCAGAAGAAAGGCAAGCGTGCTCAACCCGGTCCCGTCAATGCCGAAGCCCCCGGACCGCGACCTATCACTATCGCATTACCACCGCATCCACTTCGCGCAAACAAATCCGGGCCCTTAATGAGCACTACTGAGCTCTCCGCTCTTCTACAAAAAACCCATAAACCCGTCAGGGTTGAGGACGACCCGATTGAGGATGGCACACAAGCAGACAAGAACCTTTCGCCAAATAGGAGTTTCCGGCGCTCCAGGAGTGAGAATGACGCTCCAATACCGTCCACGAGCGACGACTGGGCAAAACGCAATCTACCCAAGGCGTCTAAATCCGATAACGATGCCACTACCGCTGTGCAAGCACACCCAGAACCTCCGAAACCAAAGGCTGGCGGGTTAGCGGCCTTGATCAAGAAGACAGATCCACGGCGCAAATTCCAGCGGACACAGAGCCTGAATGTGAATACAAACGTGCCTACGGTTGAGGAAGTGGAAGTGGTAACACCACCAGCGGATGATGATGTTGGACCGTGGAGTACGGAGGCTTTTGACCTATTCGATTGGAGACCACCGGCGAAGGGAGACGAGGATGCGGGCATTGGATTATTTGTCGACAAGAGGTAGCTGATCTGTGGACGCACCGAAGGTGCTCCTAGACGACACGATTGAATGGACATATTCTTTTACTTCGCCAGACTTCTTCAGGGACATGAGGCGAAGTGCATTGCCTTTTCGTCTGTGGCGCAGAGCGATTGAGCATCATAGAAAGTAGGTAAGTCACGAAGCCATGGTTCTGCGCCTGATCTGATTTGCTTCGGAGCGCTCGAGACGAGCATGCGATGTCCGCCCTATAATTTGAACACTTGCCGTCGCCGTTGCCCTTTTACGCCTACATAAGGTTGGCCACGTTGTTTTTTTGTTGTTTTTTTTGATCCCGTCACTCCCAGTCTGCATCATGCCTACTTCTCCTTGTTCGGGGCAGAACATGATCGTCTTAAACTTCTCTCTGCGAAAGCCCGTCTGGCAAACTTGTCGATCTTTAGTCCAAGGCCTCTAGTTTCCATATCGCTTTGGTGGTCGCCTTTCTCGTTCCCCATCGCACGTACGCACATAGCTGCTCTATACTCGCCGCCTTTGGTATCTCCCGACATAGAGTCTATTGCATGCTCGTTCTGGTCCCAGATCCGCGAACACATGATCATTGTTCAGGACGGATTTCAAGACGAAGGCTGGGCACTCAGTGGTCTCTACCTGGACCCGGACGACGCTCCACATGAAGGCAGGCCGCGAGAATATGTAGTTGAGGGCATCGCAGCCAGGTCAACGGCTGTTCTGGACGAACAAGGAAGGCGGATCATAGACGTAGCTGCGGAGCGATTTCGAGTTCCCAACCATGGTTTCCACCGTGAGGTATTTCGATCCGGGATCCAACAGGCGCATCAGCTGGTTCCTTACAGCTTGTGGATGCGTGCTTCGAGGAGCGGCGAACAGGGAACAGAACATACTCCTCCATTCCGACAGATTCTGAGCAGGAATCAACCTCTCATTTTCTCTTTTTTCATCGTCGTTCATGCATTCGACTCTGGCTTCCTGCCACCTTCCTTCCAAACATAACACCGTCCGCCTAAACTCTTGTCGACATGCCCGCCCAACCATCGCCGAACGCTATTCCGATCTTTGGGTCTGCAGATCATAACATCTCCACTAGTCCCTTTCTAGTGCGTCTTAAATCCGTCCTCGCTCGAGCGTATTATCCCCCAACGGGGTCCCATAGCTCTAGCGGCTTCAATGTTGTAGGTACACGGCTCCGCATCGGTTCTGAGTCGTCTGCTTTTTAAACTCCCGGTCATCAAGCACCCATAGATCTCTTGAGCGGCCTACATTGCAGACTCGACTGGCCAAAGCCATCATGCGAAAACGCTGCAACTTTTCACCGGGCGGAGGGGAAACATTCTTGGTTAAGTTTCCCCTTTGGGGAGAGATCCCATAGCTTGCGGCTCTTGTGCATTCTGCTCCTAGCTCCGGAATAAGCTTTGCGAAGTTGTTATTTTTGACTGGAGGCGGCGCCATCGTTTGGATAACATATCGCTTGTGGTCTCAAGTCATCGACTCCAGGCCTGGTGCTTTTTAGTCCCCGGAGCTAGAAGACACATAGTGGCAGGTATTTGCAGTTTTTGGAAACGGGCTTTGAGAAATGGGAGAGGCGGGAGACGGGACATGCGCCTCCATCATGGCATTTTGGGCCTAGAGTTCATTGCATGTTGGGGTGATTGTGTCTTCTCGTCTCGGAGCGTAGGTTGCCCTCGTGGCTGTTTTCGAGGAGAAAAGACAGCGCAATCCGGAATCGAGCGCCTCTTTTTAGACTGCCAGATACCCAGACACTTTTTTGTCAGATATGATTGCTGGAGATGTCACCGGCCCATTCCAGGTTAGCCATGTTGGATTTGGATACGATCTCCGGCAGTGGCGAGAAGCAAGAGCAGTCAGACTGCGAGCTTCAAGACTTTGAACGATAACTTCTGGTCCACAGTCTCTCCGGACGCTTGAGTCGTCCCTCAAGTCGCTTTAGGAGAAGTGCAGAGCATATTTTGTACGCCTCTTGAGTTGGTTTTGAGCGACGATCCCGCATGTCGTACTATTCGCTGGTTATCCTGGTTCTAGATTATAGCATTGTACGGTAACCTTTAGGAGAAAAATGGGACCTCGGGGTGAACGGGAAGCTGCGTCTCCGGACATGGGGCTACTGTATTTGGGTTTGAGAGATTCGCTGTGTCCATAGGTCGTCGCATCGCATGTCGTGAGTCGGATCTCTAGGAGAAAGAGACGGAGAGGCGGGTCCATTTCGATTGTTTGGCGCTAGTTCTGGAGCGACAGGCGCGTGGATGATCTTTCTACCCGTTTTATGGTCTCCATGGTTTACTTTGAGGGTGTAAGCTTTTCGCGTCCTGGGAAGACAAGGAGCCATATGGTGTTGGATGGCCACACTTGGGTTCCTGGGCATGATAGTTTCCGCTCAGCGCTTTGAGGAGCTGCCCACACGCCCATACAAGTAGCCTACAAAAGACTCGACTACGGCGCTCCACAAGGAGTGGAGGCGAGGAGAGGCAGGACATCGGTTGCCGAGATTATTATTTTTTGAAGCAAGAAACGCCATCGGCGTCGTCATACAAGCTTTCGACTTCCATCTATAGGGTGTCGAGAACCATTCTCCTTGACAAGCGGAGCAGAACATGGGATATATGGCTCGCTGTTTAACGTTCCAGTCATGCTCTAGTTGCATCGACGCTTCTCTACACGAGTATTCGGACGCATGCAGTCTGGGAAGCGCAATTTTGGACACCGCCTCCAGTAACTGGGGGGGGTTAGAGAGAGACGCAGGCACGACATTTCTGCTTTGCTCAGCTCTTTTTCGAGCAAAAAACATTATAGGACTCTTGCTCGAATGATTTCGGTTTCCAGGCATATTAAACCGGTCGGGCTTTTATTAGTCAGGAAAACAGGGTCATCAGTGGTTTGAAAGCAAAGTTTTGCATCCGGACATGTTCTCATGTATTGGAGCTTTCTGAAAGATCGCGGCTCTCATGGGACGAGGTCCATGTCGATTGTAGCGACTAACTTCGACGAGTGGGGAAGCGGGCAGGCATATAATGAACAGCATGGTCGTTGTGAAAGCAGGAGACTCCATGTGGACTGTGACCGGCTCGTTTGGACTTCCAGGCATTCTGCGGCGCAGGCAATTCTTTTCGTCCAGGAAGCGGAGCCATGCGCGGATATGGACCGACCTTTTAGAATTCGGAGCATCACTTGAGTTATCAAGGAGTTATCAAGGGTTTGAGCGAGCCTCTTAAGCGGATGTCTAGAAAGAATAGAGGCTCAGAGGCGCGGCATGAGCACGCCATCGTAAGCTCTTTCGAACGAGGGACTCCATCGTGTGGATGCCTCGCCACCGTTTTTTATCTCCGGGTGAGGAACTTCCTAAGGGAGCTTCTTCCACGCTGCCAACTCCATCACTACGTGTATGTTCCCTTTTGATATTCAGACATAAACGCCGGCTTTGGAGGTTTGCGAAGAGTTTCCAGGCCCATACTACCCTTGCAATATCTGTTTTGAACACCGATATGGGTGGACACGGAAGAAAGAGGCAAGGGAGAAGGGCAGCATCGGCCTTTGGCTTAGTCACTTTAAGGCAGGACAGCCATCGGCCGAGAGTCCGAAGCTTTCGGGGTGGAAACATGACCGGTATTGTTGCATTCTTCATGTCGGAAGTCTAAGCCCATCTCGATCGGGCCGCTTCTTTAGTTCCCAGTCATACAAGTTCGTGATTAGTTATTGCATTACAAGAATCTGGAGGCTCATCAAGAGGATTGTCGATGATTTCGGAATCGCGGTTGGGCCCGGCAGAAGGAGCGATCGTGGGAGGCACTGGTGCGGTCTTGCTCGGAAGTTAGGCTTCTCATGCTTTGTTTGAGCGGTGATTTGGTTCCGCACATCGACACTTGCGAGCTTTGGTCTCTCAGAGAAAGGCAGCCGCATGGGGTGGAGAGGCCGCGAACTCTCATGTCCAGACACGGTCTCAGATCTGACTCTTTCTGGAGAGGCTCGTGAGGGTATATGCTCGTGCCACAATGTTTCAAGCTCTCCAGAAGCTGACTGTATCGTGCGCTGTCGCTAAGTCAGGCGCTGTATGGATGGTACGGGCTCGAATGCTCCCATTTTTAGACGTCGGTTTCGACGGGATTGAAGATTTTGTGGAGAAACGGCCTTGCGTGCGAATTTTTGTTCGCGCTTTCTGCTCCCGGATGTATGGCAGCAACTATCCAAGCGCCCGAAGCCTCACTGCCGGACATGGCACCCATTTACCGCCCATTCGGGAGTCCGTAGCCGCCCTCGTTCCTCACATGAAGCGGGTGTCGCATCGTTTTAGTCCTTCAAGCAACATTCCATGGTGCGAAACTTCCTAGCCTTCCGCAGCATGCGCTTATACTGTTACCATTTGAGCATCCACTCCATGCTAAGGTCAATATGCCATTTCGTGCTCGACGGACCGCAGACCCCTTGATGGGCAAGGGAAGGCAAGCGACCAAGGTCATGAGAAGTCAATGTCGGATTTTTAAGAGGCAGAAGCCAGCCATATGCTGAGATTGGCGTTTGCTTTAGAGACCTGTAGAAGGCCGTGGTATTCTGGATGTCCAGAAAAGCAGGGGCATTTATACCCACTTCTTCGGTTGCACTAGCAGCTCCTTCTCTCCAACATGGTTGCAGGTAATCCAGTTTTTGCTTTCCCGAGAGCGCGGCCCATTCAACGTTGTTTTGTGAAACTTTGGTGCCAATCTGTCCGAACTTGAGGCTCCCGGAGCCCGTCTCCATGTCTTCGGCCATTTTTTTTTAGCTCTTTTACACTCACTCTGGGAACTCGGATGGAAGGAATATAGCACTTCCACAAGCCCATTTTAGGCTTTCTTCAGCAGTTGTCAAGGGCAAGATCCAGCCATGTCAATAACCCACATCCTATTCCGGAAGCGCGAGAAAGCCGAATGATGCATCGTAGATGAGCAAGCATACATTCGGAAGAGGAGCCCGTTGTTCTGCCCCCCCATTTTCATCCAGACCGCCACTTTCGCCAACATACATCGTGCGAGAAATTGGGGGAGTTTTTTTTTTTTTGATTCTGAAGACCCGGCCGCATAGTTTGAAGGGAACCGACCTTCAAGGCATTGGAACGCTTGATAGAAGTCTCTCGAGTCCTTCTCCATATACATAATTGGAATAAACTTCGGTTCCGTATGTGGTGGTGTGCGGGAATCCACGAAGTTCATATGAAGCTTCCGACACGCTTTTCGAGGCAAGAACCAACCATCCTAGGACCCAGCGACTGGATTTAGAGGTAGAAGCGGACTAACGGGGAGTGTACGGGTGAAAGAGGTAGAAGAAGGGAGGCGTATTTATACTGCATCTCCTCATATCGGAGTGCTAGTGCTCTCTTTCTCCGCCATGAAACAGCCGAATGTCGAATCTTTCGACTCGCCGAAACTTGACCATGTGTGGTATGATCCAGGCCTTTGGGAGCGTCATCAGGAGGCGAGAGAGCGCTCGAACCGCGCTCCATGATTCTTGGTCGGGTTGGTCTTCGTCTCGGTTCCCTCCTGAACTCGGATAGATCGCAGGGGAGCACATCCCAGAACGCCATGCTACTTTTTGAATAAGTTTTGAGAAGACTGGACCTAGCCATCAATCTTGATGAACCTATCTGTTAGTCCTTGGCCGCGGGAGAGGAAGAGAAAGCGTACAGATACTCCAGCACGTAGAAGCAGTCTTCTATACCCGCTCTTGCGGGCAGTGAAGCCCATACTCCTTCTCGTCCCCACAATACGGCCCACAGCTGCTTGTTTTGGGCCCCCAGGCCTGGCTCTCCATAGTTGCCATTTGAGATTCTTTTGGCTCCTAAAGTCGTTTCGCGCAACGTGGACTCTTCCCGTTCTTCTCCATAGTCAGCTCCCCTACTGTCTTCTCGTTCCACACGCTCTCGTCACCCGAAGAGCAGTCCGCAGAAACCATTATTTCCGCATGTCCTCGATTTGGAAACGCAGGGCCAGCATACGCGCTGCCCGGAAATCTTTCCGCAAACGGTCGAGCGACCATAGCTGGGTTTTTCGTATGCTTTTAGATGCATAGAACTGCCTGTGTCTTAAAATGATACTTCCTCCAGCCCCCTTTTATTTCGCAGGAGAAAGGGCTAGTAGATGTCGCAGAGCCCAGGCGCAGAGAAGCATTCGTGGAAATGCATAGCTTTTTAGTCGTGCTAGGCCTACTCCGCCCTCCTCGAAGATTATGTGTTGAGAGTGTCGACTTCGGTTCGCCACACCCATGAATTGGGCTACGAGGTATTTTCGAATCAGGGACATCGACATTGACCCGTTCTCTTCCAGTCCATGGGTTTCCTTTGGGCCAAATTTGTTTCCGAGACGGACACATTCAGATTCGGGTGCGGAAGGAGGCAAATCCACAGCCCATAACGTCGTTGAGTCACGTTTTTAAAGGCAGAGAAACAGCCATGCTGTTGCGGGATCTCACCTTTAGTTAAAGAGGGCTATCGAGAGGAATGTGTGGAGGGAAGCTGGCGGAAGGGAGGTGCGTATTTATACACTTTTGCCGTCCTGGCTGTATGACTAAGGGGTCGATGGTAGAGCAGGCGACTCCGAGTCGGGCAACGCAAAGAGATCCCACGACTTACAAAACAGACGAAAAATGTGGCGCCGGACCACCGTAGACTGAACGTATTACGATTACTACTATAAGTGTACCTCTTGACAGAGGTTATTCTATCGTCCGGATACGGGACATGCGTTCCCCATATAACTTCATCCCTTTAGCGTAACTCGTCTCCTTTTCAATATATGTACACCAATCCTTCTCCCATTCTTCTCCCCAACTCCTTATTTTCTAACCTCGGCCAACAAATACGGCCCAATAACCACACAAGCCTTCCAAATCAGCAAAAAGCTCTCCACAAACAACACATACGGTGCTCTCCACACGGGCCCATCCCACATCCTGCACCAAACGGCATAAAATGCGACCGCGAAAAAGTGATATACCAGCACGCTCGGCGTCCTGATCAAGCCCGCCAGCAGCCCGCACGGCTCTGAAACGCACGTCCCGCCACGCTGGAAGTAGCGGAAGCATCCATTCTGGAGCGCAGTGAGTGCGGAATCGTCGGCGGCGAATAGCGAGTACAAGGCCATAGCGAGGATGTTGATGACGGAGGAACCGTTCTTGCGCTCCCAGTGGAAGCGCGAGATCTGCTTGAGGACGACGTCGGTGGACTCGAAAGTGGGCACACGTTCCGGGGAGAGGAGTTGGGAGAGGAGCAGCACGTCGTTGAAAGCGACGGTCATGCCGCCGCCGGTTAGCGGGTGCCGCATGTTCATCGCATCGCCTAGTATCATCAGGCCCGGTGTCTTCTGTGTAGCTGGCGGGAGGAAGGAGTTCGGCATGGAACGGAACTTTCCGCTTTCGATTGCTCTCCTCAAAGAAGGTTGTACGCAGTCTGGCACTGCGGGTAGCGCTACGTTGAGGAGGTGGTTCTTTATGCCGCCGGCTTTGGGGGACGCGGAGGGGAGGTTTTCGGGGACGTCGATTAGGATGCGCGTCTCATGGGTGCCGATTTGGTAAATGAGGATCGGTGGTGCGTCGGAAAGGATTACGTGCCCGTGATTTGGCATGGGGAGTTCCGCATCGATCAATTCGAGCCCGAAGAACTTTGACCGCACTTCAGGTGCGCGCGGGAGATATGTCTTCCTGAATTTGCTTGCGTAGCCATCGCTTATCAGCGTCAGAGCGCCGAAATAGTAATCTTGCTTTCCCGCGGTGTGGCATTCCACGCCCAGAATCTGGTCAGTGTATCCGCTCTTCACCACGTCCGTAACTGTGGTTTCTACGACTGTGACGTTCGGTGTCGCCCGCGCGGCAGCACGCAGCTTCTGGATGAAGCGGCCATGGTGGAAGGAGCGGCCTTCAGGAGGGTTGGAGGGCGTGGAGTCTGGCGTGAGGTTTGCGGGATAGGGGATGTGGACGGGCTCGCGGTGGTAGGTTACTTGGTAGCCGTAGCAGGGGACGGCGTCGATGTCTTCTAGGCACTCTATTCAATTGTCAGCACGTCTGCCCCACCGTTCTTTTCATCCATCCTGCTCCGTCCGTAGTGTGAGAATGGAAGGATGTACACACCTCTCAACCCCAGCTTCTCCAGCGCATAAACGCCACCCGGCTGCAGCAGCTCGCCCACGATGCGATCCGGCTCTTTCAAACTCCTCTCCAGCAGTATCACACTCCGCCCCTGCTTGCCAAACGCAGCGGCCGCCGCGCATCCTACAATGCCAGCGCCCACAATCACAATGTCTGCCTCATGGTGCTCGCGCCGCCGCACGTCGCGGTAGTCGTTCGTCGCTATTGCCTCGAGCGAGCGGTTCGTTTTCGGCATGCCCTTGGCCAGGAGAGTGGTAGAGGAAGTCGTGGTGGCGGTCGAGGGCTCAACCGTGGTCGTGGTGGTTGTGGACATATTGGCGGGTGATAAAGCCTGCTGAAAGGAAATGGAGGCACAAGGGAACGGAGAAATTAGCCCTGCACACGATAAACGACAGCCCAGAGCGAGCACATGCGACCAAAGGACTACAGCACGAACAAGCAGGCCGCAATTGCAGAAGTGGCGATCTTAAAGAGGGCGACTGTGATCCAAAATCGGGGGCGGCACCTCACCGCCTCCCTCGGTTCTGCCAGGGGTCGGCCAATCGCATCGTTCAGTGGTACGATGGACGCGTGAAAGTCATTTCATCCAGTAGAATTTCACCCCTCTCGAACCATCATCTGGCGTTTTTGCTGGATAGCTTTTCGCACATGCGAGTAGCTGAAAGATGCAGTCGTGCGTGAATTGAAGAGTCTGTCTTGGCGAGCAAGCCATGCTACGCTACAAAAAAAGCTGCGTGGGCCGAGCGGCGCGTGCTATAATAGAAATTACGGAAATATGCAATATGCTGTTGGTAAAGAGGGATAGGAAATGAATATGCAGAGAGGCGCGTAACGTCGTCCACCGCCCATTTTTGTGTTTTCAGACCCAGTCCAAGTGATGCATGACGCGCCAAGTCCTCCAGTACCCAACCTCCGAAGTCCGCCACCTCCGCCGCGTCATCCCAAGCCCATCGTTCAGCCACGCGGCACCCTCCTCTTCCAAACGAAACAAAACGAAACGAAACGGGGACACGCGTGATGAAACCGGTAAATGCATTGAAACGCAGCCTCGAAAAGTCCGATGATACGCCATCCGCGGTGCAAGATGCCCCAAGCGCCCAGTGCTCACCCCCGATGCAGAGGCTGAGCTGAACAAGAGAACCAAACGAAATGCGGAAAACTCGATGCGAGAGCGGGAGACACCGCTGCCAAGGGAAATTGCAGCCCGTCAGCGAAACGCAAAAGCCAAGATTGACGTCGTTACAAGGCCACGCCTGGCTGGTTTGGCGTTGCCTGCGGATGCGGAGATGGCAACGGCGAAGGGACTTCCACGATGGTCGGCTGGCTGAGGTTGAGCTGATTCGGACGCTTCGAGGCGTCGTTTTTTGATCCATCGGGTTTCTGGCCGGGATTCAGCTGGGAATACCGGTAGTAGGCATCGTAGAATTCGCTGAAGCGAGGATCGTTCGTTTGGTTGCTTTGCGATGACCCGGGTGCGAGGAGGGAGCTCGAAGCGCTTGGTCGGCGGCTTGGTTCCTTGCTTGCAGCGGCAACAGTGGAATTGCGGCTCGAGTTTTCGGGGAAGGAGTAATTGTAGGCGGAGCCGCTCGAAGTCGTGCGTTTGTGGTGGCCCTGGTATGTCGATGTTCTCTTGTCACTATATATGCTGCTTGCGCTGCTCAGGTCTCGTTGGTGGGATGGCTGATACGTTTGTGGTAGAAGACGGACGGGCGACGACGGTCGTTCAGTTGGCATATTGTCTTTACAAAAGTCAGGATTGCTCGTGACGTTGATTGCTTGAATGCTAAATATCACAGCACCAAGGAAAGTCTACCTACTCGACTGCTCGGCTCGGACACCCGGCTCGTGGAACGTGGGGAAGGGAGACCGAGCATCGTCCTGGAATGCCCTCTGTGGCATGGAAGGAGGCTTGGCTACGGGAGCACGGCCTGGGGAGGGCGGAGCGCTGTGGTTTGGCGAGTGCGCGGGTGATGGGTCGTTGAAAGAGGCGGCTTGCGATTTCGCGGGATCTTCAGCGGAGACAAGGGAAGCTCGGAGCCCTTCTGGCATCGGGATCTGTGGCGGAACTGGAGCATAGTGTTCAGGTTTGAAGCTAGGCGATCGAGGTGAGAGACGTCCGTCACTCTCGCCGCTATCCGAGCCCCCAAAGGTAGGTGAGTGCGGAGGGCGCGCTAGAACTGGCGAAGGGGGCACGGTCAAGTTCATATTGACGGCGGCGTTGTGATTGATCCTTCCATTCAATTCCGCCTCAGATGGTCGCAGCTTCATCATGTTCGGTGGTGACTTCCTTCTCGGAGGAGAGTGCGAGGGCAAGGTTTCCGAATCGCGGTTATTGGTGTGAGCCAGAGGCAAGCTGGTGACACTGCTTGCCATGGAATGCGTTTGGATCTTTGGTGAGTTGAAGCCGCCGATCAGAGTTGTCGATGACATTGCCGGGCTTTCGGCGATCGATCCAGCTCTTGATGTAGGGCGAGATTGCGGGATACCGGCGTAAAACCCAGCTTCTATGGCTCGAATGCCGAACAAGTCCCCTTCGTCCTTCTCCCGCTGATTCAACTCCATCTGTTCCTCTCTGGGTCCCGATTCCTCATTATGCTGCTTGGTAAACTTCTTCAATCTGATGCTGGTGTAAGTGTGTCTCCGATGACAATGAATGAGTTAGGCTTACTTTCTGCGGTCATACAGGAGCTTGATTGCACCAGCGATTAGAGTGAGGACGAGGAGCGACACGAAGACCACACTGTTATGGTCAATACAAAGTGCATAACCAGGTCAAGCGGGTACGTACGTGTACTTGTAGGCCAACTGCAAATCGCCGAACCAGTTCCCCATTATGATTACTTTTTATTCTTTTCCTGGAGAGTGAACGAGAGACTGGAGCACCTGGCTCCGACTGAGGACGACAGCGACGAATGATATGGAGCGAGAGTGTTCCGACAACTGGCGCTGAGCTGAAACGACGAAACGCGCTTCCTGTATGTGATATCTAAATCTGCGTCTTGAGGCGTCCAAAACGGTGATGACGACGGAGGGAGCTGTTGCAGAGTTCCCAAAAAGGCCGAAGACCTGGCGCGCCCGGAGACAAAGAGTTTCAGCTATAGGCAGAATATACCCCTGCAAGAACGAACGATCTGCCGGTGTGAACGAATGACCACCCCAGTGGCAGGCAAGTAACGAGCGCTAATAACGAAGGGATGTGTGAGAGGAACACACGGTTGAAAAGAACGACTGCTGGCGGCAGAAGCACACACCTGGGAGAAGTGGGCACGAAGTGGTGTGAAGGGGGAAGAGGCACAGGTAAAGAGGCAAAGCTGTGCCTTACGCGCAGACCACTACTGTCTGGCGCCATGCGGACAGTGGATGTCGGCACGTTTGGCCCATGGGCGCTTTGGGTTCTCACGATCTAAAAGCGGAACGAAAGGCTGGATCTCAATGCTCGTCCGCGAAGCGAGCACCGTCAGCGAATCAGGCATGGCTGTGTAAATGGACCACTCCTAAATTGGAAGGCTGTTTTGCATGGTCCTAGCCCTTTTCGTCCGGAGAGTGTTTGAGAGGCCTGTCCCGGACCTCCGCTACTGTGCGGCGGCTCCAGAGCTTTGTCGTGTCCGTCAGATTAGTTCAAAGCTTCCTCAGAAAGGAGTGAAATTCTCTCAGAGTCTGGAAAGGACGTTGCATCGAGGGGATAATCAGCCGTCTCTTTCGTAAGGCAGCCTTTAAAATTCTGCAGCGTTAAATTGATCGGCCGCAACCAATGCGAGGCCCAACGGAACCTGGTCGGCAATCTGTGAAGACGGCATGGGTGGCTAAACAGCAGGCGGCTTTCCTTGGAAGGCTGGAGGCGTATGATTCGTGTTCTCGAACGGCGTGGCCCCTGAAAACGTGCGGGGATGGAAGCAGGAACAGGCAAGGCGGTTGTCCGGACGCAGCCACTGTATCCGCTTTACGGTTCTTGGCAGGGGAGAAACACACCACGTCCGAGGCGCAGGATTCGAGAAAACGTAAAAGGAGAGCGAAGCGCGACTGTCATCCATGGATGGCCAGTAACCCTCAGCACGAGGCCGTCTCGTGATCTCTCCTGCCGAGGCGTTCTCGTACAACCTGCTTTCGTCGCATTCGTGACTCGTCGAACCAATGCTGCTCGTCGACCTGACTCTGCGCTGTTTTTGGCTCGGAAGGAGAGGGAATTGGCCCCGAGACCGAAGGAGCAATTGACGATGCTTGATATGAAAAGGCGAGAGGTGGCACGACTTCTTCGTGCGTATCCAACTGCAGACACTCTGGCTGTCGCACACGCTTACCCGGATAGAGTGATGACAGCTGTGACTAGTTCCGTGGACGCGTTGGACCAACGCTGCAGCCGATTCCTCTGCTCCTGCGCCCGTCACACAAGCTCGCGACCGGTGCGCATGTGTGAGCATCCGATGAGCCGAGCATGTTCGACCTAGTCCGGAAGAGCGCGGCCGACACCTAGCCGCGGGGACGGGGACGGGCCACGATAGCTTCTTATAGTATACGAAGATCCGTTGGTTTCCGACCGAACGGTTCCCCTTCTTCATCTCGTCTTTCTCTCCGTCCAGGTTGCTGTGCCTGTACAGTACAAGACACATAGCACCGAGAAGCCGTCCTCTCGATCAGACGGGTATGCAACTTCGAAGCCTTTGGCCTTGCGAACCGATGACCAAATCCAATGGTAGTCTAGCGCCAACGTAATGAAGCCTCACGACCTTAGCGAGCAGGTCTGGCGTCAAGTGGGCGTCTGTGGGCGTCTGTAGGCGTCACGGCCGTCGCGTCCCCCAACACACGACTCGACGCTCCTGAACTGTGAGCAAAAGTAACAAAGCTACGCCTACCCCTGCAGTAGCACTCACGGTGCTCGCCCACACCATCTGCGTATCCACTGCATGGACGAGAGCTGCCGAAATCCGTCTTATTAGCAGGTGAACCATGCTCCGCCAGGCATGAACTTTGGAATTGCTGCAAGCGAACCGTGCGGGATGGTAGCCTCGGGGGCGTTCGAAGAAAAAGCAGGCAAGGTGGCGCCGCGGAGGATGTGCTCGCCCGTGCTCGCTCAGCCTCGCGTCGCTCTCGTTTGCTGAAAGGAGGAATTTAGGGCTTGCTTTTTTGCTGCCTTGCCGTCCGATGGCGTGCAGGAGGCATGCACGTTTCCTTGGTTGGGGAGCTTGATGATGCTGATGCTGATGCTGATGCTTTTTCCGTCCCTCGTGAGGGAATTTTTGCTCACGGCCGGCGTCACGCCTTCAAAAGACGGAAGAAGCAGTCATATGTTTCAGCCGTCGCTTAGAGGTCCGGGGAGGATGAGTTGTCCAAGGCATTGTGCCGGGGAAACGCGCGCGTGAGGCTCTTGGCAAAAACTCGCGATGCCTTTCGTCATCGACTGCCCCACACGCAGACCTCACCTCAACCTCGACCCACAATTGCACCACTTTCAAGCCTCATCGCTTCTTCTTACGCTAAATATCCGCCATGGCTGCCGAGAAGAAGCCAAAAGTCCTCAACGTTGAGCCGTTAGTTAGTCTGCCACCATACGATGAGCTGAGCGCGTTTTGATGTCCTTCAGAACTACAAGGACGCGAAATGGGCGACGCTGGTAAAGTATGTCGTTTAGTATTCCCCAATTCGGGGGGCTCACTGGCTCAACTTCCTCAGAACCACGTACACGGACCCCGAGGGCGTGCAACGAGACTGGGAGTCCGCAGAGCGCCTCACCCGCCCCAAGGGCTCTGACATCGACGGTGTCGGGGTTGTAGCTATCCTGCAAGATCCTGCGAAGCCTCAAGACCCTCCGCGGATTCTTCTCCAGAAGCAATGGCGCCCGCCCGTCAACGCCACGGTGATCGAGGTTCCCGCCGGATTGATCGACCCCAAGGAGTCACCCGAGGTATGTGCGGTACGAGAGCTCAAGGAGGAGACGGGATATGTTGGCGAGGTTGTCAATGACGGCTTTGGTGTAAGCCCGGTGATGTTCAATGGTAAGGCCACTGGTCGCGCGTTCGGCACACTAAATGGTAGCGTCTGTTCGAATACACATTAACCTTCCTCCAGATCCCGGTTTTTGCAATACCAATCTCCGCATGATCCATGTTACCGTCGACCTTTCTCTCCCTGAGAACCAAAACCCAAAGCCCGAACTCGAAGACAACGAATTCATCGAGACCTTCTCCGTGTCCTTCAAAGACCTATGGGATGAGTGCAGGAAGCTGGAGCAAGAGGGCTATGCAATAGATGCGAGGGTGGGCACGCTTGCCGAGGGTGTTGAATGCGCCAAGCGGTGGAAATTGTGGTGAGGAGGAAGAATACACCCGCACAGTGAGATGAGCCAACGCGTTGAGCAGCGTCCCACGGCGGATCGTGAGTCAATATTCACTTCGATCGGAGACAGGTTAACCCGGTATAGTCGTCAGGGAGGTATACCTCTCGAAGCTGTCTCGGCGTCCTGGCAGCTGATTGTTAAAACCAAAATATACGAAGCGAATTCAACGACGGCTTCTCCGCCCTCCTTGGGCGACTTTCCAACCACAGTCACCATGTCCACACTTGCTGATATTGAAAGAACGAATTCAAGTCCCGTTCGGAGCAATTCGACGATTTTGCGCCGTCCTACGTTCTGCCAAACACGGTCAGGAGTTGTCAACCTCGGCACTAAAAATCATTCGTGGGAATAACCCTAAGACAATAGCACAGGGAGGCTAGTTCCTTCGAGCGTAGTTTGGGCTGAATTTCTAGGCAGAACGCATACTTGACACAGACTAAAGAGTCCTACAGACCAGCTTCACGCTGCGCCGTAAGCCAGACAGACACACGGGATGGGCCGTTACTTGATCTTCCTCTGACAGCTTGAATAGGATCTCTAGAGCTCCTCCAACCATGCGGAACATTATCGCCATAATGCGCCGCCCGGACTCATTCCGAGAGGGCCCGGTCGTTCGGCAGCTCCGTCACTGCTGTGTCGGGCGTGTCCTTTCTGACACGTATCCCCCAATTATCCAGTGGCTGAGAGTGAGTGCTTCGGCGGTTACGTGTTTGCGAGGCGCATTGCGCTGCCTCAGCGCTGGTTGTGGTGGGGGGCCAAAGCCCAGCCCGACGCTCACCCTCCCTCCGCTCGCCCCAGGTAAGACGGACATGCCGGTGCAGCCCGCCACATTGGCTGACTCTATAGACTTCCACTCCCAGATGTATAGCAAGGAATTCATCCTGGTTGCAGGCATTGCTTGAGTTTGGGTACGTGGACACGCCAACGTGCCCAAATATATTGGAGGGATCGTCGTCCTAATGGGTATTTCGTAGGGCCGCAAGTGCCAGCGGGCGGCGAAGGACGAACAGCTAACCAAAACTTCTATCATCTGTCCTCTACTCTTGGAAAGATGGGTCCGCCTTCAGTGCAACCATGTCATGCACTGCCCCTAGGTGTGTGTGCATCCCGCGCAGCGTGCTCCCGTCCCGAGGGCGGAGAGCTCCCACAGGTCAGGATCGGTTCGACCTTGAGTGTTGCCTCACTTTACCCTAGAAGGAGCAGCCACTCGACGCTGACCTGCACCGCCAAACCGATGGCTCTGTCGGGCAGCTATCCAAAGAATCTAGGCACCATGGCCATGATAAGAGAATGGGTTGGGCGCGGCGTTTTCATAATATGCATCGTGCTTGTCGGTCTACTATCAGAGACACTGGGCTCCAGGCAGCTGCGATGTAAAAATACTTCAGCTAAGAGAGGGTCTGAGCGGCAGGTGGTTTCCAGGAGAATGGTTCAAGACGATGGTGTGCTGGCTGGCCTCCAAGCGCTCATGGTGGCCATTCGTTCAGAATTGAGATCAGGTCACAATCAACGTTGCCCGCACGTATCAGCCTATCTTCAAGGAGAACATTCGGTCACTCAACCAGGAATTTAAAAAAAGTAAGGCTGAACCACCCCCTAATGCAAGACCCCGGCCTCTCCTTTTTCCTTCCGTGGCACAGCCTACCCGATGCTTCTCGATGGAGGAGAAACCTGCGTTCGTGGAAGGCGGAAAGGGCAAGTGTACTTCGGACGAGTAGTTACACGGGGCATGTCAACCCGCGCAGAGTCTTGTTGCCGCAGAACCCAATGTAAGCCTGAGTTGGATTGGACTTGAAGCATACAGGTGGACCGGATGAAGCAAACCCCAATGTGTCGACACGTAGGCGAACACCCCAGCTGCCAACGCGCCCTCGCACAACCGCGCACAACACATCGGCCAGCGCCTTGACGAGAAAGAAGAAGGGGAGGTGGAGATGGCGGCGGAGCTGAATGGGTTAAAAGAAACGTCGACGTCAAGCGGACATCGAGGATAGGTCTCAAAAGTCCGACTCTGCCAACTACCACATACTCGTCCATCCTTTAATAACAATCTCGCGGATCTGATCATGCCGAACGCTCAACCCACCAGTTCCGACTCTGCCCATTCTGTCAGAACCGCCAGTGACACCGGAGAACAACCCGGAAATCGCACTCCCATTGGCGACAGCCAACCTGCTTCGAGCTACCATAGCGGCAATCCCCCGACCACCAGCGACCATAGCACCAAGGGCAACAACGCCAGTAGCACCCCCGTGGATGGTCACAGCGCCGACCGCCCACCCGATTCAATATCGCGGAGCGCTGCTTCAACATCCTCGACCGAACAGCTCCTCTCTCCGCGGGTCGTCACCGTCATCAATGGTTCGTTGTTTCACCACCCCACTACCTATTCTAAATAACCGCCCATTTAGGCTCAAAGGACTTTCCCATGTACGCAGTACCAAGCCGTTCAAGCTCGATGGAAGTCCTTCTCAGTGACAGCGACTGGGATGACGATGGAACGCATTGAATGGGTGTATTGAGATGGCCGACGACGCGGAACCGAGTATCGGCAAGATTGCGGACGCTCTTTACGGTCTGGGCCCGATTGGAGAAACGCTCCTTACACGTAATGTGGAAAGCCGGTGAAACAGACGCTCTTTACATTATGAGAACATAGCGAGACGGACGGTCTTTGCAACGGAACAGACATTCTTTTCGGCACGGGAATTCGATAGAACGACGCTCATTGCAATGCAGAGGCCCGGTCAAGAGGCTGCTTCACGCCGCGGACTTGTTAAGGAACGTCTGTGTATTCGAGGCGGAGATATCCACGAGTCAATCATTAAGTTTTCTTCCTACAAGGCCATAATCTACCAGATCCTCCACTGACTTGAGACATCACTGAGAGCCACCACCCTTGACAGTGCCCGTCTTCGTACCTTGGCCCGACCAGAAGAGCCCTTCATTCAGTATCCAACCCCTCGCCGGCGCCGTCGCCAAGAAGAACCTCCATGGAGCTCGACCGACTCAAGGTAGGGCGGCGCATTGGGCGTTCGAACGAGCCTAGATTACATTGTTAGCTTGAAGACTCAGTGGTGAGTCGAGGCTGCAACTAACCGTTGATGGCAACGGCCTCCCTAGGGGAGAGTTGGGCCCCAGAGGAGCTGGCTGCTGAAGGTGTAGCAGATGAATCGAGCTCGCTGGACGTGTTCCCGTGGACAGCATTGCCAGTGCGGGGATTCCCATCACCAGTGTCGGGTTTCGCGCTGGCGTGATTGCGTTCGCTTGCCATAGTGAGTTCGCCGATTTCGAATGATGCCGAATTGAACGAAGCAGGTCTCTGGGATGGCTATCTGATCTCCGCGTTGGAACCTCTCTTTATGCTTCTTCACCCTCAGCATCAACAAGTCGACTTGCATGTCATCGGCCCAACGCCGCGCCCTTCAGCACTGGATGCGACCAATGCTATAGCATATTCAAACCTTTCGGCAGCATCCCGAAGTTATGAAACCCGGAATGAGGGTAAGTACCGCCCACGGTTTCGGTTGCCTCATCTGAACTTCGCCGGTATTTTTGAAGGTTGGATATGATTGCACGATCTGCTTCGGGGCAGCCTTGCTCTGCGACGTCCCGCTGGGAACGGTTACGTTGTGACCCACGAGCTCGCCTGAGGTTGAAGCTCGTTTCTGATTGGCTAGACGTCCCTGTCGGCTGAGGGCACGCCGACAGTTTTGAAGGCCGGTTGTGATTGGTTTGTCATATGCATGGCACTTGGGTGCGCTGCATGGCTGAGCGCTCGCCGAAGAGTTTGAAAACCGTTTCTGATTGGCTTCCTGTATGCAGGACTTGATCACGTGCGTTCCTAAACGTCTGGGTTGGAAGTCTTATAAGATCCACCCGGCGCTTCCTCCCATTTTCACCTTTCCCTTCTCCTCGCTCAGCGCTCGCGCGGCCTCGATCGATATGGTAAGTTAACTCGCCAATATTCTCGCATACACAAGCAAGGCTGAGTGAAGCACAGAATCCGATGCAAGACTCCCTCTGGCATGGGGAGTCGACCGGACCGAACCGTTCCCTCCAACCTATTTTGCCTACTTCTACAACAATGGCGAATGCTCGAATTGAGGAATATGCATCCTCCGCTGCGGTATTTGGCCCTAACGCACCCGGACCAACGACCCGCGACGCTATAGTCCCTCGACGGCCTGTGAGTCCCAGTCCTCTGATTTGATCCAGATGACGAGCTCAGCTAACATCATCGAAGAGACGGGGAGGTCGCCGCAGGAAGGATGTGGTTCGCAAACCTCCATACGCTCTCATAGACCCGGCGACTCGGCGTCAGAATACTGCGGTGGTGAGGCAACTAGGAGCCTGTCTCCGCTGCCACCAGAAGAAGATTCCCGTAGGTCTTTCTTCCCTCTGAAAGAGCTAGGCCGTGCTAAGAATATGCGCAGTGTCACGTTAATCCCCTGGACGTGTTTGGACGCTGCCTCACGTGTGCGTTCCCTGATATCCAGTGTCTGCGTCCAGGGGTTGACAAGAGAGCTTCATTGTTGATCCCTCAGCCCATGCTTGATAAGCAAGATGCCTACGTAGCGGCAGTTGAAACATTTGACCTGCGCAATTTCCGAAGTAGAAAATGGAGGGTTAAGTTGAAGAAGAGTGACGGCAGAGAATATTTCCGGGACCAGTTCACGCAGGACACACTCATTCGAATGGCCATGGCTTACGAGTTGGTAAATTCAGACAATATCACAAGGGGAGCTATTACTCTTGCATATGAATACGCATACAACCAACAGGTACGTACTCGCCAGGTTGCAGTACACAGCTCTCACTTCGCTCTTCCTAATCCGTAAATCTAGGCAAATAAAGAGGGCAGCCTCTTCAAGCTCGTCCTTTATATTTGGCTTGTAGTCCGGGGCCCCAGAGACTCCTTTGCCTTGTCAGATTATGATGCGCTTGGCCTGGTGGCTCAACTAAACGAGCTGTTAACGGTGAATGATGCGCAAAGTATCTCGGCTTTCTATCTAGCACTTTTCGTGCTTTTGCAACCTTTCCAAGAGTCAAGATGGATGTATGTATGGATTCCGATCTCTATTCCTCTAAAAAATAATGGAAAGAGCTAACGGCAGTCACTTTAGGGGCCGGTACTATTGGTCGGCCCTTGTACCTGTCTTTGAAACATGCCGGACACTCAAGAGTGGGCCAAGCTCACACTTGCGAATACAGGATTTGGCTGATATGTTGCGGTCTCAGCTACACGGGTTTTTGCAGCTTTACATGGAATAGCTTAACTTGGAAAAGCTTGACATGGAAGAGCTTGACATGGAATGACGTACGACGCAGAGACTACATTCCGAGTCCAGATGATTTACACAAGTACAGGAGCATCTCTAACGCAATGACCGCTGTGCAGATATATATAAATCAACCATGATGCCATCCTTCCCTCATCTTCGCAGCATCCACATTCCCTCTCCTGTACTTTACCGTCACCATGCCGCGTGTAGCGCAGTGCTTCCACGTCCGTCCCCATATATCAATAACGCCAGCATCAAGCGCCGAAAAAGCTCTACACAGCAACAAGGTCTTCAAGGAAAATGAAGCAACACTCCGTCCGAAGAACCTCCAGCATGCCCACGAAACAGCTTCAAAGCTCCCCAAGAACTCGATCCCAAAAAATACCATGATCATGTCTCACCGGTCTTAGAACCCGAGCGTCTTCCATGCGCATAGCCTTGTTTAGAGGAAAGGCAGTGGAGGATGCAACGTCTGCAATCTGAAGGTGCATCCATCCAATACGCTACAGTTAAGACAGAGAGAATGGGTATACTAATCGGAACACGCAACTACAGGGTATAAATCATGATGAATTAAGCAGCTCCACCACCGCGGATACTATCGGTGCTTTCTATGCTCTATTGGGAAATCCTCACAAACAGCTCCACCCACCAGACTCCGCACCACATCCCGCCAAAAGCAGGATATACCAAACCTCACAATCACCAAAAGTACACTACCCTTCCCCCAGAAACGCAAATCCCCCCTTCACACCAACCCCCACCACGGCATCTTCGACACCCTCACCTCCCCGCTCGTCCCCGTCTCCCCACTCACAGGCCCCCGCGTACTCGTCGGCCCAATCCTCGAATCCGTCTCTCCACTCACAGACGCCCGCGTACTCGTCCCCTCAATCCTCGAATCCGATATCTTAGGCTCCAACCACGACCACGACGCTGTACTCAACGCTGCCGACCCCGTCGCACGTCCATCCGGCCACAAGACGCTCGGCGTGTAGTCCGCCAAGGGATGCTGCTGCTGGCCGTTTACAAAACGCGGGAACCAGAGCAGAGGCGCGAGAACGATGCCTGCGACGCCGTTCTGTGGGAAGGGCTTGGTGAGCGTGTATGTGGCTATTTGGCCCGGGTGGCGCGCGGGGCCGGGGGAGGTATAGGGCCAGGAGGGGGGGAGCTGGGAGAGGAGGTCTGCTGGGTTGGGGGTGCTGGTGTTTGTGCTGGTGGTGCTGGTGGTGCTGGGAGGTGGCTCTGATGCGGGTGGTGTGGTTGATGGGGATGTTGATAGCGATGTTGAGGTTGATGATAAATTCAAAGACGACGCGCACCCAGGTCCATCACTGGAGGACCAGCCAGTCGGCGCCATCAGCCCCGGCGACGAGAAAAAATACGTCGACCACGTAGTGATGTGCCAGATATTCGACCTGATGAAGACTTTAGCAGCGTCGGTCGAGTTAGCATCCCGGACCAGGTCGAGGACCGCGAGCAGGAGCAGGTAGACGGACGGGTTTGGCGTCTGGCAGAAGTCGAGCATGGTATCTGACCAGCGGTGCTGGCGGAAATGCGCGCTCTCGAGACACGCTTTGCAGCAGTAGAAGTCTATGTCACTAGTTCGGCGGAAACGTCAGCGTCAGTATGAAAACCGAACAAACAAGGAAAAGCCGCAGTGCAATGCACGGGTATAGGACAGGACAGACATACTATGAAGGTTGATGGAGAGTCGTGTTGCAAAACTTTTCTTGGAACTCGTGGTCTACGCTCCAGGGCGGATGTGAGCCGACGTTGAGATTGTCGTAGATCATTTGTATGTTTAGAAACATGACGCCGCAGGGTGCCGACTGGATGCAGTCTGTGGAGTTTTGGCCGCTGCGGATTGTGCATCTTTCTTGCGGGGCTGTTGTCGTGCTTGAGGGCCGAGATAGAATAGGCCCATTCGGATGCCTCAACGCAAGCTCAGATCTAGAAGTCGTACCAATCGCGGTCGTCGTAACCACGTCGTCCATATCCCTCCTCGGTTTCGCACCCCCTACGCTCCCTTCCAAATCTTCAGCATTACCACTGAGGCCTCGCGTCCGAGCAACAAGGGTAGTAATCCGGGTCTCGAGCACCGTCCTGCTAGAAGGATCCCCAGCCATCGTGGAGGAGGCGTAAAGGAGCGCCAGAAGGAGGAGAAGGGGGAGCTTCATGGTGGATGAATGTGGGGCCGCGGAGGAGCCTGAATAGCAAAGACGTATTCGACGGGTATGGCGCTGATACATGAATAGGAGAGTCGTGCGGTTTTGTGGCGGATGCGTAATTGAGGCAAACGACGCTGTATCCGGAATCGGCGACAGGTCACGGAGAGCACATTGTTGTGTTTACGTGTTTTACTGCTTGCTTGGAGGTAACTTGCCTAGTTTAGGGCCTAGTTACCTTTTGCTGAAGCCTCGGGCCTCTACCGCTGCTCAGGGGCGGGAAAGGTGCGCACGCTGTTGCCCACGGTGGCATAGCAGTCTCAGAGCGGCGGTCCTGCGCGGCGCGCATGACGCTGAACATTCGAGGCCAACACATGAATCCCAAGACATGTGAATGCACCTGGAATACCGAGTCGAAGACATGTTGCAACGTGAATGAAGAGATGGGGACATGCTCCAACGAGCCATTCTTCACAAAGCGCGATGACATAATCCGCCATTCTCCGCAGCGGGAGACAGCGCACGAGACTCCGCGAAACACGTTCGCTCCTCAAATGAGTAATTCAGCTAGCCGCGGAAGGCGCGGCTTGGAAGAGTAATACCAAATAACTGGGGTATTAACCATACCTAGATACAAAAGGCGAGCGAGCAAGCCTGTCGCCCGTCATCTGAGACAGTAAGCCGCGGAAGCGAAGAGAAAAATTTCTGTGAAGAATTTGTAAAGTGTGTGAGCAGATTAGAGTAAGACACGCTGTCGAAAGGATGAGGAGGCGGAAATGAGGTGATGACGGACGGCCGAATCTGCGAATCAGGAAAGTGGTAAGCCGGTGGAGCCGAAGACAAGAGGATACCAAATAGATGCAATAGAATGAGAAAAGGGGTCGACAATCTATGAAGGAAGATGGCTAGAGGAAAGTAATGCAGACAGAGGACAGAGGGAAGGAAAAAAGGAGTAGCATGCAAGGTATCACAACCTGAAAAAAAGAGACCAGCCTCGGACCATGCAAGCAGAGACGAGAAATGAGAACCCTAATCCCCCTCTTTAGAAAATTTCCAAGCCCTCGAAATCCACACACAAGTTCCTGTGGCTCGCGCTGGGCATCCCATGCCGCCGGTCATACATGCTTGTCCCAAAATTCGCAGGCCTGGACGCATACACGCCCACCCTCACAGCCTTATCCTCAACGCCCCAAAAGAACCATGTAACCTCTCTCAACTTCTTCCACCCGCTCACTTCGTCCTCGTACCAGACCCACAGCGCATACCCGATGCGCTCAATCTTGACGCGCAGGTCGCTACGACGTGCATGATGCGGAGGCAAGGCTGTGAGAGCCCAGTCCGCGCCGTCCGATGTCGCGACCACTGATGTGGCGTGGCACGCGCCATTGCAGAACTCAAGGCCGACCTTGACCCATTTGGACACTGGTGCAGGAGGCATGTATGGAGGTGGAGCTCCACGTTGTCTCTGTGTAACAGAGCTGGGCTGTTGCCCCGCACTCTGCGCATTCGAAATCGGCAGCGGGGGTGAATTCGGATTGGCGAGCGTAGACGCGCCATTGCTGGTGCTGGTCGGCGGAGAGGATGTTGATGTTGACGTCGCGTCGTTCGCGGTCTCGGGGGGTGTTATTATCGCAACTCGGCCTGGAGGTGCTCCTGCGAATATCACCAGTCCTCCCTGATCCCATTCTAGCTCCCAATCGGCTGATACTGTGACTTCGGCGGCTATGAAGGGGTTGCGCAGTGCGGTATAGAGTATGGGCGCGGTGGACGTGTCTCGCGAGGGCGGCTTTCTCCACAGATCGGTATTGGGCGGCGCTGCGAGGTTAAAGGACCCCATATACTCCGGCAGACCTGCGTCATTGGGCAGGTTCAGGGCCGTGAAGGACGAACTATCTGGCGGCATGGCCTTTTGTATCGGAAACGAGGGACTTGTGTGCTGTGCCGTGCTCGAGGATATGCGCCGGTCCTTCGGCGTGGAAGCTCTATCCAACACCAAGCTCGCGAGCGCTCGCAGCGCAGTATATGTATAGCTCGTAGGTTCGGTAATGTATGTCTTGTCCCCGCCAGAGATGCCGACTGGTGTTGGGTGTCAAGTTTGTACGACCTAATAGGTCCGAGGGTCATCCGTTCCGTTCGTGAGAGTCGCGCGCAAGGATCCGCATGTAAGATGCTGACACGCGCAGCAATTTCCCTCCACCAGATCTGCAAAAAAGATCGCGGAGGGCCGCTTGGGGCTAATTAAGCCTAATCCCTCGTCAGATTGTTCGTGGCCCCAATGCATATGTTTCGTCGGCGGCACACCCATTGCGGGCACTGATTTCGACAGTTGCACGCGTGCTGGCGCGGAGTAGTTGCTTACCAGAGAGATTGATAAAACGGAGATGGCCTGGCCTAGAGGCGTATGTGTCTTAAGCTCTCCACCAGTTTCGCAGGACAACAGCGTCGAGAAAAAACCCGTTGATACCGACGCTTCCAGGATATAAATATTTCTTCAGGGCGAAAGCGCGGTCAGACCCTTGGCTCGCTCCCATCCAAGCTGAACATTTTCCGCCACCGCGCAGCAGACGGGCCATGGGCTGCCATGCGTCGCCATCATGGCATGGAAGCATCATGTCCCTGAAATCGTGCGGCCGTCATCCTGGAGAGCCCTTGAGATGGCGAGAGAGCATTTGTCAATGTCGACGGAATGCTGCCGGCGCCCAGCAGGGCGACGGGAGATGCAAAATACCTGTCGGTGCATGCTGCCGCTTTCCGCTACGTGGCAGTCCATCCTGAGCGTAGAGACGCCCCTTCAATCTGGATTCATGCTCGTCGAGATGCGAGTAGTGAATCTTTCAGGCCTGGTGCAGAGTCGCGGTCGAATTGGCGTTGGCTGATTCCCTCCTGCTGTGCGAGAGGTGAGCTGTCGCTGTTCGGACAGGGCCCAGAAGACGTTGCTTGATGTTTCGCAGCGCAGCAAGGGGGTATGCAACCTGCTCATCATAGATGATTCCCGCCCCGCGATTGGAGGGTATACCCGCGGTCCTGCGAATCATCGCTATTACGTATGCGGGACACGTCCGAAGACGGCCGAAACGCAACCAACACCACCGCACCGCTTGCCGCGACTGCACGAACAACAGGTGAGCGCAATGTAGGTGTGGACTGAGTTGTATGGGGCGTTGCAAGCGCTGATAAGGAAAACGTAGCTTCCCCTTTGTCTCGCATTGCAGTCTGCAGCTGCTCTTCTCTCGATCCTGATCTGGGAGGAGGAGAAGAGCGCTTTGTGCGACGAGAATGCGAGGAAGGTTTCGAATCGAATCGGCGGAGTCTTCTCCCGGACCATGGTTGGGCTGCCATTGCTCGTCCTTTTATTTAGCGCCGATGCAGCCTGCTGTTGTACTTGTGTGCCGTGTTCGAGCAACTATCCGCTGCGTTGGCCGGGCAAACCCTTGCAGATCCGCGAGAACAGATTTAGATACTCGAAAGAACAGATGATCTCCATTAGGTATGGCTTCGGACGGCCGACATATGGTCAGATGGTCGATGGTTCGCCGTCGTGGAACTGAAAAGCAGGCGGATTGTCTCGACCCGATGAGCCTGCGGTCGCACTGTTGGATTGCTCTTCCTCTCAAGTCATCGTGACCTTGCCCAAAGGAAGTACAAGATGCGACTCTCGCTTGGTAAGACCATGGTGTCTGCTTCCACTGCGACAATAATGCCGAGATCATACTCATCCGAGTGTACGTCGGGCAGCGTAACTGGCAGTACGACTCGGGAAAGAATGAGACACCACGCATGACGTCCGTAAGAATGCAAGCCTAATCCAAGGAATGGTCGCTTTCGAGGGCTAGGCGAAGTCTGCCACCCGCGGCGCCCCGTCGGATCGATGCCCCCTATTCCACGTTACGAGATTTCAGCGCTGCCATAGGATCTTCGGGACGTCTGCATATCAAGCCCAAGGGCATGGTTGCCGGACTCGGCTTGCCTCAACGTCGGGCTCCAGTCACTTCATCATTCGCCCCTGCGGAGTGGACGTGCCTGATGCCGCGCCGGTAGTTTACTGCCACACACTCGTCGCCAGGGCCTCTTCAACGCTCATTGGTATAAAGCTCTGCTCTTCAGCCCGTTGGCGATCCACGTGGCGCTGTACTCCGTAGACTAGGGCCGCATGGTTTGGCCAACAAGACCTCAGCCCCGAGCCAGCTCACAGCGAGCGAGGGAGATCTTCGATGCTTCACTGTCGCGGTCCCTCGCACAACGCATTTGCTGTCTGATACTCTGAACGCAGCCTCCCGGGCGCTTGCAGTGGTCTGACGTCGGCGGTATTCTCGCAGGATCAGGACCGAAGTGTTTGAGGGGGCCGGCTTGCAGTAGCGCTGGCAATGGCGTGGTTGAGACTTGGTCTTATTGAGAGTTCACAACATGATAATCCTAAGCGGCGGTCTACTGGGTTCGTTAGCCACAACGGTTGCAAATATGAGTGCAGAGAGGATGCCAGCAGTGTAAAGTGTGCTGAGATAGCCGCTGTTGTGCACCGCAGGGTCGGAAAGCTACTTACACTTGACTTGGGGTGGAGCAAGGCGAAATCTTTGATACTGGGGACGCATCTAAGCATTCATGGATACTATCATGGCCCGGGCGGACCAGAAGTAGGACAAGCCTAGGTTTACTGTTAGCCACTCCCTGCAGTTCGCCTTCAGATGATTTCCATGAATCATGCATATCTCCTCCGCCATGGAGCCCTCACTGTAGCATTGTTGGCGGGGAGTCGACGCAGGAGCGAGTGGTCTGGAAATCGAAAATTGGATTGTGGGAGGAGTGGGATGATGGATGGCCGAGACATGGCTTGCTAGGTCCGGTCAGTTGCGAAGCTTCAAGTCAAAATCTCGCTGTCAGGTGCTGAGTGGTTCTCTGGAGGGAGCTAGTCGTGGCATGGGCAAGAGCTGGACAGCGGTCAGTAAGACGGAAGGAGCGAGTTGCATACGGCCCATCACCACGGGCGCTCAATCACCGTTAAGAAGCGGCGGAAAATGGCTTTAAACCGTGGACGCCTGCTGCACACGTCCTGTTTTACTACTGATACAATGCGAGACGCTCGCCTGTTTTGGCCAGTACAATCCCCAGGAGGCAGGCATACCGGCATTCCTTACTGTCGCTGCGGAGCCGCGCCATCGGGCAGGCGTGCTGTTGATATGGCCACGGGAATCTGCGTTCCTGCCGCGAGTGGTAATCGCCCAGAGAGCTGCCACCAGTCCTCAAAGGAATACACCTCTCCTATGCTTCAACCTGCTTCCAAGTTCCGCCGATGCTGTAGCCGAGCTGCCCTTGACGGCGAACGGGCTGATGGCCCCAGGCTGGTGTCAGAAGCGTTACCTGTGCCTCATATGGAGTTTGCCGTGAAGATTGCCCGCGCCAGATTGTTGCAGGTAACCGAGTTCAAGTATATATATTGCGCATGACAGTCAATGTTCGGTGCGCTCTGGAAACAGCTACTTATCCGCCATAGCGACGCACGCCGCAGAGAGACACCCTCATGCGATGAACAACTGTCACTGCCGGCCTGGTCGCGTAAGGCGAGGCTATTTATCGAGATGATGCTGAAGCGCACGAAATGACGCTGGACGGACCGCGGAAGAACAGCCACTGCTGCCGAATGAGCCGGTAAACGCGAGCCAGATTGGACCAGCGGCACGTCTCTTGCGAGATGCAGCAGATCTACAAGCAGATGAATTCCTTTTTCAACTGTCACCTGCAGAGCACTTGCAGAGAGTCTAAGACACATCATGCCATTCAATGCCAAGCCTAGAGACGCTATCACGCCGGGACGCACTACAAGGTCCTTGCGTGCTTTCGATCTGCATTAGTGCTTCCCATCTGCTTCTTCTGCACTGACGCTCGTTTGTGGCAGCATGCGTCAATGCGGTCCACTTCGCTACTGTGTAAGCACTGCCTTCACATGCTGGTAGGCGCCATCGCCACAAGCACGCTCTGGTGCGGCTTTATGCCCTGCGGCTTACACGTTTTCATCGGCGTCGCGCCCAATGCTTGAGGAGCGAGTACCATTGAGAGCAAAAGGAGCACGGGATAGCTTGCATTGAGGGGAATCCAGAATGGACCCGGTTTGCGAAGAAATTGCTTCACCTGCCTATTCAGATTCGGCGTGGCTGGAAACCTTCCTGTAGGCGATAGGTGCCTGCAGCATCTACTTAACATCTCAATCTGTACGAGCCCAGATCGAACAGTCTGTATGTCTCACGGCATTCGTGTGGTGCTCAGCGTGCAGGTCATGCGTGAGGCTTATAGCCAGACATATGAAGCTGAAGGGGTTTGGCCAGATCTCCAGGATCGTGGAAATGAAGGAACCGCACGCTCTGTGGAAACGTCCGTCGGACAAGCACCGATCCTGGTTCAGGGAATCCGCATAGAGGACCTCTTTGCCGAGTGCTCCGTATTGAATCTTGATCGAGCAGAGTGGCCAGAAGGAGCTGGGCAGGCCAAAGTGCCGAGTGCAGGGGGGCTCATTGGCCGGCCTTTTGCGAGTAAACCCGGAATGAGGCCAATGAGGCCAATTAATTCCCGAGGAGCAAAGATTGAACTGCATGGGCAATGTGAAGGGAAAACTTGGCTCATGCAGAAATCCAATCAAAAGTCGATACAGGCAGCCCTCCCGCAGTCATCTCCACCCCGCACATGCTCCGCTCTCACGCTTTGCGGTACACACTTATCCGGCGCCGCAGCCGATCGGATGTCGCGCAGAGATTGAGGCCCTCGTTTCGCAATAAATCGGTAAACGATGTTTCAGGTCGGTATTTCAATTGCTTTAGGCTCTCAGCAAAGTGTGGAGCCGTGTGTGGACGGATAGACTTTTCATACGAATCCCAGGTCTGGAGCTCGACGATGAGGTAGCCGCCAGACACGAGCGACGATCCGCACCGTCGAAAGAATGCCACTAGCCCCTCGTCGAGGTGTTCAAGGTGAATCCACTTGATCACGCTTAAAGCCAGGATCACATCGTAAGGGCCCGAGATGGCTGGGTCCGTCGACACGACGCAGTCCGCAGCGATAAAGCGCACATGGGGCCACTTGGACGTGGAAGGCGCGGCTGCCGGATTGCGGCCATATCGCAGCACGGCGGACATTGGGAAATAGTCCACAATGCGCTCGGAGTCGTCTGTGGGAGGGCGAACACGTGAAGCGCGGAGTGCTAGCAGCTCTTCGGCCTGGCTAACTAGATTGGGGTCGATATCGATGCCGACGACTTGGAGCGCTCCGAAGTCGAAGGCTTTGGATCGATAATATCAGCGGAGGCCGTGTTATAATCGCTTGGAGCACTGACAGGGGGATCCCATCACCGTTAAGAAACTTACCCAGCTGGCAGCCGACGGTTCCGTCATTGCATCCTACGTCCAAGCAGCGCTTTCCCTTGAACGCAAACCCTAGGCGGTCGATCAAGGTCAGCCGCACATCACGCACATGTATGGATGGCGGAGAACCGGGAGCATGGTTTGGACCGTGGTAGTCTGGCCTGGTTAGCCTCGCTCGCGAGGGTGAATTGCCGGACGGGCTGGCGGTTCCTGATGAAAGAAGAATGAAATTTGAATGAGATCTTACCGGCGTAATTCCCCCATTTGGTGGACATGGATGGCGACGAGCGCCAGGTGGTCGATCGTCGGAGGTTTTAGGACTGCCGCGAGCGGAGAGGGGTTACCGGGAAGGAGGTGAGGAGCTTGATGTGGCGTGGCGAGCAGAGGCGGGCGATGGGTGGTCGATAGCGGCGCGCGGGCGGTGATTCGCCGAGCGAGGCAGTGGCGGTGAGTAGTGGTTCGCGTAAACGGGCAGGTGGTCGCTAGCCCAATCTCAATTTCGACTGCGTGCGCCCCCGCAACGGCGCCCTCTTGTCTGTCAACTCACCGACGTCGACGATGCAGAGCAGTGCGCCGCGTGCGAGCGTGGAGAGACGGGCGACGGCACTGTCCCGCCGGCAGCAGCACCGAGGCACAGCGGCGGCGGCGGCGGTGGGCACGGGGCGGTGGAGCGCGCGATACCCGGACAGCGCGTACCTGCGCCTGGAACGGTCAATCAAAATATCTACCTACCTGAAGAATCAATATCGTCTGCGCTAGCGTGTGACTGCGGACTGCAGCGGCCAGGATGGCTGTGTAACGGGGCTGTCTGCTGCGATGGCGCCGGGCGGGCGACGCTGGCCACCGTAGAGACATAGTGGACGCGGGCGAGGTGGTACAGAGCAGGCAGCGCGCGGTGCCTGTGAGAAGTAATGAGTGCTTCTCCCAACGGCCCCGGCTGAAAGCGGAAAGCACCACCGGCCGCGCCTTCCCCAGACACCGCGCAGGGCAATGCCTGTGGCCGCACTTCTGGCAGAAGGCTCCTCCATCCCATCCATCCCATCCATCCCGCTCCCTCCCATCCCATGACAGCCGCCATCGCCATCGCCATCGCCAGCGCCCTCTACCATGTGCGCCGTGTCGGTGCCCGTTCGCCCGCCCTCCGTTTCATCGCGCTGCAGCCGCACTGCACCGTCTGGTCGAGACAGGCCGTCAGCCACAGCGGGCCCTGCTGCCATTCGCGCATTCCGTGTCGCTGCGATTGCTGGGTGGTCCGTCACCCAGGATTTGGCTGCGAGCGCCGCCGTTGAAGGCCTCCCTTATGTCTACCACTAGCCTGGGTTATGGTCTACCGCGGAGACAGGGAGACGTGGCTCCATCCCCGTAAACGGCATCGCAGCGACCAGGCCGCTGCGCCCGCGCCACTACGACCGTTTAGCCGCGAGCACGCCGGCCCTTGATTCGCGCGCCCGCGCTGCTCCATTGCTGCTTTCCTGGATCGCGCCCACCGGCAGTTGCCCGAAAGCGCTCATCCCATCCGCCCACCGCGCAAAACGGGCAGCCTGCCCTGCCCTCGTTCTCGAACCGGACTCCTCCACGCCCAATACACAGTACGCCCTGATGCCCATGCTGTGTGCGGCCTGCCCCCTCGGTCGTCGGCCTCCCAGCCCCAATGTTACGCTGGAGGTGACAGCGCAATCTAGCATCACTCGCTGATATTGGCCGCTACCGGGGACGGCTGTGCGACCGCCCGCCTGCTGTTTCTCTGCGAAACTTGGGCCATGTTTGCCCTGGCTTTAGCCGATCAATTTCTATTCGGTTCAGAGCGCAGCGGCGGCAGCTAACTCCCACGCCTATAAGCGGGCGCTGGCCGGATAGGCTGCGTGCAACACCAATCGCGGCGCCTGGCGTCCTCTGCCTGCATATTATCATCCCGACCGGCCTTTTTAGGACCGCAACGACAGCTCACTGCGATGCGTGGACTCGGGTGCTTGGCGGGTGTGTGACTCCAGGGTGCCAGTTCTGAGTTGATTGATACCATGTATCGGTCGCCGGCCCTACCCTCGTCAGAATCCTCTGCTCCCCGGTCGCAGGTCTTAGCACCTCCACCTGGCGTCGACTTAACGGCGATCTCTGCTGGGGTCTACAAAACTATAAACCCGCGCCACTCGAGGCATTCCTCACTGACGTTGTGTTTCGACCCGTTGCACCATTGCACCACTCACTCCCTGGCTCTCCGCCCGACGTCCACACCTCCCAATGCGGCTTCCTGCAGCACTCTGGGAACAAATAATAATACACGCATGCCCCAACCACCAGCTGCTCCGCCGCTGCATCCGCCAAATCCACCTCGCTCAACCTCAAATATGACCGAGACTCAGAAGCTGCCCGTCTTCTCGTCACCTGGCTTTCTCGACTATCCTCATCGGCGACTACCTCCGCCTGTCCAGCTTAAGCCGTTGGAAATCCCGCTCGATGCTGTACCACCACGGTCGGATTACCCGTTCCGCTCGCCCATCAACCAACTGCCATCCATCCAGCCCGGACCTCCTCGACATGACCAACACCAACACCAGCCGTCATCGCTCTCTAGACCACCAGCAGCACCAGTCGAGAAGCTGTTGCACTCCAACCCTTACACTCCTCCAAGATCGGACCCGCCCTACTCTCCTCAGCAATACGGTCCATCAATATCACCCCGCTCCGAGTTCGACAGCAGAGGGCCAAGGAGACTGACCGAGCAGCGCTACCCTTACGAAGATTCTCGGCCCGTCCACCACCCTCCGCATCACGAGCAGTCATACTCGTCCCTTGCATCTCCGGTGGAACCTTCGCAGCAGCGGGGATACGCTCCAATTCCGTCACCGGGCTACACACCGAGTTATGCATCGAGCAACACTCCATTCCGGGGATCCGTGGGCTCGCGCTCGCACTCACACCGGGGCTCTGTACCTAACTCCTTGGGACCCTTAACGTACCCCGAGCCTCCGACCGCTGGCCCTCCTCCCCGGCAGGAGCCTCGGGCTGTCCCTCTCCCTGGGTCCGTACCGCAGCCTGTCTACAACGAGCAACTGTAAGCATACCGGAAGACCTGAATCAGGAAGTCAAGTCCCGGCTGACCTAGTGCAGGAATCTTAACTATGAGCTCCGCGTGCGACAACAGCCTATCGCAGCGCGCGCATGCGGCTTCGGCGAAAGAGACCGCCGAGTGATCGATCCCCCACCAATCATCCAACTCCTAGTCACCGACCCCAAGACCGGCGTTGCAGAGCAGGAAGAGCTGCGGTACTCGCTGAATGTTGTGCATTGCACCCTATGGAATGCGGAGGGCACCAGCGAGGAGACGGCGCTCATCCAGCCTGATCGACGGACGACGCGGAGGCTTATGGGTCAGCTGGTGGCATCGCCCTCAGTGGCCAAGGACGAACATGACGTCGAGGGTTGCTTTTTCTGTTTCCCCGATCTCTCGTGCCGCACCCACGGCAGATACCGCCTCCGGTTCATTCTGATGCGCATCGACCCGATGAACCTCCACGTTGGCGGCTTCTCACCAATCCTGACGGAAGTGCTGAGCGAGGTGTTCACGGTGTACACAGCCAAGGACTTCCCTGGCATGCGGCCAAGTAGTGCTCTCACCCGCGCACTAAAGCTACAAGGATGTAATATTCAAGTTAAGAAGGGCAACGAGAAGGCTTTGGCCCGCAAAAGGCTTACGGCAAGCCAAGATCACGATGACGGCGGCGACGACGACGAAGCAAAACGACGGCGCAAGGACTAATTGATCGCTCCTCGAAGCTCTCCAGGAGCCACTGTCATCCCTCCCAAGGTTTCGGTTACCATATGATTAGGACACGGATTCGCGTTTAGAGCACCGGGCGGCATGACTGATATTTTGGATACCTGAAGCATTTCTCAGATATCGATTAGCATTCTCACGACCAACGAATGACATATTTACTTTCCCCCTCATGGCTGGCGACAGAGGCGTTTCTGAGCGCAGGTTCGCAGACTCCAGCACATGAAGTGCTGGTTTGGGAGGCTCCTGGGGGCGGCTACGGTGTAATGCATTTAACAGAGCATCAGAAGCACGATACCAATTGATAGCTGTACTTTGCAGATAATGACAATCAAAAGGGGCATTTTGCAGCGGTGAACGCGATAGAGCGATGGAACAATGGAGTGAGGTTGAAATTGACTGTGGAAGGAAGATGATGGTCGCAAGCCTCGCAATTTAGTGACGGCCTTAGCGCTCGGCTGCCCCACCAGAGTTCGGCGCGCGCCTTGTTACAAATTTCTCTGGCGTCGGTGAGCTCTTTTCTTCTCTCCCCTTCCCCAACCGCAACCCGGACACCACAAGCAACCATGAAGTACGTGCTCGTGTCGGGCGGCGTCATCAGCGGCGTGGGGAAGGTAAGCGACATGCAGCCACGTTTTGATCGCAGAGACTGACCGCGGAGCGCTGCAGGGCATCATAGGTATGCGGCTCGAGTCGCCCGAAGCCTGAGCGCGTTCCGTGCTGAGCTCACGCGTCATAGCCTCCTCGACGGGTCTGTTGCTCAAGACCATTGGGCTGAAGATAAGTGCAGCGGCTAGAACACGCGCTCTGCCCTCGTGCTGACCTGACGATACGTCTCATCGATCAAGGTCGACCCGTACCTCAATGTCGACGCGGGGACTATGAACCCGAAGGAGTATGGCAATGCACCACTCTTTATTCTATCGCAGCCATTGAGCAGCAAGCAGGCATGGCGAAGTCTTCGTTCTCTCCGACGGCGGCGAAGTCGACCTCGATCTCGGCAACTACGAGCGCTACCTGAACATCACCCTCACCCGCGACAACAATATCACGACCGGCAAGATATACCAGCACGTCATCCAGCGCGAGCGCCGCGGCGACTATCTGGGCAAGACGGTGCAGGTCGTGCCGCACATCACCGATGCGATCCAGGACTGGATCGAGAAGGTCGCGCGGATACCCGTGGATGACACTGGCGAGGTGCCGGATGTGTGCATAATCGAGCTTGGTGGCACCGTCGGCGATATCGAGAGTATGCCCTTCATTGAGGCTATGACGCAGCTGCGCCGCCGAGCGGGCAAGAACAATTTTCTGCAGGTCCACGTCTCGTACGTGCCAGTCATCAATGGGGAGCAGAAGACGAAGCCTACGCAGCAGGCCATCAAGGCTGTGAGGAGCGCTGGTCTGGTTCCAGATTTGGTGAGCCAATCCGCCGAGAAGGTGGCGCGAGCTAACACGCCATAGATCGCCTGCCGCTGCGAGCGTGCTCTCGATCCAGCCGCGATCGAGAAGATTGCCCACTTTTGCCAGGTCGATCTTGAGCAGGTTGTCATGGTCAAGGACATGCCATCCATCTACCAGGTCCCCATGCTTCTCGAACAGCAAGGCCTGATCCCTCTTGTCCGGAACATACTTCAGCTGGACAGCCTAGCTCTTTCTCCCGCCTTGACAAAGAAGGGACGGAAGACATGGGTGCAGTGGAAGTCCTTGACTGCCTCCCACAGCCGGTACCACGAGACAGTGTCTATAGCGCTCGTAGGCAAGTACATCGAGCTCCACGACTCCTACCTCTCTGTTATCAAATCCCTGGAGCATTCCTCCATGCGTTGCGGCCGGCAATTGGAACTCCGTTGGGTGGACTCAGAGCACCTAGAACAGCAGACACGAGTGAGTAAGCCCGCCGAATTTCACAAAGCCTGGCATGAGGTATGCACCGCAGACGGCATCCTCGTCCCCGGAGGCTTTGGCCAGCGCGGCACCGAGGGCATGATCCAAGCTGCGAAGTGGGCACGCGAGAACAAGGTCCCATACCTGGGTATCTGCCTCGGTATGCAAATCGCCGTCATCGAATACGCGCGCCACATCTGCAACCTCGCAGCCGCCACCTCGGAAGAATTCAACGGCGAAGCCGCCGAAAAACTCATTATGTTCATGCCCGAAGTCGACAAGAAGACCATGGGCGCCACCATGCGTCTCGGCCTGCGCCCCACCTTCTTCCAGCCTGGCAGCGAGTGGTCGCGTCTGCGAGCCCTCTACGCTGGCAAAGACGAGATCCTCGAGCGTCACCGCCACCGCTACGAAGTCAATCCCGCGTACATCGAGACGCTTGAACAAGGCGGGCTGAGCTTTGTGGGCAAGGACGACGCGGGTGTGCGCATGGAGATTGTCGAGATCAAGGACCATCCGTGGTTTGTCGGTGTGCAGTTCCATCCCGAGTATCTGTCCCGCGTGCTCGATCCGAGCAGGCCTTATTTGGGCTTCGTGGCTGCCAGCTCCGGTCTGTTGGAGGAGATCACGAAGGAGTACCAGAACGGGAATGGTGCGATGGGCGCGGAAGGTATTACGAATGGTATGAATGGGCTGAGGATGAATGGCGAGACGGGACTCTTCTAAGCCCTGCTCCCCCGTGTGGTCGTGTGTTTAGTCCGTAGAGGGAGGGGACAACAAAGTTAGTGGAAGGGGAATTGTGGTGGGGAAAAGGGTATTATGTGAGCAGATGTGGTTGAGCTGACGCGGATTTGTCTCAGTTTCTTGGAGTCACGGCGGCGCTTTGACGGACGCGTTATTGGTACGGTCACATACTAGAAAAGCCTCTTTGCTGGCACTGAAGAGGCATGCTGTTATTCTTAAAGCCCCAAATGAGAGCTCGATAGAATATCAAATATACACAGGCTCTCTCACATTCGTCTTTCGTTCCACCACCATCACCACCATCACTATCCGAAGTCTTCGTCCATACGAGGCTAAGCCTGATAAGAAAACATCACAGATGGGAGTCAGAAGAACTTGATCATACTACAGCGATGCAGGACAAGGGGAAGAGCATAAGGCATGCGACGAGGTCGCAACATCAATTGAGAAATCAGTCCTATTCTCATTATCCAAACGCGCCAGACCACCCCTCCGCTCCCAACACCGAAGAGTAGAATCATCAATGCGTCCAGCGAGTGGGCAGCCATAGACCGATATCCCGCTCTGCAAAAAGAACCGCCCCACAAGCAAGTCGACCGGAGGATTTCACGCGGCCGCTGCAAGATATACATAAACAAGCAGCAACATACACCAGACCCTAAACACGGCCCCCAGCCCCTCATGCCTGCCCTTGCGCCCTAGGATCTCTGTTATTGCCGGAGCGAGGCGACGGCTTACGCCCGAGTCTGCTTCTTAGCCGTGCCAATATGCGTATTGTGCACCTTTGTCGCAAACTTGAGACTTGTGATAGTCTCCTGGAGATGGGCTTGCAGCGGGGACACCATGACGAACATGAGCGTCTTTGAGTTGCCGCCGAGCGAGTATTGGAGGAGGTATGTCAACTACCACAAATATTAGCCCCATCTCATTTACCTCAAGAGTGTGAGGAAAATCCAAGCGTAGCTTACCTTAGAATTCCGATACGGGATATGACTCCCTTCCTTCGCCGACCCAAGGGCATTGATAACGTCGCCCAGGCAGCTAAGAGACTTATTGATATTTTGCGTCTCCTTCAAGCGTGCACCCTCTGCCTTACTATGCTCAAGCCTCTCAGATCCCGCGAGATCGACTAGGTTCAGTGTGCCCTCGCTCTTCTCGCCCGTAATGCTATTCTCGCCCACCAGTTTGAGGATGAACACCGAATGTGAACGCGAGGACCGCATATTCGCCTTTGTGGCAGCGACGCTTCGATTCTTGCTGGCAGTCTTAAGGATCTCCTCGACGCGGTGCGGGCCATCCAGACCGACACTGACGGCGTTCTCCAGAGTGGTCTGTTTCTTCGCAGGATCATGCCGTACTTCGACTTTCTTCTTGTCGATGTCTTCTGAGCGCCCGAGCAGGTCATTGTATGTCTCGTTGTAGACCTCGACGAAGGAGCCTTCCATCTTGTATCGCCAACCTTTCTCTTCAAGACGTGTTGCTTCCGCGTATATTTGTGCGGTGGCGAGCGGGATCATACCATCTGCAGAAGACATGGTGTAGGTCTTTCCAGAACCGGTCTGGCCATAACAGAAGATGCAGACGTTGTAGCCATCTAGCGCGCTTTGCACGAGCTGGCTGATCTCCTCAAAAACTTCAGCATTCTGTGACAAGGGGCCAAAGACACGGTCGAAAGCATAAGAGTATGTCTGGGTGGTATTGGTGCCAAGCGCGCTCTGCTTCTCGGGACCCTGTACGGCGACCTCTTTGCTGTCTGTATCAGCGTCCGGGAATGCGATTTTTGCAGGTTCGGTCTCTGAATCGTGCGTCGGTCGGACACGGCACATGACTCTGATGTTGCCCTTGAGCTCCTGCACCTGGTTGTGTAGCTTGCGGCGGAGGGTCTCTTCCTGGCGTAGCTTCTCATTAGCTACCTCAGCGGCTTCGATAGCATCCTGCATTCGGCGATGGAGGTCATTGAAGGCTTGCGACTGCGCCTGGCTATCCGATTCCAGGAAGTTGATCTTCTCCTTCATCGCCTTGTTGGCGGCCTCTAGGGTAAAGTTGTGTGTTGTAGCCTCCGCGAGTTGGCTTTGTAGGCCGTGCTTCAGTATCCTCTCTCGATCTAGTTCCGCTTTCACATTCGTCAATTCCCCCTGGATCAGCTGCGCCTCGCGTTGCTTGGTATCCACCTCCAACCCCGCAGTCTTCATCTTCAGGGCAAACTCTGTCTGCGCCTCTTGAACCTCCCGTAGCCTCTTGCTTCGCTCTTCTTCAAGCTCGGTTCTCCATCTTTTCTCCAGATCAGCTAGCTCTTCGCTGTGCAGCTTGAGGAGCTTCTCGATCTGGGTCTCGAACTCCTTCTGTACCTTGTCTGCCGCTTCCTCGTTCTCTCTTTTGGACCGCTCGGCATCTTTTCGATAGCGGCTTTCGAGGTCTTCTAAATCGTTTCGATGTTTCCGGCGGAGGTCGTCGGCTTCAAAAGAATGGCTTCGTCGGGTCGATTCCAATTCCATGTTTGTGGTCGATAGGAGGCTTCTTAAATCCTTTAGCTCCGTTTTATGGTCGTCAATGAGCGTCCGGTACTGCGCGCAAGTAGCCTCCAATTCGCCATCTAGAGCATGAAGGGTTAGCGATGCTCACAAGTATAGAGACAGAGCTGGGGGAACACTGTTGTGAGCGTCAACGGTGTCGGAAAGTGCACACGTACTCCTAGTCTCATAGAGCTTAATCGTGTCCTTGAGATTACTCTGCTGAGATATATCGACCTCTATTTTCTCCTTAAACTCAGTAAATTTGGCCTCGAGGTCCGCGAATCTCGTATCGTCGTACAACACTGGACAACGATCGTTAGTGAACCTATTCAGAAAAGGCGTAATGATAGTCTTCGGAGTGGGGGCCCTGGCGGGAGTCCTTGGAATCGACGGCGGAGGAGCCATCTGCCGGTTGGGTGTAGCTCGTGGAATTAAGGAAACAGCTTGAGACTTCAAGGAAATATCCGGGTCCTTGCCAGAAGTCATTCCACGTCCCATACCACGATAGCGAGCCTTGGCAGTAGAGGCACCTAATGTGAGCGCCCCCATGCCATTGAGCAGCTCGTCGCAGTCGGTATCGGCGGGCTCTTCTGGCGCTGGACTGGTCGGAAGAAGAGACGAAGGAGACGAGATTGAGCGCGTCGTTGACAGTTGAGGAAGCCTCCTAGGAGGCACATTGAGGGAGTACACGCGCGATTTTGGTGCTCGAGACGAATTTTTCGGTACTTTGAACGTATCCCGGCTTTCCTTCGGGTTCGTAGAAATAAGAAAAGGTTGCACACCTTTGGGCTCTGGTCGGTCCTCTTCCTCGTGCTGAGCCATCGAGGTAGCGGGACGAGCTCCTTGATGATGCGACTTGCTGCGGCTGTGGCCGTACGCAGACTTTGGCCTCGCGCCATAGCCGTTCGCGCTCGGCACCCTTGAACCAGGGCCAACGCTGCCGCCGAACGAGTTCGCAGATATGTGTCTCGATGTCTTGTTCGAGGGTACGCGCGAAGTGGAGGCTGAAAAGCCACGCGAGCCGTTCGCAGCGATGCTCTTGACAACATTGTTGACGGGGCGTGAACTGGGTGGAGCAGCGAGCACCGACCCGTAGGGCTCACCGGCGCGTTCCCTTAGAGTCTTCCGTTTCGCGTCCGGCTCGGGCACTGCAGCTGTTAGCGGCCTTTCCGGCATGGGATTTGCAGCGACCCTACGGCCTGATGGCTTATGCTTGATGCTGCCAGTGGGCGGCGGGCCCATCGCCCCGCGGGCATTTGTGGCGGACTCGGTCAATTCGGTGAGGCCATTCGATCGCGGCGAGGAGGGCATTGCTATCTTCGATGCTATCTTTGTCGGCGGTCTCAGGCCGGAAGGCTTCATCGAGCCCTAGAGCGCAACCTCAGTTAGACTTGTGATGCCGCGATCCTCATTCATCTGGAGGCGTACCTGGTTCTCTGTGGTAGGATCCATGAATCCCTTGTCCGATATGCAAGCGCCAAAGAGCGAAGAATATCACCAAAACATGCTATGTCGCACAGCGAGAGGCAAAGGCGACGTCGACGTCGGTGATGATGGCGGGTGTCGAATGTTTGGGGGATTGGGTTGTGTAAACAGTCCAGATCCCTGTCGTTGCTTAGGCGCTTTGGGCTTAGCGCCTTGTGGCTGGTGCATCACGTCCGCCACATTCCTTCTCCCATCCTCGCTAGGGTCATTGCGGAAAGCAGCCACATCTCTAAGCCGGCATCTCGCAAGTGTAAAAGCAACTGGAACCCTTTCCGGATTTCCTATAAATTCAGTCATCATTCGACTTGATAGCTCCTTCTTGAAGTCGCCAGATCCAGTTTCTTGTCCAGGCCATTTCCCCCATCTGTCCCGCGATCCCCAGCAAGCGCTCGTATAAGCATTGTACTCCGATCTCTGCTACGCTATCATAGCAGAACACCCGCTTCCTGGTTGAAGAAATTGGCTGCTATGTACCAAGCATAAGCTGACGTGGAGCGAAGTGCGCAATCGGCTCAATCTCACACTGTCCTTTCCTATCTATCAGTATCAGGCGGCCCGAGAGAGGCCTAGATCTTGACCCAAATTCCTCGACACCCTCACCCTTCGACGTTGAACCCGTGACGTTCTATACATGGAAATGCTGTAGGGATCGGCACTTTGTCGGATGACTCGACGTGCGACGGACCGCACCCACGGCCGCGTCTGCGAAACGGCGAACCACACCGGGCGACAAGTGTCACATGCCAGTGTCGACTTGACATGCTGCGCACAGTGTTCCAGAAGCTTGGGCTTATCGATATGTACAGGAGGGTCATCTATGAGGTCGCGGAATACGGATAAGGGTGAGGGTTGCTGCAAGGTCCGGCTGCTGATGGGATAATCGATGGACGAGGGCCAGGATTAGGCGGCATGAGCGGAGGTGTGCTGAGGGTCGATACGCACAGTGATAGGCTGGGCTCCCACAATCGTGCAGATTCTGGATGGCCGGCCTCTGTGCTAACCGCCGTGGTACGCGGGGAGGCGTGTGGCTGCACAGAAAACGGCCACAGCTTCGAGATGGTCTCGAGCACGCCGTCACGCCCTGGAAGCTTCATCATTCAGCCCACGCGCATTATGCAGGGCACGGTTTGTGAGCTGCGTCGATGAATGGCAATCAGCGCAAACAGCCATCAGGGTTTGCTCTGTGGCCGCGCCGTCGAGGGTCGTTTTGTGCGACGAGCGAGGCCAGTCCAATTGGAGAGCACCCGACAACCCACCCGCCCCAGAAGCGATGCGTAGAATCGTGGTGGTGATGTCTAGAGGCTTGGCCGGTGCTGCGCTGCTAGGACGAAGGCGTGCTAGGGGCGTGCATTCATCCAGTGCCATAAGAGGGCCCCTGTCCTCTTGTGTGGCAGCTCCCATTCCGCCCAGTGCTGCCAACGAAGCACCCGACTCGAGGGCATTAGCTGGTATCCCACGACTGTATATTGCTGCGCTTCGTTGCGCTTTGCGATCGCAGACATCTCGACGGCGCCTTGACGGAGCAGCTGGTTGCTGTGCGGGGGATTGGTGCTGAATGTGAAAGGCGCCCGTCCCGTGCACGCTCATTTCCCGTGCTTAGCGAGACCTCCAGCCTCATCCAGCACCGGTTCTGACCTCCTTCTCCCGCTTCTTGCGCGTCGACGACACCTACCTCCCCCTCCGCGACCGCTGCGATTGCCGTTCCCATCTCGAGCGCCTTCAGTCCAATTCGTCGACGGGTTGTTGTGTTTGCAAAAGGGCAGTAGCGCTTGCGCCGGCTGGGCCCTCCCGCCCCCCCCACGAGGCAGCTTCACCACGCGACAACGCAAGGAGCAACCAGCATCATCAACACCACGCCCGCATCGCGGCACATTTCCGCGCCGCCTGCTGCTCAAACATGAGCCACGAGGCCCCTGCTGACGCCCCTGGACGGCCCTCGACAGAGAAGCCTGCCAGCGCCGCCTCGCCAGAACAGCCAAACGGCACCGGTATGTCGCTGCCGCTACAGCGCGATGAGACGCGGGGCCCACATGCAATGAGCGAATTGCTAACTCCACTCAGCAGCCAATGCAACCCTCGCCCCCAACTCGATAGTTCCCCCGCCGCGCTCGTCATCTCGAGGGCCGCCGTCCACCGAAGATTTGCGACGAACCCCGTCGAAAGCAACAGGAGAAGGTGAAGGCAGCGCTGCTTCCGAAGGCGAGCCCAAGAAGAAGCGATCCTTTTTAAACATCCCCCGTTCCAATTCGCAGTCCAAGTCGAACGAAGAACAGACCCCCACCGGAACCGGCCTAAGTGGAGCAACTGTGGCCGACTCTGAGAGCGTTGGGCGAGGCTCCAAGCGGAGCTTCTTGGGCAAGCGGCGGGCGGGGAGCGTGGCCAGCAGCAAGCGCTCACAGCAGCCTGCGACGTCGGAGAAGGTGGAGCAGCCACCGCCAGTCCCTTCTATGGAGCATCGCGAAGGCTCCGCGAAGAGTAAGACGAGAAAAGCTGGCGGACTGCTATCGTGCCTGCCTTGCTTTGCACCCAGAGACGCCCGTGCAACGGGCGAAGAAGCTCCGGAGAATGTCAAGCAGGCCGGTAAGGCGAAGCCTGTTCGGACCTCGCAGCCTACACCTGTGAAGAAACCCGATACAACTGCTGCTGAGTCAAGCACCGCAGATTCAAAGGAGCCATTGGATGAGAAGGCGGCAAGTGAGACGTATGGTGCAGAAAAGCCTAGCCACGGCGACGGTACGACTGAGAGACCCTCACACGAGACTCCTCCCAAGATCGTGACAAGAAGTTCGTCTAAGAAGCAATCCCCAGATCAACCGCTGCCTCCTCTACCAGACCAGGCGGGAACTTTACAGACCGGCCATCCCCAGATCAACATCCAAACGCCGACTCCCGGAACGACACCTGTACAGCCAAGACCGTCTCATGAACAACAGCAAATAATACATGACCGGACAGACGCGCAGGAGGAGAAGGACCAGGACATTGAGATGAAGGACGTGCCTCTCGCATCGACTGACGTGCGTCATGAGGGAGATGAGAGCTCTAGCGAGACGCAAAATGAGATTCCGCCGAAAGTGGATCTGCCTCCCCCGCCACCGCTTGAACAAAGACAAAACGCGGTCCGCGATCAGACGTCAGAAACAAGTTTATCCGAACCCCAACAGAAGTACCTTCTAGGTCCCATAAGACCAGAATTCAAGGGGAAAAAGTGTCTTGTTCTTGACTTGGATGAGACTCTGGTGCACAGCAGCTTTAAGGTAAGCACAATCGATTGATCCATTCGATTAGATTGCTGACACACGCACAGATCCTTGCTCAGGCCGACTTCACCATTCCCGTGGAGATCGAAGGGCAGTACCACAATGTGTACGTGATCAAGCGACCGGGCGTGGATCAGTTCATGAAGAGGGTTGGCGAGCTTTATGAAGTCGTTGTTTTCACAGCCTCTGTCTCGAAGGTACATCATCAACAGAAAAAACCTGTGAACTAGGCTGACTGTCTTCAGTATGGTGATCCCCTTCTCGACCAGCTGGATATTCATGGAGTGGTACATCACAGGCTCTTCCGAGAAAGTTGTTACAACCACCAGGGTAATTACGTGAAGGTAAGAAGAAGCTTTGCCAAGCGTTTCAAACTCAGACCTGACCAACTCAGGACCTATCCCAAATCGGTCGTGACCTGAAGGACACCATCATCATTGACAACTCGCCCACATCGTACATCTTCCACCCGCAACACGCCGTCCCAATCAGCAGCTGGTTCTCTGATGCTCACGATAATGAACTTCTCGATCTGATACCCGTCCTCGAGGACCTCGCCGGGTCCCAGGTCAGCGATGTTAGTTTGGTACTAGATGTCGCGCTGTAAAGGGTCCGACCGGCCATTCCCACCCTCACCTCCACCTTCGATTCCGACATATATTTACTCCCCCTTCTTGCCCTTTCCGCGCCTCGGGGATCGGTCTCGTTCCTATTCGATTCAGAAGAGAGCATCTCCTAGGGTTCTCCTTCTAGACTGTACTTTTGTAATCGATTTGTAATCTGCATAATGGGGACCGGCCGTATGCATGCAGCGTCGTTGAGGGATTAGTTGGAAGCATATATTTCTTTCGACGTGTCTTCCTTTGCTGTCTGCTGCGGGCGCTTCTCTCTCCTTTCCTCCCCTCCACCTCTTTAACGGATACCTTCCTCCTCTAAGCCTGGCTCCCACGCTACCGGTCGCGCAGATTGTTCATACAAAAGTACCCTCCTTTCTCGTCCCTGTACCTTGGGTACATCCATCTTCTCACTCCTCGTTTCAGCTCAAAAGAGTGTGGCTGCAAAAGGAGCAGGACCGGTGTTGGACGGATGGAACGGACTGGGAATATTAATACTGGCATTGCTACGTCCTGCGAGGACATTACTACCAACTGCATTTCCTTTGTACACACAATTTTCTTTTCATTGAATTTGCGCTTGACATAGCATTGCTGGCGGGAGCAAATCATCGTCCGTACTTGTGCTGCTGGAGCAGGCTTGCTGCATTGCAGACAAGTGTGCCGTGGCCCTGACCTGGATCGGGCCCTTCCATTCACGTTCCATGTTTTATTCGGGATCTTTTTCCTTCCGGCGGTGGGGGAGTTTTCAGCAGGGAGGAGGTGGCATTGGCTGCTTGTGGGGATGCGAGGTGGAACTTGAAGAAGTGGTCCGACTGAGAGCGGGTAGGATGGAGATGTAGATAGAGAATACACATTTGGAATTCAATTACCCGGGCGCCAATGCCAGAATTCGATGCGTGACGTCTGACAGCGGAGCGACACGTAGACGCGCCGTTTTCCACCCGAAAAGTTCGGAACACGTCAAACCTAGGAATGACGCCCGTGGCCGAAGTCTTGGCGCACGACCAGAATTTCACATGCTTGCACTCAGTGAAACATGACTCGCCGCTCGGTCTTCCACTCATCCCGCGAATGCGGCAGAGATACACCGATACATAGACGTAGCGTCTGCCGCGCCTGCAGCTCCCTTCTTTCGGACATTTATTCTCAGCTGTTCTACGGTTGCGAATATATATCACGCTCATCCATGGACCGGTAGCACCACGTTCGCCTCCACGTCAACCCAGGCATCATGGAGAAATATTCGCAGTTCCGGGACAAAGGTACGCGCCGCGCTCCATCGCGTCACCAGCACCTGTCGCGGTATTAGTATCACGCGCTGACAGAATACATGTACAGGCACCGCGATTGCGCCCTTCCTCCCCGTCCCCACACCGTCCGCCAGCGCCGTCTGGACGCCGATCCACATATTCCTCTTCATCGTCCGCGCGCCCGCCGTCTTCTTCTTCTCGCTCTTCTACTTCGGCTTCCTCGAGTTCCTGCCCGTCGGCTCTTTCGTCAAGAAATGCGTGCTCTGGGTGATCCTCGCAGTCCCGGGCGTCTGGTGGGTGGACTTACAAGTCGATGGCGTCAAGAGGGGCAAGCTAGCGGAGAAGCAAAACCACTTGCCGCATCCGGGGACGATCATTGCGAGCAGCTTCACGAGTCCGCTGGATCCACTCTATTTGGCGGGGATATTTTGCCCTGTGTTTACGAGGAGTTGGCCTGGGGAACGGAGGGTGGAGCGGATTACGCTCTTTAGGGCTATTGCGCTGGCGTTTTCAAAGCCACAGCTCGAACCGCCGAAGGAGGCGAATTTGGTTACGTTGAAGGAACTTGGAGAGCAGTATCCGCGGTCGATTATCTGCGTGTTTCCAGAGTGCACGACTACGAATGGGAGGGGCATTCTACCGTTCAGCCCCAGTCTCCTGACTGCAGACCCGAGAACGAAGATCTACCCCGTAAATCTGCGATACACCCCCGGCGATATCACCACGCCTGTACCGGGCCATGTGCTCAGCTGGATATGGAAGCTGCTCTCGAAACCGACGCACTATATGCGGGTGCGAATTGCGAGGCATATGTACAACAATGCTGCGCTGGATTCGCCGGCTGCGAGGGCGACCAAGAGCACGGCGACGGATATCGGCTTTAATACGAATATCTTTGATAGTCCGCATATGAGGAATGGGGGCGGAGATGAGGAAGCAACGGTCATTGAGGGGGTCGAGCAGAGGGTGCTGGATCGGGTGGCGGAGGATTTGGCGAGGTTGGGAAGGGTGAAGAGGGTGGGTTTGGGGGTGCCGGAGAAGATCGAATTTGTGAAGGTTTGGACCAAGAGGAGACGGTAAATGGAGAAGAGAGTACGACTCAATGTCAATGCGTAGCGGGGAGTCTGGCAGGCCATGTGGAAATATTTCAGCGATAGATATGGCGGTGCACTCCTGAGCGTGGAGAGTGGACCATTTACTTACGGCTTCTATATCCGAGGAGTGCACAATCCAGCATACGGATGCATGTCTACCATCTGCTGTGCGCATGTCTTCTTGTCCCATTGAAACCTACCTAGGTAGACTTCTATAAAATTGAAAAGCCAAAGTGAAGCATTTCAATGTCGACTGCTACCCGAATAAAGGGCCGTAAGGTACATAGAATCGTACGCTTGGAAAGGCTTCGTTTTACTCTGCACGAGGTGAAGTGTTGCTGTAGGAATTCATTCGGCGTTTGGGGATCGTCACCCCACAAACGTAAGTTGCAGTCCCTTGCCCCTGCACTATTAGCCCTGCACAAAACTACGCTTTTCCACAAACGCAGCTTCCGCCTTGCATAAACAACTCACTCTCGCGTTGACGTACCTACGTAGCCCACGGGCAACTTATTCCTCAACAACACCCCGCTGCTCGATCACTCTACTACAGCAGGTCTCCTCTTCGCCGATACGAAATCAAGCCTCAGATCCCGTCATGACCGACTCGGATAATGCCCCGCACATCGAGCTCGACGCCGCGGCGACAAATAGCGACCGGACGCACGATTTGGAGAAGAAAGACCACAAGCCGAGAGACAGCAAAGGCTGGGACGGCAAGCTGAGGGTGGACAAGAGCATGCTAGTGGACGGGCCCCCGGACCTGGGCGCAGAGAGCGAACCGGAAGTGTCAGAAGATGAAGGACCACCGCCGGAGCAGCTTGCGGCTGACGAAGATCTGCTGGATGACGTGCCAGAGGATGAGGATGAAATAGAGCTGGTGCACATGCGGATCTCCAGTATACCCGCGTTGAGGTTAGAGAGGTTCAATAAGCTCAAGGTAACCGCCCGCCTGCCGCGTGCTTTTGACCGTCACTGATTAATTACCCATAGCGGCTCTGCCTCCGCCAGAACCAAATATGCGACGTCGAAATACCGGACGAGATCGCGCCGTCATTGCAGGAGCTAGACCTGTACGATAACCTAATATCGCACATCCGAGGCTTCGACGCCTTCACCGAACTCACGTCGCTCGACCTTTCCTTCAACAAGATCAAGCACATCAAGCGCCTCAATCACCTGACGAAGCTGCGCGACCTATACTTTGTACAGAATAAAATTAGCTCGATCGAGGGTGTACAAGGGCTGAGCAACCTGCGGCAGATCGAGCTGGGCGCCAACAGGATCCGGGTAGGATGATGTCTCTAGTAGTCGCATAGGCGAAGCTGACCTCTAGGCAGGAAATACAAAATCTCGAGACCCTCACGGGCCTGGAGCAGCTATGGCTAGGCAAGAACAAGATCACCGAGCTTAAAGGCCTCGACACATTGACGAACCTCAAAATCCTCTCCATCCAGTCGAACCGCCTCACCTTCATCGCCGGTCTTTCGAACCTTAAGAACTTGGAAGAGCTGCACATATCTCATAATGCTATCAAGGAGCTCTCGGGCCTCGAAGAGAACACTAACCTCCAGGTTATCGATATAAGCGCCAACCCGATCGAGCACCTGACGGGCCTCAAGCAGCTCAAGCATCTGCAGGAGCTGTGGGCGAGCAACTGCCAGCTAAGCAGTTTCGAGGAGATTGAGAAGGAGTTGCGCGACAAGGAAGAGCTGGAGACGGTATACTTTGAAGGCAATCCGTTGCAGAGGGCTCAGATGGCTCTGTATCGGAATAAGGTCAAGCTGGCCTTGCCGCAAGTCAAACAGATCGATGCTAGTAAGTCAACTCGCTTCGCACTCCACATGTGTTGGCGCACTAACAGGTAGGCAGCGTTTGTAAGAGTGAGCTAGATAACTGGTCGCTCTGTATCATTAGGTGTTATCGATCAGGCGACTTAGTTGTGCGCCCCTGGCTCGGCTCAGGCTCGTTTTCATCTTCTGCAGAGCTATTATTGGCATTGGGGTTCAACATTGCATTTGCATGGCGAAAGGGGAGGCGGCAGCAAGAGCCATTGACGTATGATCTGGCATTGCGAGGCGTTCACCGGGAATCCATAGCATGAGGTTACGAGTAACGAACCAACGCCTCCTAATGTCGCCACAAAATGGAATCGCACAATCACTTTTCGATCGCATTCATACCCACACATAGCAATACTTCCCGCGGATGTGTACATCACATCCCTTTCCTTGTCCTACCATACGCATGGTTCGACAGGGTCTTCCAGAAGCAGGGCACGAACCAATGATCAAGCACCTTCCCGCTGTCTCAAGCTGTCTCTCTTCAACACCTGAGCGAAAGTTGCCCCATGAGGAATTTTGATGCCGCGTTGGGCCGCGTTCGCGACCGAGGTGCTGGTTCGCTTCGATGTCGCTGATTTTGTCGGCGGGATTTGGCACGCCTTGTGGGACTGGTGGGAATGCTGTGCGTCGCGGAGTACAGTACATGTCGCTATAGTGATGCGCGAAGGAAGATATTGCGCGATTCTGGCGTCACTCCGTGTTAGGGAATTGAAATGGCGGGTTTTGAGAATCGCATCGCTCCTTCTTCCGGAGGTAACCAACGGCAAGAGCGGGAGAAGCACTCATCGCCGTCTTCGTATCCCTACCCGCTCCTTAACTCTATTTCAACTCCACCAAATGACTCCCATCTCGACCCTTCATCACCTCTCGCTGGCTCCGCATGCATAAGGTTGCTCTGCGCTCCCCCTCAGATGATCGACTGACTCGCACTCGCCACGCGTACGATACCTTTAAGGTTCGTACCGTTGCTCCCGTACACACACACAGAGCATAGCGTACGCCAGCCTATACATGTGGCGCTCTTGTTCGGCCGACAAGCATGCCGTGGCCATCTGGTTGTGGCGCACTCATTCAACCGACGAGCATTCCGTGGCCAATTGATGGTAGCGCACTCCGGCCGCCGGGTTTCTGGACGAGCGACGGAGATGAGTAGGATCTGGGGGCTAACGAGCGGGACACGACTCGACTCTTTAGCGACCCAGTCCTCAAATTCTGGAATGCGAACTTTGGAAAGGGATACCCTTCTCTTCATTCTTCTCAGGACAGCAACGGTAGATCTCCTGTCTTTGGATTAACCGGTCTGTTGCTCACGAGACGAATAGAACAGGCGGTGAATGCATGCAGACCTGGACAATTCACGATCACGTGTAGGTTGACGTCGTCCCCTGCATGCCCAGGCTGTCGCTCTCGCGCAGATTTCCACTTATCGAACGATCGCCCACGTCCGGATTTACAAACTCTAAATCTCGCCTTCATGAAGCTCGCTAGACGCAACGTCCTCGCATCCATCCGACGATTCGTGCCTTCGTGTTACCCCTCGCGCTGTGGCTGCCTCGAGATTCCAAGCCTGCGTGTGGGGTACCTGCGTATTCCTGCGTGCTTACGCGCGTTCCTCCGCTCCGTTTACGGTACGGCGCGCTGTCATTCATGAAACCCCCAGGATACAATCTACCCAAAATTGCCGAATCTCAGCCGGCCTCCTCCAAATATAAGTCGAATATTTTGCGTCTGGGTTTTCTGACGATAACCACGAAGCAGAGTTCCGATATGTCCGAAGGAGCAATCGGTTGACGGGCCCCACATGACGATCTGAGGATAGCCAGGTGGTCCTCTTGAAACCTCACCTTGACTTCTTAGGGAAAGCTATGCGAAGATCAAAAGGTGGTTCAAGTTCAGCCCTGACCCACCCCACATTACGCCAGTCCTGAAGCAGGCCAACATCCGCACCAGAACGGCGAGCCGAAAGTTAACTCGGATGGCGGCATGTGACCCTGACTTCGGTTCGCAGATACCTAGGGTTCGGCCGATCTCGATTCTCGTATGATACCTTGCGGAACCATGGGATTCTCAAAGTCTCTTGGACCGGGCTGGCCCGGGAAAGTCTGGAATGATGACGGCTTCCCAATATCGGAATGTGCCCAGCGACCACCACTTCGGAGCGAGCAACGAGTATCAAACAAACAAGAGCGATGATAGGCACATCTTTCACGCTGTTGCATGCCCGCCTTAACCATCGTCCTCCGCAAAACTTCGGTCCTCCTTGCTTTGAGGGATAGTACACACGCTATCACTTGCATGTGGAGCGACGTCCGCTGTTGAGCGAGCGCGCCCAGAGTTCTGAATTATAAGGTTTGAGATTTTGGATCTCGACCTATCGTCAAGAGCTAGTTATACCCATTCAGGGCATTTTCGCCCAGGATTTGTGGGGTCCTTGAGCCGGACCTTATTACTCCGCTGCTGTACCGAACGGCGCCCTCCTGCATTGATGGTCTTTAGCCTAATCCAAATTGGCCGCAAGTTCTGTGACGACAAACCTGCAACGCTCAGAAACCGGAGTTCAGCCACGTCCACACCACCTCTGACGACATGGTCAACGTGAAAGACCTTGAGCTCGATCACTTGCAGTACAATCTAACGCCATGGGTCAATGATCACCACGGAAAGAGACCGGCCACTCGAGTAGGCGGAGGCATAGATCACGCATGGACCTGCATTAACGCGTCTAATCGAGCGAGGAACGCCATGGTTTAGCGGTGGATCCTCTCAAACCCTACTCGACCGCCGTTCCCTGCGTCGTATCTGGGTGGCCAATCCCAAAGGCTTGACTTTTGCTTAATTAACTTTCCGAGCATGCAGGGCTGAGAAACATCTGCTGAGTGACACTTGCGACAGCGGTAGACAAGAAAGCTTGTGTGCGCTAGGAGGTACCTGAGATGAACCGGACGGTTGCCACAATCCGCCCAGCTTTTAGGCCGTCAGCCCATGAAACTAATCCAGTGGCAGCATACTCGCTTCCAGGACGCTTCCGGGAGATCCCCTAGCTTGTCTGCTCTGATATAGTTCCATAAGACCCTTAGGTAGGGCAGATCCGAACTCTTCATTCCATTCTATGCATCTTCACTTTTCATAATCATTGTATCCATCATGGCGATGAGTACTGCGGAAGAGGCAAATCGCGACGCCTGCACTGGTGTCGCGACGGCCTTTACTATCGTCTCAAGTGAGTTCTCTGTAACTCTTGTCGGGCCGATGTTGAGATGTTGATGTACATCTAGTTGTCATTGTGGGTCTTCGAGTGTACGCACGCACAGTCGTCGTTCGGAACTTTGGCAAGGACGATTGGGCTATGCTCGGGGCATTGGTAAATCTCCCCTCCCTCCGCAAGGATGCTCTGCTAACCAAAGCAGTTGTTCACCATCGCCTATCTCGTCGCGATCTTCGTTCTCCGTGCCAATGGCATGGGCTTCAGCGGCGCAGTCTTGAGTTTGGACCAAATGACGGTCCTCATCAAGACTACTTTGGCTATCGAGATCATGTACTATGTACTCATCTTCTGCGTCAAAGTATCGATCCTGTTCTTCTATCTTCGCATTGGTATGGCCCGCACATCGCAGCGCGAATCTGTGCTAACGTCTCCTCTAGCCGCCAACAAGAGCTTTGAGCTTGGATGCAAAGCAACGATATACTTCCTCGCGGTTTTCACTGTTGTCTGTGTGATCGCGTGCGTAACACAATGTGTTCCGCTCCATAAGATGTGGGACTTCCTCGGCGTAGTGCAAGGCCACTGTATCAATACCACAGCGCTCTTTTATTGTAAGTGCCTACATGTGCCTCGCCTCCTCAGGCTGTGAACTAACCCGCCGCAGCAACTAGTGCGATCAACATCATAACCGATATCTGGATCATTGCCCTCCCTATCAAAACACTTTGGTCCATCCAACGCCCTACTCACGAGAAGTTCGCCCTCATCTTCGTCTTCAGCCTGGGCATCTTCTCCTGCATCGCCTCCATCGTACGCCTCCACTCGATCCGTATCTACACCCAGTCTCCCGACCCCTTCTACGACAGCGTGCCCATCAACCTCTGGTCCATGATCGAAGTCAACATCGGCATCTGGTGCGCATCGATCCCCGCGCTGAAGGCTCTCATCACGCACCGCCGCCGCGGCGATACACAAGCAAGCGGCGCATACAAGTACCACAGCCGGGATAAGAGCGGAGCTAAGATCTCAGGAGGTATGATTGGCGGGAGCGGCGGGAGCTCTAGCGCAAGGTCACAGGGCATGCCGGTGGATATATACGATTTGAAGACCTTTGAGGAGACGGGTAGTGTACAGAGCCCGCAGCAGGCGGTGCGGAAGAAGAGCAATGTGGATAGCGAGTGGAGTGCGGATTCGCAGGAGCGCATTATTGAGCATGCTAGGGTTTGAGGGAGGGACTGTGACGCTGCTGTACGGATAGCTGGGATTTGGGCGTCTGGTCCTATTGGGAGTCTTTCTGCGTTGCTCTTCAGCCTTTTCCAACGTCCATGAGGCTTTCAGGGGTTCAGAGAGACCGCTGCGGCCAAGACGGGTATGCTTTTCTCCGCGGGGGGAATATAGATGAATTCACAGGCACACCCGGTGCGCAGCCGGGTAATCTCCGTCGTCCTGGGCTGCACAACCCGTTCCCCAACAGCAGCGCTCATTGTCGTCATTTCGCTTCAGTTCAGATGCTGCAGTCTCCATCCACACCCCAAACCAAACCCTGCGCATCGGAGATCGCTCCGAAGCTGCATCTATCACCCCCAGATTTCCTGCCCCAGTACTGTAGCACTCTGATACCTCGGCCCCACAATCCTAACTTCCTAGTGCTTACCTCCCTCCTTGCTGCAGGTATGGACGAGACATTCACACCTGGGCATTTCCACGCCTATCACCAACAACTAGATCATCAATCAGATAGGAGGGGTTTTGCGACTGGGAGGTAGCAAGTCTGGTACCGAATGCATGGCGCACGTCGTTGGTCACTGATACCAGATACCAAGAAGCTGCGGTGAACGGACCGCGACGCTCCGCGTGCGCCCCGCACTTCATATGTATGTATGGTGCAAGTGCGTGCAGCGCACCGCACCTTGCAGTGTGAGCTGCAGGTTGGAGCGTGCGTGCAGCTTGCGGTGCGGTGCGGTGCAGATGAGAAATGGCGGGAAGCTACTGGTGGGTTGGAAATGCTTGCCAAGGAATGGAGTGTTTGGGTGTGAACGCGGATACAGAGGAGTACTGCTGCGCTGCGGAGAACTACCTAGGTACGTAAGAGGTTGGAAAGGATCTGCCTGTTATGGTGGGTAGACTACTAGGTTGCTCTCTCTGCTGATTGTTGATTGCTTCGAAGGACTACGCCGGTGTCCTGAGGATAAGGACAGGGGTGGAATGCTGCTGTTCGGAGCTGGCTCGATCGTGATGATTGAGCAGGAGGGAGAGCGTTGTGATATAGAGCTCAGCACTGGGACGGTTCGAGAGGTGGTGGTAGTTGAAGACGTTGTTGGCAATTTCGCCTTGCGTCTCCTTCCGCGCCCTTCATGTCGCTTTGGTGTTGAGGATGAATCTGTACACGTTGGACATAGCCTTTTCGTCTTAGCGCAGTAATTGGGAATATAAACCTGCCTCCTCTCCTATTAACAGTGAGTTCACGCCAGGCTAGAAGTGACGTGGAGCAGGCTCTCTTACCGAATGTATGAGATCCGCAGGGTATGGATCTTTTGCGCTGCTAGCCCTGGAGAGGTTAGGGTGTAGAGCCAACGCTAATGAATTGGATTGGGTTTAGCGCAGAGTGGGGCCACGGTTTGATGTTGGGAAGCTCGACTCAGTTTCATCTCTTCAACACCTTACTCCTTGGTTGCATTATCATTCCTCACTCTTAACGAGAGATATGGCCTAAATGGCGTGCTGCTTGCAGCATGTTGCAAACCACTACCGGCCATTGGTACGTTGCAATGAGCAGGAACAAACATTCCCAAGACGAGACATCCAAGGATAGGGAAGCCTTCCGCATACCAGTCGGCCTGGCTATCGTGCCTTTTGACTTTTGGCTATCAGTATTCGATCAGATGGCGCTTCTGATGGCTTCGCCCAGCGTTCTGCCTCGTGGGTGAAATCCGTAGCGTTCTGGAGGCGAGATGCGCTATTGGTCACTGCCCACTCTGCCTCGCAATCGGCCTGCAGCCCATCAAAGCTAGGCATTCTCAGCCTGGCCGATATATCAACCCGTCGCGTTGCCGTTCCTTCTTTTCCTCATTTGCGTCGGTTTCATCTTTGGCATCCTGGCACCTATTGTCGAGCCGCTACATTGATCAATAGCGACGTCCAACTGAATCATGGCCGATCCTTTGACAGCCTTCGGTGCAGCTGCCGGCGCCGTTCAGATTGCCGACGTAGCCTTACGAGCTAGTGGCGAGGCATACGGATTCCTTGCGGCGGTCAAGGACGCAGGCAAGGATGTTCAAGCTCTGAGAGATAGTATGTATTCTTCGCGTTCCAGCTCGGTGATGTCCCATTCGGCCGTCCATACCGCACGACAGCATTTAATTAGCTCACAGCCTTGTGCGGCGTAGAGTCAAATATTCGCAGTCTACGAAACTACGTCAGCAAATTCAGCAAGTCGAAGAATGCTAGAGAGGAATTCGAGGTGCTCCCGGAAGCCATTACCGGGACGCTGATGCGCTTCCACGATGATATGGTCTACCTGAAATCCGTTCTCCCACGGAAACCATCGCCAACTCTCGCACAGAAGGTTCGATGGGCGTATAACAGACATAGGGTTGCCAGCGCGATAAAAAGGCTGAACGACCGTAAGACTGACCTGAACATTGCGCTAGCAATCACTGGGCGGTAAGTATAGTATCCGCCTCAAGTTTAGGTTCCAAACAAGAGACCACTAATTTCAGTCTCAGTCAGCATGATCTAAATCTTCGACAAGATACCGCAGAGTTGAGCGCAACTCTGGTGAGAACTAAAGATAAGATTATGGGACAACAAGAGTTATACCGGTCCGCGATATCCGGACAAACCGCATCGATAAACGAACATGTCGGAAAATACGAAAGAGACCATGCTGAACTGGTTCACCATGTACTGCAGGTGAAGAATAGGGTCAATGACGTGCAAGCGTCCTTAGATCAACGGCACGCTTCTGCTCACGAGCCCACAGCGAGCGATCATGTCCGCGCTAGGGTCATGATGGCAATCCATGAAAACGAGAATGCATTTACCACCTCAGGCTTCGGGGTCCCTCACGAAGCAAGTCGGTCACCGCAAACCACGCATGCCATGCAAGCTGATCTTCTGGATATCCGATCAACCACTACCATATCTGCGTCTAGCACTGACGTACTGACGAAAATTTTTCGCTCAGAGCTTCGCTCCAATCTCATGGCAATTATCGAGCAGACCTTTGAAATCTGCGAGGCGCGTCGTGAATCGAGGCTTTCTCGCATAGAGGCTATGGTGGATCAAATCAGTACCGATCTTGGCGGCTATATCCTGGCTCTTCATCATTCAAGGGAGTCCGAAAGCAGTTCGAGAAATAGTCCGCAATTTCATGGTCAGCAACTCGCTTCCATGGTTCCAACGGACCCGGGTCTATCGAAATCAAGGAGAAAAGTCAATGGGAATTGTCCACTGGCACAGGTTGCCACTCCCGGTCGGCCAGTAGACATGTTAACCACCTTGAGGCGCTCTTGGTTTACGAAATGGCGAATTGGTTCTGTCCAGATTGAGATCGAAAGCAGGATCCATCGAAAATATGGTTCCCCTAAATGCGATTCGTCAACTTCCATATACATACATTTCCGTCCAAGCCAAGCATGGATACGCCTACCTGGATTGTCAATCCTCTCGAGTGTGCCATCCTATCAGGGAGGAATCCTCCAATTTGCGCCTATCATTGCCACTTTCCCGATCATATCATGGCCACATCCGGTTTTTGACGCCATCACAGAAGGCAATGTACAAGAAGTCCAGCGATTGCTCGAGTCAGGTGTAATACACCCGAGATCTCAAAGCGAGGCTGGCGACACCCTACTACACGTGAGTACTCGCTTCCTTAACAACACAGGGAAGGGCAAGTGCCGCACGCCATCCGCAGCCATATGCCCCACGGAGAAGTGCATCCTCTGTTCGGCCGGCCTGTTTTGACTACCTTCTTGGAAATTAGAATGTCGTTACCTGCTGACACGATGTATATAGAGGGCTGCCCTCTTTGCAAAGCCAGAGTTATGCAAGCTACTGCTTGCGTACGGTCTCACTTGGGATCAAACTGACCGGTAAGCTCATTGTAGAGATGTCGTGTCACATGTACTGAAACTCGTTACCAGGGTCGGATACACGCCAGTACGCGCGGCGGCATCTTCAATCTTCCTCTCAAGCAGGCTACACTCTCCTTCCACATTGCAGGATGCCGACACAATCCAGACGCTAGAACTCATCGCAGAGTCTGGGGTTGACTTGGGCGATGTTTGTGGCGACCTCCTCAGTACGACCCAACGATTACGCCTGGATGAGACGTGGATTGGGCGATGGCAAAGATACTTCGAATGCATGAACTATCTCATCACACGGCATTCTATCGACGCATGGCAGCTACACTTCACTTACTGGGATAGTGTGTGGTGGCTACCGACGGAGATCAACGTAGAAAACCTGAGCGGAGCTCTAGGAGCTGGTCTCGACCCGAACCTGTTGTTGCTAGGACCCATGAGGCGACTTCTGGTCCAGGCAATGTACGGAATGCGCTGGCTAAAAGCCTATAAGAAGAACGAGGACGAAAGAAGCCGCATTTCTGAGATCAAAATCAATGCAGAACGCACCCTAAGCGGACCGGAAGTATCGGCTCCTTTGGCTCACCAGCTCGAAGATCTCACCGTCCCTTGGTCCTTAGTTAAGCTCCTGATAGCAGCTGGCGCGGACATCTACTCGTTCAACCCAAAGTATTTTGACAGAGCTCCCTCTTGGCATTATCTCTATACCCCCTGTGGGTATGCCTATGTATGGGGCATCGAGAAAGAATGGGAAACTGCACTCCGAGAGTGTGGACTTGACCCAGACGGAGTCTATCGGGAAAACGTCCGGCGATTGAGAGAGGCGCATAGATTACATGGGGCTAAGCGATCAGGTATCGATGAGAGTGTCCTGGAATTGCCCTTTCCAGACGGGTTGCGCTGTCGGCCTTGCCATCGAAAGAGGTGTCTTAGGAAACATGGCTATTGGCTATTCGAGAGGCCACTGCATGGCACCTAGGCCAAGCGACCGGGCCACGATATTCCACTCATCCGGACCATACCACGAGTCATAAAACGATGGGCACGAAGAGATACGGATTTCAATCATTCCGATGAGAAGGCAGCCAGAGCATACAGAGGTGTTGACTCCTTTTCTTGACTTTAAACATCTACTCTGTACCGCGAACTAGCGTCCTCTCTCGTCCCTTGCCGCAGTCCGGGTAATACTACCAGAATGCCAGAGAGCCGACGGTGATATTCATCGCTTTTACGTGGTGAGAAACGAGGACTGTAGGAGTCCGGATTGTGGCTAAAATAGAACCCAGATTGAATCATTTGCGCCCTCGTTAAGAAAACGCGGACTTAGAGGCAGCCTTCATCAAACGACAGGAATTACCTTCAGATCTTATGTCCATCCCTTACCAATAAAGAAACAAAACAGGGGACGAATCGAGATTGACTCCCCCAAGATACGAAACACTACTGAGCGCATTGCTGTCGCCTAGGAAGATCCACTACGGCAACAAAAGCTCGGGGACTCTACTCTGTCCCAGCCAAATGCCCACTTTGGCTGAGATAGTCAAGAGAACGCCACAGAGAGGACTCACAACAATACTCTACCTGCTCATGTCCTTATTGTCGTGTCTATCTTCTAGTGAAAGGGAAAAGCTAGACGACATCGTCCACCTGCTACGAATCATCATCGGCAGGTACGAAGATATCAGTCACATCGAAAGCGAAATGTTGGGTCTAGAAAGAGAGCGTTACTGGAACCTCATTCCCCTCGGCCGGCATCCGCTAATTCGAGAATACTCTGAAGGCCTTGACAACCTATCCTCTCTACGTCTTGTAGACGTGTGGCAACTTCGCTTCAATTGGTTGGAGAAGTTTGCGTGTTTACTGTCCCCTATTGCCCTGCACATAATGGAAGCCGCTTGAGACGGGGCCTACCGACCCAACAATCTTTATGGCCTTCTGGTACGGCCCTTTCTCCAGCAACGCGGAAGGTCCAATACCCAAGTGAGCCAGCTGCACTTCCAAATGGCGATTCCGGCCTCGAAGAAGCGACTGACATCACCCATTGCTGGGTTGTGCGCCGTGGCCTGGAACAGTATGCCTAGACGGCATTGTGACTTTCTGTCTTGTCGATTTTCTGCGGTTGCCATGACTGGGATCGCTTTGACTGTTGCGTATCGCGTTCATATAGGCTTGAGGAACTTCTCCCATCCTCTGGCCGGTATCAAAGATTTCGAGTTTCGAAAATAAAGATGTACGAGAGCATCGGCTTCGGCATGGACAGAGGTAGACTCGGTCCGTTTCCAGCGGATAATTACCCCACCCAGCAATATAGACAAGACGCAATCTCCTATTCCACTATCCACGCACGCTCGTTAACCCATTTTAGTAGGTCGATTAGCCTAGAGGCACTTGGCGCACCAATTACTGGGCCTGCGTTGTACAAATGTACCAGGGTCGAAAGCACGACTTATAACCCTTCCGCGTCGCGACGATTTCACGTCTGCGCGCAACATCGACTCACAACGATTCGACGCCACTTGATCGATATGGCTTCATATTTGGTGCGGCTTTGCGTCGCTGGTTTTGTCGGATTCGCTTCTGCGCTTTCGTCGTGTCCTGGCCTTTCTGTGAGCCATGACGGAACACCTGCCGGACAATTTAAGAACGTTAGCGGAGGTGAGCACTAAGATACCTCCTAGGAAGTCTGAGGGACTAACGATATGTGCAGTGCAAATGTACCACACGTACCCTCCAAGTACCAGCTCCACCAATGGCACCAATGCGATCATCTACGTTTCAGATATCTATGGTGTCCCACTCTTACAGAACAAGCTGTATATTATTCGCACCCTCACTGAAGTTCTCCGCACTAACATAATCGCAGCCTTGCCGACTCTCTCGCCCGGGCGAACTACACAGTCATAATGCCGGATCTCTTCAACGGCGACGCCATCCCCGTGAGCTCGCCAGAAGGACCCGCGCTGAACCTTACAGAATGGCGAACGCGCCATGCGCCAGCTGAAATTGATCGCATCGTTGGCTTGACGCTTGACTACATGCGCAACGAGCTCGGCTTCAAGAGGGTCGGCGGTGTGGGATACTGCTTCGGCGGAAAGTACGTTCCACGCTTCCTCGCGCAAGGGAAGGGCGTCGATGTTGGGTTCATTGCGCATCCGAGTAGCTTGGAAACGGTGGAGATTCAGGGCATTGCTGGGCCGATTAGTATTGCTGCTGGAGGTGAGATGGCCTTTATTTTGGCATATACTAAAAATACTGACAATACTGACTGGTTACAGAGCTGGATGCCGCGTTCAATGTCACCGGAAGGCATACTGCTGAAGACATCTTGCAGAAGAAGAACGCGACCTATCAGACGAATTTGTACTCTGGGGCTCCGCACGGCTTCGCCGTGCGACCGGATCTGAGCAATGCGCGCCAGAAGTATGCGAAGGAGGCTGCGTTTGTACAGGCGGTTTCGTGGTTTGATGCTTGGCTTTGAGGATTCAAGGATTCAAGGGCTGCTGGGAGGTACGAGTCGTTGTAAGAAGTCCATCGAGAAGCATGGAGACGCTCTCGAGTGAGCCAACTGACTCTAGTCAATATAGAAAACGTAAAGCCTGGTACACTCTTATATATTCTACTAAAGTTTCGTTGGCCTTTACTCTCGGGACACGTCACTCACGCAAGCGCGTCCGCGGTTATTACAACCGGGCCTCGAGATCTCACGACATCCAGTCGACCCAATCTGCCTTCACAGCAGTCGTCTCGTCGTACATCCACATGCAGAATGCTATCTGCGCCATGGAAGTGAAGACGCAGAGCAATTCAACCACCCACGTCTTCGTATGCCAGTATCTGAATGCGAGTCCGCCCAAAGCCGTGATCATAATACTTGCCAACAATTGAAGGCCAATCATCAGCCACAGGCCCCGCCATTCTGCAATCATGAATACAGCAAAATAGAGGCAGATGAGGACGGCATAGCACTCCAAGCCATCCGTGAGCATCTGTCCTAGCTCCTTCCTTGGCCATAACCCCTTTAAAGAGCTTCTTATGCTGACTATACCCCTAGCAATACTGTGGATTCGTGCCGGATCGGAGACACCCCATGGTACAGCCGTGATGACAGCTTGCACTATGATCCAAGGCACAAGCAACATCACGGTGTATGCCATATAGACCGGTACGGGACTGACGACGCATAGCTTGATCAGAATAAAGAGGATCGGAACGATGGCCAGTGAGCTAACCAGCTGTTGAGACCGGCGTTCCGGCTGACCAAAGGCGGAAGCTATCTCGGACGACAGCTCCTGAGTTGCGGTAGCACCAGCAGGATCTTTTGGGAATTTCGCACCACGGAAGATAATAATTGCGGCGCAAAAGTCCGAGAATGATCCTACGTGACCCCTGTTCCTGATGTATAGCCAGAGAATGAGGAGCGCTTCTAGTGTCGCGAACGGAACGACCAGTCGCCATGCCCACGTTAGGTGGTACCTGTGCCAAAGCGAACCCTTTCCCTGCATTAGGATAGACAATGCCACCGAGGCTAGTGTGGCAAATGCGCTAGCCCTGGAAAACACTTCAGGTATCTTGAAGTCCCAGCCCGGAAAAGATGGCTCGGTTTCCGTAAGGTCGATGTCATTGACGACTTCTGCAGTCTCTGGGTGGGACTGAAATGAGAAGCCAATCCAGTTTGGCGTCCGGTTGGTGTCGTACTCCGTTCTCTTATATCGAATACTCCATGAATCACCACCCCACTCCAAGAGAAATAACCCGGATTCCATGTCATCGACTTTGGGCTCGAGATATTGGTTAATACCTTTCTCGCAGCCTCTCTGGGGAGAAATGCCGACTCGTTGCGTATTCCGGAGTGTTCGGTACCCCGAATCGACGACGTATTTCGCCTCGCGCAGCCATGCATATGATTTGGTGCCACATTCCCACCCATTCAAATCCTGAGCCCATGCTTGGTAACCCCAGCCGTATCCATACTCTTCCGGAACACACAGATGGCGCTCGGTTAGGCACCACCTGCTTTCGCAGATGTCGGATCCTCGGGGTGCTGCCACGAAATAGAGTGACAACTGAATGCTGGAGAGCGCGTCTCGGTGAAAAGCAGTTAGATGAAAATGGGTAGTCGATTCATTGGGCCACTGGGTGTCGGTGATTTCGAGGCGAGCCGGGAATGAGAAGTCGACATTGCACTTAGGCGGCTGCTTGAAGTCAACGCTAGTGCGCAATGTACCATCTAGAGACAAGTCGATCAGCACAAGGTGTCATGGATGAATGTCCACTACCAGTGTGTTTGAAACGTACTTAGCCTCCTTCGCGCAATTGATGTTGCTAATCGCCAGTCTCGTGCGACGGCGGCATCCGCAAGGTGGAAGAGGAGCAAGAACCATAGAATACCGGGGAGCAGCCACCCATTCATCGTAGTATCCAAGCGCAGAAGTTAAGGATGAGACTCAGCGGTTGGCTGGGTTGAGGGTTTTGTAGGCATCTCAGCCGAGGCGCTGGCACAGGCCCGCCAGCCACACTGGAACTCAGCCTCCACCTGAGCACAAACACTCAACGCTCGAGGAAAGAAAACAAAATATCCAAGCCGCGGCACCCCGGTTTTGTAAGGCGTAGATGGTGGCCTAGAAAAAGTAAATCGCCTCGCTCTTTGCTTCTATGTAGTTGAGAAGAAAACACAAGTGCCAAATAAGAGAAGGCATCGAAGAGTATCATTGACAGGAAAGAGGGCTGACAGATAGAGCCATATACCTGAGAAATATCTGTGACCTCGGCCTCGAACGAACTCGGGAAATAAGACGGTGCGCAGACCGTGGCTACCGCTGCCAACGATTTGAAGGGCGTTATATTTAGGAGAGTTGTCGGATGTACGTAGTAGTCCATCATCCGATATCCTGGGATCAACAGTGTGTATGAAGTCCTGAAGGTAGCTAAACGTAGCTAAATGTGAGCTCACCGTTGTTATTATACCAGTCCTGAGCGGTACAGGTTATCATTTCGGTCGAGTTCCTCTGACTTATCGCGTCGTGCACAGCCGTTGTCGGTTAGTGCTAAAATCAACAATCTCTACCCGGGTGGCGTGCACGTGGGCGGAGGGCAGTAGACGATTCAAAACCACATATGAACTCGCCTCAAGAGGCGCTAGCGGGTTATGCCATCTTGCCTGCATTCTCGCACCAGGTTGAAGATAAGGTTATCAAGCTGGCTAAACGTAGCCGAACCTGCCTTAGTCTGGACATATAACGAAGTTGGATAGGTTCCAGCAACGCACAACAAATGCCTCTTCGAGAAATCCGTCGGATAACCTGCCCAGCCATCAGTCCACCATCCGATGCTCTGGGATCTACGGAGGTAGCTAAACGAAGCTAGCGCGACCTCGGCTCTGTACCCCGCCTCGTAGCTTTCCACCACGTTCCCCATCTACTCCACTCCACTGACTCTCTCGCACGACCAACGGTACCATCACAAGTCAACTGATCCATTAGCCCTTCGCGTACATTCCAGTTTCTCAAGCCGAGGCCCAATGCCGTCCGACCGACATGCCGAGTGCTCTCTTATCCGCGCGCGAGCGGTACCCAAACACGAGATGGGACGTGGTGTGACTTGATACTAAGTGGAAGATGCAGCATAGCGGGTCCGGATCCGTCGTCGTCGTCTCTCCACCGGCGAAAAAAAGCTTCTAAATCCTTCAAGAGCTAGGCTAAGGGAAGCTTGAGAGATAACCCCGCAGCTCGTCCCAGTCTTCGATTCAAAAGCCCCTCGGAACCCACACTTCTTCTTCACTTCCATTGTCTTAATTGACCCCAATTGCACCCGAAAACGCACAATTTTCCACAATGTCCCTCCCTAAGACGCAAAAAGCCGCCGTCAAGGTAGGCCAAGGCGACGCCTCCAAAGTCGAGGTCAAAGAGATCCCCGTGCCCTCCCCGAACTCCGACCAAATCCTCGTCAAGATAAACTACAGCGGTCTCTGCGCCTCCGACAAGTCCCTCCTGCACGACGAATGGTCCTCCACCGGGCTGACCCAGCTCCCCGTCACGCAAGGCATCGCAGGCCACGAAGGCGCGGGAACCGTCGTCGCCATCGGATCCGACGTGCAAGATCTCTGGTCCCTCGGCGACCGCGCGGGCATAAAATGGATCGCGAGTGTTTGCCGCAAGTGCGAGTTCTGCACCAACGGGCGGGATGAGTGTCATTGCCCTAAGCAGCTGAATAGCGGGTTTAGCATTGCGGGGACTTTCCAGGAGTATGTGCTGACGGATGCGAGGTATGCGACGAGGCTGCCCGAGGGGGTTAAAGATGAGGAGGCGGGGCCGATTATGTGTGGAGGCGTGACAGCGTACGTTGCGTGTAAGAGAAGTGCGGTGAGGCCGGGGCAGTGGCTTGTTCTGCCTGGTGCTGGAGGCGGTGCGTTTTCAATCCTCGCTCCTGAAGCAAAGAGGAGCTGGAAGCTAACAGCGAACAGGTCTCGGACATCTCGCAGTTCAATACGCGAAAGCGATGGGCATGCGCGTCATCGCCATTGACGGAGGGGACGCTAAGCGCGATCTCTGCCTCAAGCTTGGCGCTGAGAAGTTCATCGACTTTACCAAAACCAAGGACATCCCCGCCGAAGTGACGAAAATCACAACATATGGCGCGCACGGAGTCGTTGTGACAGCGGCCACAAAAGCCGGATACGAAATGGCGCCGCATCTGCTACGTCCGGGAGGTACCATGGTCTGCGTGGGGTTGCCCAAGGATGCGAGTGTGATCGCTGGTGCACCTCCGATCATGATGTGTCTGAAGAGGTTAAATGTTGTGGGCAGTGTCGTTGGGACGTTGAAGGATGTTGAGGAGGTAAGTCTAAGTTTGATCCTCACTCAAAAAGGCAGTACGCTGAACTGTATGTAGTGCCTTGACTTTACGGCTCGCGGGCTTGTCCATCCCATCCTAACGCACGGCGGTCTGGAGGACATCAACCGTTTCTGCGACGATATGAATGCCGGAAAGCTGCCCGGCCGCGCTGTGATCAAGATTGCGGCATCATAAAGAGCTGCTGTATCGGCCTCTTGTCGTGTACATGCTGAGCAGTTAGCGTCCACGAAATGTAGATAAGAATGGTGTACCTCTCGCGCGGTGTCACTGCTACCCTGATGTGTGTGTAAGCAGTAAATCGCAGGGCCAGGATGAGCAGGCCGGAACGGGTAGATCAGGATACTATATCCATTCTCTACTTATTTTGGACTTTGCAGTCTCAGAGTAGTGAGGAGTTGAACCTCAAGCCCTTGCAGTATAAGAGCATTATCATATACACGTACAGTCTTCTTTCAAGCGCATGCCGAAAACTGTACGTCCCAACCATTTCCCCAGATATGATTCCCGGAACGCCACGCTAAGAACGATACATACCTCAACTCACCATGCAGTAATGTCTCCCACTTCGGCCTCACCGAAAGTGCTGGTTTTCGTCGCAGCCATGCCGGAGTCTACCATATTAACGCTATCGACGTTCGGACTTCGCTCCATGATAAGTGGAAGAACTTCGTTCAAGAAGCCAAGAAGATGCCTGTTAACCTGCTCAAATTCCAGTAAGAAGGCATCATGGCCATCAGGAGAGTCGATAGTCTTCAGTATAGCGTTCGGGATATGCGCGGCCAGTTCCTGCTGCTCTGCAAACGTGAAGAGGCCGTCGGATTGAATGCCAAGAACGAGCGTCGGCTGCTCAATGAGCGAAAGCGCATGTTGGAGAGCTGATATGGGGTCGAGGGTATCGGGATCGGTGCCTTCAGGGTAGCGATGGCGGGAAATATCGTGGGTATCTAGCTTGCGGGTTATGGCGATATAGCAATTCGCGTCAAAACGCTTTATAAATTTTTCTCCCTGATAGCGCAGATACGATTGCGCGGAGAAGTAGTGAGGTGTATGACGCTTCTTCGAATGGCCGTTAGCATTCGTAACTACTGCTTCTGTCGGCCGAGGTGTGGAGGGGTTGGAAGCGTTCTTGAATTCGAGGTCCGCTTGACTTGCTGCATTGGATAAAGCGGCAGCGCTGTTTGTCCGCGATGGCCGGGGAGATCTGGCATTCTTATGGCCATCGTTGTGGATCGCCCAGTGCTGATGCGACGGGTGAGAAGGTGTGTTCGGGCGGGGGATTATATTAATGTTCTGCTTTTTCGACAGATCGGGAGTGTTGCGTCCGAAACGCGATTCAAACGAGTCTCGGCTACGATATGTGAGAAGAGCAGACATGCGTGCTGCTCCAAGTCCTGTCGAAGGGGGATCCTCAAACGTATAGTATCCATCATCGTATTTCGGATCGGAGTAGATGCTCTGCCGTTGTGCCTCGCCCCAGCTAATCCCCCAAGCACTGTATCGAGCGGACGTAGCAATCGGGATGATACTCTTGACATAGTCTCTCCCGAAGTAGGCAAACTCTAGAACAAGCATGCCACCCATGGAGCCTCCGATGACCACAGCGATTTGCCGCACGCCAAGATCGTCAAGGACGAGCTTGAAGATGCTGCGCCTGTCAGTATTGTCCACATTGAGGGCTAGGTTTGTCAGTGACACTCACTTGACATCGTCCCTGACTGTTGTCAAGGGAAACTCAGGCCCATACAAACCCAGGGAAGGGTCACCATCTTTGGCCGTGACTGGGCTTGCGCTGCCGTACGGGCTGCCCAGGCTGTTGATGCACACAACGAAGAATCTCGAAATATCAAATGCTTTCCCGGGTCCCCCGAGGAGCGGGCCCCACCAGTCTCCTACATCAGCGCTCCCGGTGAGCGCATGACATATCACCATCGCATTGTCTCGGCCTGGTGCCAGGGTGCCGTAGGTCTTGTACGCGACGGGAACATTATGGAGCACGACGCCGGATTCGAGGGTGACCTGCGGGATGATGGCGATGTTCTGATCGGGGATCAACTGGGCAAACGGGTTCTCGGGTTGCGAGGTGACTCTTCCTGCATGAGCGTCAGCATACTGAATGTTTGTCGCGGCGGCGAGGACAAAAATTTGGACAAAAAAACATACGGTACTTGGGAGTGCCATTGACGGTGGCGCCGTTCGTCTGGGGAGCCGTCATTATGCCGGGCGTCATGTGTGAGGAAGGTCGGAGGTGTAGTTCTTGCGCGTGGAGAGGTGGGGAGTGTCCATACTGCAGGGAGTCATGACTTTGGAGATTCATATTCACTCCCGGCACGGTCTAGCGACTTTCGCAAGTCTTGGCGCGATGACGTGCTTCCAAGCGCTAGCCGATTGGTCCGACGAGCGCCTGCGACCCTTCAACCTCCTCTCACTCACGACAGCAAAACCTTAGACACGCCACCGTATTCGTCGGCAAACGAAGCATTGGCCAGTCCTCTTTTACTGTGTTCAAAGATCACTCGAGTTGAGCACCGGCCCACGTCTTCCTATCGCGAATCAGGAGCCAGCACCTCCGCCCTTAAACTTCTGTCCCATCCCCCGATCGTTTAGAAGCAGAACGGGTATCTGCGCATAGGCTACGGTCTCGCACAACACGGACTTAGGTGGCTATTGCGTTTGGTGCCCAGACCGTGAACAGGATCCTCCCCGACGCCAAAGCTATTGACCGCACGCCTAAGCAATGATTGTTCTTCGCCTTGTCAGAAGGTCTGTCACTCTGCACTCAATGTTGGTAAACGACGTCTCGTGAGAAACGATGAAGGTAAGTACAGGTAAGACCCGTCGGCAAACATCGAATCCAGACAAACAGCTTATGTCGAGTTTGTTTGCATTCACACTCCTTCTCGCCGCCTCCAACCCCTATATTCTCTTTTGTTCCAGAGGTCTCTAATATCTTTACCCCAAATGGGCACCTTGCATATGCAGACTAGGCCCTGTATCCAGCCTTATGGAAATTCCCGTCGTCGAAAGTCTCCACTTCCCCGGACAGAGCTCTCTTTAGCAATCGCTCTTGACTACTGTCCAAGCCTAGGACACGTTTCACGCGATTGCATGCAAGATAGAGCGGCAAACAACGCGATTGCGACCGACCGTGCAATGCTACACCAGCCAGAATAGCTTCAGATCTCGGTTGCAAACTCGAGACCAACCGAAACATGACGTCCAACAGTAGTCAAGCTAACGATATTGCTGCGAGTGCATTATGCAGCGCCAAGTATAAAGGAAGCGCAACCGGCTGAGGAGGAAGCCTCTATCAAGAAACCAGAGTAAAACCTTCTTGTTTCGACTGCATCTTGTCATCTCTCGCGTGTACCAGGTTCCAGAGACCTCCGCTGGATAGACTGCGCGCAATGGCTTGCATTGGCGAACAAAACTTGGAGCATCTTCAATATCCACAATTCCCGGATGTCATCTCTCCATCCTTTACTCGAGCTCGGCGCCCGGCGCTAATTCCACCGACTTCATCGCTTTCTCTCGCTGAGGCCGACGAGCTCGTCCGGACGAGAATCCATCAACCCCTCTTCCCTCCTCCTGATCCGCTTCTTCTTGAAAATATCAGACCCGCATCCCCGGCCAATTCTACCAAAACCGCAAGCCGGGTCGCTGAAGCGCGACGATCCCGCGAGAACTCACCCACATCCAATTACAACCACTCAGCGGATACACCTGCCATTCCGCCAGCGCTCGCGCGTGACCCTCGCCGTCGCAATGCGTGGCTCAAAGCTCGCGCTCAATATGCGCGCGATCGCGAGCTCCGCAGAGTCGTGACCGATCCAAATATGGAAAGTTCTCCCGAACCGGAGGCCATCACCAAAAACGCGCCAGCTGACTTCGGGCCCAAGCGTAAGCGTTCCGCTTTCGTTAAGGAACAAGAGCTGAAATGCTTGATTGAAGATCGAGTCGGGACGCCACATATCAGCGAACTGCAAGCCGATGATGATGTGAGCGCCCAGCTGAACGTGGAGGAACTGAAGGTGGGAGGAGAGGTGGCGGCGCTGGATACAGCCGGAATTCCTTTGAAGCAACTCGGTACCGATGGTGTTACACCTATTCCAGAAGAAATTGAAAAGAGGAATTGACGGTGGCGGGGTGGAATCTTGCTTTTTCCAGTGTCTTTTGTCTTTCGGCGTTTAGTGGAAAAGGAGGACTTTAGCGGTTGCGGATCTCTCTTTGTCTCCTGTCCTGCTAGACCAGTATATAGCTTCCCAGTTAAACTCGTTCGTACGTTGTTCTGCGACCAATCTGAACATATAAGTTCTGTCTCTCGTCTCGTTCTATGCGATACCAGCCTCACTTACAGCCTTTCCATAGCGACCGCTCCAATTCTGGACCCTAAGCGCTTCGATGCCCTTCCGGTATATCATGGATATGTAGTCTAGCTGTATTTCCCAGCTATCGTCAGTGCATTTCAAGGTTATCTACCTAGCACCTAGGTATGGTGTGCACAGACTCTACGCTAGACGCCACAAGTGGCTAGAGCGTGGCGCGAGCTCAATCCAAGCACTGCATCGTGCACGGCATCCGAACCTCCATCAATCCATCAGAAAATGCCATGCGAAAGGTTGTAGTAACCGGACTTGGGCTCGTGACGCCCTTGGGAATAGGTGTGCTTGAGCTCGCTTGTAACCGATCTCGTCACTGACTTCCGAAGGCGTCCGTCGAACATGGCAACGGCTCCTGGACGGACAGTGCGGCATCGTGTCCATCAAGAATAGGAGCCCAGAATTTGCAGTTCTGCCTAGCCAAGTCGCTGGTGTAGTGCCTGAGGGTAAGAAGAAGGATGGGAGGTGGAATGCGAAGGAATGGTTGAATCCGGGGGTATGCAGGCCAAGACGTGCGCTATGAGGAGAAGCTTATGGTCCGCAGGACGAGCGCAAGATGGCTCGGTTCGCACAGTATGCCATGGTGGCATCTACGGAAGCTCTGAGCGATGCTGGTTGGGCTCCCAAGGCAGAGGATGATCTTGAGGCTACAGTATGATGAGAAATGATGTGCAATGTTCTGAAGCTGACCGTTGTATAGGGCGTGTATATGGGCTCGGGCATCGGGAGCCTGGACGATGTGTACGATACTACGGTTGCGTACGAGAAAGGTGTAAGACGTGTCCAAGGCGACGGTGTGCTTAAGCTAACGCCAGCACAGGGATACAAAAAGGTGTCGCCTTTGTTCGTACCTCGACTCCTCATCAACCTCGCGGCAGGCCATGTTTCCATGCGATATGGCTTCAAAGTAAGTCTTCAGAATCACCCATAAGATCGCAGGCGCTTATAGTACAGGGACCGAATCACGCAGCAACCACAGCCTGCACGACTGGTGCTCACAGCATCGGAGATGCCGCTCGGCTCATTCAGTTTGGAGACGCTGATGTCATGATTGCCGGCGGCGCGGAATCATGCATCCACCCTCTTGCCATCTCAGGGTTTGCGAGAGCCAGAAGCTTAGCTACCGACTGGAACGACAGACCGACTGAATCCAGCCGACCTTTCGATAGGGAAAGGGCGGGCTTCGTCATCGGGGAAGGAGCTGGGGTTGTTGTGTTAGAGGTAACTATATACTTCTATACGCGCATGTACCCAACTAGGAGTGCTGACCGAAGTAGGAACTCGAGCACGCAAAGCAGCGAGGTGCGAGAATCTATGCCGAAGTTGCTGGCTACGGTCTCTCCAGCGATGCGTACCACATGACTGCACCTCGCGAAGATGGCCACGGACCATATCTCGCGATGAAGCATGCTCTGCGCCATGCTGGTCTCAAGCCCAGCTCTATCGACTACATTAATGCTCATGCTACAAGTACGCCTCTCGGCGATGCGGCTGAGAATCGAGCCGTTAAAAATCTATTGCTCGGAGAAGAGGGGAAGACGACAGCTTCTGAGATCAACATGAGCAGCACTAAGGGTGCGATCGGACATCTATTGGGGGCGGCAGGCAGCGTTGAAGCAGTCTTCACGATACTGGCGTTGCACAATGTAAGTGGTTGGGGAGGCTGTAGGGCGAATGCTGACAGAAGTAGAACACTCTCCCGCCAACACTCAACCTTAACCATCCAGGCGACCCACCAGAAGACTTCGACTGTAATTATGTCGCCAACACTGCCCAGCAGAAAGACGTCCATGTCGCATTGTCTAACAGCTTCGGGTTCGGAGGCACCAATGCCTCGCTCTGTTTCAGCAAAATGTAATATACGCAATGTAAAAGTACGCCGTTGTATTCTCAGCTTTTCTTGCTTAGCATTCGTTTTAGCGTTACCTAGGTAGTTCAGAGCTGCATGAGCACGTTTCCAGCACTTTGTAATGCGGCCTTGTCATAGGTACATCACGAAGCTACCCCGCCAAAAAGCCGAGAGATAAACACGGTTTTAGCGCTGGACTGGACCTCTTCAACCCCCACTACGTGCCAGCTTGGTGCTCATATAAGAGCAAAGTAGCGCCCCGCGGCCTTTTCGTTCGTCCGCTGTCGGACGTCTGGCTTATTGTCAGACCTGTCGTCCCTTCCTTACTGCGTCCCTTGTCTACCTAGGTACGCCGAGACATCCCCGGTTCGATGGCAGAATCACGCGAGTCACGCCCGTCCTCAGGCGGCATGGAGGAGATGGAAATAGGGGAGCAATCTCTACTCAAGAATTGGTCGAATAAGGCTTCGATGTACCATTCGCGGGTTCCCTATCTCAAGAAGCTTCCCTTTCCGGCGCTTGCCATCATCGCCACTCTCGTAATCGTCAATCTTTTGGTCTGGGCTGCTGTAGGTATTGTACTGGTGAGCTACCTAATACCTTGGCCTTGCGAATATGAACTAACCTTCTAAAGCATTGGCATACCCCTCTAATATCAACTGCAATCCTCTCTTACACCCTCGGCCTCCGCCATGCTCTGGACGCCGATCACATCTCCGCCATCGACCTCATGACTCGGCGCCTGATAGCCGCCGGCCAACGCCCCGTAACAGTGGGCATGTTCTTCTCCCTAGGCCATTCAACCATCGTCATCGTCACATCTCTCGTAGTGGCCGGCACCGCAGCCGCCGTGTCCTCCAAATTCGACAACTTTTCCCGCATAGGCGGCATCATCGGAACGTCCGTATCCGCGGCCTTCCTCCTTCTCCTAGGTGTGATGAACCTCTACATTCTCTACAAGCTCGTCGTGCAGATGAAGAAAATGATCGCATCCGAGCCGGGCTCAGAGCACGAGCAGTTCAAAATCCAAGGCGGTGGCTGCCTCTTTCCGATCCTGCAGCGGCTGTTTAAACTGATCGACCGGCCGTGGAAAATGTACCCACTTGGTGTGCTGTTTGGTCTGGGCTTCGACACCTCGTCCGAGATTGCTATCCTCGGTATCTCTTCGATCCAGGCTGCGAAGGGAACCACTATCTGGCTGATATTGCTCTTCCCGCTGCTGTTCACGGCGGGCATGTGTCTCCTGGATACAACTGACGGCGCGCTGATGATGAGCCTGTACACGAGCACACAGCTAGCTCGTGATCCGATCGCCATCTGCTACTACAGCATTGTCCTGACCGTCATCACCGTCATCGTTGCAACCGTCATTGGCGTCGTCCAGTTCCTGAACCTCGCACTCAATGTCGCGGAGCCGAGCGGCCCGTTCTGGGATGGCGTAGAGCGGTTGGGGGAAAGCTGGGACATCGTCGGTACGTTGCTTCTAGTCTTCCTGGTAATCCAAAACTGACATGTATGCAGGCGGAGCAATATGCGGTGCCTTTGTAGTCTTTGGCGGTCTCAGCGTCATCTTGTATAAGCCCTGGAGACGGCGTATTGACAAGAAGAGGCTGCGCAATGCTACCTTTGAACCGCTGCCGCCAAACACGTATACGGATGCGGAAACCGACGAGGATCGGGAAGATGGATCGAAGCAAGTCAAGGACGGAGTAAAGGGAGCGGATGTTGACATCGAGCCGGTCGAGGCCACTGATGCCGCGGGTCCAGCTGGCCCGGCTGTGAATAGAAGATGACCGGGACAAGGACATGATACCGCAGGCCGCTACGTGAAGAAGCACCCCGAAAAGAGTGACAATGGTATGTCTGTAACAGCACGCAGCGAATTGGATTGAATGTACAAATACAATGAGAAGCCCAGAACATTCAATAAGAACCACAGTATATAAACCGCATACAGCTCCTCCCTGGGCTCCAAAGTATCCCCCACACCTCCAAAGCAAAGCCCAACATATCCCACCCATACCCACAACTCATCTCCCAAAGCCAAATCTCACACCAACAATTCTATCGCTAACACAGCAGCACCCCACTCACTCTCCTTACCAAGCCACCAACCATGTGTAACCTATACCCCGGAGTCCGCTACAGCTGCGGCTGCGTACGAAATGGCCCGTTCTGGGGTGAAGCGTGCCGTTTATACACGGATGCAGTAGGACGACGAATGCAGAATGTGGGGAGAGGGCCTACAGACTACTCGGCCTGCACCGTCCGTCTGCCCGCGTACCACGTCGCCGGCTATCCGTGTCCTGCGCATAGATAATGATAAGGTCAAGCAGGGCAGGGTTTAGAGCAAGAGCGAAGCGCAGGACGCTCTGTTCTAGGGCTTAAGAGGGGAGTAGGGTACTTATTTAGCCTTGGTGCAGACACTGCGTTGGAATGGGTATGTTTTGAACTGAGCGGGATAAGGGGCGTGGCGCTGGGTTAGAGGACTTAGTTAGCTTCAGTGCAGGGCACTGGTTTAGAATAGATAGGTACCTTGGACTCCTGAAGATGCCGATCGTCCGCCTGAAGTGCTTTCGCCCTACTCTCTAATATCAAAGCCCTGACTGCCCTTTGATCTCTCTATCTTTCGATTAGTGCTGTTGTAATCCCTCGCGACTGGGTTCGGTATATTGAGCGAGAGAAATTTCCCATGCGAAAACAAAAATTGGGAAACTCATATCATTCCCTTCCATTCACTGCTCAGTGAAGGAGCGCGAGTTCGACTCCGTAAAGTCCACTCCCGAAGGCCTTCAACTGATGAACTGATGGAGGTGATTAGGAAGTGCTAGGCTTCGGAATGAGGCGATGCACCGGCGCTGGAGAAATCTCGTTAAAAAAAAGCAAAGCCCAGTTGATGAAACGGCGCGAGAGACGTGTAAGCCATCCGGATGGAGTCAAATCGACCTTGCTAGTCGACGTACCGCAGTGTATTTGAAAAAGGGAATAGGGACTGAGTACCTCCCGTCCTGTGACTGTTAGAACATCCCATTCCGCGCTGCATCCTCACCTGGCTTCGACTTTCGCGCGGGGAATTGTGTGAAGAATAAGTACGCTCGTCCCCGTTTTCCGCTACTTCACAGGTTTCTCTGCTCGATGAACAGAAACTGCCAAAGCAACAACAGTCGAATGATGAAGCCGAAGCATCAATATATTTACATCCAAAAAAAAGAAGTACCCAAACCTAAGCATATGGGCTCCCTCATTACCATGGATCAGGAATAGCTGGGTCCAAAAATCGTTATTCTACAGTAGTTTGGTATCATCCAGAAAAAAACACCGCACAACCTATTAACCGTTTACCAAGACAGAAAGACGGGGGAAAGCCAACTCATGTCTATATATATCAACGCCGTGAGATGCCCGCGTGCGTTCAGTGCGCATGTACATGCCCCACCTGTGTCAGGAGGGGTAATAGCATCCCGATCAGGACGGTGGCGATGTCGGATTTGGAGAGCACGTTCTTGCCCCCGTGGTGCTCTATGTAGCCATTGGCTGTGGGCTCGTCATGGGAGCCAGAGGTTGCTTCGGTCATGGAGTGCATCGCCACATACCTGTCTAGTTAGTATAAGTTTGATAAATGAAGGAGGTGGTACTCACAAGAAAGTTCCTCCGGAGAAGAGCAACACCCATCCAGTCGTCCAAGCCAAGCCATCGTCTCCGCCCAGGCGGTTGCGTCCAAGCATGTGAACGATGGCCCAAGTTGCAACGGCGCCTGCCGGCGCCGCCAAGCTGAAGAAGACGAGATGAGTCCGTGCGGTGCGTTTGGACAGGCCTTGTTTCAGCAGGACCGAAGTCAGCCCGAACGCTGCTGGTGCTTTGTGAAGCATGATGGCCAGAAAGATGACGAGCGAGAGGGAGGATGACGGGGCGTGCGAAGAAGCGCCTAGCGCTATTCCGTCGGCGCACGCATGAATGATGAGTCCAATTGTAGTTGCTGAAGACCGGGGCGGGGTCGGTGGGAGCGGCGTGGGAGGTTCTGGAGGCGGAGAGACATGATTCATTCCGTCTAGACTTATTGCGGAGGAGTTGTGCGGTCCTCGATGTAGGTTGGAGAGCGAGATGTGCAGGGACTGGTACTTGGGTCTCGAGGGAGAGAGCGCTTCCGGCACGTGGTCCACGAGGAACATCAGAATGAAGCCAAGGATCAAGGCTACTCCGATGTAGGCGTGCGGCCCGCCCTCCTCTTCCTCGTGATGGGGATGGTCTTCCTCCTCTTCGTCTGGCCCATGCACGCGCGTGTGCCCCTCCCTGTGGCCTTCAGTCGAATCGTCATCGCCGCCCTTCTGCTGCGGTCGGTTGTCTTCCTTCTGTTTCTCCTTGTACGGCTTTTCCTTGGGGTCCTCCTTCTTGTCCGCGGCGCGCTCTGCTTGCTTCGCCGGCTGCTCCTGCGGTGTCCTCTCCACGATGATGTCGACAGCGGGAGCTTTTATTGCGCCCGCTCTTAGAAAGCTTGTGTCCACTGCCTCGGACCGCTCCGTGGGCGAGAACTCGGTGGGCTGCTTCAAGCCCTTCTGCTGGCCGTGCACGGAGGGGATCGTGGGCTGCAAATGCGCAAGCGCACGCGCATGGCTCTTCTCGGCCGCGCTGTACATGGTCTCAATGCCCTCCGGTATGATGACGATGAGCGAGGTGCCCACGAGCACGCCGGTGCCCAGGAACGATATGATGCGGAGCTGGCGCGGCGAGAGGGTAAAGGAGAGCGGGAGGATGCCGGCGAGGAAGGAGCTGCCGCTGTTAGCCTCTGCTTGTGCGCAAGGCAGATGTCTAGAAGAGAAGATCGAGACTCACGCAATCCCCATGATGGTGCTCAGAGCGAGCAGCATAAACAGCCCGTCCCACATGTTGGGCGGTGGATGCGATGCTGAACGGGACAAGTGCCGAAGACAAAATTACGCCGAGGTATGCAACAAGGGAAAAGACTACCTGACCATTAGTCGCTGCTGCCCATATCCATGCCGTGGTGCTGGGGATGGCGGGTACGGGGAAGGAGATGTGTGGTGGGCGGAAAAGACAGTCTGGTCAACACTTTCATGCGGCCGTCAGGGCGTCCTGCCGGGGTGCGACCGTAGGGCTGGGCTGGCCCGGCGGCGCTAAGAACGCGTGGGTCGTCGCGACGCTGCGCCTTCACCTACACCGCGAGGACGCGCTTTTGCCTCCATTTCTTCGGCCTCATTCTAGTCGCATCCTCATCCCGAGCACAGATTTAGCTTTTGTACGCGACAGCCCCCCGACTCGCCGAGACAGTCCGCAACTCGCGCTGCGCAAACCTTCCGCCATGGATCTTGACGAATGCAAGCTCCCCGCTCAAACCACCAATGTAGACGTCGCGCTTACAATAGATCTAGGGATCACGAACTCCAATGAGTGCTTCGAGATCAACCTCACCCGGCCGTCGAGCGGGGCAGGCGAGCCCGAGCGCATCTTCAGCGAGTCCTTCAACCCGCGCTTCACCTACCCCATCATCAACGAGGCGGAGTCAATCGTCGGATACAAGGACCCCAGGATAGAGCTCGACTTCCGCGCAAACGATATGAAGCCGTCGTTGAAGATTCAGTTCGAAGCGAAGCTGGAGCTCAAGGGCGTGCTGCCGGACGAGCAACAGGTGGATCTCGAGAACGTCTTCAAGGACTACTTTCCCGCGTGTACGTCTTTCTCTACTTAAAAGAAGGCCCCGTACTAACCGCATATAGCTATATTCAATCCCACCGAAGCTTCAGATGACACCAGCTCCGCGACCGATGCGACCTCCACATCATGGGAACCGCCAGGGAAACTCATGCACAGCTTCACTCTGCACGGGAAGAAGTACGAGATATGGAGCGCAAACATGGCCGATCCAGCGGCCAAGCGGCTGTTCCAGAATATGCAGATACTCACGTTGTTATTCATCGAGGGCGCAGAGCGGCTGGAACTAAACGAGCAGTGGTCGCTGGAGCGTTGGACACTCTACCTGCTGTACGAGGTGACGCCCATCGAGGAGGAATGCTCTCCGTACACTTTAGCTGGATTCTCCACCTCGTACCGCTACTGGATCTTCCCGACCTTCGACGTAATGCGCTATACCAAATCGCTCCCATCACCACCGGAGAGCACCAACGGCGAAGCGGGTTCATACACCGGTCCCCATCTCACCCAGGATCCGGAGACGTACCTATTCAACGAGCACATCGACCCCCTGGAGACACCCTCGCGGGATAGAATCTCGCAGTTCGTCATCCTACCTCCATACCAAGGCCAGTCTCTTGGCGCCCGGTTATACGAGACGATATTCGGAGATCTGGTCAAGAAGCCTTACGTCTACGAGATTCCAGTCGAGGACCCAAGCGAGGCTTTCGATGCCATGCGAGACTACAGCGACATCATCTACCTCCGGAAAATGCCCGCCTTCCAATCCCTATCGCTGCCCTCAACACTACCGCCGGAAAGCCTCAGGAAAGATGCGCCAATCCCGCGCGACCAGATACTGGGCAACGGTGTAGATCTAGAAGCCCTCCGCCACGAAGCCAAGATCGTCCCGCGCCAGTTCAACCGCATGGTCGAGCTGCACCTGCTCTCCACAATACCATCCAGCAACCGCAACAAGGCCCGTATCACCCGCAAAGACAAGTCGAGCAACGAGAACGACCGCAAGTACTACTTCTGGCGCCTGGCTCTGAAGGCTCGAGTGTACCAGCAGAACGCCGACGTGCTGGAGCAGCTGGAAGACGCAACGGAGCGCGTGGACAAGCTGGAAGAGACGGTGGACAGCATGCAGAAAGAGTACGAGGAGCGGTTACAGGGGATCGAGAAGAGGGCGAAGTGGAACGTGGGCGAAATCCAAAATGGGGACAGCAGTAGGAGTAAGCGGAAGCGGGTGGTCGTGGAGGATGATGAGGATGAGTGGGAGGATATGGAGGACGCGTCGGTGGCTAGCTCGAAGAAGATGAAGGTTTGAGCGAAGCTGCTCATGGCGTTTCGGGTGTTGAGAGTCTGAGGCTTGTACCCTAGGTTGTCGCCAGTAGGGTTACGGATACCAAACATGGTTTTTTTTCCTTCTTGAAGGTTCAATTTTACTAGCTCTGCACGAAAAGTGCCCTTCCTCCTATTGAAGACATAGTTCCCACTGATCAACTTGTCCAGAATATGCCGTTTCGTCCTTGATCGGTCGGTCGGTCGCGCCGCGGGTATACATTCCCTTATTTTTCTAGGCTACGCCTATACCGACGACTTACCATTACACTTTGAAGCCCTCTAGCTTCGCTTATCGTTCGTCCAAGATGCTCTCTCTACTCACTTGATTCGCATACCCACGTTCCTTCGCGGTTTGCTCGCGGCTGTGGATAGCACACTGGAGGGCTCCAGGCTGGGCTTTCCCCTGCTCGACTACCTCGACTTACCGCATTTTGTATAGCGTCCCGAAGGCCTCCAGGCCTGCCTATCCCTATCCTGATTCGCGATTGCGACACCCCGCCAGCCAAGCAACGTATAGGGTTCTGAAGGCCTCCAGGATCGTGGATCCCTTCTCCATCTTGGTAGACCACTCTACACCCGACTCGATACCCGGAAGGTACTTTTCACCTCCTTCCACCGACGGCGGTGCTGATCCGTCGGGAGCTCGCGGTCCCCGTAGTGCAACCATCCTAACTAGGACTTCATTGTAGCCCGCAAATCACGGCTTGCATCGCCTATTCTGACATTCTACAGAGAGCTATCCATAGGAAGTGCTTTTTGTTTAACACCCGCCAAGCAACATCAGCTGCAGTCGGTTGTACTTTCCTTTCCCACTCCTTCAGTACCACAGAAAGCTCATCTCAGCAGTAAAACTTTCGCATCCAGAACGGCTCCACCTACCCAACGTTGTCATATACTCGGCCATAGTCCGCACATTCTTCTCTTTTGCTATCATCAAAGACAACACACTTGCCATTTCCCAGGGCTTCACGTATGCTCAGACACGCCTACACTCTAAGAAATCCTGCCGACAAGCTCCTCCGGGAGATTCATATAAGGATAGGGCCGTGTCCTTTCCTATAATATGCTTATCTTCTCGGCCTCCGCTTCACCACGCTGGGCCAACTCAGAAGCTTCGCCATCCATCAGCCCACAGACGTAGCAATACGATACTAGGGTGTAGTCCTCTCCACTCTGTCGTAGAACAACGGGATATCCAGATTTCGGCAACACACACAAAACATCGTTAGCTTGGATGTCGACCCTAGCAACCCCCATATAGCCTTTCGACGTGAAAAAAGCGCTCACGTGCTGGGAATGGCCTCCAAATGGTGACCTGGTCCAGAAGGCGGCTGGCAAACCTTCTGTCACCGACAGCGACTCCCGGGCCAATTCCCAGTCCATGTCGCCTTGCTCTTCTATGCCGAAGATTCTGTCTATGTGCGCGCCGGCTTTCACGATAGCCCTCCGAGTGTGTTTGGTGTCGTGGTACTCTGTCCGCTTATTCGGGTCCTCGACCTTGAGATAGCGCCTGAGCAGGTGTCTGGCCATGAATTGAAATTCCGCTTTCCCCGAACCGGTGGTGGTAAGCGGTTCTATGTTCTGCGGATCTTTGGCGACATTCAAGCCTGCGAAGAACGTATACAGGACAGCAAGCACATGCGAAATCCCTGTGACATACCGTTTTGGAGGGGTAATGACCTCGGACCAGAGGTCGTCTGGCTTGGCCCCAAACAAGAATTGGAGGCTGGATGCGATGGAGTCCTCCGGCGAATTTTGGTCATCCACCCAGATGTCTTGCACGACGTCTACTCTGACACAGTGAGTGCTCAGTGCCTCCTCCCGGGAGACAGGGCTTCCTTTGTTGTATGTATCCAAGCCACGATCGGCTCCGAATCTAAAACGGCCGAGAGGAGATAAAGGCGCGCGTCCGCTCGTCGACAGATAGGCCCAGTCCACAGCCCAGGACGGCAGCGCGTGCTCTCTAGTCTCCGGCCTACACCCGGCGAAGAGAAGCAGATCAGTCCAGTCTTTTGTCTCATTATACAGCTGTCTTGACGCCTGTGCGAACAGATCGCCGATCGGTATTGCATAGTCGACCTCCAACCCATATTTGACCATGCCCAGAAGACTGTAGATCTTGTCGCGTGGGTTGAAGCAAGCTCGGTCCTTTGCATGCCGCAATAACTCCAGGAGCTTTTCCATTTCATCCGTGGCAGTGTCAGCAATCAATTCCTGGCAATAGCTGATGGTACGGTATTGCGTCTCCCGGAGGCCGCGATTTGTGAGAAAGTTCCATCCGCTTTGAGACATCCAGGCGGGTTTCTGCAGCGGCAAGTCTTCTCGCAGGCGCAGTAATAGAGAATCGTATGCGAGCAACTCCTGATGCTCAATGTAATTTTCCCCCGACCAGAATAGAACTGCGTTGGCTAAGGCGATCTCTTGCAATGTCCAGGCTCGGAGCCAATACGGATTGTACATCCACAGACCCTTGAGAGCAAAAGACAGTAATCCGCTGCACTGAGCCTCGTCTGAAAAGTCGAACTCGGTCGGTTCGTACTGCTCGTCGAACGTGCTCATTTCCTCCATAGTTGCTTCCCACGCAGCAACGTACCAGGCGACGTAGCTATACTCCTCACCATCTTCGGGTTCTGCGGCCACTCTCCTAGTGAAACTCAAAGCAGCGTCATGCGCCGGGCCTCCAGGTCCAAGCCAAGCATGCACAGCATAAGCCTGGGTGTATATGCGCCCCATCATGGCAACTTGCCAGGACTTCTCTGTATTATCTTCCTGGTTGATGCAGATCGCATCGATCCACAACGAGCCGGCGGATTCTTCGTGTTGGCAGAGTTGGTGCAAGGCTTCCCCAAGATTCCGAGTAACCTGGAATGTACGCCTGTCTAGCACGATGGTGTGTGGGTTTTCCCAGCCGCCCCAGACGTATGACAGCGCCCAATAATAGGGATTGTCTTGCAAAGAGACTGTCCGCGAGGTACACACGATCTTTTCTGGGTGTGTTTCTGAGGGGATAGATACTGAAAGGAGACGTATTTCTTGGCTCGATTCTTCCAATGGTTTATATCGATGCCTGAGGCTTGCCAGCCTTGCGGAGCGCTGCGGGGCAGGGTGGATGATCTTTTCTCGGGGGTGCTGGGTGTTTTGTTCTTCTGGAAAGGGTCTTTTTAACCCTCTCGTGTTGGGCATGTCTAGCAATGCGTGCGGTCGTTCTCTATTAAAACCTAAGTTGTAATAATGGGTGTGAATGCTTAGCCGTAGGCCGCTGCGGAGCGTGTACACGCGCGTTTAAAAGGAACCTTAGGAAGCGCATTACAACGGATACGAGGTCGTCGCGACGTAGCAGATAAGCTAAGTATGTGCAGCATAAGCCTAGGTGTATATACAGCCCGTTATAGCAACTTAGTAGGACTTCTCTTTGTTATCTTCTTAATAGATGCTACTTGGTCGAGCCTAAGGAGCGACTCTACTAAGTTCCCCCTTTAGCAGATCTTCGGCTCCCCTAGGTTCTGTTAGTCCTAAGATTTATTTCTACTAATTCCCTTTAGAACGTAAACACTACTAATTAAGCCCTGTTAAACTATTAAAAGACAGTGTTAGATTATCTTCTGTTCTAGTGTAGTACCACGAGCCGCTAAGGAGAAAACAAACGAGCTACTACTATGTTTTATTAGCTAGCGCACGTCCCTACCTAGCGCACAGTTTCTAGAAAATCTTACCCCTCTCTAACTTTATAACTATTAGAGCTATACTAATAAAACTTAATATATAAGCTTTATATAGTATAAACTTTAATATTATAAAATAAAATTTTAAAAAAACTTACTAATTCTAGTTTTATTAGTACTATAATTTTTAAGTACTTTATTAATACTCTTTAAATATTTTAAGAATAAATAGTTAAATCTACTTTTAAAATTAGTTTTATTTAAATTTATAGTTTATAGATAGTATATATAATTTAAAATTTAAGTTAATATACTTTATTATTACGTTAACT